>NC_141035.1:32522500-33170000 GCF_052040795.2 Danio rerio
TTAGGGTTACTGAAAGACACAGCTTTGCTCCCAGCTTAGAAAAAGAGATCAACTCTTTTCCTCAGAGAACTAAGTTTGACAGCCCAGGGCGTGCCGGTATTTGAATTTTTGGCATCAATTTAAAAAAAGCAAGATTACCTCAAT
The DNA here is from genome assembly GCF_052040795.2 of Danio rerio. NCBI lineage: Eukaryota > Metazoa > Chordata > Actinopteri > Cypriniformes > Danionidae > Danio > Danio rerio. The sequence continues at coordinate 32,522,645 of NC_141035.1, forward strand.
GACTCATAAGTGGGAAAGGCTGTTGAGGTTTTGGAGTAGGCAAGAGATCTGTGTTATCAATCATTAAACTCAAGAAAGATTTTAATGGGGGATTGTTTATGTGACCTGTTGATGAGCTACCTACTTACTCTTTTTTTTTGGTGAAGCCATTTCTGGGAACAAAGCTAAGCTATTGCAACAAACTTCCCAAACATCTTAAGTGCTTTAGAGTTATTTCTGTTTATCAGCAATCTGTTTTATTATTCAATTTTGTGTTAATGCTTGCAATTAATTCAAAATTCTTAACTCGTTAAAATAATAGCGGAAATAATCCAAATAAATTAAGCATGCAAAATAGTCCAATTAACGCAATTTATGCCATGCATATCAGAGCATCTGCAACAGCACAAGCACTTGTTACCAAATTGACAGAAATTTCTATTCTAACCTTAACCCAATTTCACTTCACTATTTGCAACCAGGTCAGTTTATGCCACTACACAACAGTAATGTTTTCCATCCAATTATCTGTTAAGCTAATGCATTCGAAATCAGTCCAAAACAGCACTAATGTATGTAGTAATTGTACATTGTATACAGATTTGTCACTGCGGAGATGTGTGGATGCAAGCTTGTGTACAATATTAATTCTTTTTCCACTGCAACATTTATTTACATTCTATACTGTACATTGTTTCTGTTAAGTAACAAGACTTTTGTCAAAGCAAAGTCAGACCTTACTGTCCTAACTAAATAATTAAAAATCAAGGCATGATTATATTTTACTTTGTTAAAATAAGCATAATATAGGTATTTGCCTTTTATATAAGTACCTTCTTATACCAAATGATCAACTAGAAGTCAAGTTGTTACTTGTTTTTCCTAAAACTTGAATGGGCAACAAAACTTTTGTCAGGTAGTGTAAACAGGAATGCTTGAGTCCAATTGCATCAGTTTAATTTATTCTTGTTCTCAAATGCATATAGAATTTGTATAGGGGGAAAATCATTTTACATTTGGATTAAACGGATAGCTATGCCAATGCACATTTCTCTATCTGCAACAAGCCTAATTAAAAGAAAGAATGCAATGCACATCTTTGTGAAGGTCATACGCTGATGTACCAGAAGATATTATCATCAGTCATTATGTCTCTAGAGCAGGAAAATCCCTGCCTTTTTTTCAAGTCCATGATCAAATGAGCAGCCACTTGTCATTAACCCGTAGATCCGATCTTGTGATAAGTTTGATGGCACAAGCTCGATTCTATGGGTCTCTGTCTCTGTGGTAGATAATCGACCAACATGTAGAGCCAGCCTGCTTTTTTTTTAATTTTATTATTTTTTCCCTTTGCTTGTCAGGCACTGAAGTTGCTCAGACTTGTCCACAGTAATTTTACAATCGATTGACATTTATGTAAACTTCTTCAAAAGGGATTACAGCAACTGAGAGTGTGTGCATCCAGGCTGAGGTAGTAGGTTGTATGGTTTAGAATTTTGCCCTGGGAGTTAACTGTACAACCTTCTAGCTTTCCTTGGAGCTCACAAGCCAGCAGTCAGCATACGGTTATCAAAACTAAACTGAAATGCTACTATTGAAACTCAGTCTGCTTTTGTAAATATCCTAAGGCAAATGAACTAATGTGATGAAATACTTTTTATGAGGAACAAGTATTGGAATCAACTGAGCGTATGTCAGAGAACTTTTATATATATTTTACTTGCATCAAAGGATATAGATTCAAGAATAACCTTATCAGTCAGTCAGCATCCAATCACAGCCGAAACTAATAAAAGAATTCAGAAATATATATGCACACCGACACTATTTGTTGGCACTTATCACCAACACATAATGCCTCGTGACTAAACAAAAGTTAATGTGAGCGTGCAGAAGTGAAAAAGTTTGTGATAAATAAGAAAAAGCACGAGGCTGATTTTGTCTCTTGTATGTAACAAGCGAGTGTCAGAAGTGTAAAGTGGTGTATTTCTGTTTTCATTAACCACCATCTCAGGTCAGGGAGTGATTTTGTATATTCACTCTGCAGAAAAACAACTTGAAAAACACTGAAAATAAGCTCAAGCAAAACTCTTTCTAGTGTGCATGAGGCTTTTAATTAGTACTTGATATACTGTATAAGTATTTTTTACTGTTCATTTCATTCATCAATATTTAGCGTAGTGGTTCCTAAAGTGGGGACCCCCTTGAGGGTCACGGGATAATGACAGGGGGTCGCTTGGTGATTTAAAAGTCTAATCAATTTTATTAAACGATTAGAATTACAATATTTTAACCATAAAAATAGTGTTTTAAATAGTAAAAAAACAACATGGAAATGAAAAGCCATCAGCCTTTAAATTATTTAAAGGTAATATATTGAGAATGATCTCTGATTGGCGGTCTCCAAAATTAAACCAAGACTAAACTTTGCTTTGTCTTTTTAGTTGAGGTTAATATTGAATTGAACCAATTTATAAATGACTATAAAAATTTTATGGTTGTTAGGCTTTTGCACTTTTTTGTGTTGTCAATATGCTTGTGTGTGTATATATGTGTGTGTATATATAGGCCTATTGTTGTACGTTTGCATATTAATAACAACCAAGAAGAATTAGGTGGTCGCGAGTCACTGGTATTGTTGTTTTAGGGGTTGCACACTGAAAAATTTGGGAACCCTTGCTTTAGCAAATGCTTAACTAGAATTAGACTCATGTCTTAAACCCAGGGTGAACACATTCTGTATTTGTCAACCTTTCTTGTCTATCTCAGTCCATTTGTGTTGTAAGACTACAGGGTAGCAATTGACCTTCTCTCATAATTCCATAATTCCCTCCCAACAAGAGGATTTTTTTTACTCATCTGTTCACCCTTTAGCTTTCATGAGATTTAGATTTTTCTCTGAAGATCTAATATGAATTTTGCTTAGCTCTGCCATCCCTGACAGGCAAGTGATAAAGCTTGCTTGTGCTTCATGTCCAGTAAATAACCATAATGTGTACGTGGTGGACTGAGGTGTCATCGATTTGTCTGGAGCTGGTCCTTTCGGTGCTGTCAAAGAGCCTCATGGATCAATGGTGGCTCGCCCTTTGACCCCTAAGAGAAATCAATAGCATTGAACGCAAGGGGCATGGGCAGCATCGATAGAGTTGGCTGTCATTCGACGTGACAGGACATGATAGTTATTAATGTTTGCACACTCCACACTGTCAGCTACTACAGTCAATCCCAGCTCAGAAAAAAATTTTACTAGACAGATTTTATGTGGCCGAAGATATATTTAGCAGAGCTGAAATGTTAGTAGAGTGAAGGATTGTGCACTATTTAAGTAGATGGAGGATGACTTTTAAATGTGAATTGAGGTAGCGAAAAGTAGACCGCATTTGGAATTTGAATATTGGTTTAACAAAGTCTTTAAATACTTGACAGAGACATACAGTTTCATTAGAACTAACTCTGGTGCAATCACTATGTTAGTGCTGTTCATTTGAATGCTCCCAAACCTCTGTGCAAGCAAAAATGCGGAAACAAGATCTCTGAAAATGTTTTACTGAAATACGAATGCAATAAGGACAAGACATCTAAATGACCAAAAAATAGGACATTAAATAAAACCATCTCCTTGCAATAGATCTTTGTGCAGTGGTGGAAAGCGTACTGAAAAATCATACTTAAGTAAAAGTATGATTACTTGCCTTAAAATGTAGTGCAATAGAGTAAGAGCATCTGTTGTAAATATTAATCAAAGTATGTGTAAAAAGTAGACCTTTCAAAAGTACTCAAGAGTAGTGAGTATTATGCTTTAAACAGCTGATGCATTTACATGTAATTTGTGGATGTGTGTAAACGTAACATTCTGTAGTGAATTTAGTTATTGCTCAGCAAGCACACAATGTCATCTGACATTAATGTCTAGCCAGCGTCTAAGACCAATGTTATTTTGATGCCTAATAACGACGTGAAATGATGTTGATTGATTTTAGGTTGAGTTAGAAAGTGACCAAAATCCAACGTCGAGCCAACATCTTAAACCAACGTCATATAAACGTCAAATACTGATATTTATTTGTCAGGTATGGCAACCAATATCCAACGTCTGATAGACGACATAGTGGTAATGTCCACACAACGTCAAGCTGTAACATCATTAGACGTTGGCTGACTTTAGGTTGGATGTTTTCTAATCCCCATAGACAAGAAAGAATAAAGTAGTGACTACAGGTTTAAGGAAAGTAGTGGAGTAAATGTACCAATTTAGCACTGAAAATGTACTTAAGGGAAGTCAAGGTATACATTTTTTAAACTACTTAGTAAAGTACAATTCCTACCAAAAAAAAAAAAAACTTAATTAAAGTAGTTTGAGTACTTGTAGTTGGTTACTTTACACCATTGTCCTTGTGTGACAGTGAATTTTCTGATTTGACCACTACACATTTTACTCATCATGAGATCTTGGCTGATAAAAATACCCCTATAAAGTGATTAGATATATGATAAAAAAAAAAAAAAAAAAAAAAAAAAAATAAATAAATATATATATATATATATATATATATATATATATATATATATATATATATATATATATTAATTAGTTTTGTATTTGTCCTATAGAGTAAAATATAACACTAAACCGCACAAGGACTAATAACCTTTGTAAAGCTGGAAATGAATTCACCGCATCCTTAACGTCTAAAGGTGAAGGCGGGGGTCAGCAGTGTCCAGACACTGAGGCAAAGGCTGTAACAGAGTTGATTGATTACAGGCACTAGTTTAGGGCCAGCATTGATTTCATTTGCTTTAAAAGTCCCCCGGCCCTGTAGAGTCTCCAATGTCTGCAGTCTGGAGTCTAAGCGGACTTGGACTTGAATTATGTGTTGCTGTAGAAATCGCTGTGTTCCTAGTGGTGCAGTGGAGATTATATACTGACATTCAGAGCGCTGCGCTCCTCTGAGGATGCCTGCATAGGGCAGGAGTGTTAATGAAACGGGGAATGAACTTATCCACAGGATAGGTTGTTCTGCAAGTCATTATATCGTTACACGCACCCTCTCAGCCTTTCTCAGTGTTTGTGCTATAATGTTAGACGTGCTTAATGATGAATTAGTCATTAGGCATAGACGTATTCATAACATGCTATCAGCACTGGTGTAAATGATTGCCTAACAGTTCATTTCTCAAAGAATATGTCAGCAAATGACCCGGACCAACCGCAGAACAGTTCGTGCGAAAGGTTTATTGCACTCCTCAGTCAATTAAGGTTAGCATCCCCTGAGACGAAATGGGGGTCAGAAGACATTGAGTTCGTTTTTCTTTGGATCTTCAGCTTCACTTTTCTGCCACCAGCCATTTGCCTTGTTCCTGAAGAGAAACGCTCGCCTCACTCATGCGCCGCAGCCTCCTGCCACTGCGGGACAGGGTGATGGATGTCTCCCGCAAGCCAATGGCAGCGAACGTCGGGGCGGGAATAACCTGCGCCTTCCAGTCAGCCCCCCGCCCCCCTCCTAAGACCAGTCTGCGTCTGATTCAGCACCCGGCTCCTCTTCTTCACCTCCAAATCTGATGTTTTTTCTTCTCCTTCAGAGATGGATGGTGGCAGCGATGGCGACTCGTTTGTTCGGAAAGCCAAAGGTAAATTGTGAATGCCGATAATAATCTGCTCATTCCCAAGAGCATCACCTCGGTCCGTTCCCCCCTCGTCCACCTCAAGGGAGGACAGGGGCCAAAGGTATGGGGGGCGGGAGTAGACTGGGGGAGGAGCCGGCAGAGGTGAAGGGAATAACATCACTCTTGTTTTGGCTGGGGTGAGCGACTGATTTGCCACCACAGATGGGAGAGATTTCATTAAGCGCACTGAATAGTGGCAGCAGAGGTAAAAGTGGGGGGTGGGGTTTGCCGTTCGGATGTTTTCCACATCTGTATGTAGTTGCCAACTAGTCGCATGTCCAAAAAACTGAGTGACAGCTTTGTCTTGAGGCGGTTTAGTGTGAGCCCGCAATTGCGTCTGAGTGTCCGATACAGGCTATTTTAAAAAGAACAGACTTCCGATGGGGATTTTTCTGTCTTTTATATTGTCTGATATTTATAACCGCAGTGCAAGGTTACTTTGTCCTACCTGTGTTGTGGACGATACACCTTGCGTCTCTGCTTGGTATCTGCGGGTCTGCCATGACTAAGAGAAGACAACAAAGAGGAAGGACTGACCGTCTGGTTTTGAGATGGAGGTGGGGGGGTGTTTCCTCTCCTTACACAAAGACTGCAGAGCAGAGGGCATTTGTCTATCAAAGTCCAATTCAAAAAAGAGGAAACAAGTTTCACAAGTTGTCATTCAGCTTTTAGTCGTTCCACTACATCATCCTATTGCTTTACTTTCCATCTCGAGCATCTCTTCGTATTTTACTTGCAACATTTTCAGGCTTGCGCAATTAGTAATGACAGACAAAATGTCCTTTCTAATGCTTTATCTCAGGACCGGTGATGCTGAAGGACACAAAGCAGACATGATGCAGCCAGACACAAACTTTTGGCAGTGTAGCAGATGCTGAGTTCAGCTGTGATGGAAGAGAAGCGATAGGCTCAGTTGGTTATGGCTGCTCTCCTCCTGTTCCCTGAGACCCTAACTCGTGAGGTCTTTTTCCAAAATCACGGGTCAGGAGCTTGGGAGACAGGTGGAGGGCTTCAGCAGCTTTGATCAAAAAATATTCAATGAGATTGTTTGACAGTCTGTTTGCCCACTTTATAATTGTATTGTGTTATATATGGGCTTTTCCCACTGTGAATAACCCTGGGTTAGCTTTTAAATCTCAGGTTAATGCTACTTTTAACACTGGGTAAAGCTTTTCACGTATCAATTTTAAAAATCGAGTTCCATTCAGTTTTAGTTCAAAAACAGTATAACAGTATCCTGTGTAAAAATGGACTTCATGAAATGTTGGAATTTTTTGCTTTTTGCCAATATAAATGGCCTCATTGTTTAATTTAATAAACACTCGTGACCTTTAAACTTGCTTTAAGCTTTAAAACACACACACACACACACACACCCAAAAATACAAGCATATACTGTGCTCATCATATATAAGTACACCCCTCACAAATCTCTCATTTTTATTAATAGTTTCTATAGGAAGTTTAATATTATAATATTCGTACATATACATTGGAGTAGTCAGTACTGAAGACAAATTTGGAGCTAATCTAACAAAATAACTTACGATAACAGTCCAAATTTTGTATACCCAAATTTATATATTAGGGGAAAATATTAAATGAAATTTAAAAAAAGAGCAAAATTCAAGAGAAACAAAAACTAAAAGTTGTTCTGTGGCCTAAAGATTATTTTATTAAATATTTATGTTTAATCTGTTTTGTTTAAATACACCAAAATATATTACCCAAATTCACTGAGGAATGGATACAAATATTGGTTTTCAAAATGGGGTGTACTCCATTATGCTGAGCACTATATTATTTAAAAAGAGACCACTTCAAATTTCTCAGATTCTCTGGATTTACTAAGCATGGGATTTAGTTCAATTTGTTTATGTTTTTATTTTATAAAGGTCTTATGTCTTCTAAACTTGCCAACAAAACACTGTCACTTGGAGCATTTCCCCAGAAGATAAAAACAATAAACAACAAAAATATTAATTTTGTTTTCGTTAAAACTTTTAGTGGCTCGGTGGTTAGACCTGTCGCCTCAAAGCAAGAAGTGGTTCTAGTCCCGGCTGGGCCAGATGGCATTTCTGTGTGGAGTTTGTATGTTCTCCCTGTGTTCTTCATTCGGTTTCCCCCACATTCCAAAGACATGCGCTATAGATGAACTGGGAAAGCAAAATTGGCTGTAGTGTGTGAATGCAATGTGTATGGTGTTTCCCAGTAATGGGTTGAATCTGGAAGGCCATCCACTGCGTAAAACATATGCTGGAATAGTTGGTGGTTCATTCTGCTGTGTCAACCCCTGACTAAGCCGAATGACTAAGACTAAGAATGAGTGAATAAATAATTTTAAATAAATAATGTTAAATGCTTTAATTTTTTATAAAAATCAGGGTTATTTCACCAAATATTGATTTCTTATATCTTCTTAAGTATGTGTTCTGAAAAAAAAGGTTTGCTTTTGGTTATTTTATTCAACAACATAACAAAAAGCTCTGAATCAAACCTAGAGTCAAGTTACTAAGCGTAAGGCTAACCTGATATTAAATTAACCTAGTGTTAGAAATGACATGTGAAAAGCCCACAGGCCTTTTCAAGACCTGTATTTAATCTCTGAACTTGATTAGACATAACTTAATTTCACAAACTTCAATCAGCTGGTTTGCAAATTCGGAAATGGCCACTTACACACTTGGCAGCTTAGGTGTCTGGTTATGAAAAAAAAGTTCTCACATACTGTATTATTGCAGTACTACAGTAAAAGTATAATTAAATGCAGCCAAATGTACATGTCCAGTATGTGTAGTTTCGGTAAACCGAGATGTATCTTGTGGCTCTTTCACAAGCACAACTAATGCATTAAAAGGCGTATCAAAAGGAGAATTTACTGGGAATTTAATATGTAGGTAATGCATTTGGTTTGCTTCCTGCTGGGCATATGGTTACTATTACAGTATATTGGCAGAGACAGAGATTGTCGAAAGTGTAGGGAGGGCAAATGCTGTTTTCAATAATTTTTTCGAAGAAGTTCTCTGGCAGATTAATTAAAAGCAGATTGGCTCCTTTATTATGGAATTATCATGGAGGCAAGATGTACAATGGAAATAAAAGGTGGAAAAGGTCAGTATATTCCATTACTGTCTGTGAACAATGAAGAAGGATAAGAAATCTTTTTCTTTTTAATCCGAGAAGCGGGTGGGATTTATTACCATCACTCAAATATTTTCTCGTCGTTATGAGTTTCCAATCAGACTCCAGGATAATTGCTTTGCTTCGAGATGTCATTTCTGGGTTTATGACAGCTGTAAGCGAGTCTTCAAACCATTTATGGATTAATAGCATAATTCTGCAGGCATTTCTAATGCCATTTGGTATGCTTGCCTGCTTCATATTAAATTCATATTAATAATTCTCGATCCCACTACCTGGTTTTCCATTTGCATCAGCCTACATGGATGTGTAATTATAAAGCCACTGACTTAGTAAGATTTTTCTATTAATGAAAGAAAAAAAAAACACACTTCTAGATATATTGTAAGTAATATTTTTCATTACCTCACTCAGACTGACTCGTGCCCCAATTTTGTCATTATTTCAAATCCCTGACTCTCAAACGAGAAAATAGGAGCATCGAAAAATGCAACCTCGACAAAATTGATTGTCCTCTGACGCTAACCATCCAATTAGGTGCAGTATGGCTTTTATATATTTATAAAACTTCACTCCAAGCCGTGGCAGTTTTCCAGCTAATAGGTTGCTCCACTAAGCCCCCAGCAACAGTAGCGTGATAGTCGTCCACCATGAATACAAAACAGCCAGGCATGGCACAGTAAGCCTGAAGCCACTGGACTAGCGGATGCACATCCTCACTAAAAACCGGCTACAGCATGTCTGTCTCTAATCTGGCCAAATGACACATCAAAAAGAGAAGTTGTGTACTTTTTGAGTGGAAACACCTTAGCTGATGGTTTATAGCTGGCTATATTATAAAAACAAGAGTTCTTTTTCTATATAGCGCACAATCTGCAAATCAACATGTACAGTAGAAGAAATTGACAGTAAATTATTATCTTCTCTCAAGATTCTAAAAATTAAGGTACTACGATGTTGGAAAAAAACTGATATGGTAATATTCATTTTTTTTCTGTAATATATATTCTGAAAAAAAAAAAGTTTAAGTTGATAGAGCATTATATCTAAAACCTTTCCCCTCCAAATCTAAAACTCTGTGATAACCGGAGAAACTAAATGGCTCTATTTGTAAATACTTCATTATTTTAAAATGATTGGGAAGATTATGCAAATCATTGCGAAATATAATAAACAAAGTACAAGCATCGATATACACTAAATGGCCATTTCATTAGGTACACCTTACTAGTACAGGGTTGGACCACCTTTTGCCTTCAGAACTGCCTTAATCCTTCGTGGCATAGATTCAACAAGGTACAGGAAATATTCCTCAGAGATTTTGGTCCATATTGACATGATAGCATCACACAATTGCAGCAGATTTGTCAGCTGCACATTTATCTCCCGTTCCACCACATCCCATATGTGCTCTGTTGGATTGAGATCTGGGACTGTGGAGGCCATTTGAGTAGAGTGAACTCATTTTCATGTTTAAGAAACCAGTCTGAGATAATTTGCACTTGAACCGTTGATACAAGGCAGGATGGATCTATGATTTCATGTTGTTAGTGCCAAATTCTGACCCTACCATCCGATTATCGCAGCAAAAATCAAGACTCATCAGATCAGGCAACATTTTTCCAATCTTCTATCTTCCAATTTTAGTGAGCCTGTGAGAACTGTAGCCTCAGTTTGCTGTTCTTAGCTGATAGGCACCTGGTGTGATCTTCTGCTGCTGTAGCCCATCTACTTTAAGGATGGACGTGTTGTGCATTCAGACATGCTCTTCTGCATACCTCGGTTGTAACGAGTGGTTATTTGAGTTAATGATGAATTTCTGCAGTTGGTCAGGTTTACCTAATAAAGTGGCTGGTGAGTGTATACAACAGAACAAAAAATACTTTAAGTCAATTATGGGTAAACTTTGCAATTAATCTAAAAGTCACGTGGTCAACTCTGATCCCCACTTGACAGTGCACATACTGTGATTTAATTCACCAGCATGGACCATGGCACTTTGAGCTAGACTTTATGATAGGGATGGTAAGAGAACAGTGGGATGAAGGGGAAGGTAAGTAAAAGGATAAATAGTAAACAGGTAGGTAGGTTGATCAGGCATCCTACAATGATGCCTAGAGACTTGGAGTGGAGGTACCGTCTCTGTAATATTTTGGTAGAGTGGTTGGACCCTCCGGTTTAACCTAGGAGGGAAGAGAGGGTTATAAAGATTGTTAATGGAAAGCAAGGAAATAGAGGGAGGGAGGGTGGGTTTGATAGAACGAGAAGAACAGTGCTAGAGGGCTGGTCTCCATTAAGTAAGTTTTAGGGAGTAGGTGATTGGTTAAGGAGACAAAGTGAGGTGTGGTTTCACTGCTGAACCTTGGTTAACAAGTTAACTCCATGTAAAATAATTGATGTTTAAAGTCTTAAACAATATCTACAAACTGAATCACCATTGTTAATGGTTTACATTGATTTACCACCCAAAATAGTAATTATATGAGTCATGAATTGAGTGTAATTTCTATAGTGCATAGCTGGCATGATCTTCAGCCAATTGAAGTGATGGACTAAATATGTACTGTACACCCACTGAGGTCAAGGAAGGCCTCGTAGCGACAGATATTGCTTGAGGGCGAAGCTATTGTCTCCATTTGCTAAATGAGAGTCAAATAAGGACACGGCAACTGCTTGCGCTTTTCCATCCAACTTTTCCCTTTTCCTCCATCACACTCACGCGTATTTGCAAGCACACACGTGGGGGGGTAATCAGACTTGGCTGATGTCTGGCTTTTTCAGACACTGCGGCAGGCGTCCAGACAGTCACCTGAAAAAATAAAAAAACGCACTCCATCTTTGAAAGCGCTGCCTTTCGCCATTGCTTTCAGTACTCTGCATATAGATTACAACATTTTCATTTCATTTTCTCATTTCAATTTCTCGAAATGAGGGGCAAATCAATATTTTATGATTTTTTCTCCCCCTCATTTTAACCATGCACTCTCAGTCAGCCATTAGCGCCTGTGTGTTACTCACTTTTAGTGTCGTCATTCGGATAGAGTCTGTAAATGATGCAAATGATATTCCGGCTTCAGGTCTGCTATTGTCCCCCTTCAGCTTTCTCCTTGGCGCCCTCTACTGCATTGCTTTGTAGGGGTTGCCATGGCGACCCAATCCCTGCGCACCCATATTTCAGTACGCAAGCGACGACGAGGTGCACCGTGGAGTTATTTGTATCACCACCAACCAAGGTGACTTTCTCTCAGCACTCTGTTCCCTCGAAAGTCTGCAACCCTCATGCTGGTCAGGCCAGCTTGAGATACTGAGCAGACAGGATATGCACAACCAATATGTGATTTGAATGCATGATATACTGTTATTAAGTTTGTCTGCACTTTCTCAGCGCCTAGAATACATTTTGCTATTATTTTTCGAGTGGAACATATTAAGGGTTTCAATCACAAAAGATATATAGAGGACTTTACAGAACATTAGCTCAAAGTCATATTTGATGTTTTATTTGAAGGATAATGTCATTTTTCTATATGGTAACCGGCTGATTAATCTACAGACATTTACCAGCATTATTATGTGCCTGATTAACATAAGTAATCATTTTAAAGTTAATAATGAGCTTTTTTGCATCTGTATGGACACTACCGTTTGTAATTTGAATGCTTAAAATCCTTTTATTTAGTTTGTCTGGACTTTCTTAGCCACCAGGACACCTTATGGTGTTATTTTTTTGTTCAATTGTTCATATTTTAATGAAATAGAGCCTATAGATTTATAGATATGGACCTATATAGATATAAGACCTATAGATATGGATTTTACAAGACATTAGCACAAGGCTGTATTTGCTGTTTAAGCTGAAGCATGACGTCAGTGCAAAACATGCTTTATATATCATCCGGTCTAGTTAATTATCACAAGTAGGCATGAGTCAATAACCGGTTTCAAGATTTACCACAATTTGGAAAAGTTAAGGTTTTAAAATAGCAAAAAAATTTCTGTTATACCGTTCCTAAGTTATATGTAAGGTTTTTTAAATGTGTTTTTGAAGTTTTGTAAACAAATCTGTGCTTTTGAAACTAATGATGATAGCAGATGTCATTTATTTATTTTAATTATTTAGTTGGACAAGTTTACTTTTCTAAAATATTGTAAATGTTTTCAAAAATCAAATATATTGTGTCTGTTCAATGGGGAAAAATGTTGTTTTTATAAAAAAAAAAAAACTTATTTTAGATAAGTAATCACAACACTGTGATACTGTAAAACCGTGATAGTTTTTATCCAAGGTTATCATACCATCAGAAACTTATACATAATGATGTCTAATCACAAGACATAGTAAATAAAGGATTTTACAGGATATTAGCTCAAAATATGTAAAATATGCTTCATATATCGACCAGGCTGGTTAATCTACAGACAATTAAAAATTTACCAGCATTATTCTGTGCCTGATTAACAGAAGTGATCATTTTAAAAGTTAATAATGAGCTTTTTTGCACAGACACAATGTTTATTGACACTGTTTGTGATTTGAATGCTTGATATCCTATTCTCAGCCACCAGGACACCTTTCGGTGTTATTGTTTTAACTGTTTTTTTGTTCAATTGTATGTATTTAGGATTTCAAATAGAGCCTATAGAGGATTTTACAAGACATTAGCAAGAGGCTGTATTTGCTGTTTTAGCTAAAGCATGACGTCATGTCAGTGTAAAATATGCTTTATATATCATCCAACCCAGGTAATCTACAAGGTTTTTTTAATCATACTAAATAGAGGATTTTACAAGACATTAGCGCAAAGTTGTAGTTGCTGTTTTAGTTGAAGGACTATGTCATATCAGTGTAAAATATGCTTTATATATTAATCAGTCTACAGACATTTAAAAATTTATATATTTAATATATTAATATATATATAATTAACAGAAGTGATTATTTTAAAGTTAATAATGAGGATTTTTAGGACTTTCTCAGCCACCAGGACACATTTTGCTGTTATGGTTTTCCAGTATTTTTGTTCAGTTGTACATATTTAGAATATGTAGCTAAGGCTGTATTTGCTGTTTTGGGTGAAGCATAATGTCATATTAGTGTAAAATAAGCTTTATATATATGGCTGCACGATTAATCAAAAAAGATTTTCTACAATTCAGCCAATTACATTTTCAAAGTCAGAAGAGAAGCGTAAAGGCGGTCTTCACATTGTTTTATATACACTGCTCAGCAATGTGGACACTTCCAAATGGTGTTAAAAGTGTCACATACTGTATTTAAATATAAAGAATAGTTCATTTAAAAATGTCATTTCTGTCTGAATGTAATGGCGTATTCATGGCCATAAAATCACACGTGAGCTGACTGTTTGTTTACTGAGAGGACGTGCCCATGACCGCTGTCTACTTTAGAAAACAGAGTCTGCATAGGCTATGAATAATCAGGATAAACAGGAAGTATGATTTGCATGTATGTTTTTTTTTCTTAAAGTTACGGCAGTTGGCAGCCATGACGTGAGCGCACATCATTTAAAAGATCATTCCGCATTTTAGAGTTATGATCACGACAAGCGCTTGATATGTTTTTTCTTTCATATCGAACACAAAGTGTTGTGCATGAAAATGAACGTTTACTGCATCAGTATATGTACTCTAGTTTAATATAATTGATAAGGGAATCTGATAATGACAAATGTCCGATTTTACCAGTGAAAAAAATGGTTTAATAATGTTATCAATGACAAATTTTTAGAATTTTTAGAATTTACTATTATCATGTGCCTGATTAACAGAAGGGGTCATTATGCAATTTTGTATTTTAAAAGTAATTGCCAACACAATGTGCATGGACGCTATGTGATTTGAAGGTATGATATCCTATTATTAACTTTGTCTGCCTTTTCTAAGCCACCAGGGCACATTTTGCAGACATGTTTTTTTTTTACAATTCAGGAAAACCTCACTATCAAGCTTTAACTTCACAGTAATTGTAGGGGTAATTTCATGGAATGTTTAGCATCATTTTTTTTAAACGGCACATACTGTGCCTCATATGGAAATGTAACCGTTATTTATGGCCGATATGTTGGTTTACCGCAGATGATCCCGAGTGCCAAACTCTAAAACCTTCCCATAAGATGGTAAATGTGTGGTTTCAGCTCAAATTGAAATATGTCTGTTTTTGAAATGATGTATATGTGTGATTGTTCCTGAAACTGTGCTGTGTGTTTCATTTGCAGGCAACCTGGCGGTGTTTAAGTGAAGCTCCTCAGATTTAGCACATCGTCACACAGATGAGCTGAGAGGTCAATGAGTTCCTGGGCTGCCAGAGAGACTGCCAAGTACATCCAGACACACTCTATTAAATGCATTATAAAACTGTTGAAACTCTCCCTGTCTCTTTTCTCCCTCTTCTTCTCTCGCTTTCACTGTTGCATAAAGCTAAATACAAAAGAAATGCACTTTTGTTTCAAGATTCTTTTTGTTTTTTTTACTTTAACCAGTCTTTCATCAATAAAAGAATAAAACAAACGGGATTAACTTTGTTCTCCTGCTCATTTTTTCAAAGAAATTAACTGAGACCTTTCTACACAAATGAGACTGGGAGATTTTAACAAAGTTGTGCTTGCTGTTTTAGTAGGAGGATGATTTTGATTTATTTCAGTAGAAATAGTGAGCCTAAAAAATAAGCAGATTTTTTTCTGGAACTGAGATTTTATTTAAACTTTGACAAATGTTGTTTTCGAACAACCCCATCACATAGACAAAGGTTTAATCCAAATGATTCTCCATTTTGTTTAGTGCAAAGTTGAAGCAGGTGTATTTTTTGCATTGTATTTGGAATTGTATATATATATTACAGGCTATTGGGTAAAGATTTGTAAGAGATTAAGCCTTATATTTAATACAAGATGTGACTTCGACTCTCTTGATTTTTTGTTAGGTGTTGCTGATAATACAACAATAACAAACAGGAAGTTGTTTAACTTTCTTACCTATGCTGCCCGCAAAAGTATATTTCTTAAATGGATATCTGATAAACCACTGACAGTATCAGAATGGCATAAAGTAATATTTGGTCTTACAGTCCTCAGCGTAAGTGAGTACACCCCATTTTGAAAATTAACATTTTTTATCCATTTCTCAGTGATAGGCAATTTGGTGCATTTAAACAAGACAGATAGTATCTTACACACACACACATACATATATATATATATATATATATATATATATATATATATATATATATATATATATATATATATATATATATATATATATATAAATAAATAAATAAATAAATAAATAAATAAATAAATAAATAAATAAATATATATATATATATATATATATATTTATTTATTTATTTATTTTTATATATATATATATATATATATATATATATATTTATTTATATATATATATATATATATATATATATATATATATATATATATATATATATATATATATATATATATATATATATGTATGTATGTGTGTGTGTGTGTGTGTGTGTGTGTGTGTACTGCAAATGGCATTTGTGTGAGACTCATCATTTCAGAAAAACTTAAATAAAATCCACCACTAATTTGTGAAATAAACTTCTAATGATGACTAATAAGCTGTATTTCAGCTTCATCTGAGTCTGTCTCTTTCACTATTGCTTACCTAACATAATGCATGATGAGAAGCAGACATGCATAGGCATGGGCCGGTATAAGATTTTGACGGTATGATAACCTTGGATAAAAATATCACGGTTTCACAGTTTCATGGTATTGTGATTACTGCTCTAAAATATATTCATTTTTAATGTCTGAGTAATAAACTACAACTTTTCTCACTTTTAAACACAATATATTTTATTTTAAGAAACATTTATAATATTTTGGAACAGTACAAATGTCGGGCTGAATAATGAAATTGAACTATTGATTTTATTTTTTATTTTAATTTATTTCAAAAACAGATTTAAATTTTAAAACAGTGGTATACCTTGAAAATTGTTATTGTCCCATGGCTAGACATGCACGTGGGAATGATGAGCAGGAAGAAGCAGTTCATTTGGATTTAAAGCCACAGGCTACAAAAACAGCTACAATGTATTCAGACACCAAAATGGGTATAACTGTATAGAGACTATAATAAATTATCTGATGGGTATTTAGAGCTGAAACTTTACAGACACATTCTTGAGACACCGAAGTCTTATCTTACATCCTGTAATAAGGGCAAAATATGTGCCCTTTAAGTTGATAGATATTATTTACATCTTATAAAACAAACTAGATAGATAGATGGATGGATAGATAGATAGATAGATAGATAGATAGACAGACAGACAGACAGACAGACAGACAGACAGACAGACAGACAGACAGACAGACAGACAGACAGACAGACAGACAGACAGACAGACAGACAGACAGACAGATAGATAGATAGATAGATAGATAGATAGATAGATAGATAGATAGATAGATAGATACTTTAAATTATTTTAATTCAAGAATTCACTGAAAAAATGGTTCTTTGGATTTACAAATTTTTTAAAGGTAAACATTTTTAAGGGCTGAATTTAAACAAACAAATGAAGTTGAACATTACTACATTTTATCTGTTTGTTTAAATTCAGGCCATATACATTATTTGTAATCACTTACCTTAAAAAAATATAAGTATATTGTACACTGCCCTGTTCTTTAAACATTAACATCTACAAGCAAATTTATAAATAAATAAATAAATAAAAATCTTATGAACACTGAAAAACAAATCACCCTGTCAGCTGTACCTGCTTGGAATCACAGATGTAAAGATGAGCAAGGACTCCAGATAAACTCATTCATCTGTCCTCTAGCAGTGAGCTGAGGCAGCAAATGAGAGCTGCATCCTAATGGGATGAACTGGGCCACTGCTGTAGGGGTGAAACAGAGCGCCGTGAGCATCCAGACAGAAAGCCAGACACAGACAAAAGCCCTGTGCTTCCTCCAAGTTACCTGCCACAAACACTACCTGCTACACAACCTGACCTTCTCTGCACAAACCCGCCTCTATTGTTCCCCTGTCAAGGGCAACGAAAAGAATAGCTCCATTTTTTCCCGTAAGAGCTTTTTCCACAAGCCCCACTTTGAGCATTAGTGCTTTATTGAGACATCGGCTGAAAATGAATGAGGCAGATTAAAACGAGGAATCGCTTCTTTTGCTCCAGATTTGGCTTAGTAACTGCCACAGGTCTCCAGCATGCTTTATCATATTATCTCGAGTCTCAAATGTCAATTCATTAGTCCGTTTTATTCGTCTGCTTCAGCTACATGCGTCAGATTTACGTCAGGCACAAACCAGACAACTGTGAGATTTAAGCATATGCGGAAGGACATGAGACGGCCAAGTCAAACATTCTTTGAAGTCCAGCATTTGCTGAGATATTAAGCAATCTAAAACACAAGTATAGCTCTGTGTGCTCTGCTCAGCAGCACATAGCAAAGAGAAGTCACACATTTACTCTTTAGCAATGTATGGGACTGAAGAGATACATTATCTGTATTCCCATTGAAAGTAGTCATTGTGACATACTATACAAAATATTGAGATATTGGGTAACAGGTTTATTGTCAATGATAATATTTCAATTGTTGATTTAACAATGTGCAAGCTTACGCTATTGAGTATGTCACTCACTTGGCCAAAAACAAATTCAATACCTTTATAAAGCTTTGAGGCAGTTCATTCCACTGTGGCGACCCCAGATTAATAAATGGACTAAGCCTAAAATAAAATGAATGAATGAATGAAGTTTTTGTATTGTTTACAAATTTGTATAGATAATGGTTGGATCTGAAATTGCCCCCATACCCTTTCAGGAACAGTCCACTGTTTATTGGAAATGGGCTCGTTTTACACATCACCTACAGTTAAACACTTGAGTTTTACCATTTTTTAATCCATTTATCTGATCTCAGTCTGGCGGGAGCACTTTTAGCTTAGCTTAGCTTAGCATAAATCATTGAATCGAATAAGACCATTAGCATTTCCTGTAATAATCCTGTCGCAGGTCATGAGAGTAAATTAACTCTAGTGCTGGGAAACACCCGCATACCATTAGCATGGTCTAATCTGGGTGTTCCTTTAAAAAGCGGGGTGTAACTTTAAAAAGTGCACTATTTGAGGGAACAGCCTTTTGTAGAGGTGTTTGAAACCCATAGTGGATGTTCTGAAGTGCATTCAATCAATCCCAAAAAATGCACCTCAATAACAAGTGTGCAATCGATGTACACTCAACAGCTGCACTCAATGAGAGAATACCCATAAAGCTCTGTAAGAGTTCATGCACCAAATGAATTTCTGCATCTGACCACAAGATGGCATAAACAGCTGAATTCTATCAGTGTAAGTTTCTAAATAAATGATTTAATTAAATTAACATTTGACAGAAATGTTCAAAATCTTTGTTTCATTATTAATAGACAACTTTACATATCACCGGTTTGAAAAGTTGAAAATCTTATCTGTATGAGGGTTTTATTAACCAGTAAAGCACAAACAAAACAGCATCCCTTCAAGTGCACTCAGATCTCAAATTTAAAATGTTTTCATTCATCCTTTAAGTGGACTAAATTCGTGGACTAATGTAAGGACTAATAGTGAATGAGTGTATAGGGGGCTATTTTAGATACACCCAGTCACTGCTTTAAAGGAATCACTGAGAATCACTTATTTAGACAGAAACTTGTCACCAACTTATGATGGGTTTAATGTCAAATACTATTTATCCGTGACAGGCCTAAATCGGCCAAGGTACAAGCTTGAAAAACACAGTAAAAGAAAAATTGTAAATATATACTGTAAAAATGCATATTTTTTTAGTTATATAGAGTTAAAGTCAGAATTATTAGTCCCCTGAATTATTCGCCCTGTTTATTTTTTATTTTTTTTTATATATATGTATGTATGCATTAATACACACACACACACACACACACAAACATATATATACATATATATATATATATATATATATATATATATATATATATATATATATATATATATATATATATATATATATATATATATATAATGCATTAAATGCAGTAAAACTTTTAAATATTTGACATTTCTTAACCCAAAATGTAATGCAGATGTTGATGCATCATGAAGGTTAAGATTTCAAACACGTTTCCATTTTTCATGCGATATCCCAAAATGAGCATAAATATATGGAGGATGTAAAACATCTTCTGATATTGCTCAAATGTTCATGTTGTTCCTCACCTAATATGTTTTATTTTAGCATCTTTTGACAAACTGAGGTCAGATACCTAAATAAATAAATGTGGAATGTACCAGCTGTACTGCATATTGGAAGGAGTTATGAATGTTTTGAAGCTGGTAGCCTGAGGGCTGGAGAGATGCCTACCTCTCTCCCTTCACAGGCCCCTGTCTAATTATACATTCCACTGAGAGATCTCCACTCAAACCACCCCGATCTGTACATGCACAAATTCATATTTCTCTCCTCTAACTGTAAACCAGCCCAGAAAGAGCTCAATGAGGGGCGGAAAAACGATCAATTAAAATAAGTAAAGCATTAATTCGGCTACAAAACTAAAAGAAATAAATATCAGAAATCATATTTTTTAAACCACTAAAGTATTGAAAATCAAGCTAATGCTCAGAGAATATAAGCGCTATAAAATATAAGCCACAAAGTTGCCAAAACCACATGAGCCGAGGTCCAAACCTCCTCTCCGGGTCCTCAAAGAGAACTTGGCTTTGTACTGTAGGAGGGGAAGCAAACACTGTGTTCCTACCTTCATCAAAAAGCGCTGACGTCGGTGCTGTCACTAAGTGTTTAACACAAAAGACAGCGCATTCACCTCCCGTCTATTTAAAATATCACAGGAAAGCTGAATTAGGCTCATACTGAAGCATTTTCCCCAGAATATACAATGAAATACAATTGAAGTCAGAATTATTTGCCCCCCTGAATTATTAGACCCCTGCCCCCCCCCCCTTTTTTTTATTTGTTCATAAGTTTCTGTTTAACGGAGAGAAGATTTTTTTCAACACATTTCTAAACATAATAGTTTTAATAAATCATTTCTAATAACTTTTCTAATATTTTTTTTATCTTTGCCATGATGACAGTAAATTATATTTGACAAGACATTTTTCAAGACAATTCTATACAGCTTAAAGTGACATTTAAAGGCTTAACTAGGTTAATTAGCCTAACTAGGCAGGTTAGTGTAAATCAGTTATTGTAACCAGAAAAAAATATAGCTTAAAGGGGCTAATAATTTTGACCTTAAAATGGCAGTTAAAAATTAAAAACTGATTTTATTCTAGCCAAAATACAACAAATAAGATTTTCTCCAGAAGAAAAAATATTATCATACATACTGTGAAAATTTCTTTGCTCTGTTAAACATCATTTGGGAAATATTTAAAAAAAAAGAAAAAAAAATCAAAGGGGGGCTAATAATTAGGGCTGTAAATCGATCTAAATATTTAAAAATTAATTGCATGATGGCCATCAGTTAACTAATGATTAATCGCACATTTTATTTGTTCTTACTATAATGTAGCATTTTGGAATTGCATAACTATAAGGGACTTAAGTGCACACCATGCAATGAAATGAAAGTAATTAGTTTCATTCAATTAGTAGGGGGTTTCCACATTTCCACATATATTTTGCTTATTTTTCATACATAGCAATTTAATATTTAAATTTAATATTCAAAATATAACAATTTTTATGAAATTATATGATCAATAAGTCATGAGCACATGTGTTTTGGTATACTTATTAAAACAAGTTAACCATGTAGTTTTTAGGTTATAAGATTCAATTGCTGTTTTAAAGGGATAGTTCACTGTTTACTTGCCCTTAGATTGGTTCCAAACCTTTATAAGTTTTGTATAAGTTAAACACAAAATAAGATTTTTAGGAGAAAACATGTAACCATTGACTTCATTGTAGGTAAGGCAAATAGTACTATGGGTCAATTTTTATTTTTTTTCTTCAAAATATCATCTTTTGTGTTTAACAGAATAAAGAAACTCATAAAGGCTTGATGTGAAGGGTAGGTAGAGGATGACAGATTTTTACATTTTTGGGTGAACTGTCTCTTTAAGTCAGTTTAATTGATTTGAATATTACTATTGATATTATATCACCATTGGGTGTGAAAAAAAAAACACTTTTACAGTAAAATGATCTATGATTTATCTATTAATCAAATGATTTTCATCTAAAAGTGAATGTTAATGCAAGTAAAATAAATGTATTGAGTTTGACAGTTTTTCAGAGTAATATTTGTTGTTTTGTTAGAAATAAACATTTAGATTTCCTAAATTAAGGGTTAATTGTATTAAATTAGATTATTTATTCCTACATAATTTACACAATGATATATTTAAAATGTCTGTACTGAAAATTATAAATTTATTTAGGTGTGGTTCATGTATAATTTGATGTTTCAAAGAGTTTCTTGATTTTTTTTAATGAACAAAACAAACCAAATGCAGCAATGGTAAAACAGTATGGTAAAAACATTCAAACTTTTCAAAAATTTGATATGTTTTTACATTCATTCAGATATAGATGGTAAAGTTTATAAATAAATCATTTATTCATTCATTTTCTTGTCGGCTTAGTCCCTTTATTAGGCCGGAGTCGCCACAGCTGAATGAACCGCCAACTTATCCAGCACGTTTTTACATGCATTACCAGGAACATTCATTAAAATGTTGAATATCACACACACACACACACACACACACACACACACACACACACACACACACACACACAAACAAACACAAACTGAAAGATGGACTGCAGTATTGCTGACAACTCGTCTCTGAGCGTCACAAATACAACTGTCTCAGTTTGGGGGTTTATGCTTTTTCCTCATTCCTCTTTCTGAATGAATAGACTGATGTTGAAAAACAGAAGAAAAGAAGAAACGCAGAAGGGTGCACAAAAGTCTAACTATGTTGTCAGTGTATTTATATATTTATACCAAACTGAAATCATTCATTCATTCATTTTCTTGTCGGTTTAGTCCCTTTATTAATCCGGGGTCGCCACAGCGAGATGAACCGCCAACTTATCCAGCACATTTTTACGCAGCGGATGCCCTTCCAGCCTCAACCCATCCAAACTGAAATCATTAAATAATAATAAGGAAACATATAGATGAAAACATAAAGATGCTAGACAATCTAAAATAACTACTTGAAATTTACTTCCCAACATGCTAAAATATTCAAATAAATCAGATTTCCTCAAATCCTATGTGACATAAACAGCTGAAATGCTTTTTTTATTGCCATATTTTCTGTATATGACGAGGAGCTAATGTAAAGTTATATGCTGCCATCTAGTGGTTGAAGTTTGCCAGGCTCTTGATTTTTTTACGTCAAAGCAGACTTGGATGCTGGAAATCATCTTTTACACCCTTAATTAACTTTGATTTACAAAATAATGGCTGACATTATAAATACAGTTTAGTATTTCTATTTAATTAAATATTTTGTTTATTATTATCATACAGTACTAAATATCATTCAACTATACTGTATTATATTACATTTAAATGAGTGGTTTTTAAGGATTTAACGGACTCAGTATAGGTTGAAAAATGATAAAATTATGTCAACATAACTTAAAAGCACACGTTTCAATGAATAATAGTAACTTAAAATTAGGCATGGGACGATAACCGTTTTCAAGGTATACTGCGGTTTGGAAAAATCAAGGTTTTAATACTGCCAAAATATACCGTCCCTAAGGCATGGGCAATGCTAGGCCTATTTTAGGGCTTTAGCCCTGTTATATTTCAACTCAGCCCCCCTAAAACATTTGCATATAGCTCATAAACTATATACTAAATCATTGCCTCACTTCTCTTTAAATTTGATATTAAAACAGTGGCAGAATTCGGCTCCTCCCCATCTTTTGTTTTCATTTGATCAGCAAACCACAGATATTATATTAATAAAATATCTGCTTATTTGCAGTTCTTTGATATAGATAACCTTGTATCACCTGTATCTCAATGTCATGGAGGAGCAGTCAGGTTTTCTCTGCTTTCACCTCATCACCACAGCTGTTTCCTCCAGCGAAAAATGTAACTCTTAAAGAACAATTCGCTATTATTTCAAAATGAACTACCAATATTAAACACTTTACCGTTTGTGTGGCATTTATTATACCATACAGTAGAAAACAAAACAAAAAAAAACTGCGGTCACACTTTATTTTGATGGTCCGGTTGTTAAATTTAAGTTATATTGCATCTACTTGCCAACTAATTCTCATTAGATTATAAGTAGACTGTAAGGTTGTGGTTAGGGTTAGTGTAATTTGACATGTACTTGCAAAGTTTTTTATAGTCAGTTAAATGTCTATTGAATGTCTGTCTCAACAGACATTAAGCAGATAGTCTACTAATACTCAAATAGACCATCAAAATAAAGTGTTACCAAAAATACACTTGAATATAGAAAGTGCTTTTCACTACAGTAAGCAGGTGGGTTAAGTCTATTTGGCTTAGTCAGAACACAAATGGCTATGCCTGTCTATGTAATACAGTGGAATATTAGTATACAACCCTACCATATTAAACAAACATTCATTCATTCGTTTTCTTGTCGGCTTAGTCCCTTTATTAATCCAGGGTCACCACAGTGGAATGAACCGCCAACTTATCCAGCACGTTTTCACAGTGGATGCCCTTCTAGCCGCAACCCATCTCTGGGAAACATCCACACACACACACTTTAGCCTACTATCCAATTCACCTGTACTGCATGTCTTTGGACTATGGGGGAAACCGGAGCACCCAGAGAAAACCCACGCGAATGCAGGGAGAACATGCTAACTCCACACAGAAACGCCAACTGAGCCAAGGTTTGAACCAGCGACCCAGCAACCTTCTCACCGAGAGGCAGCAGCACTACCTACTGCGCCACTGTGTCGCCATTAAACAAACATTTTAAGTGTAAAATGTTAAATATTCGGCTTAATATATATATATATATATATATATATATATATATATATATATATATATATATATATATATATATATATATATATATACACTGCCCTAAGGTATGTGTAAGATTTTTGTTCACTTTTTTTTTTTTTAGAACAGTTTCTCCAGCAGTAAAAAATATCCAAAGATGCTGTTTTAAATTGTAAAATAAATTGTGTTTTTTGAAACTAATGAAGACAGCAGAAGTCAATGATTCATTGTAATTATATAGCCTGACATGTTTACTGCTCCAAAATATAAATCTTTCAAATTTTTTAAAATCATAAATCTTTCAAATAGAACATATTGTTTTCAAAGAGTAAAAGTTTTTGTTTTTTACCCAGACATTTAAAAAGGATATATTTTAGAGCAGTGAGCACAATACAGTGAAAGCGTGATATTTTTATCCAAGGTTATCATACCGTCAGAAACTTACACTGGCCTATGCCAACTTTAAATACTGTTTACAGGTTTGTAAAACTACAAGTTGATAATTGATAAATCTGAGTTGATGTTACTTGAAAATGTAAATTGAGAACAAGTCTAATAGGACAAACAAAAATAAAATGAGTTTGAAATACTCAAAAGGCTCATGCAGGTAGCTCAATTTAGCAAAACATACACAGTATTTTTAACAGTGTCATTATAACAACAAATACAAATGTACTGTTTTATTTTATTGAATTTGGACTATTATAATAAAACAGAAATTATTTTCTTCTTAGACTGTGGTTAGTTCCCTGTGTGACCGTTACTAACAGACCAATATTGACCCTAAATATATTTATTTCTCAGTCCTCAAGGGTCACTCATTTGAACCCAATCTATACTATGTAGGGTCTTTTGTTTTCAATCATTTAGTGGTTAAGGTGAAGGACAGTGAGTACCAGTGAGGGTTTAAATCCCAATGGTGGATGGTGGATCTATTGAAATTAGCATATTTAAATTCCATCTTGTTTGCTTGAAGGGTTTGTAATTGAGGTCAAAGCAACTGTGCTGCAGGCCCTCGCATGTGCACATTTCCAGGCAGTATGTTGGCTGACATGGCTGTACAGGAATATCCCAAGCTCACAAGTATATAATTAAGTTATTTGAGATAAACATATTCATATTTCAGCCTCCAAGCTCACTGGAAAAAGTTTTAAGAAACGGCAAAGCACTAGTGGTCGGCAAAAAACGAATGATGCTTCATACAGGGACCTTCACGAAAGCTAATTTCAAGCTAAAATACAAAAAAAAAAAAAAAAAAAAAAAAAACATTTTAGCCATAAATAAAACATTTAGCACATACATTTTAATCCATCAAGTCTACACACACACACACGCACACACACGCACACACAACCCAAGGTTTTAGAACAGTGAGGTTGTCAATGTATCTTTGCAATGATTTTACTATAGTATCTACAGCACAACTTTTCGTTATAAATATCATATTCTATTTAATAGAAACTCAATAACACCGATTTAATCACGATAATAACCAGGTAGGCCTGGCTAAATATTCTAAACGCTTCACCAAATTTACCTTATGTAAATAAGTACGCGAAGTAACACAATACAGCGTTCTTGAGTAACGTTGAATGGAAACTGCCTGAGGGGGGATTTTAAGTTTCAGATTTAAAACAAATATTTTGCTGCTTACCTGTAGTGACGTTATAAGTCTGCAAGATTTAAGTATCCATTTTTATCGCATTTCTGTAAATTAGCTGTAAAGAATCAAGTGGCAGAATTTTTTTGTTGGTCTTCTCTTCTTGAGCACCGCTGTAGCCCCCTGCAGGTAAAGTCTGTAACTACAGAATTATTAATATATAATATAATATAATATAATATAATATAATATAATATAATATAATATAATATAATATAATATAATACAATACACTATAATATAATATAATATAATATAATATAATATAATATAATATAATATAATATAATATAATATAATATTTGGGTTGCAGGTGGAAAGGCATCCACTGCATAAAACATATGCTGGATAAATTGGCGGTTCATTCCGCTGTGGTGACCCCAGATTAATAAAGGGATTAAGCCGAAAAGAAAATGAATGAATAATATAATATAATATAATATAATATAATATAATATAATATACAGTTTATTTATTTGTTCAGTTTTATCATCATCATTTTGTTTCAATTTTGAAGCTGTTTTATGGGATATCAGTAACAAAGAATTATTACTATATATTACAATTTAAATTGCAAACTATTTAATGTTTTATTGCATTAAATTATCCTAATGTGATATATATTTAGCTGTTGTCCATACTATATTCAATGTTATGAACAAATGTATTGCAGGTAAAAAAAAATGAACAAATGGTTGTTGCATTAATATACTATTGACAAAAACTTCACTTCATAATTTGAATGCAAAATATAACCACAACTGTCCATTTTTAGTAATTAGCTCACATTAATTATCAAAACATCTTAAGTAAAAAAAAAGATATTAGCGAGAAAAAACACCATTACTACTACTGCGACTACAAGTAATATTATAAATTGTGATAAATACATAGAGTAAATGTTTGTAATCATGTGTGCATGTATTATAGACAGACGGGCAGGCAGGCAGACAGACAGACATATAGATATTGTATTTTTATGGCATGTGTTTTTTTTTGTTTTGTTTTTTTTTGCCTAACTATTATTAATTTCATGGTGTTATTATTATTGAGACATTAAACAAACAAACAAACAAATAAATAAATAAATAAATTTAAACTTAAAAATATTTTTTTTTATTTAGAAAAGAAGAAATGTACAAAATACACTAGGAAGTACGACTGGAGTACAAGTACATACAATTATAAAGTAATAAGAAATAAATAAAGCAAGCTAGCCTACTTGTGCGACGAATTTTCCGGCGCCAGACGCTGGTTGTTTACGTCATCGTCTGAATCCGAATGGGATTTTGTTCAAAGAGGAAAGCAGTGCTACAGTACCTGCATTTTGACCTGTGTTTCCTGACAAATATTTTCAAAACTCTATGCGCACATTAAGCAAATATTGTATCCTGCACGTCCAAGAAGTCCTGCGCCAAATAAACAGCAGCAGCCGCCGAGGTGAATGTGAATGAAAACAGACAGCTGCCTGCAGCCTACAGGTATTTACTGTAACAGACTAAACTTTTGCAGTCTCACATATACAGCGTTTTTCATACAGACAGATAACTATTACATTGGTGTCCACACGATGGTAGTGTTGCTCATATTATAGACAACGTGCTCTTTGTAGAAAGCTTGTTAATAATATACACTATCTCACTTGCATGAAGTGTCACTTTCAGTGCTCCAATACAAACTCAAATATATTTTGATACTCACATTTGCCTATTTGACAAATAGCCCAATATCTACACAATTAGTCCAAATTTCATTAATCTCCAGTGCTCTCTCAAATATTGAGACTGTCTATGGCAGTGGTTCTCAAACTGTGGTACGCGTACCATTAGTGGTACGCGGGCTTCCTCCTAGTGGTACGCGGAGGAACCGCTGAATAATGAAAGAAACAATTAACACTTAATCCTTTAATGCGTAATATAACATTGATGTGATCAGCATTGGCTGTTTAGTGAAGCGTACGATCACAACGCTGTGCTTAGAATGTTTATTTTAGTGTATGGAACAAAATCAATGCCTAAAGTCTTGAAATAAAAAGCTTGTTGAATATCACAAACTGAAAAAAATAATACACCGTATTAACAAGTTCTTGCATTTTAATGACTTGAATTCCAGGGTTTGTATTTTTAGGTCCTGAAATTTAACATATCTGTTTATTTAAGCTGTGAATATTTTAACGAAAAAATATTTCAAACACGTTTTCATACTTAAAAATTCAATAATTCATATTCAATTTTCAGATTTCACTTACAAAATATTCAATACCCTTTAAAAATACGATGTATAATATTCAAAAGGTCATTTTCAGTTCATTTTATTTCAGTTCTAATATTCGCTTCCATAAATTCAGTGGATCAAATTCGACTGATAAAATTCAACATTACATCCGGGAACTGCAGGAGAAGCAATAGATTGCAGAGTGAAGATCGCCAGCTGCTCTAGCTTTCACCAGCAGGTGGAGATGGAATAATGTAAGATTTTTAAACCAGTAAACAGGCGAGAAAAAGGCTAATAAAGGCACAAAAGTAGCATTCAATTTTAATATCAATGCCTTGGACATTATAAATAATAAAAAAGTATGAGTAAATGAGGGTTTAGTCATTTATATTTGCCCTTATGTAACGGAAGCCAGCTGGTGATCGCGTAAAGCTCACCCCTCGGATCCAGTGACAGACAATGTTCTGCAATCTTATCGGAGCTTGTCTCCCATGCCGGCTCGTTACCTGCTCGGACCGGTGCGGTTACTTGCACATAAACCGTCTTTTGATGAATATGATGTTACACATTGTCTATCTATTGACTCTTTCTTCCATAGACGCGAAGTATTATATTGACAGCTAAAGAATATAAACGTAAGAGAAACAGGAGAGGAAATATTATAATAATACAAACTAGATAAACATTGACAGGGCTAAGAACAATTACGAACAAAGATTTTCAAAACCAGAGAGATTTTATGAGAATGTCACAAAACAGTTTACTTGGAAATGTTAAACAGAGAGTTCAGGTACACTGTAAAAAATTGCTGTTAAAAAACGGTCAGATTCTACGGTAAAATAATGTTTTTTCACTAAAACAGTAATATTCTGTTAAAAACAATGCTTTCTGGGTAACATTTTTGTTTTCGAGAAAGTAACCAACTGCAGAAAACTGTGAGCTAACAGAGTTCAGATTCGATGTTTTGAAGTCTGTGTTTGAAATCACACTTTGTGTCCTTGTTCACTATTTCATACACTAGTTAACTAATATAGTTCACCTGACAGTTTTAATGAACACTAATAAGTGAATTCAGACACTGATGAACACCTGCTGTTAATAATTACAATTACTGAAGAAAATAAACAAGAAACACAAACAGTGACTTGAGTTACAACATTAAATAAAATCAAATAAAATAAAACAGCTTCAGTCTCAGCAGAGGATCATTAAACAACTCCACAAACAACAGCAGACACACTTATTACTGACTGATTTGACTTCCATACTATTCACATTGAGATCCAACAGAAATTAAGGTGTTTTTTGTGTCACCGTAATGGAGTGAGGGGCTGGTTTAGTTGGGCTCTTCACCCTTGAACTGATTAATTCAAACTCTCCAATCACGATAATAAAGAGTTAACAAAATGCTTGTATTATAGCAGTCAAGTTGGAAAGTCAATAAATAGAGAAATATATTTGTCTGAAATTAGTTCTGATAAATGTTTTGGTATAAATCTGGAAGAAGGGCCTCATGCAATAGATTTTATGTTTAGTTGCAGGTATTAATTAAATTAATGAGAAGTGAAAACAGAAAGATACCTCAGTAATTACTTAACAGTTAAGAAATAACATACAAAACAGTTCAGTTATGACAAATACACACTCAGACCTCATGAATCTGACCTTGTATCTCAACAATGGTAACATCTCAAATGTTTCATGCTGCAATGCATGCTGGGAGTGGCACGGTACAAATATCCCAGCATGCATTGCGGTATAAATAAATGTTGTATAATGGTCTAACGGTTTTCTTTATTTGTGTTTGATTCTGCTGTTGTTTATGTTTAGACTTTCAGTTGCCTGTTTGTGAGTTAAACTGTTAATTTTGTTAGTCGTCACCATTATTGAGGTTCATCCACTGATTATTGATGTCTCTTTGAGTGCGATATACAACATAGAGCAGTGTTATTGTCCAAGATATTCTTAAAAACTTCCAGAAATCGTTGCCATATATATACATAATGTAAAACAATAGATTTAACATTGAATGGGAGCAGTAATTTTTATTATACTAAATGAGAACAGACTCTGCCGTTTAATAGCAACTTGAACATCACCAGATCTTATTTTTTCAGATTTAGGTTTTTGGCTGGCTTGCCACAACAAAGGAGCTTTTTAAACAAAGTTCTTAACAATTGCAGCAGCCAAGATATATAAATGTTAAAAATGACAAGGCTAAGAGCCCAACTAAAGCAAACTCTGTTCTCCATGATGGTGACGTAAAACTTTACCTTTTTCTCAAGAAGAACTTTAGTAAATGTTATACAAAAATACATGTATTAAGTAATAAGTGTAGCTGGTGATGATGTTTGTAGAGTTGTTTAATCATCCGCTGATCATTTAAATGATTTAATCATTTTTTGTTCTTCAGGTTATTTCATTATAAAGCTGTGACTAAAGTTTTGTATGTTCTGTTCTTGTTTTTTCCCTTCAGTATTTCTTCATTTGTTCATTGTTAATCCTCAATTATCATTTAATTAGTCAGTTAATTAATGAAGTTACTTCAGCTTTGCTCCATGTTTCTTGAACACTCAGTAGTGTGGACACTTCAATAAAAACTGAAGTATATGCTCTGGGGTTTAAAGGGTTAAAGGTGTGAGAGGTAAAAACACAGTGTAAAAATGTATTTTAACAGTAATATACTTTTAATTTACACAACGGAAGTAGACTGTTAAAAAACAGTATATTGCTGGCAACCACAGCTGCCAGTAGATTACTGTTAAATCAAGGAAAAAACAGTATTTTACTGTAAAACCTGAAGCTAATTTCTTCTGTATGTCACCGTTGTGGAGGAGAGTAGAGCCAGTGTATGAGTTAAAGATGAACAATGAGCTGCTGATGTTATTCTGCATGTTTCTCCATTTAAAGACAGCGGCTGTTTAGTGGCTGATGCAGTCAGAATCTCTCTGGTGATTCCAGATTTACATGTATGTGTGCTGTTGTGAAAAAAAGACATTAGAGTTAAACCGAACTTTTTTAATTAACTAAAATAAGTTATCATTATAAGTATGCTTCTAAGCATATATAGCACATTACTTCATAAACTCATTCAGCAGTTGACCAAGTTGAGGCAGTTGCTTTCAGTGAGCAAAATGAGTTCACTTGAGTATTGTGTAAATCAATGTAGTCCATGTATTTTTACAGCAACATACTGTAAAATAACAGTACATTGCTGGCAACTGCAGCTGCCAGTATTTTCCTGTTTTTTAACGGGACAATTTTTAACAGTGTATGATTTAAGGTTGGTTATGGACGGGGCGTCTGATTTAAAATAATTTAACATGTGAATGCATTAAAGGAGCGTCTTCAGTTATTCACACAGAACCGTCTAATATGGCATAACTATAAGGAGCAATGTTTGCGCTGTTTAAACGCAGCTATGTCAGGATTGGGATAGGTTATAATTTAATTATTTAAATTATGATTGTTATTATTATTTTATGACATGTATTGGGCTATTGCGCTTAAATAAGTCATCCGTGATTCTAAATTAATATTTCTATTTATCCTTTTTAGCTATCACTTTGCTATCGTCTTTCTCTTCTTTTTTTCTAGTTTTTGGGGTTCTGCCATGGTTAAATGTTTGCAAAATGTCTTTAGTTTGTCCAGATTATTGCTTTTCCTCTAAAATAGAGACGAAGCAGAAGGAAAATGAATGAATTGATGAATGAATGAAGTGATTGACGTTTTTATGCATGTGCGGTGCGGCTTGCTCACGACAAAGTCGAACGGGCCGCGAGCTCCAGTGGCCAGTCAGAGCCAGCGCCCCACAGCAAACTGATTAAGAGATGCTGGTTGGCTGCCAATATATGATAGGAATTCTTCCAAAGTTTCAGATGACATCTGGGCGTGTGCATAATAATGTAAAATGAAAGTGAAAGTCATGACATTTGGCCAAGCATAAGAATAGCCTACAAGAGTGTTTCGATTATTATATTAATCATGACATATGTCATGCTTGGGCTTATATGAATAACACCTCGCTGTTTACCATTTCCGAAAGTGGAGCTGACGTCGGCGCGAAATTGCTTGTATAATTGTAAAAAGAGTGATGAATATTAATGGATTTCTTATATCTGTCATTTCTGATAATATAATTGATTAGTGTGAGCTTATGAGTTTTCAACACAGCAAAAATGCATCCAGAATCCTAAACTAATAACTTTGTCAAGCAAAAATTATGATTTTATAAGCTACTGATTTTTAAAAAAAAAAAACAAGAAAAAAGAAACTATTAGCTACCCTAGCAATTGTTTATTTAAATATGATCATCTCAAAATATAAAATAAAAACATAATGGTTTGACTTTGTGAAATCATAAACCACACTTGCAGAAAAGAGTTAATAGAATAAATGAGCAAATACATTCTCTCCAGTAGATGGCGATTAAAGCTCAGTAATACCCCATGAGGATGAATTGAGCTGCTTTGCAGGAACCCAACCACGCATGTCAAACCACGCATTATAAACATTAATCTTATGAAACTAGCTCAAGTGACAACTATATTAAGTTTAAACCAGTTTAAATAAGTTTATGTTTAATAACTGCAAAAAAGATCAACATTGCTAATCATAAAATACAAACGGTCGCTGAAAAGTTATAAATAACGGTTTTCTCGTTTAATAAAAGCAAAGTCAGTTATAACTGCCTATTATCAAACGACAGGCGACTCATTTTATTACTTATCATTGGCTGCGACATTGCCACTTTTGCGTTATTAGCCTATCTTTTTCTCGCCTATAGGCTACATAACAATAAAACAATAATCTGGACAAACTAAGACATTTTGCAAACGTTTAACCATGGCAGAACCCCAAAAATTTGAAAAAAATGTCATACAATAATAATATTAACAATCATAATAATAATTTAAATGATGAAAATGTATAACCTATCCCAATCCTGACATAGCTGCGTTTAAACAGCGCAAACATTGCTCCTTATAGTTATGCCATATTAGACGGTTCTGTGTGAATAACTGAAGACGCTCCTTTAATGCATTCGCATGTTAAATTATTTTAAATCAGACGCCCCGTCCATAACCAACCTTAAATCATACCTGAACTCTCTGTTTAACATTTCCAAGTAAACTGTTTTGTGACATTCTCATAAAATCTCTCTGGTTTTGAAAATCTTTGTTCGTAATTGTTCTTAGCCCTGTCAATGTTTATCTAGTTTGTATTATTATAATATTTCCTCTCCTGTTTCTCTTACGTTTATATTCTTTAGCTGTCAATATAATACTTCGCGTCTATGGAAGAAAGAGTCAATAGATAGACAATGTGTAACATTATATTCATCAAAAGACGGTTTATGTGCAAGTAACCGCACCGGTCCGAGCAGGTAACGAGCCGGCATGGGAGACAAGCTCCGATAAGATTGCAGAACAACGTCTGTCACTGGATCCGAGGGGTGAGCTTTACGCGATCACCAGCTGGCTTCCGTTACATAAGGGCAAATATAAATGACTAAACCCTCATTTACTTATACTTTTTATTATTTATAATGTCCAAGGCATTGATATTAAAATTGAATGCTACTTTTGTGCCTTTATTAGCCTTTTTCTCGCCTGTTTACTGGTTTAAAAATCTTACATTATTCCATCTCCACCTGCTGGTGAAAGCTAGAGCAGCTGGCGATCTTCACTCTGCAATCTATTGCTTCTCCTGCAGTTCCCGGATGTAATGTTGAATTTTATCAGTCGAATTTGATCCACTGAATTTATGGAAGCGAATATTAGAACTGAAATAAAATGAACTGAAAATGACCTTTTGAATATTATAAATCGTATTTTTAAAGGGTATTGAATATTTTGTAAGTGAAATCTGAAAATTGAATATGAATTATTGAATTTTTAAGTATGAAAACATGTTTGAAATATTTTTCGTTGAAATATTCACAGCTTAAATAAACAGATATGTTAAATTTCAGGACCTAAAAATACAAACCCTGGAATTCAAGTCATTAAAATGCAAGAACTTGTTAATACGGTGTATTATTTTTTTCAGTTTGTGATATTCAACAAGCTTTTTATTTCAAGACTTTAGGCATTGATTTTGTTCCATATTAGTGCATTGTGTCATAAGCTGCTGAAAATCAGTTTCCAAAGTTTAAGAATTGATTCTGAAGCGTGATTTGACTGACATGAAAAGTAGCCAATCACAGTCGACCTTGTCTAGTTGCGTGAAACGTAAGGGCGGGACAAATGCTTTCTGTGTTGCAGAGACAGAAAAAACAACTTAAAAACAAATGTTTTGTTGGAATAATGCTTCTCGGATGTTTTCACTGTAGATATGTTCAACAGAGTAATTAAACCGCGGACATATGTCCTGCCTTTTTGATGATCTACATACACGTTTCGCTCTCCGACAGCCAGTCTGACCTGTCACTCCTCCAAACACATTCTGAATGGCGGCGCGGGAATTGAGGTATTGCGCAATTATTCATTTCTGCAAATGCGGCGAGTGCTTTATTTTTTCACGAGAGCGCATTCATGTACGCAAATCGCTAAAACAGATATGCGAGCTCTTAAATATGCTTTTTTCAAATGAACTGCAAGACCTCTCATGATCGCCTGTGTGCTCAGATTGAATACAATCGCGATCTCTCCACTATTAAAGCAAACGTTATTTATCTTTGCTCCTTGACTAAATTTAGTCAAAAGTATTAAAAGTTATCAAATATTTAGAATTAGATTGATGCATGATCGATGACAATGCTAATGGTCTTCTTATTTGGCTGTGTTGTGAAGTGAAACTTACTTTTAGCAAAGGTGAAATTTTTTTTATTTCTTTACGACAAAAGAATTATGCTGGAAATGTTTCTGGATGAGGTATTTGTGTGATTTACACATTTAGCTGTATTCTGATCTGTCCTAAAGCATTACAGGTCAAAGCAATTCTTTGTTTCTTATTGTTTATTTATCAAAATTAACAATAAGGCTCTGAGGCTTAAAGCACTGTTTTGATAAATGTATTGTTGTCATATTTCAAATACCTCAAGTAAAATGAAGCCATTTGTTTTATTTTTTTACTGACAGTGTACTTGTATTTTTTTAAAGTTCTATTTTAGATTAAGATCAAGTGTAAAATAAAATCTACATGTGATGTACAGCTATTTAAGAAACAAATTTGTCATATTGTAAAGAAAAATAGTGTAAAATATGTAAATAAAAGGCCAAATTAAATCTTTTTACCATATACTTTAATTTAACCTTTCAAAGCTTGAAAATATCGTTTATAAAAATGGGCAAAAAGTGTCTCTATGGCCTTAAAGATTATGTGGTAGTTTTACCAGTGCTATTGAAAAAGATTAATTGTCATGAAAGGAAAAATCGACCATACTTCCTTTGTTAGTACAAATTCCTATACATGTAGCTTTGGATTTAAGCAATTAAACCATTCAATCAGGTTTAAACTTAAAAAAAGTGATTTCATAATGAAAATCTGATTTTTTTTTTTTCAAAAGTAACCAACTAGTACTTTTTAAAAGAGTACTTTGTACTTTTACCTAATATTAGTATTATTTACTAACATTTTTGTTATTTTAGCAGTGTAATAGTACTTGAGAAAGATTTCACAAGCATTTAATGCAGGTTTATTATATTATTAATATATGATTCATAAATATTATTATTAAGTGTTTTTATTTGTATCTATTCATATGCAATGTTTTATGGGTTGCTGAGAATACATTTCAGGTCTTCAGTACATAGCATGTCAGTCTTGAAAAAAAAAATAGGTGCTGGAAAAAGTGCTTAAAATTCCTTGATTTTCATAAGGCTGTGCCTGTATGAACCCTGTCATATGTACATTGACCATATATTTCAAGATTTGTCTGAAAGTGTAGGAATATGACATATAGCCTATATTCATAAGGTCCAAGCAACATGTCCAGCTTTTGATGAATAGGCTACTATGAATACTTTAGATTTAAGTACAGCAGTTTTCCTTTTCCTTTTTATCTTTTTACTTTTTTTCATTTTTAATGAACTTTTAAAAGCATATTTTAACTAAAACTTTTTTTTTTATCTGCAAGCACAGTTAATGTTCAGACTATTTCAAATGTTTAAAGTGATTGACAATAATACATATTCTTAATAATAGGAATTAATTTGCATCATTTTTAAACTGTGCACACCTGTAGCTGCTTAATTAGGCCTACGACGCTATTTTTTAATACTGGTTAAAAAATAGCATCGTAAGGTGGTACTTGGAGAGACAATTTTTTTCTAAGGTGGTACTTGGTGGAAAAAAGTTTGAGAACCACTGGTCTATGGTGTGCATGATTTGTGTGTGGGAGAGAGAAACATCTAAGAATAAAAGCTGGCACTAATGATGCCCACTCACGCAGAGAAAAATCAATTAAAATTGAAAACAACGGCACAATAATCATAATAACTCATCTCCTGCATGCAGTCTTGCATTTGTATATCGCACAAATATTTACACAAATGACAATAATTCATGCAGTAATTTCATGCCTCATAGTTTCCAATTTTAATGAAGGCAGACGGAGGGAAAAAAAATGACTCCGGAACCAACAAAAGTAGTCATACAAATACTTTCACTCTGTGTGATCAAACAAAGGGGTATCGTGTTATATTATAATTAACTCTAATGAATCTTTTCGCTTTGCCTTATGCCATCAATTCACTCTCGTAGAGCAATATTATTGCTTGCAGTCTGTTTACACAAGCCTGTTCAACAAAGCATCTGCCACACAAATACACCAAGATACTGTCAAGTGCTTCTTGTACGCTGACACTTCCATGTCCTTGCAAGGCTGAACTGTGTTATAATAAGATTCAGGGTTACACTGTGGCACGGTGCTGTCAAACCCCTTCAGATTTCCACCTTAAAGACCTCGTGGTGTTCTGCTCTCCTGCAGATTTGATCAAACTAGTGCTACAAATAGAGAGCCAGGGCCCTACAGCAGAAAGTGCACATGCTGTATCTGTATCTGGCTATACATATAGGTGCGGTTTGTTTTATATCACAATCAAAGCATAAGGGGCAAAACTATTCAGTTGTTTTGCATGCGTGTATGCTTCATTTCCTTTTATATGTCCTTAAATCCGTGTCCATTTGCAGATTTGTTTAAAGGGGTCATTTTTTAAAGTGCAAATTGACATAGCAAATCATTTGGCAAGGCAATATCAAGCATTCTCTCTACTTTCCTCCTGTCATCTATGCAATATTAAATTTGAATTCTGCACTGCCTTTCTTAGTCTATCTCTGACAAGTCTTTGTAAATCTGCCTGAGAGCAATAGCCTGCTCGCACTTTTTGCTGAAGATGCAGATGATGAAGAGTAAATGGCTTTTTAATCTGTCATCATTCATTGCCGCTATTCAGCCATATCTACTCTAGAAGTGTGCATTATAAATAATTCTGTGCTATTGTGGATTTTTCAGGTGTATAATGTAGCACTTGACTTTATGGATTATGTGCTTTCCAATAAGATTGTTGTTTTAATGGTATCTCCAGAACTGGTTGAAATATGCTGAAGTGGCACTTTAAAAAGAACTCCATTTGACCTATGATCTTATCATGCCTGAACATGATATTACATTGTATTTGGGCTTATTGGAAAGCTAGAGTTATGTGCTTTCCAATGATATCTTCAGTGTGTTTAATATCTTCACTGTTAAAGTTTGGCTGTGTTTAAAGTGTCAAAGCCTTAAGCTTTTTTATTTTCTTTATCTCGACAATTCAGCCCCTTTATTTGATTTTTTTTTTTAAAGGTTATTTGTTGCAAAATCTTGATAGTCTTTGAATGTTCCTTGGACTTTTCTGTCTTAATTATGTATTTGTTTCTCATATATTTATTTTTTTCTCTGTATATTTTCCATTATTTGCAGGCCTGTGTTAACTACAAGTTAAATATGGATTGACTTTACATATTGTGTATTGGTTAACAGGAATTTTTAATGTTTTTTTTTTTTCATTGTGAAAGTTTATTTCTCTATTTTTACCTTTTAAATACATTTTAAGGGACATTAAATGTGAATTAAAAGCATGAAAGATTTAATAAACCTGTAAACTGTATTTTTTTTATCTAAAATAAATGTCTAATTACCATGCTGTATTTTGCATTATGGTGTGATATTTGACATTTGATTTTAGTTTTTCTATGTTTATTTTGACTTATTATTCTTATCATAATTATCATTATTATTTAAGAATGCGTGAGTAATGTTGAGGTTTTTAAAGTAAGAGTGTTTAAAAAGTATACATTTCTCTTCATAAATAATGCATTAAATTGGTCAAAAGTGGAGATATTTAAAATGCTACTAAAAATGTAAAAATTGATTCAATACAATGAGTAATAAAAAGCTGTAGCATGATTTTTTTATATATATAATAGCAAGGCTATATGCGATTTTAAGCACCAAATAAGCATATTGAAATAGAAACTAAAGATTTAAGTAACAACTGCTAAAAGATTTGTCTGGTCAGTGTTTATAATAAAGATAATAATAATGAAAAAATAACAATAATAAAATAAGAATTACTCTATGATTATATTGAGCTGTTTACAGACATTTATAAAGCTTTCTAAAATGTTTAAGAATGAGATCTGAGATTCTCAGCAGCACTATTAGTTTATACACTGCATAGTTTTTTCTGTAATTGGTAACATATTGGAGACTGTAAGGGGCTGTATGTGTTCATATATATTGCATTTATTTATTTTATTTAATCGCAGAAATGACCGTAGGAACTCTGAAATCTGCAGTTATAATCAAATCATGTTCATAAAAAAAAATCACAAAAATGAGCGCACTTACACATTAAAGAATAAGGTCAATAAAGCACGTAAGAAGTGCTTCTTATATGAAACGTGAAAGACACGTACAGCTTTACTTTGACATTTCCTCGAGCGAGAAAGATGTCGACTGAAACTTTCTGTGGTAACCTATGCCCATCAAAAGGGTACCCTTGTTATCCTTTAGGCAGTGGAAACGCAAACCTGATAAAGGTGACATGTACCAACCCATACCGTGCTGTACCAGTTAGTGGAAACTGGCCATTAGTACCAACTGAGCTTTGTGTCAACACCACAGCCTACCTGAGTATTGTTGCTGACATATCCATC
Source organism: Danio rerio (assembly GCF_052040795.2). NCBI lineage: Eukaryota > Metazoa > Chordata > Actinopteri > Cypriniformes > Danionidae > Danio > Danio rerio. The sequence goes on from NC_141035.1 coordinate 32,562,491, forward strand.
CCTTTAACCACAGTGTACCCATCTTCTGATGGCTACTTCCAGCAGGATAACGCGCCATGTCATTAAGTGCAAACCATCCTAGAGACTGGTTTCTTGATCATGACAATGAGTTCAGTGTTCTCAAATGGCCTCCACAGTCATCGGAACTCAATCCAATAGATCACCTTTGGGATGTAGTGGAATGGGAGATTCGCATCATGGATGTGTGCAGCCAACAAATCTGCAGCAACTGCATTATGCTATCATGTCAATATGGATCAAAATCTCTGAGGAATATTCACAGTACTTTGTTGAATCTATGCCACGAAGGATCAAGGCAGTTCTAAAAGCAAAAGGGGGTCCAACTACTAGTAAGGTGTACCTAATATAAAGTGGCCGGGAAGTGTATACTATCAGTATTTATTACATTAGGATCATTAGCATAGCACTGTTTTTAACATATGCAATGGTAAAGTACATGATCTCTTACTTGTGTCCCTCCAGTGAACAGTATTCCCTAGCTGTTCATGTATTTTTCGGACAGAAACCCCAACAGTTGACAAGGGATGCTTTAAATAATTTATATTTCTAGCGAGAGCTGGGAGTGTTATTGCCTTTTCCTGTGATATAGGGATGTTTTTTTGTCTTGTTTGTCAAATCTTCCCACACAACAGATATTGTACACTGTATAGATATACAGACTGTATATTTGACACCAGATAGCTAGCATCTAGTTTTCTGGGCTGTTTTTATATAAGTTGTGTGTGGAGATCTTTTTTAATGTGAATCACGTCTTTGACTGAATTTGCTCATGAATGTGATCAATGAGCTTGATCAATGCTCCATGACACCGCTGGCTAGTTTGCTAAACATGTGACTGTTTTACGTTTGTATTTAGCTATTATTGATACTTTGAAGGTTAGACATGTTTTTTCTTCACTCATAAATATATTTTGAAATATTTTATTGAACAAAGCAGAAGAAATTTGATAAATATTTTGCCAAGAAAAGTATGATAGTGATGAAACAATGCAGATGATGCACATAGAATCTGCTCTCTTCTTGTATTGTTCCAAAGCCGACAAACAGTGGCTTTTTTGATGGACGGGGGATCCAGCAGTGTTTGCCCAGCTTCCAGTGAATATTGGCAAAATTGGATTCAGAGTGACAATTGAAGAGGGAGCTGGGGGCCGGCGGTTGGGTCATTAATGACCTCCCCATAGCAGGTGTCTCGCCTATCTGACAGATAGGAGGAGGAGAAGGTACTGAATGTATTTACAGGTCTGCAGTGGAGAAACCACAGAGCGCTTCTCAGGAGATGACACTGTCAGTCAATGTCATCCAAACTCATTTACTGTGTCATTTGCTGTTGTCTTCAGGAGAGCCCAGACCGAGCTCCGAGTTGCGGTCAGGCTGGAAGATATCCTCAAGCTGATAAGATGTGTCAGGATGATGTTTTATTTTGGGGTTTTAAGCACAGTGTGAAACCATGTCCATGTTGTCAAGGACAGAACTTTTCTGAAGTTTGGATAAAGCAGACTGTTTTCAGCTTTAGTTGACAACTGATGTGGACGCAATTAGGGATGCATGGGGTTTTTGGTTACTGGGCAATTTTTTATTATTTTTTATTTACAATTAGACATTTTGGTCTCTGTATTAAGTAAAGTTTACAAAAGCATATATGCAGAAACTTTGGATATACAGAATGCCAAGTCATGCAAGTAAAGTGGTCTACTTTCATGTGTCAAATAGTAAAATGTAATAAAAAAAATTATATGTGGGCAGTGCGGTGGCACAGTGGGTAGCACAATCACCTTATAGCAAGAAGGTCGCTGGTTCGATCCTAAGCTTGGTCATTTGGCATTTCTGTTTGTATGTTCTCCCTGTGTTTGCGTGGGTTTCCTCCAGGTGCTCCGGTTTCCTCCACAAGTCCAAAAACATGCGATACTGTTGAATTGGGTAAGCTAAATTGTCACGTCAGAGCGTGTTCACATTTAGAACGCACTTTCCGGAAAGTTTCCTTTTGCGTTCGCACAGCGCATATTCAGGTAAATTAACTTCTTTTTACAGAAAATTGCCGGAACTAATTTACCGATGTTTTCAAAAAGTGGCTGTTCACATGATCTCTTTCTGAAAAATTGGCAGTCATTTTCCGGAAAAGTCTGTATGTGTGAAAGGGGCTAATGTTCTCGTCCTGACTTGTTTTTACTTGTAGCATTTAAGGAATTTTTTTTTTAAGTTATGCAATTTATTTTTATTTTAAACTGTCTTTTTGTAAGTAGTTTTAGGTTGTCTCCCATAATTGTCTTTATATTTCATATTGATGCATTCCTGACAATTTACTGGAATGTCACTGGAAACCCATATCACACTCAAGTGGAAGACATCTTTGATCCATTACACAAAATATCAACCACAAGCCTGGACAAGAATCTGTGTTAATATTTTATATCTAGGAAAATGGATTTCTTTTCAGATAATTACTGTCAGCTAATGTAATGCGTCGCATGTCATTGCTTGTACTCTAAACAATTTCAGTCCTGTTCTTTACCCTGCTGCTGTAGTGAATGTATTTATGAGTCAATGATCAGAAATGAAACGAAAGTAAATGGATGTTTTAGCATACCAGGCTGTTTCTCTGTAAATGCAGCCATTGTTCTTTAAAATGAACCAAACGGAGATGGATGCTTTTCAGTGGTAATGCAGTGCTGATACTGGCTGAATTAGAAGCATTTGATAGATGATGAAAGCCGTACTAGCATGCAGCCCTGAATTTGGACGGCCTCAGTGAATGCTTTTAAAAATGACTACGGTGGAGAAAGCAATCACTTCAGCCCTGCTCATGACAACCAACACTGTAATTACACAATAGAGCACAAATGCACACAACACAATGAGCATTATTCACAACTGTCCAATCCCAGCACTTCATCTTGCTCATAGTATGAAGCCATTTAACATGCCATCTCAACCATTTTAATAAACATCAAATAAAAATGTATATCCATCCATCTTTCTGGCCTTCTATCTGTTGTTCTTTCTATCTGTGGTTCTGTTTATCATTCAGTTAATCCATTGTTCTGTAATTCTGGCTGTCGTTCTTTATGTTGTTCTATCTGCTTGTTGTTCTTTTTTCTCAGTTCATTGCTTGTCTGTCTGTCTGTTTGTATTGTCCATCTATTGTTCTGTCCATTGATTTGTTTATCCATTGTTGGGCTTTTCCATCTTTCTATTTGTCAGTGATTTTTGTTATCTTTTTACTGTTATACATTCCATACATCAATCCATCTCTCATGTTACTCAAATAGCTTACTGTATGCTCTGTTGTTCTTTGTCTTTTCCATCCATCTATCATCCTTCCAATGTTCTATCATTCTGTATATAGTTTCATCCATCTATCTGTTATAGTTATTATTCCATCCATCCATCCATTCATCCATCCATCTGTTGTAGATCTGTTATTCCATCCATCCATCCATCCATCGTCCATCCATCCATTCATCCATCCATCCATCTATCCATCCATCTATCTATCCGTTGTTCTTTCATCCTGTCTATAGTTCCATCCATCCATCCATTGTAGTTATGTTTGTTCCATCCATCCATCCACCATTCTTTTATTCTGTTGTAGTTTGGTTATTCCATCCATTGATTCATTGTAGTTATGTTATACAATTCATCCTTCCATGCATCCACCATTCTTTCATTCTGTCTATAGTTCTGTTCTTCCTTGCATCCATCTCTTGTTCTATCATTCTGTGTATAGTTCCATCCATCCATCCATCTGTTGGTTGTAGTTCTGTTATTTTGTCCATCCATCCATCCATCCATCCATCCATCTGTTATTCTTTCATTCTGTCTATGGTTCCATCCATCTATCTCTCTGTTGTAGTTCTGCTATTCCATCCATCCTTCTGTCTGTTGTTCTTTCATTCTGTCTAGTTCCATCCATCCATTCATCCATACATCTGTTGTAGTTCTGTTACTCCATCCATCCATCCATCCATCCATCCATCCATCCATCCATCCATCCATCCATCCATCCATCCATCCATCCATCCATCCATCCATCCATCCATCCATCCATCCATCCATCCATCCATCCATCCATCCATCCATCCATCCATCCATCCATCCATCCATCCATCCAGATAGATAGATAGATAGATAGATAGATAGATAGATAGATAGATAGATAGATAGATAGATAGATAGATAGATAGATAGATAGATAGATAGATAGATAGATAGAAATAGCTTTCTCCACACAAGGATGTAGACATGCTTCTGTAATGTTTAGATAACCTATTTAAAAATATAAATACCATTCGGTGGCTCAGAAATTATAAAACTGCATCTCTAAGTAATAAAATTGCTTTAAGATATCCAAAACTGAAGCATTCACTCAGCCTCTCTCAAGCAGTAGAGTTGTTTATGCACATCATAATGAAGAGGTCCTTCAAAACATGTCTAAGAATAGTGCTAGAGCTGCCTTTTATCTGGAAAACTTGCATTGCTGATTAGAACACACTGGCCTTTTTTCCTCATTGATTGAGTTTTTTAAAAAGCCCTGGATTTGTAAAAGGACTGTGTTCTTTAGAAGATTAAAGCATGGATTTGCAGACTTCCCTGAAATACTGAGCCTAAATTAAAGCTAAGCCATTAAAAGCACCTGTTTGTGAGCAAAAAGTTTTTTTTGAAAAGCCACTAAGAAATCTGAAAGAACTGGCCCAGTTTACACAGCTCGACTGAATTTGGTATTATAATGTTGAAAGAGTAAACAGTCAAAGTTTGTGGCAGACATTAATAATTGAATTTAAAAGTATGAACTGAAATTGTGTTCAGCTTCCGATTATGATTATTTACATATTTAAAGCAGACAATTAAAATAAAAAAAATAAAAAATCAATAGAGTTGATCAATAGTTAAGGGCCATGAAACCCGGTGTCTAAGCAGGCTGTTTTCACACCTCTAGATTTAAAAAAGTCAGAAAAATGGTCCAGCCTTGTTTAGGTGGGAGTGTCGAGTTGCAGAAGAGGAGAGTGTTTGCATGAAAAGGGGAGTTTCATTACGTGCTCAACAGCTAATTTCACAACAGCAACACAAACACAGATGCAGGGGAGATAGACAATGATATTGTATTTGTACTTGCTGATTTGTACATATTATTGTAGTGATATTACTGTAAACTTAGTAACTATATAATTTTGACTAAGCTATGTCTTTAAAAACTGAAAGAGTACTGCTGACGATACTAACTAACTTTGCTATCTGAATAAGCATAAACAAAGAACACTGATCACACACTTACCAAATCTCAGTCAGGACAATCAACACGAACAGGTACTGTTTTTTTTTTTTTTTTTTAAAGAAGACAAGTGGAAAATCTGGATTTCACCATTTCCATATTCGAAAAAGCTCTCGGGTAAAAAATGTTCCTTACAAACATATTTGTGTTAGCAGACCACTGCTAATCCACACACATGGTTTCACACGCGAGATGTGCTCTCATTTATAAACACAACACTGATGACCCATGTCTCCGAACAATTCTTCTTTTACTACTTGTTTGAATTACAGTTGGCAACACAACGTGGCATCTCTCTGAACACTAACAGGTAAAAATCTTCAAATCTATATCATGCATACTAATGACATTGCTTGTTGTTCACAATAGAGCACGCTGATTGGCTGAGTCTTTTTAATTAATTAATGAACAGATGTTCTGAAAACTCAATGACATTACTTTGTACTGGCCAGTATAGACAGAGAACAGTTCAGGAATTTACAAGATGATCTCATTGCCGTGACGTTGCTTCAAAATTTCTTTTAAAACCCAAAGAACGAATGGCTCAGAACAACAAAGACAACCAATTTTCCTTTTTTAGCTAAATATATGTCCTAATAGTGTTTTTAGCAATTAAGGATATATATGTGACTGTCAACATCTCAAAAAAATGTGTTTTGGTGTTTTGTAACCCTTTAAAATGTTCTCTAAGACATTCTGTAACCACATATTTCAGGCAGTGATGCTGCATATACTCCTTTTCTATTTTTTTTTTTTTTTCTGTGAGCTGTGCATTTTTTCACTAGTCAAATTAGAATTTTTTACAAAGTTGTGCATCTATGAAGTGTTTGCATTTCTTCTTAAATGTGCTTATGCCAGAGGGTGTTTTCACATCTAGAGTTCATGGTCTGAGACTAACCGCCAAAGCCGAGAAACAGGAGTGCAATTAGCACTTAATTTTTTTTATTTTTATTAGGCCTATAAGGAATGCTAATTATAGAACTCTTGAAGTGGAAATTTCCAAATGAAAATCATTTGCCAGCTTTAAGTGGGTCAATTAGAAGAAAAAGATTGTAAGACTGCTTCAGTCAAGAAATTGCTTTTCAGAGTGAGTCCTGAATTAGCATTGAGAAATAGCTACTGACTGTGTGTGCTATGCATACACAGATCGTAGAGTACCACTCTGACCTTTTCATTCTAGCCAGTCCTGTGAAGAACAATGGAAAAGAGGTGCAATTCAAATGCCATAAATAGCTGAAAACATAAATATTTCAGCTCAACCGCAGTCCTTCTTTCAGTGAAAAATGCATGTGTTTCTGTAAAAACACTTAAATGAAGTTGTATAGCATTTGTGCACACTACTGGTGTAGCTGCATACCTACAAATGCTATATTTTGCATCTCATTTTTCAACACTTACAGTAGTTTCGATTTTCTAATATAAGATTATTTTGTTATATGACTGCAAAATTTCATTGCTTATAATAATCATGCTTTTTAATAATAATCCGTTTTTATTACAGTTGCCTTGTATTGTATTGTATTTATTTATTTATTTTTTTATTGCTTATTTGTGAAAAGTAATTGAACAATATACATGAAATGTTAAGAAAAGTATCCAGATACAGATAGGCTTGTCACAATAATCAATATATTGACTATAACACATGGACATGACCTCAATCATTTTTGGGGATGCAATATATATCGCCCATATATAAAGAAAATAAATAAAAATATTCTAGCAATATTTTAGCTGATTCTGCAACCTCTCTATCTCTACTGGAGATGTCAGTGTCAGTATGGTTAAGAAAAACACTGTAGTATTTACTATAAAAAACTTTAGTATATTTTCATCTGGGTGCCTGACATCTAAAAAAATATACGGTAGCAAATATCACAGCCTCTGTTACTTTTTACCTCATACTTTTTTGTTAACATTTGTAATTATTTATTTAGGATATGCATTTTCACATTTGTATTCAAATGCCTAGTTATTAAATTGTTTAAAATGACTATAATTAAATGAAATATTTTTAAGAATAAAATGTTATGTGTCCTTCGGAAGAGTGCACTTGCATTGTTATGATATTATGTTGTCATTCTGGTATTATATAAAATGGTCTTAAAATGACAGCTTGTTTTCTTTTCAGCTTAGACCCTTTAATAATCAGGGGTTGCCACAGAGGAATGAACCGCCACCTTATCCAGCATATATTTTACGCAGAGAATGCCCTTCTAGCCACAACCTAACACTGGGAAACACCTTTACACTCTTGCATTCACACATGTACATTACGGACACTTAAGCCCAATCAATTCACCTATATGCATGTGTTTGGACTGTGAGGGAAACCGTAACACCCAGAGGAAATCCATGCCAACATGGGCAGAACATCCAAACTCCAGACAGAAACGCCATTGACACAGCCGAGGCTCGAACCAGCGACCTTCTAGCTGTGAAGCGATCATGCTACCCACTGTACCTCCGTGATGCCCTGTGCAATATATCGTACAACAAAATCTAGAAATCGTGACAGGCCTAGATATACATGACTGATAATATCGATGAACAATATGATATAGGAAAATGAAAGAGGAAAATAAAGAAATAAAATAATAGTAATTATAACAAATGAATACAATTGCGAAGAAAAATTAATATTTAATATAATAATACATTGATTGATTGATTTATTTTAATGGATAAATGTACCTAATTAATTTGTTATTTATTTGCATTAGAGACTTTTGAATAATTTTTTTAAATAAAGTAATTACAACTTGGTATGCATTTCGCTAATTTTGTTGATGCATTGAATATTTATCTATCAAAATGTAAAAGTTAACAACATATTCAATAATTTTTCTTTTGTGTAAATACCGCATACAATATTTTTAGATACGGAGAACTGATTTCGGTGACGCAGTGGCGCCGTAGGTAGTGCTGTCACCTCACAGCAAGAAGGTCACTGGTTCGAGCCTCGGCTGGGTCAGTTGGCATTTCTGTGTGGAGTTTGCATGTTCTCCCTGTGTTCGCGTGGGTTTCCTCTGGGTGCTCCGGTTTCCCCCACAGTCTAAAGACATATGGTACAGGTGTATTGGGTGGGCTAAATTGTCCGTGGTGAGTGAGTGTGTGTGGATGTTTCCCGGGGATGGGTTGCCGCTGGAAGGGCATCCGCTGTGTGGAAACGTGCTGGATGGGTTGGCGGTTCATTCCGCTGTGGCGACCCCGGATTGATAAGGGGACTAAGCCGAAACGAAAATGAATGAATGATTTTTTTTCATATAGGATCATGGGTAATGTAGTTTATCTGTGAAAACTCCACTATAACTGTTGCTGTTGTTTTAATGCCTTTAACTGAAAAGCATTGTGTCCAAAATTAATAAAGTAATATTTAAAAAAAACAAAATAGCTACATATTTTTTTCAATCAGATCACTAACCCAACTTGTATCAGTCCAGGGTGTGAAATAATCATTAGTGAACTAAATTCCACTTGATTTAACTTGTTTTTAAAACAAGTCAGTTTGTTGCATGGTGGAAACAATACATAATGAAAAGGAAAAATTAAAGGAATGCAAAGTGCATTCCTAAAAGAAAAGCATAACCCTTCCTCTCCCTTTTCTCTTACAGACAACACTCCACTTTTTTTTTTTTTTAGTCCTTCAGAAGAAATGGTACTCAGCAGCAATACACAGAAAAGAGCTACTTATTGTCTGCCTTCTTTATATTCGTAACCACACTTCGTTTTTCCAATGAAGATCAAGCTCCACAATAATTTATCCATCATTGCTACGGGAAAACAAACAACTATAGCCTATAAACTGGAGTTGAAAAGTGTGGCGCTAAAATAAGATAGGATTTCCTATCTCTGGGGGATGTATACATGTGCTTTAATATTCATGAGTGCATATTTATGTCTGTTTAAATGACGCAGAGCCTCCAGCCCCATCCTGCATGCATCTGCCACTAGCCAGGGTCCTTCCCCTTGTTTTATCATTTTGTTTACTTCTATGATTTTTGAATAATTCATAAAGTTGAAAAGCTGGGGGCAATGACATGGGAATGCAGAGAGTATAGACAGCAAAAATGTCAGCCATGGGAAGCTGAAGTATTGAAAAGGGCTTTCCTGAAGAATGACACTTATTCAGTTGTAAATTCAGCAGACTATTAAGGTTTTATGTTGCTAATTTCCACTCGTATACAAACAGCTCACTCATCATCTGACTCATACACACTACACATCACACCTATACAATATTTACACGTTAATGCCGTTCATATACAGATATGATGCAGGCCTGTAGATATGAGTTTATTAGAAGACTTTCGTTTCATGGAAATTTATAATTATTTTGTTTTTTTTAGGTTAAAGGGAACCTATTATGCAAAAATCAGTTTTATAAGGGTTTAAACACAGTTGTGTGAGAACAGTCTGTGAATATAACCAGCTTCTAATGGTAAAAATGTATTATTTTTATTTTTTTGTAATTACACTTGATAAAAACTTTGTACATGGCATCAGAGCGGGAAAACCCCGCCCATTAGGGATAATCTCTCCCTCCCTTGCATAGGGCATCAGTCTTGTTTATTGTTTTTTACCACTATGCTGACACATGGGCATTTGTAGCTCCACCCTCTTTTGAAAATGTATTTTATTTGAATTTTATGCAACACTTACTAAAATGGCAATGATCAGAATGACAATTAGAATCAAAGCTTAAAATTTTCAGTTTCAAAAAGTTCTAAAACATTATTTATTTGGTATCTTGAGTTAAAACATCACATACACACTTTAGAGAAATCAGAGACTTATTTTACATCTTGCATAAAAATACCATAATATGTTTGCAGATGTTTAAAAAACATGCTAAGTGAACATCCTTTTTTTGTGTTTATCTGAAAAATGCTGAAGTCAGATATCCTGCTTTGAAAATGTGCGTTATGAGCCGGAATGCTGTTTTTATTTTGATTCTTTTAACCTGCCTAAAGCCACTTTAGCCAATTATTATTCAGCACCATGGTTTGCCTTGTTGGAAAACCACATATTGCATTCAGAAAAGCTCTCAAAGCATGCGTTTGTGACTAATATGTGCTCCCCGGTGGACAGTAGCAAACTCTGAAATGAGACGCAGATTAAGACTTCCACATGAGGTTAATAATTAGCAAATAATATAAATATTACAAATGTAAACATTAGCTGAGCAGGTTACATTGTAATCCCATCTCCTAACAATGTGCTATCAGCTATGTGATGAGATTTGCAGTGATGAGCAATTTGGCTGTTTGCACCAAGCGCAACATGACAGAAATATACCTATACCTAGTTATATTTATATAAATATAGCTATATCAATATCAAGTTCAACCACTGGGTGTAAAACTTACATACTGTAACCCTTAAGTCACACTACAAATTCTATCTTACATATATACAAATCAATTCAAGTTTATTTGTATAGTGCTTTCCACAATAATTATCATTCCATAGCAGCTTTACAAAAAGGTGCACATTATTGCTACATTATAGTCCAAATAATAAATTTAAAAAACTTTAGATAAACTTTAGATCTTAGATAAACAGAATGTTAAATTGTAAAACAGTGTGTATGGCTTGTTTTTTTCTACGGCAAGCTGAATGGATGTAATAAAGCATTTCATACAGAAATATTGGCACAAGGATTTGGGGAGAGTTATTAAAACCTATTAGACACGTTCTTCACACTATTTCTGTTGTTGTCAAAACTGACAGTTGAAACGGTGTGATTAAATTTGTTGGCCACACTTATTCCTAAAATATACATAATCTGACAATTTACCTGAAAGAAAAAAAAAAAAAAAACAGCACAAAAGGATTGTGAGCTATCAAAATTAAATGGTTAGTTTTGACTTCTTGGGAACTTTAACCTGCAGTTATACAGTACTGTATATATTGTCCTTCCTATTTAACTAATGAGCTACAATTGCAACAATAACCACTTAATTAAAATCAAACCCAACTTCATTATATATTAAGTAATAACATTGCATCTAAATGTATTTGCTATTAATCTGTAAAACTGACGTTAATAGAAAGGGACATTTTTCCAGTGTTCTCTAAAAGTAATTAATTCGATTTTTTTTAATGAATGGCCATGCATAGTGGCTTCATGAATCACATTCAGTTACGCTGATGAAATTGATGAATTTATGAAGCTGGAAAACTTGTGGCCCTGAGTGATTTATACTACATAGTGCTTAAGTAATTTATTAGATGGCCTGTCAGGAGAGAAAACCAAATTAACCAGTCGAAAAACATTAAAGATTGTTGTATATCAGGTAAATAAACAAAAATGGCAAAATCTTTATTCATGCTCATGTTTTAAACCAAGCAGATAATTGTAACAGGTTATTTAAAATAAAGTGTGTTGCTGTTTTCCTTGTAAAAAATTTTATTTAAAAACAAATTATTGACATATTTAATCTTAAATATTTCTAACAATGCTTGTAAATGTGTATTACTAGAGATGTTTGTGCATTCCTCAAATGTACAGTTAATTTAGACAGAAATAAAAAAGGCATCTGCTTAATGGAGTAAATACCACAATGACTAAAGAGCTAACACATACCGGCGGATAAGCAGAAATAAAAAAATACAAGCTTTAGAAATCAACAGTATTTTTTGCGTCAGATGTAGTGGTCTAATTACATTTTTTTTCCAAATACTTACACAATTTCAAAGAAGTGTTACCTTTTTAAAAAACTCTACACACAATTCTCAAAACTGCACACACAAAATGCCTCACATCTTCTTTAAAATGTAACACTGCATTCAAAATGTCATAAACACATGTCAGAATGAAGCATTCACAGCAAATTGCGAAACACAACTATCATAACAGTAAATGTTTGGATATACCATGTTTTACAGTGATTGGTTAGTGATCGGTTAAGAATTTGGTGTTTGCACATTTGAGGAATGTGTGTGTGACCTAGTGAATAAGTGTAACATTTTGATTGGGTGTGTTTGGAAAAGGAAAAAGCTATTCGTTTCATGTTAGATTTGAGTGTTTTAGGTAGAGAGTTGTGTGTAGTGTTTTAAAAAAGTGTTTCATGCAATTGAAAACAGTTCAAGGCTGAGAAATAGCTTCTGGTTTTGGAGATTTGCTGTGTAGTTTTGCATTTTGAGTAAGATGTTTCAGAAATCGTGTGACAAGAAAAGATTTTGTGTAAGCATTTGTTAAAAAAAATGTAAAAAGTTTGCTCCATAAAGTAAAACAAAGTGTTAGAGTATTATAAGACAAAGAAAAAATCACTGAAAAAAAATCCCCATGTTAACTTTATAACTCTGTATTCAACTTTACTTGTACTTTGGACTGGAAGAGAAAAGTACCTTCGGCTACATCTGCATTGTTGCAGTATCTCTGACCTTAAAGAGGTGTTCTTTGATAGTCATTCTCTACCTTATCCTCTGACCAAAGATATATGAGAAATCAGATTTGCATTTAAATGTACTTTTTCAAACTCTTCTTTTCTCTTTTCTTGACGCAGGTGACAAAACTCTCCTCTGACACAATACAAGGATCTTTGCGGTCTGGAGACAGAAGAAAGCTCTACCTAAAGCCCTTTAATAAATGGCTGTTGTTGTTCGCTCTGACACCGCAGCACCTTTGTGGCATGAAGCTGCCTGTTCTGGATTTTAAATAAGGTACCATTTTACATTGACTACTATTCCTGCACTGAAGCTTTTTGATGCTCAAAATTAGGCAACACTATCGCTGAACTCTAGTGAATTATATGTACTAAACACACACATACACACACACACACACACACACACACACACATACATATATATATATATATATATATATATATATATATATATATATACACACACACACACACACACACATATATATATATATATATATATATATATATATATATATATATATATATATATATATATATATATATATATATAGAAATAACCTGATGTGTCAATTATGAGTAGTCACTGAGATATAAAATAATAATAATATAACACGCTAATAATAAAGTTATAATGATTTTAATGCTTGTGTCTCAAATCACCCTGAAAAAATGCATCCAGCTTGATGTGAAGTGCTCACTTTGTCAAGCACTAAAAAGTAGAAATGAGATCCCAAATGAACTTTAATGGCTGATTTTGCCTTTGGGAGCCGAGTCATACGCTATTTCGAGATGGCTTTATTCAAAAGTGAAAGCCAATTATAGCAGCTTTCTATCTTTAAGACCTCGAATGCTAACGCAATTTTAGACTAGTAATTATGCAGAGCCAGCTGAAATGACTGTCCGGTTATTTATACACCTGTATTGCCATAACTCATATAAAGGATGTTAAAGTTATGGCCACCATTTCATGTTCTAAGAAAGAGGAATTATACCATGCACTAAAGCTAATAATAGCAGTCTAATGAAGTCCGCTTGAAAGCAGCGTTTAAAAAAAGGGAAACTCAAGGGTTTTCTGATTAATGGCGCTATCTGCTTTTTTTTCCACGCTTCACTTAAACCACTGAAGTCAATTAATTTGAAATGCATTGAATGCAGTCTGTTGAGTGAAGACTGAGAGTGACATCACTGAGACAGCTGGTCTTGATTGTCTTTTACATAGTGAGTATAAATTTATTTTGGAGTTGGTAATTAATGGGATTGTGCACCAAAGATAACATTCTGTCATTGTTTACTCACCCTCACTTCATTATCATAAAAGTTTTTTTTTAAACTCATTTAAAATGAACGGGGCCTGAAGCTCTTAGACATTACGAAACAATAAAGATAAAAGTGTATGCACAATTTCTAATGTCATATTGATTTGTTTGGGTCACTTTCTCTAAAATAACTACAAAAAAGTAGAATTTAAAGGTGAAATATGCCAGATTGTTAAAACAAAAATCTCCAAAAAGAAAGAAAAAACAAACAACAACGACAACATTTGAATAATATAATGTGTTTTGCTGTCTTATATACTTACATTATTCCACATTATTAGTCATTAAGCCTTTAAAAATAAAACCTTGCTGAAATTCAGCAGGATCCAACACACCACTTACCTTCATATTCCAGGATCCCACGAGACTTTGTATCCTACAGAGAACATTCAGAACATTCAGAAATCCAACAAGAAGCATGTCAAATCCTACAACAAACTTGTAGGAATCCTGCAGGGAACATGCAGGAATGCTATAGGGAACATGCAGGACTTCTGCAAGAATCCTACACGGGAATGTGCAGGAATCCTACAGGGAACATTCAGAACTCCTTTAGAAATCCAACAAAGCGCATGTAAAATTCTACAACCAACATGTAGGAATCCTACAGAGACCATGAAGGATTGCTAGGGAACTTGCAGGACTTCTGCAGAAATCCTACTGGGGAACATGCAGGACTCCTGCAGGGATCCTACAGGGAACATTTAGAACTCCTACAGAATTCCTCCAAGACGCATGTCAAATCCAATAAGGAACATGTAGGAATCCTGCTGGCAATCTTCTATTATAGCCTTTAGCAGGCACCAATCACATTTAAACAAATTTCTTCTTTAATATTCTGATACAAATATCTGATACAAATATATTCTGTTATATAATATCCAAAATTGTAATATATAATATAAAATGTATAAGAAACATTTAGCCAACAACATAACATGCATAACATTCAAGCTCTTGGGAAACCCAAACTGTGCCGAAAACACGCGGTGATACTTCTTCTTCTTGTTTTCGTATGGTGACATCCAAACGCACTACCGCCACCTACTGATATGTGCGAAGTGACTCTCCAGAGTGAGAGTTGTCGATTTGAAGCTTCTCAGTCTCATTGAATCAACATGTTCTGATCAAATTAATTTAATTATTTCTTGATTCAGTTTCAAATAACATGAATTAATCATTTAACATGCGTAAACTTGATTTGTTCTTTTCAATCTGACAAATTTTTATTTTGTAAATCCAATACATGCCTAGTTGATTTTTTGAGTGCAAGGAGCATGTCAAATCCTACAACAAACATGTAGGAATCCTGCAGGGAAATGCAGGAATGCTACAGGGAACATGCAGGACTCCTGCAGGAATCCTACAGGTATCATTCAGAAATCCAACAAGCATGTCAAATCCTACAAAAAACATGTAGGACTCCTGCAGGGAACATGTAGGAATGCTACAGTGAACATGCAGGACTTCTGCAGGAATCCTAAAGTGAACGCCAGGACTGGGATCCTACAAGTAACATAACAGAAATAGAAATCATATCATCCATTTGGCCATCATATTCCATCACGACATTGTTTGAGACAAATAATTAACAAAATAAAATATTAAATATACATATTTTTTTAATTGGCACTATAATTTTAGGAATTTTAATGGGTCTGTATGAAATGGGGTCCCCATTTTTCGAAAGCGCGCACACACACATAAAAACATTTTTTTTTTAGAACATCATAGTCATGTAACCTTACACTGGACTATAGTGCACAAGTCACCACATACTCATACTTGCAGCCTCTATTCATTCTAATTGCATCGATAAGAGTGTTTATTACAGCTTTTGAAATGCCAAAATTTACATGAAGGAAGTAAAACTATATGAGCTTGCAAGTGTCTGTATTATTTATGCCAGAATAAACAACTACAAAAATAAAACCTCTTTCAACAAAAAAAAAAAAAACCTTCATGTGCTGCATTTTAAAGTGTGAAGATCTTACATTATTTTATCGAGGCTGACTTAAACCCCTGCACCTTCTTCATCTCATATTTATTTTGTCTGTCAGTGTGCGAGACTGTGGTCAGGAGATGGATGCACCGAGAGAAATAGCTCACGCTGATGGATCAATGCAAACATCTCTGTTGACAAGGATGAATGTGAAAATAAAACCCACACATTAAAATGAATCACTTCTGATATCTGAGCGGGGCATAGTCTCCCTACTGAGACAGTCTGGTCATTTCAGGGTGATTTTTGTATCAAAACAGATTAGCAAACATTTCAGAAGAGATTAGCTGTGCTCTGCATACTAAAATGTCCCTGGTGATGATAGCAATACTGTGTGCAATGTTGATCGTTGTTGGGATATTTAGCTTATTTCAGCATTTTTGACAGGCATTTAGTTTATTTCAATATTACTGTATGTATACAAACACCTTAGGTACAACTATCTTTTGCGCGTTAAGGTCACTTCAAACGGATAACATCACTAGGTTAAACCATTTTGTCACATGAATGATTTGGTTTAGTGTATTTTGTGTGTTTATGTTGTATTGCCTCCGGTGCCTAGTCTGCAGCTCGAGAAGTTTGGCTAGTGGAGAAATAGTTGTGCCCAACTAAGCCTGGTTTCTCAAGGTTTTTTTTCCCCCCTTCACTTTCGTCAACTGGTTAATTTTGTTCCTCACCACTGTCGCCACTGTCTTGTTTGGTTTGGGACTTGTAGAGCTACACATTGATGGATTTGCTCTTCAGAGTTTTGACTTTCAGCAGTGAAATTTAAACCACACTGAACTGAACTAAATGGAACTTCAAATCTGAAAACTGAACTGACACAGTTTCAATTTTCTAGAACTTCTATGTTAAGCTGCTTTGACACAATCAAAATTGTAAAAGTGCTTTCGGTATACAGAAGAATTGTTTTGAATTAAATTCTAAAACTCTTGCTGGTAAAATCGTTAAAATTTCTCTATAAATTATTTTAAATCTTGCAAAAATGTATTATATTATTATAAAATAACAGTTATCTATACCAATGGTTCCCAAAGTGTGGCTCGGGTCACTCTGGGGGGGTCGCGAAACAATGAGTGGGGGTCGATTAGTGATTTCTAATAATATATATGTTATTAAATTATTAGAATGACCATATTTGATCAATAACCTACAGAAAATAAAAATAGTATTTATTAGTTAGATATTAAAAAAAATAAAAAATCCACTTTTTTCAGTGGATTGGGACCCCTGGGGTTATTACACTAGATTAATGACATAGCAGCAGCGTTAGTTGCTGCAGATTGATTTTACAGCCCAATGTTAAACTCCAAGTGGTGATCTCCAAAACAAACAATAGTCTTGTGCTGTAAACATTGTGTCCACCATTCTCATTGGTAAATTAAACAAATGAATAATGACTATAAAAAATAATATGATTGTTAGACTGTTGCACTTTTTTGTGTTGTCAATAAGCTTGTTTATATAGTTCCTATTGTTCTGTGCACACCATTGTGTGTGATGTTGTATGTTTATAACCACCTCTGAGGATACTGGGGGGCGCGAGTCACTCGAACAGTTATTTTGGGGGTTACAAGCTGAAAAGTTTGGGAACCCCTGGTCTATATATATATATATATATATATATATATATATATATATATATATATATATATATATATATATATATATATATATATATATATATTGTTTTTTTTTTTTTAATAAATGCAGACTTTATTAAAAAAAACAATAAACATTGATATTACTGTACAAACCAATTTAAAAAAGAAAAAAAAAGAAAATTAAAGAAAAAAAAAAAGAAAAATTAAATAAAATTCTCACCCATCAAATTTTTTGGCACTACAGTTAGAACAATCTGGGAAACACATCGTATTGTCATTTGCAGTATCATTTTAATGTTGTTTAATAAAATAGCAAAAATGAAAACAAAGAAAAATCTAACCCTACTAAACTTTTACTTATTTTCTATTAATATAGAGATATTTAATTTATTCTTTTATTCTTAATTTTTAAATAATAAAGAATAGATAAAGTCAGTAAATATTATTTAATTAGTGATCATTTATTTTTACTTTGGCAGAAAATGAATTCTATTGGTTTACAACTGACTATAAAGCATTTTAATTCACATTATAAATGACTCGGGGCTCTATTTTAACAATCTAGGCCCAAAGTCTAAACCGCATGACGCAAAAGCATTAAGGGCGTGTCCAAATTTACTTTTGCTATTGTAAGGACAAAAAAATATGCTCTGAGCCACGGTGGTCTAAAAGGGTTATGCTTGTTCTCTTAATGAGTTATAGGTGTGTTTTGAGAATAAATCAATCAGAGTCATCTCACATTCCCTTTAAGAGTCAGTTGCGTCTCACCATAGCATTACTATTTACATGACAGACTTTGTAAGTGGAAAAACTGAGCGCTTCACTAGTGTGAAAGCAATTAAACAGACCATCTGCAGCACGAGGATAAAGAATGAACCTTCTCCATTCGGCCACTTTACTTTCTCTTTCTCTCTTTCGGGGATGAGGAAACGGTGTTGTACGTACTCCACTGAAGACATCCATTAGCCTACATAATTAATTTTGTTTGTTAAGCACAAAGATTTTTTTCAAAACTATTTCTAAATTCAGTTCTAATTTCGAGCTAACAAATAAATAAGCAATAACAACAAAGTGTGGTCAAAAAAACTAAGTTATATCCAAACACACGTCCTATGCTTTATATGGTCTAAAACCTGACTGGTAGACAAAACTAAGCTTGTTTTTGATAAAAATAAAAATAAATATACATATAATAAATAATACTGCAAATAATAATAACAAAGCAAGTTGTCATGAATAAACTGAAAAAGCCCCCTGATTTGAAGGCATGGAGGCACAAGTTTTTATATTTATGTAGAAAATAATAATTTTTGTAAAAGGTGCAAAACAGGAAAATTAAGGTTGCACTGGTCTGAAAATAGCAACACATCGTGACAAACACATCTTGCACCTTATTGCACCGGGTGTATGATAGGGCCCTGAAACTCCACATACCTGCAGATATGAATTTCTTGTGTATCATTTACTGTGAACTGAGATAGAGAAAACAGTCATCACATGCTGTTTATATTATAAGATCATGGTGTTGTGCATCAAATTACATATTTATGTAATTACAATGCAATCTGTGTATGATTTCATAATCACACTAAATCATATTTACTTTCAAGCCTTGTTATAATAGCTACTGTATGTGTCTGTCTGTAAAGGAGCTGGTTTGTAAAAGTAATTTGTTCCTGAGTCAGACATTGCCGGCTCGCTGTGTTTGTTGTTGAATGCTAACAGGACGACCACTGTGATGCACGCCAGCCTATTTTTGTAGCATCATTAAGATCATATTTACCTGCCCTTAAGTGTCACATAAAAATGAGCAAACTGTGTTTTGCTCGTTTTATATGTCACTCACACGCCTCCTCAAACTGCATACGAATAGACGGTTCTTGGCCAGAATATGCGCCAAATTCATTGCCAAATGTCTGTCTCGTCCCTGACTAAAAAGAGTGCTGTGAGTTTATGACATGCAGTAATAATTCCCAGTGTTTTAGCATACCGTCAGCTCTACCTGTCTGGCCTCAAACTGACAAAGTCCAACAGGGCACATCACGTCCTCTTTTAGCTGTGAGAAAGTATTTGCACCCAGTGGAGCATTCAATCACATGAGAACAGGCCTACTGACACCAGAGTCGCCATAACTCTCCTCAGAACAAGAGGCTTTTGCTCCGGTCCCGCAGTCACGCAGGTCCAGGACTCCACTAAGATTCAGAGCATGCTCTCCTGCTTCACACAGCGATCAGTCTCTTGGCTAATGAGTCACGGAGCTCTTGCGGCACAACGGAGAAGCTCGGTTCTACCTCTACCCATCCCGCCGAACGATGACCTCTCGCTTCTGCCGGTCTGAAAGACAGCCAAGTCTTTTCATTAGAAAAAGTGGTCTGAGTCTCGGCTCCTAGACCGACTCGCTCAGTCATTTCTGTCCGCCGCAGAGCCATTACGATGATTGAGGTTAATTGTGTAAATATTTCAGGTGGCCCGGCACTGTGCGTTTTGTCATTGCAGCACCAAAATAGAACGTTACATGTCGCTCGGTTGTTCATTCCAGTAATAAAAATAGATTAGTGAAAGATTTGTGCTTTAAAAGGACTAATGGATTAGATGCTTTTTGCATTGTTAGCTTTCTTTAGTGTGTCTAAGTTGAGCATGAAAAAGATCTGCAAAGTTACAAAGTCAATCCAATATCAGTTTGTATCAGTGGAGTTTCACCTCAAACTCCCTCAACCACCTAAACAGTTGCCTTGAATACTTTTGGGGGAGCATACCTAATACTTACATTAGATTTGGGCAGTCGTGGCTTTATGTCCAGAGAGTTGGACTTGTGAAAGATTGCAGGTTCGAATCTCAGCACCTGCAAGAATTGCTGGTGGTGAGAGTAAATAACCAGTGCTCTCAGCCCCCTCAGTACTACAATACTATGGCTGCGAGTCCCTTGAGCAAGGCATCAAGCCCCCAACTGCTCCTCGTGTTTTGCAGCATTGGCTGCTTACTGCTCCTGGTGTGTGTTTACACTGTTGTGTGTGTGCACTTAAATGGGTTAGATCAGGGGTGCTCAAAATTTTGGTATAAAGGGCCAAAAACCAAATATCATTATGAGCTATGGGCCGAAGTTAAATATACTAAACTACATTACATTAAAGTTGCCATGGGTAGTTTCCTGATTTATTTCCTAATATTTCAAAATAAACAGAAAACGTTATTTTAAATTTTATTAACTAATGCAGTATAAATTTTTAAATGATAACTAATTGCAAAAAACAAACAAACATAAACAATCAATTTAAAACACAGTGGAGTTCAATGCTGAATACAATAGTCAAGTAGAATCTGCCTTGGACTTGATTTGCTCACCAAAGTCTCTCCATTGTCACGTAACAGTATTTACATTTAAACAAAATCGGATTAATTTACACCATTAATTAAAGCATTTAATTTCAGTTAGTTTATAACAATAAAACAAACAAAGGGTTACATTAAATTTGAATCAACAATCTTAAAACCGTCCCCATCATTCTTCCTCTCTTCTCAGGGGGATGGTGGGCCAAAAAAAAAGTTAAATTGGCCTACGGGCCCTACTTTGGGCATCACTGGGTTAGAGGCAGAGCACAAATTCCAATTATGGGTCACTATTTTCATTTTCACTTTTAAAACCAGTCCTTATGGTAAATTAAATAAACAATAAGAAATGTATGCATCAGGGGCAGGTTTCTGTTTATGTATAGTTGGTTATGATAGAACAATATTTGGCTATTAAGATATTTAAAAATCTACAATATGGTGCTAAAAAAAATAAAAAATCTAAATATTGTGAAAATTGCCTTTGAAGTTATCTAAATGCAGTGTTTAGCAACTAATATTACTAATGAAAGATTAAGGTTTGATAATTTTACAGTTTTTTTTTACAATATGAAATTTACTGTTATTTACACAAGTAAATTAATTAAAGTAAATTACAAAATGGGGCATCACAGTGGCACAGTGCGTAGCACAATCGCCTCACAGCAAGAAGGTCACTGGTTCAAGCCTCGACTGGGCCAGTTCGCATTTCTGTGTGTAGTTTGCATCATCTGCCCGTGTTCCCGTGGGTTTCCGTTGGGTGCTCTGGTGTCCCCCACAGTCCAAAGACATGCACTATAGATGAATTGGGTACGCTAAATTTTCCATAGTGTATGAGTGTGAATGAGTCTGTACAAATGTTTCCCAGTAATGGAAAAGTTGGCGGTTCATTTCGCTTTGGCAGCCCCAGATTAAAAAAGGGACTAAGCTGAAAAGAAAATGAATGAATGAAATTACAAAATTACTTCATGGAACATTATCTTTATTTAATATTCATACTGTATAAAGAAATATCAAGAATTTGACCCATACAATTGCTAAAAATATATACTTGTGTAACATAAGACTGCTTTTGTGGTCCAGGGTTAGGATTATGTTTGCATTTGTACCTTACTTTTGTGGTTTTATACAGTTTTAATTGGATGGTTGACTTGTTCTGAATGCATAAGAGACTTGTTCAAAAGCCCAAAAATCTCAAACTCTCAAAAATCTCAAAATCTCCAAAAAACACAAACTTTTGAATTTTAGTTTATCTTTAATTACATGCCTGGCAAATCAGATATAGCCTAAAAATCTAAAATATTCTATAAGACAATGTTTTTGACTGGAAAAGGTCCAGCACATAAGTGCTCATTGTTTTGATAAATCAGAGATTACAAATTTCTGTGTTTGTTGTTGTTTCTGGCTTGCTTCATGAATCACATCTAGCAAACAATGACATTCAAACAGTATTGAACTGACCTGAGCATTGTTAAAATAAAAAAACGACATTCTAATGATCCAGACTGATCTCACGAGGAAACATAACTATTTTACGTTTTGTCAGTTAAGAGGCCTTAGAACTCGTACAAGTTCAGTCGTATGGAAATATATGATTTTTAAAAGGAGGCATGGCACTCAACCCTACCCCTAAACCCAACCATCATTGGGGGATGAGCAAATCGTACTAAATTGTATGAATGAGATCGTACAAATTCATATGAATTAGCCACTAAATCAAAAAGTTACGAATTGCCGTGAGATCATGTTGAATGAACTAAACATGCAAGATGCATTGAACTTGTTTCATAATGATGAAACAATGTACATAATTTTAAGCATTGCATGTTCATCCCTGTAAAGCTTCTTTGACCTAATGTGCAGTGTATAAAGCACTTAAGATACAACATTGATTTGACTTGTCGAATACAGGACAGCCATTGTGACTCGCAATTTGAATCTCGATTCATTAGAAAACCCCCACACTTTGGTTATTTGTAACTGACACTATATTCTTTATTTATTTATTCATTTTTGGTGGAAGCTAAATGTCATTACTTATTTTCCACCACGGCAATATGTTGTCGCTCGCTGGGAACAATTCCAGCACAAGCTTCATCAGTGTGGCCGATTCATCACATTCTCTTCAACAGAAACATAGATTACAACCTACAGCCGGCACGTAAAGGAACCAGGTCAAGGACCAACTTGATGGATGGGGTATATTTAAAACATAGTTTACAGCCACCCACTTCCAAGCTTTTTCAATGACAAACAAATCTTGAAGTCCCCTGACAGATATTCAGTGCTTCTTAATTGATTAGCTGTTTCTCTCACCTGAACAGAGGAGGGCTAAATTAAAGAGTGGTTGTGTTTTCCTAACTGACACAGGCACTTTGTCAGTGAAAGGTTATTGGCTTTTCTCCAATCCTCATGACCTGCCAGCGCAATCCGACGGGGAGCCTACGAATCCAACTTCTAATAATTCCTCCTTGGCAGTTTTAAGCAGGATCAGTGAGCGAAGTGCTTGTACCGCTGGAAAGGAGAAGGCATTTAGATTCTGATCACAAACCAGATTAACCTCCCCCGGTGCAACAACATGGATAAGCGCTGCAGCTTTGTGTTGTCTGGGTAAATGGCATAGCCTATCTTTTGTCACATGTTTTGGAAAATAAACAGACCCATTTCAAGAGTTTTTTTTATATTGATGTTCATTTGTTGTTGAACTCTGGTAGCAGTGTATTCTACATTTCTTGGGGCAGTGAAAGAGTGTAAGCTAATAAAATAAATGTAGTGAAAGCTCATGATGATAAAGAAAAAAAATCTCCTCATAGCATATTAAAAGCACTATTAAGCTCCTTTTTTGTGATTATAATTTTATCTGTGATAAAAGTGACTGATTTTGTGGTGGTAATTCTTTTTATTTACAATTTTGCAATTAAATATATATATATATATATATATATATATATATATATATATATATATATATATATATATATATATATATATATATATATATATATATAAATTATATTTTATTTGCCATATTAGGTAGCCTACTGTTAGGTGTGCAATCTGACACAATTTTGGTCTCCTGTCAAGAAAAGATCTAAAATGGATCTAAAACAATAGGGATTAAGCCAAAGGAAAATTGTATAGCACTTATTTTTTATTCACGATTTTACTTTATCTTTCTCAGATTTCATATCAAGAGCATCTGACACCACAAAACACCCAATTTGCGCTGTGTTATTCTCTCGATTTTCACCACAGAATGTCTTATCCCATCTTTGCATTGACTTCACATGTAAATCACTCGCCCTTCATCTGTGTATGCTTGCTTACTTAAACCGTAGTGTATTATAATGGTTTTGAGGGCGTAGGTGAGAGGGACACTCAAATACATCACGTGTGCCGTATATGCAACTTCTTTTAAGTCATGTAAAACAATTAATTGCAAACTGAAATAAATATAATTTGATTATGATTTGGAATTGGATGTTTTGTGAGATTATCAACATTTTTGCCATTATTTTGTGTTTAAATTAAGAATTTTGCAGGATCGCAAAAATGCGAGACTTCTTATTGATTTTGCGTTGGATTCAGCGATCGCAAAATCGTGAAAAACTATAGGAGGTCTGTCTATCAGGATCACAGTGAAACCCCAGAATTCTAATTAATTAATATTTTCCACTATCCTTCAAACTAGGTTTTAGCAAGGATTTATTGATGGGTCATTCTTATATTGGACATTTTATTCTCATTAAAGTTATTAAGAACATCAACGTATATGATTGTGGCTTGAAACGTATGCCAGTATATTTGGTGGTTCATTCTGCTGTGGTGACCCCTGATAAATAAGTAACTGAAGGAAAATGAATAATTTATGTTATGATCAAATCACTTCCGTGACAACAGAAAGGTCAAAGGTTTGTTTCAATTTGTTTTACTCATCAAAAATCTAAAAATGTTAATAACCAATACATGTTTTTAACATTAATAATAAAGAGAAATAATACTTGAGCATCAAATTAGCACATTGAACTGATTTCTGACAAATCAAACGACACTGAACACTGAATAATGATCCTAAAAAGATTTATATGTTTAAATTATATATGTTTTAAATATCTGAAAAAAAGAAACTGGACTAAAGCAGTTTCAATTTACTAGAACTTCTATATTTAGCTGTTTTGACACAATCTACATTGTAAAAGCCCTATAGAAATAAATATTCATTGAATTGATTATATTAAAAAAGAAAAAAATACACATTTTAAATGGTTGTGTACACAATATCACAGTTTTTTGTTTATTTTTTTAATTCAATAAATTAAAAGACTATAAATAAAGCTGCAAATAGAATTTAAGATTGTAAATGGAACAGAGGATTAAAGAAGAGGATGGCAGGACATTTTAAAATGATTTCATTTAAAATGGAGCGGAAAAAAATCATGAAACTGGTCATTACTTAATCATTAGAAATGAATTGTTAGTTTATTACATTTAATCAGTTGGTGATGCTGTTATCGATCTGATTTGGGGCAGTTGACAAAAAAAAAAAAAAAGTTGGTGTCACTACTGTACAGCACAGCTTTGTAGATATACAGCCTCTGTTATCAACTTCATTGATGTGGTAAACTAGGACCTAAAAAAAAAAATTGTTCGTAAAAAAGATTAATCCAACGGTCTAAGAGATCTATTATGCAAACTCAACATAGAAAGTCTCGAACCAACAACCTTCATGCTGTGAGGCAACCATGCTAATCATCTATCCGCCATGCTGCCTGTCGTGACTCAAAAGTAATTAACATTTTTTGAGTATACATCAGAGCATGACGCCAACTATGCATGC
Organism: Danio rerio; assembly: GCF_052040795.2. Taxonomy (NCBI): domain Eukaryota; kingdom Metazoa; phylum Chordata; class Actinopteri; order Cypriniformes; family Danionidae; genus Danio; species Danio rerio. Next base: position 32,588,261 of record NC_141035.1, read on the forward strand.
TGATTTTCATATCGAATTTTTAACACATTCATAAAATATACTGAATTCTAAATAACAGATAAAAAAATCTAATCGTTTTGAGGAAGGAATCTTGATTTGAGTAAGAGACAAAAAACTGGCAGTGGTCAAAGGTAAGACTGTCCACCTGTGTACCAAATTTCATAGCTTTTTCCCATAGACTGTAAAATCAATTGCCTTTTACCGCAGCTTTATGGACTGACATCAAACCGCAGCAGAAGAAGAATACATTAATGAAGAGATGCCTACACCTCTAAAAATAATCATATATATATTAATTATATGCGTGTATATAATGTGTTTGCTGTGTGTACATACAGTGTGTTTATTTAAGAAAAAACTCTTCTGGATTACTGCCAGCTGTTTGTTATGCTTAAGTGTTTCTCAGGTGAGCGACAGCTTTGGCAGTCCCATATGGCTGTGTTCAGTCTGATTCTGTCAGGAGTGCAAAAGAGCTGTGAATAGTTTTGCTGTATTTCTTGGCAGATGTTTCTCTCAGGTGGGAGCTGTCGCTGATATTCCATACAGGTAATTAAGGAATAATAAATCTTGCAAGTGTGTGTGTCTATGTTTAATATGTTTATTAAACAGTATTAAATTATTGTCTGATTTGGTTTATTTCAAGAATGGATTTAGCCACTATATTTAAAATGTATTCAGCCATTGAAAAGGTTGCCACTTGACAATTCTCAGTTTTTATAGTTGTACTGTAATTATAAGGTATTAAAAAAATAATGTGTTGTCAAAAAATGAACATGAACATGTCTGAAAATATGACACCTTTTTCTTATTTTATGTACCAAGAAAAAAAAAAACTCTTATTGTTTTACCCTGTTCCACATAATTAGTCACGAGTGTTTTAGAAAGTGAAATTTTTTACATCACTTTAAAAATATGAATAAACAAGATTTCCAGTGGTCTATGGTTTGTTAGAATAGGACAAAATTTGGCCTAAATAAAATTATTTGAACATCTACAATCCAAGGCTTGAAAATAAATTGAGAAAACTGCCTTTAAAGCTTTCTAACAGTGTTTAGCGATGCAAATTAATAATCAAAAATTGAGCTTTGATATATTTACAGTAGAAAATATACTAAATATCTTCATGGAACACAATCTTTACTAAATGTGCTAATAATTACTGGCAGAAAAAGAAAAATCAATAATTCTGAGCCATTCAGATGTTTATCTATAAGGAAAAAAACGCTTGTGCATTCTAAAAATGCTGGGTTTTACACTTTCAATTTGTGTTTAGGCAACATGAAGGAATTAAGTTACCTTAAAATTTTTTGCAAATTTAAATGGATTGAATGTAAAACAATTAAATTGTCCCAAAAAAAAAAAAAAAAAAAACCTCAAGAATTGTGTTGTTTCAGCTCATTTTAAATAAGTAGCTTGAACAAACAGTAAACATCCTTTTTTTTGATGTGCAACATAATTTTGTGGTCAAGAGTTACATCTTGATTTTAAATTTGAAGAAAAAGTAATCAGTAGTTAAAAAATGTACAATTTACTCAAACACATAATCATAAATCACCAATGGATAAAAAATGAGAACTGTCAAGTGCACATATTTCCATATCTAAAGTCATTCATGTATTCATCCCTTCAATCTTTTGCACATATTTCTTTGAAAGATACGGTCTTAATATATCTACAAAATCACACCAGAACTTTTAAATCCTTCTACATTCAGCCCACTAATGTATTCCAAAGGTAATTGGACTTTTCTGGAAATCAAGCAGGTCATCTGGCCTAGTCAAAGAGAGTGGAAAAGAATAGCCGGCCACCTTTGCAGATCTCACCAGGGAGACGTCTGGCATAATTACACCCACCTGCCACGACGCACCACCCACAAACCCCTCCAAGTTGGCAGAAGAAAAAGCAGAAACCAAGGTCAAATAATACACGGCGTTTGGAAAGCTAGCTGATGAAAAGAAAAGGGCTCAGCATGGGGGATCTGACTCACTCTGACAGAATAGAAAATTACATGTAATATGCCTCCAGTCTGAGCTTCCTGGCGGTGAATCGCGTTACAAGTTTTGTTCCTCGTCCCTCACAGCATCAATTAAGTGACTTTGAGAGATTCTGACTGAATTGTGTGAGGACCAAAACCCATTAAAGAGTGACAGAAATGTAACTATAGGGTTGATGGGGCCAGCTGCGTTTTTTAATAATGCCTGCCAAGGTCTTTTCAAATAACAAATTACACACGTATATATAAAAAAACACCATTGATCTAGCCAATTTGATTCACTGGATATTGCTGTGTAATATCCAAATGATAAAACTGGCATCTGTTTGGTTTTGAAACAGCCTGCTAAATATTACATCATCTGTGTCTGAACAACTGTGGGGGATTTAAGACATGTTGTTTTTATTTACGCAATGATAAATTTAAAGATAGCAGTTCTTCCGATCCACAGATGGTTGAAGCAATTTTAGCTCTAATGCCTGTTTCACACTGCATATATTTTTATTTTCTTGGTCATATGAACAGGTCAAAGTGTTCACGTAGCACACAAGCAGTGTGATGCTATGCTACAGTGTAAGCACTGAGATTTATGTAGTACATGCTCAATGCAGACTATTTTTAGCAGATTGGTTTGTGTTTAATGTATAATGACCTTTTGGATGGAAATGTGGTTCTGCTTGTCATGTAAAATCATCTTTAGTGATGATTGACAAGGTAAACATATAGCACTTGCCTTCTCACATGTTTTAGAATCCTTTATTTCCTAGTAGAGGAATGTTACATTAACTAAAGATATGCATGTTCATATGGTAAGGCATTTTGACTTTTTATTATCTTTTAATTTGAACCAAATCACCATTAGCAGAAGCTTTCAGTGTGTTTCAAACATAATACAGTACATCAGCATCAGAAGGGCACTTTGGTGAAAACAACCCAGGCTCATTCTGAAAATGTACCTCTATATACATTTCTGGAGAGTGCCAAATACATCCCAGGAGCTACGTTTTTTAAGGCTTTTGTTTTTGCGAATCCACCAGAGGCTGCTGTGTATGCTTTTTAAAATCTCAATCTCTTGACTGTGCCATTTGCACCTGCTCTTCTCGCTTAAATCCACCAGAAGCCGCTGTCGACTGATTGACTGACTTACCGACCTTTCTCCTTCTCTAAATCCAACCAATAGTGTTTTCAAAAGCACTGATTGACCAGTGTCCATCCACTTCTCTAAACCCAATCATTTAAAAAAGCAATCCAGAAAAAGAAAAGCCCTGGCCTGATTTTTACCACATTTTCCAATTTTACCACATTCTCACTCTGTTATTTAACTCTTCTTCGCTGGACTCGAACCCCATTATTGTGGTCAACTCCTCTCTGTGTCCCAAATCTGCCAGGCGAGCTAACTGGACAAACCAGTAACAGTGGGAAAGCCTTTCACATGGAGGTAAGTGGTCAGCTGGTGAGCATGAAAAGGAACAACGTCATACAGCCCAGTAGCTTTTGTTTTAAAGATGAAATGCAGCCATATGTACTTCTGGCTATACATAATTCGCAAGAGGACATTTTTCATAATGATCCTATGTTGGAAAACAATCATGGCCACTATATTAAAGTTTCGTTCCAAACTAGAGTGCTCATTCTGGCCACTTTAAAAAGCCTTTTGGATTTAAAAGAGATGGACATTTCGATTCCCCATGACCTTTGGCCTGGTATGTATCAATCAGAGGGGTTCATCCCTATGCCTGAATTCTTTCAAAGCTGTGACACCCGGAATAGGGGTGCCCAAACTCTGTCCTAGAGGGCCGGTATCCTGAAGAACTTCATGGCGGGTGTGTTGAAGCAAGTTGGAGCTAAAGTCAGCAGGACACCTACCATCCAAGACCAGGTTTGGACACCACTGCTCCAGAAGGTAAACATGCTGTTTGTGTTCTGATTGCTTAGTTGTCTATATTATGACATACTATAAATATTAATATAATTTATGGGCTAATTTATAATGTATAAATATATTTTGTTGCAACAAATATATATAACTTTTTATTGCATTATTATTTCATATTGACTTTTGACAAATTTGCCTAATAATTCAGATTTTTACTTATTGACTATTATAATGTAAATTTACAGTAGTTTTCACTTTTTTGCTCAACATTTTACTTTGCATCCAATAATTCTGACTATTTAAATAATCATTTTGCACTTAGTATGTAATTATTAATTATTTATTGCATTTTTGTGTCATAATTATTCAGAGTTAAAGCTTTTGGAAACTGGTTTTAAATATAGAATATAAGAGCATTTAAGTATCTGGTATAAACTGGTAAAATAGGTGGCAGATGATAATAAAAGTCTGCATATTTCGTCATCGGTTTAAAATACTGTTTACACTTTCAAAGAAAAGTGGACAGATTTTTTTCTCACATTTTTCTTGTGATTTTTTACTTAAAGCACAGCTAAGATAGTTGATGCCCATTTAGATGTGTATAGCATCAGGTTGTTCAGTTTAGATTTGTAAAGGCTGTGTAGAGTTTTTTTTTTTTTTTTGCAAATGCAGTAGTCAGTACAGATGTATTGCTGGCATATTCTCCTCTGCCCCTATAATATCAACAGGGTTAAGCTGTCAAGGACATGTTTGAGTGTTTCTTCAGTCACGGCTTGATTTGAAGGTACAGTATCTTCCTCTGAGCTCTGAGTGTGTGTTTGTGTGGAACTGGAACAAGGTAACCTCACAATGACACACTTTTGAGTGCTGAGTGGCAGACGTGCTCATCGCATCACTTCCTGCTCAGTAGTTCATGTCAACTAGTTCATACGCTGCACTGAGCTGAATATGCTTTGACGAGTGTTCAGGTAAGGGCCATGAGAGACTGCTTCATCTACTTTCATGTAAAGTTCCATTCAAAACTTTGGGATTGTTTTTGAAAGAAATCTTGTTCGTGAAGGATACAGTAGTTAAAACGTACATGTATTTTCATGCAGATTTTTATATTTTTAAAGTTGCTTAATATGTGACCACAAAACCAGTCTGGGTGGTGTCACTGAGTCTCTGACTGAATGAATGACTGAATGAATGAAAACCAGTCTGATTTTGCTTGGGTATATTTTTAGCAATAGCCAAAAATGGATTGTAGGGGTCAAAACTGATTGATTTTTCTTTTATGCCACAAATCTATGAAATATTGAGTGAAGATCATGTTCCATGAAGAATTTTTGTACATTTCCTACCTTAATTATATCATAACTTATTTTTAGATTAGCATTGTGCATTGCTAAGAACTTTAAAGGTGATGTTATTGCTGTAGAACTATTGTTGTTTTTTTTTTTTGAAGCAGACATATTTTAAAACATTATAAATGTCTTTACTTTCAAGGTTTATTATATACTTTCTGAACAAAAATACTAATTTAATTGAAAAAAAAACTTTTTAATGATAAAATGATTAATTAATTGATAAATGATTATAGCACAACTGAGTTATATCTAACAGTTAATAGCGAACAAAACAATGTTTTGGAATTAAAATATAAATGTTAGAAAAATGGAAAAAATTAAATATAATTAATATAATGTATAATTTATAATTATTGATAATAATTCTATATAATAATAAATAATAATATAATTTCAATTAAATATACCGCAAGACTAATAATCAAATAAAAAGATATGGTAGGAAACAATAAGATTAAAGACACAACATATGTTACTTTTAAAAAACACCTTCATGTGGTATTTAATATATATATATTATATTGGTAACACTTTACAATAAGGTTCATTAGTTAATGCATTTACTAACATGAACTAATCATGAACAACACATTACAGCATTTATTAATCATAATTGAACATTTACTAATGCATTATTAACATCCAAGTCCATGCTTGTTAACATTAGTTAATGCACCGTGAGTTAACATGAACTAACAATAATCTACTGTATTTTCATTAACTAATGTCAACTAACATGAACAAATACAGAAGTAAATGTATTGTTCATTGTTTGTTCATGTTAGTAAATGCATTAATTAACCTTAACTAATGAACCTTATTGTAAAGTGTGACCATTAAATTTAAGTGACAATTACCTTAGTTCACCCAAAAATTTAAATTACCTCATCATTTATTCTCCCTCGTGTGGTTTTAAACTTTTACGAGTTTCTTCTGAAGAATTTTGAAGAATGCTGGTTGCAGGAACCCATTGTCATGATCACCAGAGATCTAGCCCTTGCAGATTGCTGGAAAACATTCACTATCACCCAAGCTACAATTCTGCCCTGAACTGCACTACGTTTCTCATCAGGCACCTCACACACACACCAGTTCTGGATCACCACTAATTACTTGCACACAGCTGTAGCTCATGAAGACAGGTTAGTTGGACTATATACAGTATACACAATTCTGTAGTGATGGTGAAATGAAGGTTTCTGACCAGTAAACCGTTCGACTCAATTGTATTGGGAAAAGGTTCATTACTCAAAACTTTCCAAATCAAAGCTCAACAAGGACCGCTGCTAGTTAAAGCACTGTGTTGGAAAATGTCAAGCTGGTTCATAACTGACCAGTTCATTCATGTAGTAATATAACAATAGTAATATAAACAAATTACTCCATGACTCTAGCTTTTTACGTACAGTTTAGGGTATGTTATACCACCGATGACTGTTGTAAAATCCAAGATAGTCAAAAGTATTTATGTTTATCATAAACTTACCGGTTCTACTCCCTCTTATTCATTCTGAGCAGGGATCGAACTGACAATTCCTGCATGGGAGGCAAATGTTCTGAGGAGGAGGCTGTAGGAGTGAGCCTTTTGGGCTGCACTTGCCAGCTGGCCTCAGTTACACACTACACTACAATATGCAGTGGCCCTTTTAAAAAATAGTTGTAAATATTAAACTTTAGTATGGTTCAAAGGGTTTTAACTATAAATTACTATTGTATTTAAGTTGAACTATGGGTGCACGGGACCAGTGCAGTGCTTTGAAACAGTAGAAATGTATGTAATTGACACCTAATCTCTCATTAAATTTTACTAACACACAAGGGTAATTAAACCTTTGAATCAAAATTCAAAGCAGTCACATAAGTATAGGCGTAAATTACATTTTAGACGTCACTAATCACATGATTATGGGAAAATGAATCAAGCTCTGATACACTGTATTACTGCGAGCTGTATCTTTTTTTTTTTGATACATGCTTCGAAGCCTCGGTGCACAATGTCACATTACCAAATTGCTGAGTCTAGATCTTCTGTAACTTTATGAATTGTTTCCTAGTCCAGTCCTGACCCTTGTTTTGTTCTTTGTTTATCATGTTTGCTGCTAGCACCGACCTCTGCTTGTGTCCATGTTTATGCTTCTGAATTACCTTCCTGATACAGTTTTTTCCTGTTTTGACAATTGCCTGCCTAAGTTGTAAATAAACTGCATTTGGACCAAAAAATATATATTATACTGCAAGTCAAAGGTCCCCATCAATTAGTAAGATTAAGTCATTGTGTTGTGTTTAAATGAGGTAGTTTCACTAGACAAAACACTCAGAATACTCACATAAGCCTATAGTCCCAAATGCAGTACATATATCAGGAATAGAAACAGTATTTATGTATCATACGCTGAGCTCTCAGTGTTGTTTGCTGTAAACGGCTCTTGTGCAGCTAAGAGCTTTAGAGAGGCCAAATGAAGTGAATGAGATGTAGTGTGTGTCAACAGCTGGAGGATTCTTCCTAATGACTAACAGCAGGTGCCCTCTGTGGAGAGACCAGACGCCATTATATCAACAGCCTCTGACTGATCAGCTCGCCTCTTTGACTTTAAGAGATGCTTGTCCTCTTTGGGGGGAAAACATACAATACAATCAAGATAAATATATGAATGCAGTAGACAACACGTTTGCACCAACTCTTTCAGTACTTGATCTTTTTTGTGTGTGTGTCAGTCTATTAGGTTACTTATAGATTCAGTGAAGTGCTTTAATAGGTGCATTTATTTATTGGATATTTGATGTAATCTCATCTGAAACATAAAGACAGGGCAGGACATCTTACCCCAGACATGCTCAATAATGTTCATCTCTGGTGACTGGGCTGGCCAATCCTGGAGCACCTTGACCTTCTTTGCTTTCAAAGAAGCAAAGGAGCACCATCCTGTTGAAGAATTTGCCCTCTCCTATGGTTTGTAATGTAATGGGCAACACAAATGACTTGATACCTCAAGCTGTCGATGTTGCCATCCACTCGCACATGCTCCCATACTGAATGTAATCCCACACCATGATTTTTCCTTCACCAAACTTGGCTGAGTTCTGTAAGAATCTTGGGTTCATATGGGTTGCAATTTGGGATGCAGTTCAACAGATAATTCATTGGAAAAATCTACCTTCCGCCACTTTTCCAAATAATCAATTAAAAGTCAAGTTATTATTTGTAGATTATTTGTAGACTTGGTATATCTGACTTAGAATTACTTATGTCTTAAGAATTCTGATATTCAACTCAGAATTTCTAGACTTACTATCTCAATATTTCTGCATTTTACCTCATCAATATTTACATGTTAAATGTCATAATTATTCAAATTAATTTTTTTAAAAAGCAGATACAATCTATGTATGTTCAGAGTTTTATTGCACATGCATACACCTTTTCTCCTAGATAGAGAATGACAACATTTACAAGGACATCAGTAATCCAATTATTTGCTCTAATCTGAATAAAACAATTATATGATTAAGGTGTTTGCATGAGTTGTTATTTGAATGTTCCTTTCTTGATTCCATTTTACATGTCGCATATATATATATATATATATATATATATATATATACATTGTATAATTCCTTACATTTATATAGCGCTTTTCTGGGCACTCAAAGCACTTTACACACAATGGGGGGAATCTCCTCATCCACCACCAGTGTGCAGCATCCACCTGGATGACGCTACGGCAGCCATTTTGCACCAGACCGCACCAGCTGATTGGTGGAGAGGAGACAGCGATGAAGCCAATTGGAATATGGGGATGGTTAGGAGGCCATGATGGACAAAGGCCAGTGGGCAGATTTGGCCTGGATGCCGGGGTTCAACCCCTACTCTATTCGAGGGACATCCTGGTATTTTTAACGACCACAGAGAGTCTCATCCCCGTCACTATACTGGGGCATTAGGACCCATACAGATCGAGGTTGGGCGCCCCCTGCTGGCCTCACTAACACCACTTCCGGCAGCAACCTAGCTTTCCCATGTGGTCTCCCATCCAGGTACTGACCGCGCGCAGCCCTGCTTAGCTTCAGTGGGCGACCATCTGAGAGTTGCAGAGAGCTAGCTGCCAGCTGGTTTTGATTAACGTCATTGCGTCATCAGGCTATCCACATTGCCACCGGAGTTTACATAATTTTGGGTGTTTCTTTTTTAATTTGTCAACTTTAACTGCAGTTTGGCACTTTCAGTTACATTCAAGAACATTTCATGCATGCCCCAATGACAAACGAGATATTGGATGCGAGGATGAACTGCTGGAAAAGTGTAGTTTTAAAAACCTCAGCATTTGTGGTGTGTCTGTGGTCCTACTGACTCAATAGGTGCAGAGAATAGTGTCAAACAGCCGAGTGTGTATAGACTATCCTGCCACAAAATGTGGCAAAAATAAAACATGACTGTAATAGTTTGATTAAAGTGTCCGTGCTGCACTTCAATAATGCTATTAAAATCGGCATACTCCACATGTCTTAATCCGTTTTCTGTTTAGTTTGATTGTGACCTTATTCAGATTAAATTAATGAAAAATCGCCATTTACATGGCAGACTCTTGATATTGTCTATATCATAAGTATATAGTATAAGTATTGTCTTAATCATATTAAAATCAGATTATTGGTGTCCATGTAAACATACAGTGACTACGTTTACATGGACATCAGTATTGGTGTCCTCAAAGTGACCTTACACCAAGTACACCAAGCGTAAAGATTTTTTTTTTTAAAACATCCATCAGCTTCTGAACAGTCTTTTCCTTTCTGTCAAAGTTGTGTCTGCAGTTGTGTCCACACTGTGAAAAATGGCACTGTCTCGATGAACAAAATAGGATCATTTCATTGTCCCCACCAGGAGATTTAATGGTTTTTGTGACAAAGCTAAATGATGCTTCTGCTCTCTCTTTCTCTCTGTCTGCTCTGTCCTCAACAACCCTCCATATACCGTCTATAATCTGACACTGTGTTGTTTGCATTATAACAAATGTGTATGCTTAGTGTATAGGTGTGTAAGCATGCATGTGTTTTTCACCATATAATTATTCGCACAACATGGAGGATGTGTAGATTTAATAAGTTGGTTGTCTAAGGCAGTGTTTCTTCTCATTGGTGTATTTGTACATGCCGCCTCTGCATATTAGTAATGTTTTAGATAATTACCTTACTTCATCATTTTGTTTTCTTACAACATCAAGTTTATTAGGTAACTGAAATAGGCTGTCATGCTTTAATGTTCAACACATTATTTTTCACATAATGTTTATTACAGCAGCACCTCTGTTCATACTTTACTTCCTATTGCTATTATAGACAAAGTTGAAGTCAAAATTATTAGCACTCCTGTGAATTTCTTTTTTTTTTTTCCAAATGATGTTTAAGAAAGCAAGGAATTTTTCACAGTATTTCTGATAATATTTTTCTTCTTATTTGTATTATTTTGGCTAGAATAAAAGGAGTTTTCATTTTTTTAAAACCATTTTAAGGTCAATATTATTAGCTCCCCTACGCAATATGCTTTGTTTTCCATTAACTACAAAACCATCAGGACAACCATACAATGACTTACCTAAATGCCATAACCTGCGTAATTAACCTAGTTAAACCTTTGAATAGCACTTTAAGCTGAATACTAGTATCTTGAAAAATGTCTAGTAAATTATTATGTACTGTAATCATGACAATGGCAAAATAAATCAGTTATTATAAATGAGTTATTAAAATTATGTTCTGAAATGTCTTGAAAACAAGCTCTGTTAAACAGGAACTGAGGAAGAAATATACAGGGGGCTCATTGATGTATATTATTTTAACATACACAATATTCATTTAAATCTATTTAAAAACCTCAAATTCCCCTAACATGCATGAATTGAGTTTGCTCCCTGTGTTATGACATTGCAGTGTGTTCCAAACAAATGCATTTGTCATATGAAGTGAACTTCAAAGAATAGCCAGTACTGAGGGAATAGGGAGCAGTGAACACCATAGGGACCCTTTCAGTTGGAACAAAGCTCTGGTTTTTATTAAACCCCTTGTTCTGAAAAGCCCAAAGTGTCCTGGCCTGTGAGCCAGTGTGTTGTGATTGGCCAGACAGCTTCATTATTTGTCAGAATGTAACTCCCCTAACTTTCAGGGCTCAATGGGCATTACTCTAGTAAAAACACAGGCAGAAAATATTGGAAATATGTGCCTACACTCACTCACTTTGCTGTTTGTTCAATCTGCTTAAAATGAGCTGAAACAACACAATTCTTGAGTTTTTTTTTTTTTTTTTGGGGGGGGGGGGGGGGGGTGATACCATTGACCACAATATCCTCATAAATCGCTTAAAGTCTACAGGTGTCCAGGGACAGGCTCTACAATGGTTTAAGTCATATTTAACCTACCTAACCTATTTAACGCTACCAGTTTGTGAATGTTAATGGACAGCCTTCACAAGTCAGCCCAGTAAAGTATGGGGTGCCTCAAGGATCAGTTTTAGGCCCTTTACTGTTTACAATTTACATGCTACCTCTGGGAGACATTATTAGAAGACATGGGATCAGCTTTCACTGCTATGCAGATGATACTCAATTAAATATTTCAACTAAACCTGACGAGACGTCTGAACTTTCTAAACTAACTGAGTGTATCAAAGACATCAAAGACTGGATGACCAACAATTTTCTTCTCTTAAACTCTGACAAAACAGAATTATTACTTATTGGGCCTAAATCTTGCTCACAGCAGATCTCGCAACTCAATTTACAATTAGAAGGATACAAAGTTAGCTTTAGCTCTACTATAAAAGATCTGGGTGTCATATTAGACAGCAATCTAACTTTTAAAAACCATATATCCCATGTCACAAAAACTGCCTTCTTTCATCTGAGAAATATCGCTAAATTACGAAATATGCTATCCATCTCAGATGCAGAAAAGCTAGTCCATGCTTTTATGACTTCGAGACTGGATTACTGTAATGCTCTATTTGCTGGCTGCCCAGCATCCTCTATTAACAAACTTCAATTAGTACAAAATGCAGCAGCCAGAGTTCTGACCAGGTCTAGAAAATATGATCATATAACCCCAATTTTATCCTCCTTACACTGGCTGCCTGTTAAGTTTCGTATTGAATTTAAAATATTACTTCTCACCTATAAAGCTCTAAATAATCTAGCTCCTGTTTATCTAACCAACCTTCTGTCTCGCTACAAACCAACTCGCTCTTTAAGATCTCAAAATTCAGGGCTTCTGGTAGTACCTAGAATAGCAAAATAAAGTAAAGGAGGTCGAGCCTTCTCTTTCATGGCTCCTACACTCTGGAATAGCCTTCCTGATAACGTCCGAGGCTCAGACACACTCTCCCAGTTCAAAACTAGATTAAAGACCTATCTGTTTAGTAAAGCATACACTCAATGCATCACCTAGCGGGTTCCACACAGGCTTCTGCATCTTGCTTATATACACGATGAACAGCAGCTACGCTAATTATTCTCTTTATTCTCTATTTTCACCTGGGGAAACTCATCCCGAGGTCCTCAGATTATGCGGAGTCACTGATTGGATCCAAGACCAGCGACGTGATGATCCCAGCTGATGGTCGTGGGGAGTGGAGAACATGAATCTGATTCCAGCGACGTTCCAGGGACAGACGAGTCTTCGCTGAGGCCATCTTCCTGCCTAAACCACGGCGAATGAAGCTCTGCACAAGACTTTTGGCCAGCGGAGAAATTAAAGTGCTCGTGCCCAACTGAGTCTGGTTCCCTCAAGGTTTTTTTTTCTTCACTCCCATCAGGTGAAGTTTTTTTTCCCTCTCCGCTGTCGCCACTGCCTCGCATGGTTCAGGATTGGTAGAGCTACGCATCGATGAATTGGCTCTTCAGTGTTTGAACTCACAGTAATGATTAAATCACACTGAACTGAGCTAAACTGAACTGAACTGAACTCAAACACTAAAACCTGAACCACACTGTTCCAGTTACTATGACCATTTATGTGAAGCTGCTTTGACACAATCTACATTGTAAAAGCGCTATACAAATAAAGCTGAATTGAATTGAATTGATTACTTGTTTATGTTCAATCAATTTGAATTGTAAAAACAATTAAGTTAACAACCGATTTGCATTGAGATGACATGAAAGGATTGTGTGGAACCCAGGATTTTTTACATTAATTTTTTCTAAAATTACAAACTGTACTTTAACATACTTTTGACACTGTTTATAGGAACAAAATAACACTACAGGATAGTATGTCACCACCTAATTTTTCTCATTTTCAAACTAGTGATATTTACAGTGTCATGATGAATTTTTTTCATAATGTGTTTTTTTTTTTTTTTTTTTTTTTTTTTTTTTTTGCATAGCACCAAAAAACACCACAAAATACCTCATGTACATAGTTTGTAATCCAATTCATTAACCTTAACTATACAGGTACAGTAAATCTCCACATGGACAACTTTTTGAGGAAATGTTCACACACAAATTCTTACAATTTATGTTTCACCCCAGTCCTAAACAAAATGCTCACATACAAATTCTTACAATTTATTTTTCACCCCAGTCCTAAACATAACTGTCATTTGGGGGTGAGCTAATTGTACTTAAATTTACAGATGAGAGTACACAAATTCATATGAAATTGCTGTGGAATTGTGTTGATGTCTGGTATGGTCAGATAGCTTGGTAGCTATCTTTGTATAATGTTTTACTAGTGATGCAGAGCACTTGCGGTTAGAGTTTGGTGAAGCACAGTTCCACAAAAATGATAAAAGTAGTGGAAAATTAAGGTTAAAATGACATGATTCACAGTATAATTTGTAAAGTTTGCTTTTGAAAACACTATTAGTTGGGTCTAAGTCATTTGTAGGTAATCAGTAAGACAAACACAGCCCTTTTTGTGGACATGAACAAGAAAGTTGTATATCTGAAAAGTAAAACAAAACACACCCTAAATAATGTATTTTACATTTGTAAAATTTTAGACAGCACTCTCAAGTGAAACTGTCGTCTAGAACATGCAACCTAGAACAACATTTTTTTTTAAGCTTTAGCAAAAATGTAAGTTGAGGCAGGTATTTCCAGTGAACCTGGGCTGGTTAATCTGTGGCCATTCTCAGGATAGATTCTCCACACTATCATGTCCTGTTTTGCATTTGTCTTTTAAAAAGCACCAGCACTTTTGGGGAACTTGAAAGTTAGTGACATTGTAAATGTGCAACATTCAAGAATAAACCTATTTGACCAGCTTTTCCTATTGTGACTGAAAGGGTCTTCATGTCTTTGACCTGGCACCTGAACATCAAGAACAGTTTGCCATGATTCAATGAAATTTGTCTATACTCAATACATGCAGCTGTGGTGATAAAGATGGTAAAATCGCTGTAATTTATTACAAACATGCACTGTTTAAAAAAAGTTTTAAACGTGTATTCTTGATCACATTTGATGATGACTGATGATCACAGAGAGCTGAACAGATCTTTTAATTCCAGTTGCTTTGCACAAGTTCTATCTTTTTGATATGATTATACGTGTTACTACTAAGACATGTTAATACGCGGCTGTCAATCAATTCGGTTGGCAGGGAAACTGCACTCCTATGTCACATTGGGGTGGGCCTCAAAATGGGAGGGATTCGGATCTTATTTTAACATCAGAAAAAAAAAGAGAGAGAGATTTATTGTCTTTAAATCACCCCCAATATGACTGTGGACTACACACAGTTTTGCCCAAACACCTTCAAAAAGATGATTTTCATCATAGGTGCCCTTTAATCTATGATCTACTTTATGATCTCATGTTATATAAGTATTTCTTACATTTAACGCATAAAAAAGTCTGAGGCCCCTCACTTATTAACTGTTATTTTATATCAAGTCTTTGTAACTTTAATCTTAACCCGCATGTTTGTTAGGATTCATTTCTGTAAGATCACCCAGGATCACATTGACCCCTTAAGCGTAAACAAGCTACCACACAGTAAAAAGAAACTGTCCCCATTGGGTTTCATCTGTTATCTACTGCGGAACTGAAACGTGCTCCGCTTGCTGCTTTTTTTTCCCCTTTTTTTCGGGTATGGTTGTGGTTGTATGCTTTACTCTGGTGCCTTCGGGCCCGGTTCTTGATCTTCAGTGCTTCACCGGGAACTTGTTATGACTGCACTTTGTTCCCCTGCCTCTCGTTTACCACATTTTCCCTCAACTGCCTTAAAACTCACAGCATCAGCACCGAAGGGCAAAGCCTCTTCACCAGATTATCAATTCAAACCTATCCTATGTATTATGTTAGCGCTATACCCCTGGAACACTCTCTGAATTTAAATGAACTTTCGAGGCAATTATTATTCATTGGATTGCAGGACATTTAAACACCTTATTAGAATGTGCATAAAATCAGACTTAAGGGAGAGTTTGGAAACGGTGTTATTTTACAGATTACGGAGCTGATTTGGCAATTGTCGCAGGTATTGTGTTTAGACGTGTCGGATCGTTCCAAACAATACCTGATGATAGCGCACGGCGATTTCCATAACAATGACACATAAAACATTCCTGCAGAGAAATCAGTTCATTTGTTCATCACTGTCAGACTTGATGTACGTCATGGGTGTGCTTTTCCCTAATGAGTTGATAAAAGGATCGCTTAAACCATAGTAGCATAATACATCTCTGCACTGCAGTCCTTTCTAGGCCAGTTTAACCACAGCTAGAAAAATAGATTTATTACTTTATATATATATTTTTAAAAATCTGAAATATTACAGTATGTGACAGTGAATATTCTGAAAATTCAGTTTTCAGCTGATGGCTGTAAAGACCTTTGCAAAAAAAACTGTTCTGAAAAAGAGATATGAAACTGATTCAACATTTCAATTTTAGGTAATAATTCTTGTATAGTCTAAAACAGGGGTCACCAATCTCGGTCCTGGAGGACCGGTGTCCCTGCAGGTTTTAGCTCCAACTTGCTTCAACACACCTGCCTGGATGTTTCAAGTATACCTAGTAAGACCTTGATTAGCTTGTTCAGGTGTGTTTGATTAGGGTTGGAGATAAAATCTGCAGGACACCGACCCTCCAGGAACAAGTTTGGTGACCACTGGTCTGAAAGGTCAAAAATGTGTATAGTGTCTTTTGACACAAAAAAATGTGGTTGAAATGTAATTTAAAATGAATACCTCACAAAATAGGTTACTTATGTTGTTCAGTCTCAAGAAGATATGTAACTGTAGTGAGTGGGTTAATGACAGCTTTAACGACTGTCACCTGTGTGCGCCACCTGTCTCAAGTCTCATGGAGGAGCTCTGGATCTTAATAGGAGGAGAGAGAGCAGTGGAATATTTTGGCTGTTTCTCAATTCCAAGAACGCAGAGAACAGACTTGGGTTCTTGTGAAAACCGGTCTTGCCAGGTCACCTCGTTCTGTAAGAAATGAGATGCTGCATTCTTCCTGATGGTCACATGACCTTCACGCATTTATAACAGAAAATTATATAATTACTGCATTCATACAGTGGTTTACTGCTTTCCCCTTTTCATTATATGTAACATGCACAAAAATCTTACAAATATACGGTGCACGATACAAATTAACAAAAATGTATACGAATTTACCTTTATTAATATTTTCATAGTAATGTTTACTTTCACCGTCTCATTTAGGGAAACTCCTGAGACAAATAAGTAATATTTCTGAACTTTAATAATAAATCTATATAAAATCCTGCACTTCCCACCTCCAGTCCCAATCACTTCTGGGACTTCTAGAGTGAGTTTAGTGCTCAAGTCTGCATCGATGCATCCTCGATATCAAGAACACATCCAGGAACTTTTACACATCCTCCGTTCTTGCGGTCTTGAGTTTTGAAAGTGAACTTGAGCAGTTGATGATGATGCTACATGAGTAGACGAGGATGCAAGATCGCTGAAGAATGCATATTGAGAAACAGCCCATATGTTTGTTTGGCTTTCAGTTTGGCAGTAGTCACTGTGAGGAGCTGCCACTACCCATAATAATAATTCCTTACATTTATACAGAGCTTTTCTAGACACTCAAAGTGCTTTACACAATTGGGCAATCGCCTCATCCACCACCAGTGTGCTGCATCAACCTGGATGACGCGACGGCAGCAATATTGCGCCAGACCGTACACCAGCTTATTGGTGGAGAGGAAACAGAGTGATGAAGCCAATTAGGAAATGGGGATGATTAGGAGGCCATGATGGACAGAGGCCAGTGGGCAAATTTGGCCAGGACCAAACAAATGGACATCCTGTTACAACCACAAGGAGTCAGGACCTTGGTTTAAAGATGGCTCTCCCTGAGCAGTATAGAGTCCCCTTCAATATACTGGGGTGTTAGGATCCACACAGATCACATGGTGAGTGCCCCCTGCTGGCCTCACTAACACCACTTCCGGCAGCAATGTAGCTTTCCCATGTGGTCTCTCATCCAGATACTGACCAGGCTCAGCCGTGCTTAGCTTCAGTGTCCAACCATGCGAGAGTTGCAGAGAGCTAGCTGCCGACCCATTTGTTTGATGTTTCTTAAAATTATTTAATGTTCATCTGTTCTTCGCCTCCTGCTTCCTGAGGGCCAGGAAGCCATCAGCCTTTATTACAGTAAATATTATCACTGTTAAACTTAAAATGATTAATTCATATGAATTCATACAATTTCAAGTGTACAAACATTTCTAAAAGGATGGGTGGCCTCAATCCCACATGCAAATCAATCTCAATTGAGGATGAGCAAATCATACTAAAATGTATGAATAAGATTGTACAAATTCATATGAATTAGACACTAAATCAAAAACAACAGTGGTGGAAAGAGTACTGAAAAATCATACTCAAGTAAAAATACCATTACTTATCTAAAAATGTAGTGCAAGTAGAGTAAGAGTATCTGTTGTAAACTGACTGTATTACTCAAAGTATGAGTAAAAAGTAACCTTTTTTATAAGTACTCAAGAGTAGTAAGAATGATGCTGGGAAAGGTAGCTTGATGCGTTTACATGTAATATGTGCATGTGTGTGTGTAAACGTAACATTCTGTAGTGCATTTAGTTATTGTTTAAGGCCATTTCAGTCGTCATACAGTAAACATCCATCATCTTCTCATCAGTGACATTCAGTCTAAACTGTCTCTGGGTCACTGTGAGTAAAATATCTTTTTGGACACTTTTTAATGCTTCTAAATGGTTTGCTGCATTTATAAATTGCCCATGTCTGGAGTTTTTTTTTTTTTTTGTATGATAAGATTTACCTTCTGGGTTATTTGATTGGAAAGGAATTGCAGGACTGATTTTTCTAACCCCCATAGACAGGAAATAATAAAATGGTGACTGCAGGTTGAAGGAAAGTAGTGAAGGAAAAGTACCGATCCAACACTAAAATGTACTCAAAGGAAAGTAAAAACACACATTTTTAAAACTACTTGGTAAATTACAATTTCTGAGAAAAACTACTCCATTACAGAAATGTGAGTATTTATAATTTGTTACTTTACACCACTAAAGGTCAAACAGTTATGGATTCCCGTCAGATTGTGTTGGTTGATCCAGAGTTTACAATAAATTAGATGAGCAAATAATTCAGTGACATACTGTACATACGAACACATCCTACAATAAAGGTAAATTGGAAGTGAATCCATGTTTTAAATGAAAAATACTCAAAAGGCATTTATCAGCAGTTACAGAAAGAGTTCCCAACACTAGTTTGCTGAATGTTTTTTCTTAAGCCTAATTGAATAATAGAAAATATTGACCCAGGATATGTTACATGACAAAAAAGAAACGTTTTGTGCTTTGAAAAGTTGCATAACATCATTATTACACCGATTCATAAAAATCTGGTGATTTCAGATTCTTTTTTTTTTTTTTTTTGTAAAAATTTACAATCAGTCAAATTAAAAAAGCATGTATTTTTAGACATTAAAATATATATATATTTTTGTATAGCACAATATTACTGTTGTTTTAAAGAGTTAATAAATCTGTCCCTGATTTTCCTCACAACAAATGACAACATTTTAAACACAATTTTTCATTTGTTCATTCATTCATTCATTTTCCTTCAGTTTAGTCCCTGATTATCAGGGGTCACCACAGAGGAATGATCTGACAACTATTCCTGCTAGGTATGTCCCGATCAGGTTTTTTTCCCTTGAGTCCGAGTCATTTTATTTTGAGTATCTACCGATACCAAAACCCAATCTGATATGAAACAGATCCAGAATGTTCCTTATTTTTTGACAACAAATATTTATATATATATATATATATATATATATATATATATATATATATATATATATATATATATATACAGTGCATTTATACTCGAGTTCTGCAAGGTAAGATCCGATTTCGATTAAATCTGAAACCACGTGATCAGATCTGGACATCACAAATTCCTGCCTATGTTTTAGTTCCAGCCACAACCCAGCACTGGGAAACACCCATTCACTCTTGTATTCACATACACACGCATACACTACGACCAATTTAGTTTTTCCAGTTCACCTATACCGCATGTCTTTGGACTTTGGGGGAGACTGGAGCACCCAGAGGTAACCCACAGTAACCAGGGAGAACATGCAAACTTCACACAGAAATGCCAACTGACCCAGCTGGGACTCAAACCAGCAACCTTCTTGATGTGAGACGACAGTACTAACCACTGAGTCACAATGGCGCTCACAGTTTTTCATTATTTGCAATTTTCTGTTACATCTGAAAGCATTTGATGAAGTTTATAATAGTTAAGCGTTCTGGTCTGAGGGAAAGATGTGATCCTGTCAGAAAACATCATGTAACTTCACAGACAAATACAGATGATGACACATGAATTATCTGCATGGAGGAACATGTCTCATTGACTGAAGTCAGTATTTTGACATCGTATTAATCGTTTAAAAATGATTGGTTCTGGAATGACCAGAGGGCCACTTTCTGTACTGACACAGTTTTATAATGACTGATCAGTACAACAGCGATACTCAGGTTTTGTGCGGCGAGGCTGAACTTTTTTTTTTTGGTGAGCAAATTTATACGGATATGCTTTTTTGTCCCTTTGTGCCCTTCAGAATGGCTGGAATGTAAAAATATGACTTGATTGTGAAATCATTTCAAGGCTCCGTCGACACACGAGTGTGGGTTTGTGCTGGTGTGTGATTGATGCTTTGTGCCATTACAGTTGGGGAAGATTACAAGTTAGTCACGCTCTGCTGTTACAGCACCAAGGGCATGTTCAAAATCCTTCTCCTAAGTCTCTTCCACTCCACCGAGATTATTTTCCTTTTTCAGAGAAACGTCCTTGTGCTTATTCAGGAAATCTGTTGTAAATGAAGATGAGCATGGTTTACATGCACACCAATACATTGAGAGCTCACAAAAATCTGCTTCTTCAAATTACCTGATGTTTCGGTTTACAAGCAAACTAATAATCTGAGAATACAATAAACCATGCTTACAGGATTTCGTTATTATAACTCAGTTTATATCCCTGTGGTACGGTGACTGAGAGAGCCTAAATGCACTGAAAGTTAAGAAAACATGGAAGTAGAAAAACACTAACAAATTGACAAAACATCTTTGGAAGGCATGCACATGCAAATCTTCAAACCATATGAAAATATACAAAATGCACTGCAAATAGTGCAGAACATAATGTAAACGTGTCGGTGGACCCCAAAAAGTGATGTCAGTGGTGGTGTTTTCTGAGATTTAAGATCTTCCAATGGGTGTACTCCTACAATGTATTTTAGCATCCTAATTGTATACTTTCTTGCTGTTTGATTTTGTCAATGGAACCCAAAGAGTGAATCCAACAGCTGTATATACAAACAATTAAAAAAAAAAAAAACTATCAGGATGTTAAAATAAACAACAACACAACAAAAATATCTGTTGTATCTCTGACAACATCGCTGACTTTTGGGACCCCTCTCATGTGGGGCTCCACATTTTTGCTGTGGTCTGCACTATTTGTAGCATGTTTCTGTATTTACATGTGTTGTGAAAATGTTCATGTGCTTGTGTTGTCAGATAGATTAAGATGTTTTATTAAGTCCTAGGGCCCTATCATACACTTGGCGCAATAAGGCTCAAGATGTGTTGGGCCTGATTTGTTGCTATTTTCAGTCCAGCGCAACCCTAATTCTCACGATTTGTGCCACATTGGTTAAACAGCAACTCAATTTGCAACACTTTGTGGACTCATGGGTGTTCCGGTCTATAAAGGAGGTGCAGTTAAGGTGCAGAGGTTAAGGTGCAGTGTTGGCGTGTTGCTCTTTTGAGAAACTGAAATAGACAGCACCATTAACCAAGTAAAAGCTGGTCTAAAGTCCAGCACAGAGCGCATTAGTTATGCGCCAATGTGGGTTCAAACATTTAATACACACAGGATGTACAGCAATACACAGATATCTTTACATATGAAAACAAAGATTAAAATGTTACAAAAATAATTTACTACATGGATATAAAAAAAACACTGCCTCCATGCCTCATCGGGGGGCCATAAGAATAGGATGTGTGTTTGGATATAACCACACTTCGTTATTATTGTTCATTTATTTGTTTGCTGAAAATTAGAACTGAATTTATAAATAGTATTGAAACAAATCTTTGTGCTTAACAAGCTAAATTTATTATGTAGGCTAATGGTTGTCTTTAGTAGAGTGCATACAACACTGTTTCCTCATCCACAAAAGTAAAAAAGTGAAGTAAAAGTAAAATAAAGAGAAAGTATAGAGGCAGAATGGAGGTGGCTTGTTCTTTATTCTTGTGCTGCAGATGCTCTGTTTGACTGTTTTCTCGCTAGTAAAGTTCTCAGTTTTTCCACTTACAAAGTCTGCCATGTAAATACCAACTGCACCATGGCGTGACGCAACTGACTTTTAAAGGGATAGTGAGATGAGACTCTGATTGGTTCAATGCACGTTATGCTCAAAAAGCATACATAATTCATTAAAAGAATATGCACAACCCCGCTAGCCCATAAGTTGGCAGTTCATTCCGCTGTGGCGACCCCAGATTAATAAAGGGACAAAGCCGAAAAGAAAATGAATGAATGTCATGTTATATAAAGCTATATAACTGAAGAACAGTTTTGCAAAATGTCAAAAGGACAATTACAGCTCATGTTATGTTCTCAACGTTCTCAATATATTATGTGTACTATGTCTGCTCGACATGACCTTGGGTCAAGAAAATACCTGAATTTACAGTACATTTCCTCCTCCATTACTGCAAAATGAGTGTATTTGTTTGGTTTGGATGTGCTTAAATCCACTATAAGGACACGTTTCTGGGTCATATTCAGTCTGATCTGATAGTTATAAAAGTGGATAGTTCATACCAAGTCATGGTTATACAGCTTTTAAAAGGAAGTGTGTATACCCAAACCCATTGCAGATTGAGCAAATGCTAAAAAACAAGGTTGTGCAAATTCATACAGATTAGCCAAATTGCTACACATTTCTATGAGATTGCATTGGGATTTATCACACTTCTGTAAACAGACTGAAAGCAGATTATTGCTTTTACATGTTGTGTGAAGTCAGCATAAGGGGTAAAAATCTAGCTTAAGCCGTTTATGACCTTACTTTAATAGAAAAACATGGGTTAACGTATGCATTGTCGACATATTCAAGTAAAATCACATTACGTACAAGCTTGCAACCCCACTCCAAGTTATTAAAGCCATACACGGCAGCTAAAGGGAGCGAGCTTTAATATTGCATTAAGATAATGACAGAGTTGCATATGTGTGTGTGTGTGCCATGCTATATGAGGCTGTTGGTTTTAAGATGCACCAGGCATGTTGGAAAGGAAAGCCATTTCAATGCTAATGTGACGCAAAGTCTGTTGCTGAGGGTAAAACACCATCTGTATGGCTGCATCAATATGCCTCTCAGTTTCAGCCTTGATGAAAGGGTGAACATTCTTCTATGAGGATCCATCTGTTCAATCAGAGCCATTAGTTTATCTAAAGCGCCGTCACCTGGCCGACTGTGACCTGGGCTGATTGGATCTGGAAGGTCGAGAGGGTTGATGAAGCTGTGATGCAAACACAAACATGCGCTCACACACAGAAACAGCCATGTACTGTATCCTTAAAGATTGTAAGCAGGGATATTACACGCATGCAACAATCTCTGCTGATTGTGTTTGTATGTGGGCTGGAAGCCTGTTTGTGTGCTTCTATTCACTGGGGTGGTGATGCATAACAGGATCAGATGGTGAAATTTGGATGTCAAAGAAATGTTAGTTTATGAATAAATTCATCATTTAAGTGTCCTCGAGTTCACCTTGAGTGACCTTGCTCTGTCATAATTGTATTAACAAAATTTAAGCAAGTAAATCAAAGTGTTTTCAACGCTACAACAATTTAGACATCTGTGGCTGCATCCGAAACCGCATACTTCCATATTATACAGTACACTGAAATCAGTATGCGAGCCAAGTAATATGTCCGAATTTATAGAATTTGAAAATCAGTGTGTGAGAAGCACCCGGATGACTTATTACTTCTGGCGAGATTCTGCTGCACTATCCTATGATGCCCCGTGAGAGAATTCATAAATGGGAGTGAAGCGACGCAACTGACGCAGGTAGGTCACGTGACTATGACAAAATGGCGGATTTATTAAGTCTGATTTCCATTCATACTTCTTACATTCATACTGTATACAACGTACTTTTCTAACGACCGAGAAGTACGTTTAAATTCAAATGCAGTACTTACTGAGTAGTAGACAATTTCGGATGCAGCCTGTCTGTCAGTCTATCTATCTATCTATCTATCTATCTATCTATCTATCTATCTATCTATCTATCTATCTATCTATCTATCTATCTATCTATCTATCTATCTATCTATCTATCTATCTATCTATCTATCTATCTATCTATCTATCTATCTATCTATCTATCTCTCTCTCTCTCTCTCTCTCTCTCTCTCTATCTATCTATATATCTATCTATCTATCTATCTGATCAGATCAGATCAGTTCCGTCCGTCCGTCCGTCGAAATGCACTCCCTGCTGAAAAATCCAGCTTAAACCAGCCTAGGCTGGTTGGCTGGTTTTAGCTGGTCGACCAGGCTGGTTTTAGAGGGGTTTGGCCATTTCCAGGCTGGTTTCCAGCCATTTCCAGCCTGGTCTTAGCTGGTCAGGCTGGAAAATGACCAGCTAAATCCAGCTAAAACCAGCTTGACCAGCCTGGTTTAAGCTGGACATAGCTGGTTTTGGCTGGGCTCCCAGCCTGGCTAGGCTGGTCAAGCTGGTTTTAGCTGGTCATCTCCCAGCCTGACCAGCTAAGACCAGGCTGGAAATGGCTGGAAACCAGCCTGGAAATGGCCAAAACCCCTCTAAAACCAGCCTGGTCGACCAGCTAAAACCAGCCAACCAGCCTAGGCTGGTTTAAGCTGGATTTTTCAGCAGGGCTAGTATTTGGATAACTGATATTATATACATTTTTCAAAATAGCATGGCTTTTTAAATACACAACTTGAAAAGACACCTACAGGACTTACTTCTCTCCATATATGCATGGAAGGGAAAAAAAAATGGACTTGTGTATTTAGTAAGCCAAGACTGCATGATTTTACAGTTTTTCTCAGTGGCTTTGATGCATTTCTCTCAACACTATTTACATTTGCACAACAGTTAATGCATTTCTCTAAACAATTAGTACAAACTGCAAAACCTAGTTGATAACCTGCAAAATGTAATGACTTAAGTAGGCGAAGCAGTGGCGCAGTAGGTAGTGCTGTCGCCTCACAGCAAGAAGGTCGCTGGTTCGAGCCTCTGCTCAGTTGGCGTTTCTGTGTGGAGTTTGCATGTTCTCCCTGCGTTCACATGGGTTTCCTCGGGGTGCTCCGGTTTCCCCCACAGTCCAAAGACATGCGGTACAGGTGAATTGTGTAGGCTAAATTGTCCGTAGTGTGTGCGTGTGTGTGCGTGCGTGCGTGCGTGCGTGCGCGTGCATCATTGTAGAGAGTTGTATGAAAGCAACTGATGCATGTCCAAAAGCATTTGCAATTTGTTGGAAGGAATAAGAAACTGCTACTATGATGTGCACAAATGACTAATTGTTTTGAGAGATGCATTAACTGTTGTGCAAATGTAAATAGTGTGGTTGCTTTATTTATCAGGGGTCGCCACAGCGGAATGAACCGCCAACTTATCTTGTATATGTTTTACACAGCAGATACCCTTCCAGCTGCAACTCAGTACTGGGAAAAATTGTAAATACATTAATTAGTTATGCAATTAATTACATGCAACTAACCCCAAAGCTGCACTGCATTTTAACACTAACGCTGGAGTAAGTACATGTAACTTATTAAATGTAAGTAAATAGTTAGACAGTAACAAGATAACCTTAAAGTGTAACTGAAATTATGCATTAGCTATTGCAGGTATTGTGAGAATATAACAATTGCACATGTAGTAATTGTCTGAATGCTGTCTAAAAATGACTCATTTTACGTAGAAAAGGTAAATATCTAAAAATGCACAAAATATAAATAAAACAACATTTTTATCAATCTTAAATAAAATATCTCATACAACTCTACATTTTCTGTGCTACCTTTCATAGTTGAAAATGCAACCCATTAACAATAAAACCACTAAAAATTTCTGAAATCTGCTTCATGTTTGTATAGTGGATTAACCAAAATACCGTATTCTATGTGTTGCGGCTTAAAGTCTATTACAGTCTATTATCCACTGGACATCTTTGTCATCGTGTTTAACTGACCCTTGTATGTTCTCCTGCTTTGGTACAGTAAATCCAGCCTGATCTAGTGATCTTAGACATGTTTGAACTGTATATATACACACACATACATACACACACATGTTCAGGCAGTAGGCACTGAACTGCAGACGCACCAGGCAGATTTAAAAGACAGATCGCCTGCAGCTTCACACGACACAAGGGAACGAACAGCAAGGCCTGTCACTGTTTGCTGCGCTCCGAGGAGCCTTAAAGAGGGAACAAAAATATGATTAAAGACTCATGCAGGCACCCGGATTCCTGAAAAAGACACAAAACAGAGGACAGAAAGCTGATGGTCCATGTTTAAACATCAGTTTTTGCATACTTATGGCCGACTCACATCAAGAATTATAACAAATGATTATTGTGTTGTTGTGAACAGCAATGCATCATGTGCTGCAGTTTTGCAGTCTAATTTTTTTAACCCTTTGGAATTCTTTGATCAAAAATGGTGGATTTTTTTGTTGTTGTTGGAAAAAGCGTAATACAAAAAAAGTCATAATTCAGAAATGTTAAAAAAAAAAAAAAAATATATATATATATATATATATATATATATATATTTATGTATATATATATATATATATATATATATATATATATATATATATATATATATATATATATATACAACATGATTTTTTTGACTTAAAAAAAAAAGATTGACGAAATATCAGAGTGAAGTCTGATTTATAATTTTAGCACAGAGTGAGAGGCGTACCTCATGTCACAAACTACATGTGTAAATCTTGAAGACATTGAGAGAATTTGTACTTCTGCATTCTACAGTATGTGTTGCTTTGTAACAACACTTCTGAAATTATGGTCGGGAGTGAAGTTTCTATGTTCCACATTGTCGAGTTTCTTTGCTGGTGTTTTGAGTTTACAGCAGAAATGCGTGTGATGCTATTGTAAAAGCAGCTCAAACTCACACACATTCAAAGAAAAAGAGACAGGAACCAGCACGTTCAACAACTTTTACCAAAACATAAACAGAAATCAAAAGTATCCATCTAGAGCTCTGAACTTGAGGCTTGTTAACCAATCGCACCAAGCGCCTCTCCTTTTCACACGCCCGAAGCCCCAGCTGGCCCTCTTTGGCCCAAGGTATTCAAGGGTCCGAGAAAGCCCCGCTTTGGTCCGATCAGGCCCCAGAAGTGACAGTGGAAACGCGGCTGGGCTTGGCTCACCCTGACTCACTTGCTTTAGGCACGATAGTGGAAATGTGGCTATTGTGACGAGTAGTTAATTGTTTTTGGGTTTTTTTAGGTGTGGGAATTGTGGCAGAAATACTGCGAGCATTTGACCTTAAGATTGATCTTAACACTGCATTTATTGAATTAAACTAAATTAAATTCTAATTTTTAGAAACTGTTTGAATTAACAAAGATTTCTGCTATTAATTTGTTATATTTTATAATTGTCTATTTTTTTATGTTTCAACGTGAAAGTCAGTTCTGACTGATGGTTATTAGCTCTTCTCACAGAGCAGTCCAGGAAAATAACTGTAAATGACCAGAATTCATTCTCTGGTACATATAAAATGAAATGTTCATACAAGATACAGGTAGGACGCACATCAAAACCAATACTGTATACTATTAAGGCCAAAACACATCAAGCCGATGATTGGACAGCTTGAGGCCATCAATGAGTCTGTCAGGCTAGTTTTTTTGCTGTGTTCCATACAGTATGTCGCCTCACATTTGGCTTATGTCTGAAGGAGTTTGCCAGATTTAGCATCTGAGAGAGCGCTTTGATTGGTTGTTCAGCTATAAAAAAAAAAGAGTACAAGAACAAAAGCTGAATTTAAAAAAACTAAGCAAACAACGCAAGTCAAGATAGAACACAAAGAAGTCATCTCATTTCTTAAATATTCATGAATGACATTGATTATAAGATTATCAGAAATATTTGCACGGATCAATTTCTCTGTGGAGATAGATAAGTACTGTGAAAAAAAATGATATTTAAGAGCTACTTTGTTTACAGTATGTGTGTGTGCAGCACTAGTTCCGGTTTCCCTTTGGGGAATGACAATAATGATACTCCCACCTGCTGCAATGGAAAAATAAATCCTCTCATAATGTACATTCTCCATGCGACAACATCCCGCTCTCCATGAAGCGTTGTGCTTTAGGCACACTATGGGCCTTGTTTTTTCTCAGTGACCTGATTGGTAGAATTGATTTATTTAATCAAAAATTATTTTTATGTAATTTAAATGTCTGAAAGACTGGCCAAACTCACGTGGCCCACAATCAATTTTTAAAATCTGGGCCAAATACTACGTTTTACATCTGGCCCAAATCTTGTGTGCCGCATTATAGACGGTGCCACCTCTGCCAAACCCAGGCCATGGTTGGCCCACATGCTGTATGCCAGTGCCGGATGAATGTCTGATGTCCCAGCTTTATGCCAAATCTGGGCCAGAATTCTTTGCTACTAGGGTTGTGAAGGTAATGCGGAAGTAACTGAAACTGCAATTCATTGACTGGGCTTTGGGGGCTGGCTCCAAGAACTCCAGATGTTCACTGACTGCTATGCTAAACTTGCCATTGTTACAGCTGATAAAAACATGTTTACAGCCTGATACAAAGATGGTTTTGGTGCACATGGCTATTATTATCCTTCATGACTATATTAAGTCATATCATATTAATTCTGCAAAATTATGGGCGTGGCTACTTGAGTGACAGCTACGTCTTGCCGATCACCGTCACGCCCCCTTATCTGATTCCGGCTAATTAGCCGCTAAACTCGGCTACATCAAAAATACATCGTATTTTTGTATTGATTTATGTGTCTTTACACAGTCAGTTGCCTTTTTGAATTATTTCCTGCAAATATCAGATGATATAGCATGCTTTGTGCACTTAATTGTGCTTACAAACCATTCACATGTCCTCTATTTCCCAGGTAAGTGATATTGTCATCTAACACATTGTCATACAGTGTAATGCCTGGATTTTATCATAGCCTTGTATTTACTAATACAGACTATATTTAAAGTATTTGGAGGTAATTAAAATTTTCCTCCTGTAGAAAAATGTCTTTATAACAATGCTTAGTGGCTCAATGTGTTACAACAGTGTTAAAAAAAAAAACCAAAGAGAATTTATTAATATAGTATACAACAATGCATGCGTTCAGAACACAAATGAGTCATAGGTAATGAAGTATTAAGCGTTTCTCCTCTCCCCAAAAAACTTCCAAAAATCTAAGCTAGCAGTCATCCGTAGCTCCGCTCATGCTTTGACTTTTTTCCCATGCTTGGTTACGCTCAAACAAAATGCCGTAGGTTGGCCACGCCCACTTGTAGTTTCGTTTGCGTTCTTCAGAAACTTATGGTTAACATCACGGATACAACGTTCATATCTTTTACAGTCTATAACATTCTCGTTTCAGTCAGCAGTCGTTCTTTTATGCCGAGTTCTGACTGCATGATTTTCAAAGTAGTCGTGTCACAGATGTTTTCACACTGCATGACTATCTGGGCTAGCGTTTCGTCGCTGCTTTGTTTACACTGCAAGATGGATCGGTGACAGGGGGTTTCACACTGCATGACTTTACTATAGGAAGAATCGCCGACAACGTCGTCCAAACTACGTCTCACTGCCAAAAACACGTATTATATCTTTTGTTATTAACTACATAATGAGAAAGAAGCCTTTAATGGGGTAAAACATGTACATATTTGTTCACCTGGGTTTAAAGGGAATTAGCCGTTTCTCCTTAACGTTGATAATAAACTAATTTCTTTCTGTATTAAACGTCAAACAGACACGGTTGCTCCTGTGTCCGGTCAAACCTCCACTGGTTTTTCCTCCATTTCGTGGGTCCAAATAAACCGAAAAAGAGCGCTTTTAACTTCTCCCCCAGCCTCCCGCTGGCCTGCAGCAGGGAAACACACACGCACGCAAGTGAATGCCGCTCTCTCATTGGCTGTAGGCGATGGCTGATGTTATTTTCAGTCAAAACTCAATTCACACAGCATGATTTGAATCGCCGACAGCTCCAGATATTTAGCACGCCAAATATCTCGCAGGCATCGGCGACTCATCGGCGATTCTCTCAGATCGCGTCTTTGAAAGTTCATACTGTGTGATTGTCACTCACGTACACGAGCAGCGATTTGCCTGTGATTTCAGGCATTTGTCGGCGATTTCTCAAAATCTGTCGGCGAGCCGAAATCGGGGCTAAAATCACGCAGTCTGAACTAGGCATTAGTGTGCACACATGTCCAGATGGGACCAGATATGACATGAGGCAACAATATGGTTTCATTACCGCAAGTTTTTGATGTCAGCTTGGTGTGTCCTGGGCTTTAAGATCTACAATGTTAAATATCAAAATTAGTTTTTTAAAATGATCTCACTATAACCCAATCCCATTTCTAGCTCTTGCTTCATATGAGATCAACAATCACAATGGCTGTAGTTATTCCAGTTGCCTTGTTTTTTGGTATTTATCTTCAGAAAATCACTGAAGACAACGATATCATGTTATCATAATGATATAATTTGCCAAGAAGCTTATAAGTGTACTGTGCATTAACACTGTGGCCATAATTATCAATTTAAACACAAGAAAACACTGTAAAAAGGTCATTCCCAGCCACTAGACTTTTCTGACAAGGTATTCGAGTGTCATGAGTAACAGAATGTTGTGAGACTGCTATATAGGAGTTATTATAAGGGATCACTGAAAGCAAAATTTAGCGTTTTTTATTTTAGCATTTTTTTAAACATGACGGCAAAACATGAACACAGTTATGAATGTATTGAAACATATGCTTGTTTGTTGTAAAAATTCATAATAATGACAAAAAATACTAGTTTGTGCATCTCCTGACTTCCGTGTGCTGCCATTTTGCCATTGTAGATGGTGTATTCGGTGAAATTTTTTTACGCTTTGGTTTCGAGTGTGGTCCTGAAAAATCTGAAGGGATATCTATCCCGTCCCCTTAGCCCTACGCCTTCAAGCTAAAGAGAATTGGGACACCCCTACCCCTTCACGTGAACGTGCAAAACAAGGGGTTGGGGTAAGGGTAAGGGCTAAGGAGTAGAACTGGGATTGGGCCTTGCATTTAATCCTGAGGTTTGGGTATTACTACGTATACTGTATACAAGACATGCAGTAGTAATTCTGCTATATTCAGTAAGGCACTCAATACGTTTGGCACATTGCTTAAAAAAACATGAACAAATAATTTTAAGATGTTTTAGTCTCCCAGGCATCTGTCAGATTTATTTTCCTCAGAATATCTTAAAAGCGAGTCTTTGAAACATTCAAGTGGCTTTAAGCTCGGAAACAATCTTTTGTCACCACTTCTGAGAAGACGAGAAGAGACATCCGCTTGCATCATGAATTTTATTCCTCATGTTTTCAGAACAGCAGTAAAACCATGGGGTCCGGCCCCTGTTAATGGCATCCACGCATGTCCACAGCAGTCACAACCGACATCAATTGAGTCCAAAAAACAAAAACAGAACACTTGAGCTCGTTCCACCTTTTGTTCCTTTGCTCAAAGACAGCACAAAAAAGATTCTATTTACTGCTGTGCAAAGCTCAGCCAACATAATCAATTCATGAGGGAACTGATTATATATTTTTGTCTATGAAATGAGGCACATGAACACAACTTTTCACACACACACACTCAAAGAACAGCTCAGTGCTGTACATGTATTGATGTAGTGGATCTGTGCACTGTATACTGCAGCCACACCAAGATGCGCATGGAAATAAAAATCTCTTTCATTTAGACATTAATCTGTCACAGTTCTCCAGGCAAGACGCAATGACCTCAGCACCAGGCCTGCAGGAAATCACAGTGGGGGCGCCATGAAATTCATTTATAATTCATCCGGGCCACACAGCACTTTATTCTCCACGGCAGAGGCTTATAGAGACAACTTAAAGCCAGATCTGATATATTTCATTAAACCTCATATATGGCTCATTAATTATACTTGTGTTAAGCTCGCTGATGTAGATCTCTTTCCAAGACTCCATAGGGGCCAACATTGTAATTTATATTTATAAAGGCTTACAGGGGTTGCGCAAGCAAAAAAATTTTTTTGAGAGAAAGAAACTCACTCGTTGCATGTGCGTGATGATCTTCCAACCATCAGAATTCACACCGTATATGTCCGGCTTAACGGAGAAATCATTTTAAGCTCATTTTAATCAAATTAAACTTGCCAAGTGTGAACATCCTAAAAATACTTTCATTAACTCATCCAAAAAGACTCTTAAAAATGTGGATATTATGCACTACCTGACAAAATTCTTGTCTTCGATCCCAGTTGTAAGAGCAACAAATAATAACCTGACTTCTAGTTGATCCTTTGGAAAAGTGGCAGAAGGTAGATATTTTCGATGAATCATTCGTTGAACTGCATCCCAATCATCACAAATACTGCAGAAGACCTATTGGAATTCAAATGGAAGATTTTCATAGAAATCAGTCAAGTTTGGTGAAGGAAAAAAATCATGGTTTGCGGGTTACATTCAGTATGAAGGAGTGTGAGAAATCTGCAGAGTGGATGACAACATCAACAGCGTGAGGTATCAAGACATTTGTCTTGAATATTGCATTGAAAATCACAGAAGAAGGTAAGTTCTTTAGCAGGATAGCATTCCTTTTAATATTTCACATCAAAGTTCCTGCAAAGAATATCAAGGTGCTCCAGGATTGGCCAGCCCAGTCACCAGACATAAACATTATTGAGCATGTCTGGGGTAAGATAAAGGAGGAGGCATTGAAGATGAAACCAAAGAATCTTGAACTCTGGGAGTCCTGCAACAATGCTTTCTTTGCCATTCCAGATGACATTACTAATAAGTTGTTTGAGTCATTGCAGAGATGTATAGATGCAGTCCTCCAAGCTCATGGGAGTCATACACAATAATTATTCTTTTTCCACTGCACCATGACTTTATATTCTATACTGTACATCATTTCTGTTATGTGACAAGACCTTACTGCCGTAATTAATTAATTAAAACCAAGGCGTGATCATATTTTATTTTGGTAACAAAATAATCTAGAGGTCTTTGCCTTTCATGAAAGCCACTTCTAATACCAAATGATCAACTAGAAGTCAAGTTATATTTGTTGTTCCTAAAACTTGGATAGGCGACAAGACTTTTGTCAGGTAGTGTACAATGTCCTTTCTGCACAGCGACATGGTCTCAACCTATTGTTTACGATTGGTCTTCAAACCAGTGAAATGTATAAAGAATGTTTATTTAAAACTAGAAAATCTGGCTTTAAGTAAAGCTAATCGCTACGAAGCCACGGCTTAATTTCTAACAGTTAGAATTGTTTTTATTTAGCCTACACTGAATGGCGCTAACCGATTGATCTTTTGTGTGTCGTTGAATAACTCAGAGCCCCGGCGGGATTCGCCACCAGCCCTGCTGCGACATTGTCTGAATTTGCAGCTGATCCCAGTTTGGCAATGTGCAAAAGAGTATTACACCAGCGCTTAATCCAGACACATCTGGAGCATGCTGGCGGCGTGCTAATCAGCTCTGGGAGGATTAGCATCAGGCTAACGTCATTCCGCAAGGCAAGTCTTGTCTAGTCTAGTCCGGCTGAAAGCCTCCTCTCGTTTTAGAAGGAATCTCGCAGGAAGGGGACCGGCAACACTAGTTTGACTTTGATGTATGCTAAGTCTATTTGCCATGTCGTATTTTATTCTGATTTTGACTGTCTGTGAGGGAAACCTGGTTGTTATTTTGCTATAAAACCACCATAAACATGCTGCACTCTATATTTAGATTTGTAGTCAACCAAAAAAACTTTTTATTTCTTTTCATTCAAGTATCTTATCCCTTCTGGTCGTTGATATTGTTTAAGGTTATATCCATCTGCCATGCACTCTCAGAAATAAAGGTACGTGAGTTGTCACTAGAGTGGTACCTTTTTGAAAGGTATACATTTGTACCTAAAATGTCCATATTAATACCTCAAGGGTACATATTAGTACCTAGAAAGTACAAAAGTGTTTCTTTTAATTTTTTTAGATACTAATATATATCGTTGAGGTATTAATATGGACCTTTTAATTACAAATTTGTACCTTTCGAAAATGTACCACCCCAGTGACAGCTCACATACCTTTATTTCTGAGTTTGCTAATACATTAGACATCCTAGCACTTAAGATACTGGCTTTGTGAATAATCTGAATGGTCACTGCTAAGAAAAAAAAAGTCTTTGTGAAATAAGGGTGTAACAATACACGAAATCATAACAAAAAATGTTTAAAAAGGATCTTTTAGTTTGGTAGGAATATTTCCTGAATAAATACAGTGTTTTTTTGACCACTGCATGTTCAACTTAATTAGCAACTTCTAGATTTATAAATATTAATCAGTTGATATTGATTCCCAAATCCAAAGGAAGATCATTTAGTCTATTGAACATGTATTCTTTTGGATTAGATCTGAAAAATAGTTGAAGCTTTTAAAGCAACCACCCCAAACATTACATACAGGTACATTAGATTACCTGCTCCTATAGTTAAAGATAGCAGGGCATAAATGGCTTTTGATTTAAATGCCCATTTATATCATATTATTTAAGAAAGTATCACAGAAGCGCAAATTTAATAGATTTTTTTATAAAAACAAAATAATAAATATGTGATTAATAAAATGAAAATTTTACAAATTGAAAAAGACTATTACACTTTCTATATTTATTCATTTCCCTTCAGCTTAGTCCCTTATTTTTCCAGGGGTTGCCACAGCGGAATGAACTGCCAACTATTCCGGTGTTGTGACATTTTATCCTACCCATCAGATTATGTTGAGTATACCAACACTGTATTTGAATAGTTCTGAGGTTGGGGTTAGGGATTAGGTAGGTTAGGGCAAGATTACAGCTTCATATCACTCTACTCCACATTCAAATTTACGTTGGTAGCAAAATTTGATGGGTAACAAATTGAGTAATCAAAACGTGCTACCTACTTTTAGAACAGGAGGTAGGACAATTTGACAAGCTATATATATATATATATATATATATATATATATATATATATATATATATATATATATATATATATATATATATATATATATATATATATATATATATATCTTATCAACACACAGCACTGTTTTGTTCCCTAAATTTGAGCACCTTTAGGACTATCTTACTTTATATATAAGAAATTATTAAACCTAAAAAATAAACAGCCATTGAACATAACAGTCTGTGGTCTGGTGTTTGTAGCGGATATATTTTTTAATCTTGAAGAAAATAGTAATTACTAAATTTATTATAACTGAATTTATTTAAAAAGAATATTTCTGCTGTTCTGTCACACCTCTACATTATCAAAATAAAACAATGATGTTGTTATTGTATCCAACGGATTGTTATGATCTTCCACTCATGTCACATTAGTTCATGAGCAATTACATCTGTTGTTTATTAGGCCTCTTGTTGGTTTGTAGTTGAAGGATGCGATTAACCACTCAAGTATCCTCACAAAGGAGAAAGCAAACCTATTAAACCTCTGACTAGAGATGTTTTTGATTCTCATTTTAAATTTGTATCAAGTCTGATCTACAGACTGCCGATAAAACATGCATACGTTAAGCATACACTTTAAATATGTATGCTTTAGTACAGTTTACACGTTCTCATAGTTTTTTATTTATTTATTTAAGTGTTGATTATTATATCTAGAAATAAACAGCAATTGATTTGAATATTTTGGCCTCTGGTGTTAACCGTTGCTCCATTTATGCTTTATTTAAAAAAAAAAAAAAAAAAAAGCAACTGATGATGTTGTTATTGTGTCTGACGTGGTTATGATCTACCACTCACATTAGTTCATAAATGATTGCGGTTGTTGTTTATTAGGTCTCTCATTGACTTGTAGTTGAAGGATGCGATCAAGCACTCAAGTATCCTCACAAAGGAGTAAGCAAACCTATTTAACCTCTGACTACAGATATTTTTGATTCTCAGATCTGCCGGACTAAATTTGTATCATCAAGTCTGATTTACAGACTGCCGTTAAAACATACACACATTAGCATACACTTTAAATGTGTATGATTTCATTCAGTTTACACCTTGGCATAGTTTTTTTTTTTTTTTAATCAATTATTATATCTAGAAATAAACAGCAATTGATTTGAATATTTTGGACTCTGGTGTTAACCGTTGCTCTCTTTAAGCTTTATTGAAATGTTCAAAAAATAAAAATAAAAAAATAAAAACTATGCTGTAGTTATTGTGTCTGACATGTGGTTATGATCTACCACTCTCATTAGTTCATAAGTGATTGTGTTAGTTGTTTATTAGGCCTCTTATTGACTTGTGGCTGAAGGGTGTAATTAAGCACTCAAAGTTTCCACCCAAAGGAAAAAGCAAAACTTATTTAGCCTCTGACTAGAGATGTTTTTGTCAGGCTCTATTTTTATAATTAACAGTCTCTGATCTACAGACCGCCGTTAAAACATGACGGTCTCAAAGCGCACCAGTGGAGAACAGCACCGCATGCTGTTATTTTCAGCCTCAGTGTGTGAGTTTATCAATGAATGCTCTACTTGAGGACTTATCATCTAGGAAGGTATTCTTGTGGTAATCCAGAATGGTTGCTGGCTCTGAGAGCCTGGTCCACAGTGTTGATATAGCCATCTATCAGCCGCTTCATATCTGCGGTGAAGGGGTCGAAGGCGGGTCGTCGCGCACCTGAGCGCTTGAAGTGACCATCCTTGTTGCATTCGGCACAGAGGAGATGCTCTTCACTGACGCTGGTGTTGAGGAAAGAGGTGATGGATCGTAATGTTGGCACCAGCGATTGCTGCAGATCCTCATAATGCACCACCAGAAGCTGCTTTCCAAAGCGCAGCCAATCCAGCACATGAGAGGCCCACCAGGAGGCATAACTACCCACAAACTCTGGCCACTCTGGAAAGAAGAGAAAGCAGGACAGTGAAAAACATGACATTAAGGATTTGTCTTGTAGTACAGTACTACTGGCTAAGTAATGGTCAAATACTGAATATTGTTTTAAGTTAGAATTATGGAAAATGCTGTTTCTGGGTTGGTAAGAAATATTTATATTTGAACGTATTAACTAATATAAATGTGTTATTGTGTGTTTTATATTAATATTGAATAATAATAAATACATTAACTTTATATTGTTCAAAAGGTCATTTAAAAACCAAGAGAACCAATTAAATTTTCATTTCATTCATTCATTTTCTCGTCGGCTTAGTCCCTTTATTAATCCGGGGTCGCCACAGCGGAATGAACCGCCAACTTATCCAGCAAGTTTTTACGCAGCGGATCCACTTCCAGCTGCAACCCGTCTCTGGGAAACATCCACACACACACACATTCACACACACTTATTTGTTTTATTTCGGCTAGAGTAAAACAAATTTTTTATTTTTTTAAAACCATTTTAAGGTCAAAATTATTAGCCCCTTTAAGCTATATTTCTTTTTCCGATAGTCTACAAAACAAACCATCATTACACAATAACTTGCCTAATTACCCTAACCTGCCTAGTTAACCTAATTAACCTTTAAATCTCACTTTAAGCTGTATAGAAGTGTCTTGAAAAATATCTAGTCAAATATTATTTACTGTCTTCATCGCAAATATCAAATAAATCAGTTATTAAAAATGAGTTATTAAAATATTATGTTTAGAAATGTGTTGAAAAATAAATACTAAAACAAAAATAATTGATCAAAAAGAACTATATAGTTGCAAGAACACGTTTTTAAATAAAATTAAATTTAAACATCTCACAGACAACAAAAAAAACTAAAAACTAAATAACACTTAATAATACAGTTGAAGTCTGAATTATTAGGCCTCCTAAATTATTGGCCCCACAGTATATTTTCCCCCAATTTCTCTTTAAGGGAAAGAAGTTTTTTCCTGCACATTTCTAAACATAATAGTTTTAATAACTAATTTCTAACTGATTTCTTTAATCTTTGCCTTTTATCTTTCTTTTATCTATTTTAGATATTTTTCAAGATACGAGGTTTCAGCTTAAAATACCATTTAAAGGCTTGACTAGGTTAATTAGGTTAACTAAGCAAGTTAGGGTAATTAAGCAAGTCATGGTATAAGGATGGTTTGTTTAGTTGACAATGGAAAAAAAGTATAAATTAAGTGGGCGAATAATTTTGACCCTTATGTTTTTGAAAAAAAAAAAACATTAAAACATTAAATACAACTTTCTCCAGAAGAAAAAACATATTATAGGAAATACTGTGAAAAATTCATTGCTCCATAAAGCATAATTTGGGAAAACTTTGAAAAAGAAATTCACAGAAGGGCTAATAGTTTTGACTTCAACTGTACATAATATTACCAAAAATCACCCTGACAGAAATAGTGTCTCATTATGATATATCCAAGTCCCAGTGCCTGCGGAGCTCAACTGAACAAAGAGATGCCCATAATACCTTTGCCCTTCCAGTGCTGATCAGAAGCGTAGCCCAGATGCCCAGCACACTTGCGGTTGAACTCGGCCATGAGCGATCGGTAGGGGTTTCTTATCAACAGTATTGCTGAGTCATACATCTCTATATCCCGCTGGCCGCTCTCATGTGTCTTCACGCAGATGGTTCGTCCGCTCTTCCAGTAATCTTTCTCACCCTTGAAGCCTGCACAGTAGGAGGAGAAGCGGATTAGAATACAGCCAACTGCATGCCTCTCCATCCAAACACATACACTCCAAAAACGCCATAAGAAAAAGGCTGTTCTAATCCAGGCATGGGCACCGCAGACCCCCTCCAGCCAATGTGCGTCAGGTTTCTGTGATGGATTTGAAAAGGCACAGTGACTTTCAAGCAGGTCGAGTTCTTTAATGGTAGAGAGAAAAAAGAAAAAGAATTGCTCAATAAAGTTTGGCATTTGATAGAGAACAGAAGGTCAGCTGTGCCCAAATGTGCATTATCAAAGTCATCTCAAATAGCTGTGCAGAAGCAGAAAAATCTGAAATTCTGGAAAAGAAAAAGAGTTTAAACTTCATACAAACTCACTATAGAGGACTCTGCTCCATTATTTATCTATTATTATTCATTATTGAAGGTGACATTGTGGCTCAGTGGTTAGCACTGTCGCCTTACAGCAAGAAGGTTGCTGGTTCGAGTCCTGGCTGGCTCAGTTGGCCATTTCTGTGTGGAGTTTGCATGTTCTACCCGTGTTGACATGGGTTTCCTTCGGGTGCTTTGGTTTCCCTCACAGTTCAAAGACATGCAGTATAGGTGAATTGAATAAACTAAATTAGCCATGTGAATGAGAGTATATGGATGTTTCCCAGTACTGGGTTGCAGCTGGAAGGGTATCCGATGTGTAAAACATATGCTGGAAAAGTTGGTGGTTCATTGCGCTGTGGTGACCCCTGATGAATAAGGAAGGAAAATGAATGACTATGTCAAATAATTTTTTTTGAGCTGTAGTTGAGTACATTTTGCCTAATTTTGGTTATGATGCATAACAGTTAAACAGATAATCAGTCAAAATTCTTAAAATCAATCCCAGTTATCCCAAATTATATATATATTTTATATATATCACATTTTCTTAATGCAGAGACAGTGTGTGGTTGTAATATGGGGTAAAAAGTGAATAAAAAAATTAATCTTATTTTATACTTTCATAAATAATAGATAACCGCTAACACTAAACAAAATCAAACAATATTCAGGAATTTAAAATTATTTATTTTGTGCATTTTCAATTCTGTGAATTTCCCATTCATTTTCCTAATCAACTGGAATCAGATACTGTATAATAAATGTAAAACTTGCCATAAACTGGATCCATTACTAATGTAAATGAATGCAAAATGCTTAAATGTGATAGGGAACATCTGCTTCTGTTGCAGTCAGTTTTTTAAATGACTAACCGAGTTGACAATAACAGAGTTGACATTTACCACCATTTTGGGATTTAGGTCAAGATGCTAACCTGTAACTCAGGGGTGTTCCTGGAGGGCTGCAGCCCTGCAGTTTAGTTCCAACCCTGCTCTAACACACTTACCTATAGGTTTCAAACAAGCCTGAATGACTCAATTAGTACAATTAGGTGTGTTTAATTAGGATTGGAAGTAAACTAAAGCTGCGGTCATACTGCACTTCTCTCCTCATATGCACGTGAATGCGTCAGACTGGAAACGTAAGCTTGTGCATCAAGTTTCACAGTTCGAGTTTGTTGAACTCTGACCTGCAAAATCGCATCACTTGACTGCATCAGACCAATCGAGGATCAAAACATAACCTCTCTGAACAGAAAATTTAAATATGGACCAATCACTCGCTTTTTTAATGTCTAATCATCCTGTTTAATCCCGCCCCTTTTCGCAGTGTCGTACTACAGAGTTTCGCAAGTTCACCGCAGCTTTAGTTTGACACCTGTGCTTTAACCAAATGCCACATGTAAAGTCTAAAACAGACTTTTATGCTTTATTCAAATTCACTCAGATACAGTATATTTTTTATTACTTAATATCTACTTAATTAATATGTTGGGTGTAATATTGGTGTAACATTTTCTCAAATGAATAAGAAAAAAATAATGACATGCCTCAATGACTTCTAGAGTTTCCCATCAAAGGAAGTGACATCCCTTAGAGCAAGTCACATTCTCATGGAGCAAGTCACTTATATATAAAATAGATGCTATATGCAAATAGTAAACATGCAAAAATATTAAACATAATAAAAAATGGCATAATAACTGGCATAATGACTTATGGCATAATAACTGAAGCTGAATGTGTGGTTCAAGAGACACATATAGTCAAAAATAGATATAATGGGAGTATTTATCATTTGTTTAATTTATATACTGTTTCATTAAAATTTTTGTTTTTTATAAAATATACCAGCGATTCTAAAATCATCCATAAACACCATAAAGGTCAAGCCAAAATAAATTGAAAATTTAATGAAACTAGCTGCATTTAGCCTATAAAAACGTAAATCAAATAAAAATATAACTGTATATACTGTTTCATTAAAATTTTTGTTTTTTATAAAATATACCAGCGATTCTAAAATCATCCATAAACACCATAAAGGTCAAGCCAAAATAAATTGAAAATTTAATGAAACTAGCTGCATTTAGCCTATAAAAACGTAAATCAAATAAAAATATAACTGTATATACTGTTTCATTAAAATTTTTGTTTTTTATAAAATATACCAGCGATTCTAAAATCATCCATAAACACCATAAAGGTCAAGCCAAAATAAATTGAAAATTTAATGAAACTAGCTGCATTTAGCCTATAAAAACGTAAATCAAATAAAAATATAACTGTATAAATATGATAACTTGTTATTTTGATTTGAATAGGCAAATCCAATAATATTAACAATCACATTTTCCATGCAGAATGCAACTAATTTCATACTGTTATGGTGGCACATTAAGCTTTGGTTAAATGCCCACTTTCCATTAGAGACATTGGCCTGTTTATGTGAATGAGAGAAACCAGATAGCTATTATGATGAATTCATCTCATCCAATAACTGTGCAATAATATTTTTCAGACTGGCTTGATTTGCTGGAAAGTTGCCTCCAGCATGCATGGTTTTGGACTGGAAAGATTCCTCATTTCTGACAGCGTGATGATGGCATTACCTCTATTGTAGAGGGTGCCGTCGAAGTAGTAACTGCCTGTGTAGTAGCCGGTGGCGAGCTCAATCAGGTGCCTGACCCAGGTGTTTCCAGCTCCAGGAAAACTGGACAGAGCCACCAGTGTGCTTGACTTCTCAGGCAAAAACCTCTTATCTGTGCATCTGGAATCTAGAAAATAAAAAATACATTTCGAATAATCATTTACCACTTAAATATGGGTAAGAAACTACAGTTTCAGTATATAAACAACCATATTTTTTTGTTATATAGCATATTCAGTTAATATAAGTTAATTGCAAAATAAATATTTAATCAAATAGACAGTATATGTATGACTTTATTGAAATAAATAGCTTGGAATAAAGGGACTAAGCCGAAAAAAATTAATGAATGAATAAATAGCTTGAAGGCCTACATAAGCAATTTAACATTTATGATGCTGTGCTTTATTTCTGGCTGTGTAGCACCTACAGCTCTACTGAAAAATCAATGTTAGGTAATGTAACAATGATTAGGTACAGTGACACTTATTAATCTTCTCTCTTGAATGTTTTGTAAATTTGGTCAATAAAATAATCGATATATACAGGGATCAGAAAAGATCAGTGAGTCAGGATTCGAACTCAAGATGCCTGAACCACAGTGGCAAAAAATAAAGGCAAGATAAATATATTTTAAGGTTTTAACTATAACTGGATAACTTTAGTAATGATATTTGTCACTTACTCTGCTTATTTGAACCTTTGTTGCTTATTTGAACCTTTATCAGATCATACTTTTATTGATTTTTTAGTTTTTTATACTTTGTAGATCATGTTTTTGATTGGATTTTAAATAAGCAATGTAAAAAAAAAAAAACAAAACTGAATTTGTGTATAAAAGCTAGTTTATTGATGCTGCATGATAGAATAATATTCACTGAACACGGATTGTCTCCATTCAACAAGCCAGTATTGGTTTTCACATTTATATGAGCAACATCACACGCGTAGCAGTGCCTTGTGCCTTAGTGTCCCACCAGTAAAGAAATACAGCCACATTGCACTGCTACGAGTGTGAACTACTTCCTTCAGCCATTCAGTCACATATGCAGCTTACATCAGAACAGCAGAAACCTTTGCTACCTCACTGACAACACTTTAGAGCTATTTGAATGATTCTCTAGCATGTCTAAAGTGATCACAAAACAGGTGATTTTGTTCGCATTTTAAGATTTTAAGGCTGAACTGCATGAAATGCCATCAGTCTACAGAGATTTCCCAGTATTTCTCTATCGTAATCGGGAGATCACACTAATTAACCCTAAAAAAGCCAAAGCAAGGCAAACACTACTAAATTGCTGTTGTGTGTGCGATAAGAAAAAATGCTAAACACATGCGGGCATTTCTTCTTTCTTTTTGTTTACTGAACTAGTCTGCAGTATCTTACACTCACCACACTACAATTACTAAGGTATAAATACAGCACTACATGATACAAAATAGAGAGATCGATTTAGAAAGTCACTTACCAGTTTTATAATTATTTGATCAGCTGTAGTTTAAAATTACGCTGTATTTTTCCTCCTCTAAGGGCTTATTATGTAGTCTCTTTAAAAAAGATGT
This sequence comes from Danio rerio, assembly GCF_052040795.2. Lineage (NCBI taxonomy): Eukaryota > Metazoa > Chordata > Actinopteri > Cypriniformes > Danionidae > Danio > Danio rerio. The sequence goes on from NC_141035.1 coordinate 32,631,548, forward strand.
CAGGCATCTTTGGTCTGCTCAATGACAGGCTAATGGCTCTGATGGTCTCTCAGAAATTATAAATATATAAAAATAGGTACTCTACGTATAAATTAACTGCATAATTGAAATCTAAACAACTATATTTTCCACTAAAAAGCCTCAAAAGTAGTTTATGTTGTCCAACAGCAGCAATATTTGTGAAATTGTAGATTGTCCTCTGCTTGTTGCTAAATGTGAGCAGAGTAACAACGGTGAAGGGACGAGTGGACGAGTGCTGTTACTGGCAGAATATCTGATTCAAGAATATATATATATGTGTGTGCATGTGTGTGTGTGTGCATGTGCGTGTGCGTGTGTGTGTGTGTGTGTGTGTGTGTGTGTGTGTGTGTGTGTGTGTGTGTGTGTGTGTATATATATAAGAAAAAATGTTTCTCAAGCAAAAAAATCTTCATATTAAAATGACTCAGATTTGCCATCAAATGAATAAATGTAAAATATATTGGTGCAATTATCTAAAAATTTTTCCCATAATGTTATAGTCTTTAAAATGGATCAAATAAATAATTATATTTATTTATCTGTTTATTCACTCATTTGTTCAATTGATCTGTCAAAAGCAAAAATTTCCACTAGTTAGCAACCCAAACCCGCTCACAAAGGCACAAGCTGTTCAAGACACAAGCTGTTCATTCCTTTCAGCCTTCCTTAATATTTTTTAAGCAGCCTCAGATATGTGGGTACTTTACAGATATGTGGGTGCCCTTAGGCTATTATTTGTTGCTGGCAAGCTAAGCATACCAAAAGGCCATTGACTTTTACATTCTTTCATGAACTCCCAAAGAAAAAGCTTGCAGCTGAAGCAGGAACAAGTTTAATTCTACCACATATCTCAAGGCTGAAGAGCTCAGTGTGAGAAGAATAAACCTGTGTGAGGAGGGTAATGTGAGCACAGAGCTATTTATTAAGAGCAACGAGGGTCTTACCTTGAACAGGTGTCTGATAGACCTGGAGAAATAGCTGATGGGAGCTCTGGGTGGACAGACTGCTGTTTTCTACAGCGCAGAGCTCCTCTTTTAATGGCTCGTGAAGGGTGAATCGAGGAGTGGCGAAACCACAAAAACAGTCCGGCTTCCTGACCAGGGCCAGAGGAAACTCCTGAAAACACAGAGGGAATATGCTGTCAATCAGTCCCGGCAGGATTTGTAATGCAAAATCAAGCAAAATTCATGAGATTAAAAAAAAATATATACAGTGTCTATAAAAATGGAATTTATTCATATAGTGCATTTATTGTGTATGGCCATACACCCAAATTGCTTCACAATCATGAGGGGGGTCTCTCCACACCACCACCAGTATGCAGCATCCACTTGGATAATGCGACAACAGCCACAGGACATCGGCGCCTGTGCGCTCATCCCCACACTAGCTATAAGTGGAGTAGAGAGATGGAGCCAATACAGTAGATGGGATGATTGGGAGGCCATGATGGGGAAGGGTTGAAGGAGGGTATTTGGCCAGGATACTAGTGTTACACCCCTACTCTTTACGAGAAGTGCCATATGATTTTAATGACCACAGAGAGTCAGGACCTTGGTTTAACGTCTCATCCGAAAGACAGCACTCACTGACAGTATAGTGTCCCCTTCACTATACTGGGGCATTAGGACTCAGACTACAGGTTGAGTGCCCCCTGATGGCCTCACTTACACCACTTCCAACAGCAACCTAGTTTTTCCAAGTGGTTTTCCATCCAGGTACTGACCAGGCTCCGACCTGCTTAGCTTCAGTAAGTAACCGGTCTTGGGCTGCAAGGTGATATGGCTGTGGCCATCAAAAAATCATCAAACCACTTTGAAATAATTACTGTATTTGTAATACAGCCTAAAATCAAATCATCACATTCCAAATAACTTTTAAATCTTTTGGTTTAGAAGGTGTGAATTTTCACAGGATATGATGAGTTTCTATAGGCACTGTATATTTTATCAAATTTTCCACAAATTGGCGGATCATTCCGCTGTGGCGACCCCGGATTAATAAAGGGACTAATCCGGAAAAAAAAAAGAATAAATAAATGAATTTCCACAAACTTTGGGCAAAATTAAGTCCTGCTCACACTGCAATTTCAGCCATGAGTTAGACAAATTTGGTGAATCCTAAAAGATTCCTGCAATTCTAAGCTACAATCTGTGGCCTTTGATCATGGGTTTGATACCGTATCGCCACTTAATAGCTGTTGCCGTAAGTGTCAAACAAAGAATCAATCGAAGGGTTGAATCTGATGACGCAATGAGCACAACAACTTCAAACCAATGTGGGAAAATGTCAAAACAGCTTTTTTTTTGTTCTATTATTGAGGATGCTGCGAGCAATATGACCACTACAGTGTGTGGATGTTTGAAGTATCATGTCAGAATGGAGGATAGTGAATTTGTTAAGAATGGATGATGTTAATCACCAGGTGAGTTTTGTTGTGTGTCCCTGTTTTGCTTGTCTTGGTTGTCATTAAGTCAGACATTATGACAACCGAGATCTTCCACATATTGTATATAGATCTTTCGTGCAGTCTGACAATCTGCAATCATTTAGGATTCTTAAAAAACAAACACAAAAAACAATCCCTCCATGTGAGCCAAGCTTTAGACACATTACATGACATTACTGCAACTTCCATTTATTGATTTGATCACTCAACTTTTAGTTGGTTCAAGTAGGCATCTGTCACTCCTAGTTAGTGTAGGGTATCTCTGCAAACCCATTCCTGTGGTAAATGAACTCTCTTTCTCTCACACACACATAGACACATGCCTTCAATCAACCCGTTAAGTTTTGTGTTGTTTTCTTTCATAATACTATTTTCTAAACCAGTTTTGCTTAGCTTTTGCAAAAACTAGACAAATATTGCAACTTGGTGCACTTATGTATATGGTCACAAATCTAAATCTATTGTTCTTGCACAATAATTTAGCAGTCTAGTAACATAAACTGCATATTGATACAGTTTATCACTCTAAATCCACCCCCTTCAAATGTTATCACACTATTGAATGGGTGTTATCAGTGGTTATCAGATGATAGATATGGGCCAGTAGGGGCCTTCTGTGTCTACTAGTAGGTGCAGAAGGCTGTTATCATCGATCAACATGGTTAATCAGGTATACTAATAGAGAAGACTCCAGATTCAAATCTGTTTTTACGTTACTGTGAGGATTGGGTTTAGGGTTGGGGTAGGGGTAGACGTTAATAAAAAACAATTAATGGGAAATTTAATAAATAATTTAAACAATTCTCGTGGTTAATCAGATATACCAATAGTGAAGACTCCAGATCTGTTTTTACATTACTGTGATGGTTGGGGTAGGGGTAGACACTAATAAAATGGGAAATTCCATAAATAATAAAAATCATTCTGGCCGTTGCCGTATATGATCTACAGCTGATTAACCATGAGGTTAAATGATAATAGCCTTCTGAGCCTACTAGTAGTGCTGGAGTGCAACAAAGCATGACCATCTGATAGAAAGGGCTCAAATTATACCGCAATCAAAGCAATAACGTGTCAGAGAGGACTGATTACAGACTGAATGTGGGCTCTTCAGGGACACATTCAAGTTTAAAGGCCATATTTACTGACAGCTTGAGGATCGCAAACCCACCCTAAATTTCATTCTCAACAGAGATCTGGCCAATATTTGTATTTTTATGGTATTACATTTCCATCCAGGCAGCAGTATAACTTAAGTAAAAGAAAAAGAAAAAACAGTCAAAATTAAGGACCTGATGGGGTCTGAGAATTCTGTAAAAACTAACAAGAAAAATGTGAATATGTCATAACTTAAGCCTAATTTTTAAAACGATGTTATCTTTGGAGTTTAGATATGACAGAAGAACTTGTGACTGAGAAACTGCAAAGTTAAATCAATATATAAGAGCAAAGCTTTTAGCAGATTAATCATTATCTAAACTGACAAAACTGTAATGATATGAAGCTCAAAAAACATGCAAACCAACAAAAATGACTTTGTTCACCTTTGTTTTCCATGCCAGTTCAGGGCACAGACAATAAGATGTTTGCGTGTCACACTGCTGAACTAATAAGCAATATGTCATACTGCCCATAGTAAACACACACAACCTGACCTGGCACTAAAGAGAAGAAATAGATGATCAAAATTGGTTTTAGTTTTTTGGTGCACAAAAGTGTTCTTGGAGCTTCAAATTATTACAGCTAAACTACTGAAGTCACATGTAATATTCTGTTCCTTTTCTGGAATTTGAACATCTCAGAAGCACACATATGGAGGACGAGAGAGCTCTCAAATTGCATCTAACATATCTTAATGGTTGAGTTAAAAAAATGTGATGCTTTGTTTGGTTATTTTTAACATTTATTGGGTTATTTATTAATAACTAAACCAGTTGAGTTATATATTTGGTGCTTTGTTGGGTTATTTTTAGCCTTTGTTTGGTTTATTATTTAATAACTCAACCATTTAGGTTAAATATTTTGAATTTTAACAGTCAACTGATTTAACTGACACAGAACAGCTATATTAAGTAATGTTGTTTTTGCATTATAAAGTTTATTTAAGGTCTAACCAGGGACGAATTTAAACAATAAGCAAGGTAAGCGGCCACTTAGGGCCCCAGGAAATCTGGGGGCCCCAATAAATATCTAGAAGTTTAAATTATACCTATATATATATATATATATATATATATATATATATATATATATATATATATATATATATATATATATATATATATATATATATATATATATATAAAACATTGTTTTCTACAATATTTTGTGTGGTAAGAGTTAAACAAATACAATTTTAACGTAATTAAAAATATTATTTAATATACAATGAAATATAATATTATTATTATAATGCAATGTTTTTTAATAATACTATTAAAAAATAAAATATCCATTATGGAACAGTCCAGCATATATGTATTATTTTTTGTTGTAAATTAATAAAAAAAAAACTAATCATTTAAAATGTAGAGCTTGCATTAATTTAAAATGTTGAAAAGAAGCTTGAGTGATATAAAAAAAAAAACAGCAAAAAAAAAATCACAAAATCTGGGTCTAACACTGTTTTTTTTTTTTTTTTTTAAGGAAATGTTAAACATATTTGAGATATTCGGCCATTATGTTCACCTTTAGGACTAAAAAGAGACATCAACCCAATAATAATAATAATTTATTGTATAGTGGTTAAGTCACTTTTTGGCAAAGTAACCCAACAAATTATTTATTTTTGTAATCCAAATTCTTGGGATAACCCTAACAACTCAATGGATTGGGTAAAAATAACCCAACAGCAGGTTATTTTATTAAAAAAAAAAAAAAAAATATATATATATATATATATATATATATATATATATATATATATATATATATATATATATATATATATATATATAAGACTACGCTTTGTTGACAATATTGGGTCAATCAATAATGTTGCATGACACAAACTGTGACTAACTGTTTTATTATGTGATCACTATTGATTTGTCTGTTTACAGATTGTATGTTAAGAGTATTTATGCATTTGTAACCTAATCCACAGCAGAGTCCGTCAATAGTACACATACCAACGTTCCTGGAAAATTACTGGTAAATTACCACAAGATCATGTATGAAAAGTCTGTTTAAAAAACTGTTAAATGTATTATGACAATTTTCCAGAATGAAAAGTTGTAAGATAAACATTAAATTGCTGGATTTCTGCTAATTAAAAATTCAGCACTTTTTTATCAAAAAGGTAATTTTGATAATTTTATGAAGTAGATTTTTACTATTTAAAGTGTAAAGTTAACCTATATAATTAAATTGTATGTATATAATCTTCTTGTAGACTTATTTACCATTAGAGTAATCAAAGTATATGTAAAGTTAGAAAGGAGAGACAAACTAGAAAGGTGTCACAAGCATGCATGAGAAAAGAGGCAACACCTGTTGAAACAGTTAAGTATAGACGGACAAGATATATAGTAGAAACGTCTATTTTGGAGGTTGAAACTAGTTTTGAATGTATGTGACAAATGTAGATCTATGTGAAAAACAGCTGAAAAAGACTTGGCTGATTATTGAAGAAAGAAAAGTGTGATACATTTATTCTTATTAGCAGCTAAATAAGCATATAGACTGTTAAATACACATGTAAAAGTGTACATAAGTGGGTGCACAGCAGTCTTTTCAAACTTTGTCTTAGATGAAACGTACAAGATGAATATGCAAAACTGTTAGCCATTGATAAAAGTGCTAGAAAAACTTTGTATCAGCCTTGTCATTAGACTGCAGTCTAAAGATAATTTATCCTGTTTAATAAATCCCTTCTGAGTCCCGAAACAAACAGAATGTGCTGAGAAAAAGGAATCAAATATCAGATGTGAGCGTAGCAGAGCGAGAACTACAGCAGAACCAATGGCATGAATCTGCTATTGATATAATGAAGAGAGTCTGACCTGATCCATGCAGGTCTGAATGCACCACTGCGAGGTGAGGTTTGGCTGGACGGCGTGAGCCAGGGACGCTGCGGTGGTGTTGTCAGGTTTTTTGAAACAGCCTCGGTAGCGCACGTTCCTGTCTGAAAGCACAGATAAATGCAGAACATGCTGATTGACAGGAGGAAAATAATGCAGGAATGAGATTTTGTGCTCAATTCATCGCTGTAAGGTCTGAAATGCTACAGTGAAAGCGTAATTAAGTATAAGACGCTGAAAAAAAACTCAGACCTTTAAAAAAATTTCATACAGTTCAAGGAAACTGGCTGTATGGGTAATGAGTGAAAAGCAAAATAGCCACATTTCACAGAAATAGGAAACTGCGCTTTCTTATACTGTATGAATAAACTCTGCTTTTTTTTACATGACGTGCTTCAGATTTTTTCCTAAACCCTTTTCAGACACAGCTGCACATTTCTTTCAGCAGGTGCTCTTGAATAGAGAGAAATGCTTTTGCTTCTTGCTTTCAAATGGCTTTTGATTTTGAAACTTTGATAGTAGATGAACACAACATAAATATTAGTAATATTTTTATGGCTTTAAAACAAGTATTGATCCATACTCATACTAATATGATATGGTTCTTTGAAAAAGATTCATTATTTTCTGTTAATACCAAATATAAAACATTTGTCTGGTGTAATGTTTTTGTTGAAACTGGAAATTTAAAACACCTGGATTATCTAAATTACTAATTATTTATTATTATTTATTTAAAGTTTCAATGTATATACCAATATATCAATATATAGAACAGGACAATTATCAAATAATTAACATGTAAGACAAAAACTACAAAAAGCTAAAATTAAAAACAGAAAATATTAAAGGTGCAGTAGGAGATTGTCTTCAGAAGCTTTTTTTTGTTGTGCTGGTTGAAAGTCTCTTCACAGTCCAATAGTAATGATGACAGTAAATGATCTAAATGTGTTTATATGTATTTTTATATTCTGGGTAAAAAAAATAAATAAATGCTCATCCAATTAAATAGAGTCGGACCGACATCTCCCATAATTCCGATAAGCAGGTCAGACTGTACGTCAGCAAATGTAGATTCGGACTTCTGCGCATCTGTTCACGCAGATCCGCCATTCACGCATGCCCGTCTGCATAAGCGGCCGCGCGGTCACGAGACAGACCGGGAGAAATAAAATGCTGAATTGAAACTTTTAAAAACCTGAATCAATATTGGAGTTACTTTAGCACGCTGGAGGAAGGACGACACCATGGCTGAAGTATTACTGTTAGAAAGGTAATGTTCTGTTTTAAAACTATTTTAGTCAGGCTGAGCTTATGTTAGATTGTGTTGTTATGAATGACTTATATGCACAGACATGTTGTTCAGCCACTGAAATCTCCAGGTGAACGATTGATGTGATTATTTTCAGTTTCATAAGGTCCTTTTACAGCATCCATAAAGATTTATAGATAGATTTATATTTAGTTTAACAACAAAACATCAGAAAATAGTGCTATTTCGCCCTTACCTGCTTTATTGAGCTGATGTTGTTTTTATATTCACATTGGGTCATTTTTGAACAATGACAGCCTTCCTGCTTACCATGCTACTCTGAATATTCGCTCTGAAATAGCATGTAAGTGTGGCTTAATAATAAATGTAATTCCTGCACGGCGCTGGCACTAACTGGCGAATGACATGAACTAGTGGGTTGTCTGTCTGCTGTTGTGACGCAGTGCGCGGGTTTGCGATTTCATTGGGTGTGGCTTTGAATCACAGTCCCTCCCCGCCATCCAAAGATAATATGCTAAGCAGTTAGCATTTTGGCAGATCACATACTGCACCTTTAACTATTAATAAATAATACAAAAATTATAGTTTTCAACAAATTCAATAAACTTTTCATAAATTAAAAGAAGAAAAAATTATAATTTCAATTAAATTAATTAAATAAGTTAAGATAAAAATGTAAATACAATTTTTACTTATTTATATTTAATATTTTATGTATATTAAATTCATTATGCATTATTTTTAACAAAATAAAATAAAATAAAGTTAAATTAAATTAAAAACCAAGCGTGCACCAAGAGGACATCTATGAATTCATGAATTTTTGAATTATGAATTATGCACTATTTATGAATAAAATAAAATAAATGTAAAAACTAAGCATCCACCAACAGGACATATATAATTTTTTTTTTTTGTTAAAATTTAATGTTTGATGTATATTTATTATGTATTATTTATAAATAAAATCATATAAAGTTCAATTAAATTAAACTTAATTGAATAAAAAATTAAAAACTTATTTACTTACAAACATATTTATTTATTTATTTATTTATATATATTATTTTATTTGTTTATTTATTTCTTTATATATTTATTTAATTATTTATTTAATTATTTAATTATGTTTAATATTTTATGGGAATTATACTTATTATGTATTAATAAATTAAATTAAATTAAATTAAATATTGAGCATCCACCAAGAGGACATTTATGAATTCATACATTTTTTAAAAATTTTTATATTTAGTATTTTATGTATATTATATTTATTATGTATTATTTCTGAATAAAATAAAATAAATTACTAAGCATCCAGCAAGAGGGCTTGTATGAATGACCAATATTTCTTTGCGGAAACTGCAATACTACTTTGATAAATAGAAATTCTAAAAGAGCTACATTTGTTTGTAAAATAACATGGATTTTTCAACCATTAGTGTATAATGGAGTATTTGAATTTGGAGAATTTTTAATTAATTTAAATCACCTTTCTCATCTATCACAACAAATGTGCATTCTCTATAACTATTTTAATGTCTCCACAGCTAATATCCAGTCGGCCTTGATTCAACATAACTGATTCTGCAGCAGAACAAGCCAGACAATAAATGTGAGCAGATGTAGTTTCAGCTTTATCTGGTGTTCGCCGGGTCTTCATGACACTTTGTCACCTCTGCAAAGTAAACAAGTACTCAGAAAGCGAAACCCCTGGGCTTTTGTTTACCTCTCCAAATAAATGAAGAGGCCCCGCAGACCGCAGTTTGCTTTTGCAGGGATCACATGATTGTTTGTGAGGCTGTAAATGAGCCACAGCTGCACCACAACATCAAACCAAACCCTATTAAAACAGACTCAAGTGCAGCGCAGAAACACAGGCCTCTGATCTCCTTGCTAGAACCAAAACTAGACTAAAACAAGAGTCTGGTCACTGATACAGGTATGGAGAAATAGAAAATATGGGCTATGGGATACAAGCTATAAAGCTCTTTTACATTCATATGCAATGACTAAACAAATGTCAATATGGATTTTAAAAATAAAATAGTGGAGATTGTGGAAATTTGAACAAATTAAATTGAATTCCTACATATCTTAAAGTATGATAATGTAATTAAAATGTAATAAATAATTGTAATACTCACTGAACAGTTTCAATATAAACAAAATACACAGGACTGACACTTCAAAACTTTTTTAGAATGCTGTTACATTTTTATGCTATTTTTTGATCATGATTTTTTCCTTTCATCAGTTTCTCTCTCTCTCTTCCCCCATTTTCATTTCTACAGTTGGTTACTATTGGCTCATGCTGCCCAGCTGTTTGCCGTGTCCCCCTTGACAACATCATACTGTCTCCGATTCAGCCGCTGCCAACGTGGCATAAAAGTGGTGACAGGATGCTACCCGCGAGACCCGGGACACTGTGAATTTCTGTGTTGTGTTGTGTGTCTGTGAATCATTTCAGTCCATTCAGTCAGTGTGTTACATTTCGGTATATATATATATATATACACTTTTTTTTGTCTATTCTCCATTTGTCCACCATCAGTGTTATGCACATCTGAGGTTGGAGAGTGCGACAGGTAATAATGTCTCGCAACATACATTGTGCATACGTTAGGTTTGAATATCACTTTTGTTAGACACATTAGGTTAGGGGCGTGCTCTGCCCACTGTACTTTTGTTTTTCTGTTATCTTAGTGTATAGGTTAGGTAGTACGTCAGAGACATGAATATTTTTTTTCCAATAATTGATTTATTTTTCTTTTTGGATAGTTGGGGTAGAAGTTGGGCCAATGGAATAGCTTGTTTTGTTTTATTTATTTCTCTTGCTTGGATGCCGTCTGCGTCTTAACTCTCCAACTCTCCCATCTACCCGTTTAAACATTTTGTGAAGGATGCCAACTGACACAAACAAGGCTCGAACCAGCGACCTTCTTGCTGTGAGGTGATCGTGCTACTCAGGACACCACCGTGTCGCCCTAAGTTTAACTTTTAACTCGTAAATAAAATACAATAAACGGTTAAATTAATTAGTCAAATTAAATAATAATGTCATCCAAGAATAAAATAAAATAAATAAAATAAAATAAGTAAAATACAATAAAATAAAGAAAAGGAAATAAAAGAAAACTTTAAAAATTAAAGAAAAAACATAAATAAATAAAATAAGTAAAATAATAAAAAATAATAAAATAAGCAAAATAAAATAAGTAAAATAAAATAAGTAAACGGGCGATGCAGTGGCGCAGTTGGTAATGCTGTCGCCTCAGCTGGGTCAGTTGGCATTGGGAGTTTGCATGTTCTCCCTGCGTCCCTCCCTTGCTCCGGTTTACCCCACAGTCCAAAGACGTGGTACAGGGGAACTGGGTAGGCTAAATTGTCTGTAGTGTGTGTGTGTGTGTGTGTGTGTGTGTGTGTGTGTGTGTGTGTGTGTGTGTGTGTGTGTGTGTGTGTGTGTGTGTGTGTGTGTGTGTGTGTGTGTGTGTGTGTGTGTGTGTGTGTGTGTGTGTGTGTGTGTGTGTGTGTGTGGATGTTTCCCAGAGATAGGTTGCGCCTGTGTAAAAACGTGCTGGATAAGTTGGCAGTTCATTCCGCTGTGGCGACCCCAGATTAAATTAGGGACTAAGCCGAAAAGAAAATGAATGAATGAATGAATGAATGAAAACAAGTAAACTAGAATAAATAAAATAAGTCAAATAAAATAAACAAAAATGAAAGTATCCACCAAATAAAAACCTATTTAGATATTTTTGTTTACAGTTTAAGAATTGAATAAAATCTCCATGAAAAAATTATTATAACCAAGATTAAAAATGAATGAAAACTGTTCAAAAAAGCAAACCAAACTAATAAATATGTAAAGAAACACACAACAAAATTGCTAAATTTGAACTCAAATTAAAGAGAAAACTGAACTAAAATCTAAAGCATTACAAATGTCCCCTTGTGTCTCTTTCACATGATCGTTTTTAGCATTAGATATGAAAGCGAATCATTCAGAGACCACTTTATGGCGTTTCTGTTGCATTCCCTACATCTTAAAACCAACAGCCTGAACGACGCACAAATCCCCCTTAACAAGACATTATTATCTGCTACAATGGATAGCTTTTTCAATTTAGGCCACTAAACATATGGCGTGTGTTTAATAGCTGTGTGTGAGAGTGTTGTGCTGGGCTCAATCCAGTTGGCCTGCGAATCAGAGGGACATTGGGTCAAAACACTGAGGTGCAGCAGCATGTGGAAGAGAGCAGTTTCAAACATATGGCCACATCTGAGGATTACAGACACCTGCAAAAGCAGAGCTCAGGAGAACATTCAGATATGTGTCTTCTGCTGCTGCTGCTGCTGCTGCTGCTGCTGCTGCTGCTGCTGGATGCTTTTATCTACAGCATTATGCAATTTATTTATTTTTTTGTTTAGATTTTTTATTTCATTTTATAACTAAAAAATATGTACAGATAATTTTTTTATGTCATTAAATATATCACAAATAATGTATTTAGACAACAAAAAGTGATAAAAATATTGATAAAATATACAGTGATTTTTGCTTTTATCAAAAGCTTTCTAAAGTTTCTTTTTCATATGTTTTAAAAAATATTCTTATTTATGTTTTTTATTTTAATTTAATTCAGTTTAATTTAATTTAACTTTTATCCAAAGCTTTATAATGTTTTTTAATCATAGATGTATTTTTTTTAATTATTCTTATTTATGTTTATTTTGTTTCATTTTGTTTTAATTTATTTTAATTTAATTTTGCTATTATTCAAAGTTTTATAAAGTTTTTTTATTCAAATATGTACTTTTAAAATTAGTTTTCTTATTTGTGTTTATTTAATTTAATTTAATTTAAATTGTATTTAATTTAGCTTTTATTTAAAACTTTTTTGTAATTAATTGTATTTTTTATTCTTATGTATGTGTATTTAATTTAATTTAGTTTAATTTAATTTAATTTAGCTTTTGTCCAAAGCTTTGAAGTTTTTTTTTATATTTTTTATTCTAATTTATTTTGTTTCATTTATTTAGTTTAAAGCTTTATAAAAAAATTATATATATAAATATATATACACATACATACATACATGCATGCATACATACATACATACATACATACATACATGCATACATACATATGTAACATTTTTTTTTTTTATTCTATTATATTCTTATTTGTGTGTATTTTGTTTTGTTTAATTTTTTTAGTATTATTTCTAAAAATCACAAAGTAAAAGAAAGCAAGATATTTAACTGTTCAACACATGCATTCAAAATGTTTTGGTACAGGATTTCAGAAAGCATTTGTTTGTTTGGTTTAATCCAAAATCATGTTATGTTATACTATTATTTTAGTTTTTTTTTTTGTTTTGTTTTTTTAAATGAAACTCCAAATCTTGTAATAGTTTATATTTATTCATCTGGTAGATGAAATATTCTTTCATTCATGGAGACCGAATTCAATATGTTGTCATAGATTGTTACGTATTAATAGCATTATCAAAAAAGTAGATAAGCAATTAGGTAAGTAAATAAATAATTAAATAAATAAATAAATGTATGAGTAAACAAAATACTGCTTTTATTCTTAGATTAGGCTATGTACTTAAAAAAAATCCACTCATATCAAACCCATAACTTTTATCAAATGTCAGGAACATCTGTTAAAACTGCAGGGTTCAACACGATTCATTTATATTGTCCTAACACAAATCAACTAAGTTAACTTAACAATTTGAAGTGGATTAAACATGAAGCAATAAGATTTTCCTCAAACAATTTCCGGAATTATGCGTTGTAGCTCATTTTAAATAAGTTGTTTGAACAAGCAGAAAAACACAATTTCTGAGTGCACTAAGCTGCATTTAGTGCAGATATTATCCTCCGATATAATGTATTTACTGTTCAATTTATTTTATCTAATTATTCCATCTGTGCCAGACAGCAGCATATTAGTATTTTTATTTTTTATTAGTATATTTATTTAAGGTTGTTTGTATATATATAATATTTTGTATCCATCATGTTTCTGTGATTGTGAGTTGTGTGTTGTTAAACTCACATCTCCTCTGTCCAGGCAGCAGCTCCTCCACCTTGTAGACAGACAGACGGCTCACTCCTCCACAGATGGAGCCCTTCTCACCTTTACAGTCCAAGTTACACTCCTCCTCTTTCATGCGGGCGCTCGTGATGCGGTTTCCACAGTAACACTCGGACCCGTATTCAAGGCCAGCGAACTGGTACCCGCTGCGCAAAAACAAAACATGAAAAAAGCCTTCAGTTGTGGATAAATAACAGGGACATTTATAGTCAAACACTTGTTGTTTTTTAGTAAGTGGCAGTATTAGATTTATCTTAATAAAATGAACGTTTATGCAATGATTACTGATGTTTTTGATGTTTGTTTTTCATAAAATTGCAATTTTTGATTGAAAGGTGTGTAAATGTTTACAAAGTACGAAAAAAAAACTTAAAGGCTTTCTTTGATTTCTTCCCTGAAAAGAAAACACTCTAGTATGTTTCTGTTGATTTCAGAATCCCAACAATTTATAATTATTCTTGTCAGAAATATTTAAACAAGAATCATTTGATGTCACATAAAAAGACTCTGTTCAAGAATCAAAGAGTAGCACCAAAATATGAATCAAATGTCATCTTAAATATTTATGGTTTGCTACTATCCTTCCAACCACAGGGATTTTAGCCATTTAAAACATAATAAATTTATTATGACCGCTTATTAAGGTCTATTTGAGCTCAAATGATGTATGTTGTTTTATCGTTGCATAAATAAATCTGAATGATTATGGAGCATCCTTATATCTGTATGTTGTGTGTCAGAGCAATATTTAACTTCAGAGGAGTTTCGAAAATCAATTATTGGTGGAATAATCTGGATTGTCAACCAAACCAAAACAAAACCCAAAACAACCAAATGAAACAAAGTGAAGTAGAGCAACAAAGTGAAAGGAAAGAAAACAAAACAAAACTAAACTAAAAAAAAAACAAAACAACAAAGGAAAGGAAAGGAAAGGGAAAAAATTAAACAAAACCCAAAACAAAACAACGAAGCAAAGGAAACAAAGCAAAGTAAAACAAAACTCAAAACAACGAAGGAAAGAAAAGGAAAGGTAATGTAAGGAAAAAAAAGAAAACAAAACAAAACAAAGCTCTCGCAAAGCAAAACAAAACAAAAAATCTCAAAACAAATCCCGAAACAGGAAAGGTAAGGAAAAGACAGGAAAGGAAAGGAAAGGAAAGGAAGGGAAAGGAAAGGTAAGGAAAAGACAGGAAAGGAAAGGAAAGGAAAGGAAAGGAAGGGAAAGGAAGGGAAAGGAAAGGAAAGGAAAGGAAAGGAAAGGAAAAAACAAATAACAAAACAAAACTCAAGCAAAGCAAAGCAAAAAATAAATAAATAAATAAAAAATTCTCAAATCAAATCCCGAAACAGGAAAGGAAAGTTAAGCAAAAGACAGGAAAGGAAAGGAACTGAAACAAAACAAAACAAAACATCGAAATGAAAAAAAGCAAAGCAAAGCACGAAACAAAACAGCACAAAATAAATAAATAGATAAAAAGTCTATATATTTATTTAGAATTAGAAAGAAATGTTTTCCTTTCTGTTCAGACTCATTCCTACTACATCTAGTAAATCCATGGTAAGTTACAACAGAAAATATACGTTCATTGACCAGAAGCTCTCAAGTCTGCATATACTTTTTAAAGAAGCTGCTAAGAACATCCATGCACTTGGTCACTTCTCTTAAAAAAGCCTTAGATAGCTCCCACCAGACTCCCAGAAAATAGGCTGGTCACAGCAGGGATTGTATTGAAGTCCACCCGGCTCCCTCTGTCTATCCCTGCCTGTGAGCCCAGGAGGTTAACAGCTGGTGATTGGCCAGCTTGCAGAGCCAAACATCTGTCTCGCCATTTCCATACACTGCAGTGCTGGATTATGCCACTTTGTAGTGTCAAGCCTTCTCAGGGTGCCATTGCGGACCACCTGGCCAACCATCTGATTTAACAAAGCTCATGAATACATCTCTGTCTCATCTTTATCAACAACCTGTACAGACCTGTGGTTCTGTGGAGTTACATGGTCATCAGTAATCTGATTATTTACCTTATTTTTAACATGACGATGTTACGGCTAAGGTAACTGTATGAGTTACTTTAAAATAAAATAATATATCAATCAATAAATAAATTAATAAATCATTAAATGAATCAACAAATAAAATAAATAAATAAAATTTATGAATGAAAGATTTTTCATTATAATTTGCAAAAAACTTTGACTTAATTAACATTATTTAGATTTAATTATTAATTAAATCTAGATTTATTATTTAGATTTTATACCTACCTGTTACAAAAATTACAGTTCTATGTTAATTTCTGTGACTGTAGTCTTTTTTTAATAATTTAAAATAGATTCATATTAAATATAAAAACAAAAATAAAATTAATGAACACTAAATATTTTACGAAATAATATAAATGACAATAACACAAATTACTGAAATAAATATATGCAATTATTTCACAATAAGACTGAATTTTTAGATCAAATAAATGCAAAAAGGCTTCTTCTCAGCATCTTAACAAAAATAAAATTTATGAAATCCTTTTAATTCAAATATATTGCTATCTGATGAGTCTGACTATATGCTTTATTAAAGTTAAATTTGAAGATTTTATTTCTCAATGCAGCTATATTATTTTAACATTACACAGCAGAACAAATAAGTAAAACAACCAGAGTCCCATGTCCCTTGCTGATTTTAGAATACTCCTTTCATGTACCCTTTTTACATGTTTTAGTACATTAATTGACTAATGGCACATATCATCACTTCCCTATGTGATGCTATCCAACGTTCCCTGCGGAATTTTACATATTAACACAAAATTCATCTTCTTATGTTTCCATTTATAATTTTGAGTGTTTCAGTTTCTTTTTTTCTTGATGTTTGTAAAAGTGCAGTTAATCATTTATCATGCTTATTTGCAAACAGAAAATCTTGGAAAGAAATTCCTGCTCAAAGCCACTCTAGTGTCGCTGTACTGCTGTGTTTGTGTCTTAAATGTGACAAGAAGTCATGTACAATGTTAATAATGTGTGTGGATATACATGTAGCTTTGATAATGTAATTATAATATGAATCCCCCACATCTTAATAAGGATCTGTTTACTTTGGGTATTAGCTTAGCCAGATTAAGCTAATCAAAAATCGATGTTTACATGGTAAAGTCTTAATCACATTAACCCTTTTACATGTGAGTTTTAAATACTCCAGCTGACCCTCCTGCATGAGTTTTTTTTTATTTTGACCATTACTTAGAAACCATTGCATTCAAAAGCTTCCATGGCAACATGTCAAGATTATCACATAACCCAACAGTCCCAATGGATTGTTGCTAGATCAGACATATGGCCAGAAGTTATGGCCAGAATTATTTATAAAATTTCCCATTTATTGTATTTTTTACCCCGACCCCAGCCCAAATTTAAAAATAATGTATTGTACAAACCTTATTTGGTATGATTTTTGTTGTTGTTGTTGTTATGTGCATTTGAATGTCTGAAGCCTAAAATAAATGTTATTAGTTTGAAGTCATGGATAAATTGTCATTTATGACAAGCACTGCACACCTCTTTCTGTGCCTCAGTGCGCGCCATCAGATTAGAGTTTTAGCAGTTGATGACATGCGCTCTGAACGTTCTAATCACAACGGTGTGATAGTATGCTTTAGGGACCAGCCAAGGTTGATCATGGTGGTGTAATTGTATGCTTCATGGACAAGCTAAGGCTGATCACACCAGTGTGATCATATGCGTGAAAGGGTTAAAATCAGAATATTGTTGTCCGTGTAAACATACTAACTGAGAGGTGACTAACGGTTAACTACTGCATTCAATTCCATCCTGACAGCTTTTGTCCTTTGGCCCTCTTGACTTTTTTTCGGAGGTTGCGAAAAGGCACAGTATGATTCCATTCAAGCATGTTGGTGTAGGGCTCAACAGGTATTAGCTTGAGCCCCTTTGCAAATTGTTTCCCTGATCCTCTGCTTGAAACGTGGCATTGGCACTGCCATGGCAACCCAGCCGGGGACATTGACGCTGTTAATCTGCTCTGAATTAATCACTCAGTCTGAGCAGACATGTACCTGCAGACACAGAACACGACAAGATTTTCTCCCCGTCACCTGTCTCTACATGATAATATTGAGCTGGGATGTCAGATCCTATTTAGTCTGAGCAGTCATACAGTATTCAGGAACATTTCTGTTGATGCACTATTACTATATTATTAGATGCATCTGTAGATGCACTATTACTATTACTATAGAAATAAAGGTTTCTTAAATGGCATTGGTGGCTCCACGAAAAGCCTTTAACTTTCATGGAAGATTTCCATTCTGTGCCAAGATCTTCTTAGTAAAAAAAGTTCTTTACATTTATTAATTATTCTTTTTTGCATCCAAAAAAGAGTGTATGCCATTTAAAAATCTACTTTTGAGCTTTTAGGTTTGTTTGATAAAATGCAGCGCTAATCAAATGTAAATACCTTTTAAAGAAATGCATCGTTTCATTCAGAAAGGATTAATTAAATGGTTACAGATAAGACATTTGCAGAGTTACAAAATATCTCACTTTTACAATAAATGCTGCTCTTTTGAACTTAATGAAATTCATGAAAAAAATATATGTTCAAACATTAATAACAATTAATGTTTCTTCAGCACTATCTCAATATATTAGAATGATTTTTGAAGGATAATGAAATACTGAAATACTCGTGAAGACGAATATCACAGGGCTAATTATATTTTACGAAATATAGAAATAAATGCATTGACATGTTTTTATAAAAATAAAAAAAAAAAAAAAAAACTATATATATATATATATATATATATATATATATATAAAAGTTTCCACTGCTGAAAGGGTACCAATGGTAACCTTTTGGTGGGTGTGGTGTACGACAGAAAGTTTCAGGTGACGTCATTCTCGCTCAAGAAAATGTCAAAGTAAAGCTGTACGGACCGTTTATATATCATCATATATCAGCACTTCTCACAAAACAGCGGCTTTATACACATACATACTTGTGTATAAATGTTTATTACAAATTTTTTATGAACATGAGTTGATTATAACTGCAGATCAATGATATAGCCAACTGCAACATCTGCAATTATATGAAATAAATAAATAAATTCAGGTAGCACGGTGGCGCGGTGGATAGCCAAAATCATGTGGTATAGGTGACTTGGGCAAGCTAAAATTGTTCATAGTGTGTGTGAATGAGTGTTAATAGATGTTTCCCAGTGATGGGTTACAGCTAGAAGGGCATCCGCTGCGTAAAACATATGCTGGATAAGTTGGTGGCTCAAGTCGCTGTAATTAATAAAGGGGCTAAGCCGAAAATAATATGAATGATAAATAAATGCAACATGTATGAACACTTCTAGTTTTCGATCTGTTACAAATTACAGAAAAACTACTCACAGCATACATTTAGTCCTTATTTGGGTTCAAAAACAACACAAAATATAGTCCAGTCAGTGTAAATCAGTAGTCTCACTGATTAATCAATAGTTAAACATGGCAGTTTGTTTATGTTTTAGGTTGTTGAAACAATAATTTTCTCCTTTGTTTATCCGGCTTCTCTTTTGTTTTGTTTTTTTGCATGTCACTCTTGCAGGATGTCAGGATCGGATGTCAGAAGCACTTCAATAATAACATGCACGTTTTTATCATCAGCTCATGAAGTTTGTTATTTCAAATATAGATGAGCGGTAAGCTCTCTGAAATTTTTTTTAACTGCTCGCACTTTACAACTACAGGACACAGCAGATTTTGTTCTTCTTGACTTGGTGGCTGTTCATCAAGATGACAACAAGGTTTGTTTTAGCTCAAGTCGAACATGGTTTGTTATTATATGTATATATTATAACGGTGTAACATCTCGGCTGTGTATTTAAAAATGGCGGTTCCATTTCTTTTCATTCTCCTGCTTGTTCACGAGCGAGTGACGGATATCTCTGTAAACCAATAGTGTTCAGCTGCATGTTTAGCTCCGACTTTTGGTACCCTTTTGTTGTGCTAGGTACCTTTTGACAGTGGAAACGGCCATAAAAGCGTACTGAACCATACCGTACCGTACCATACAATAGCGTAGCACTCGGGCCATAATTAAGTGCCTAAAATTATATTTTTGTCTGGTTATTCATTCATTCTTGTCGACTTAGTCCCTTTATATATCCGGGGTTGTCACAGCGGAATGAACCGCCAACTTATCCAGCAAGTTTTTATGCAGCGGATGCCCTTCCAGCCGCAACCCATCTCTGGGAAACATCCACACACACATTCACGCACACACTCATACACTACAGACAATTTAGCCTACCCAATTCACCTGTACCCAGCGACCTTCTTGCTGTGAGGCGACAGCACTACCTACTGCGCCACCCTTAAACTCTATTGTCAGAAGTGGGATTTGAACCCATGCCTCCATTTAGAAACCACAATCCTCATACCTTGAGTTGATTGATTCATCTTGAGTCTGGCGCCTTAGACGACTCGGCCATTCTCACAAATGTTCATTATTGTTGTACAGTGCATTCCTTTACTAATGCCTCCATTGAGACTGGTCTGGTTATGGCTATGCAATTTTGTTATTTATTCTGATATTTCCTTTTTCGTTGTTTGGTTAATTCCGTTATTTCAGTGATTACTAAATTATTCAAATTCAAAAATCATGTTTTTAGATCAAACTAACAAGACTACAAAAAATATCATTGAAAAAAAAAATTGGATTTCTCTTATTTCTTTTTCCTCAAATAACATTTACCTTATAAACCACATTAAATTATATATATGATACTGGTTTTGAGGCTAGCTCTTTTTAATTTCAAGGACCACATTTTTAGCAACAAATCCTCTAGTTTTGTTGAGAAAAAAAGAGCCACCTACATATTGGATGGCCTGAGGGTGAGTCATTTAACTGCAATTTTTCATTTTTAGGTGAACTGTGCCTTTAAGAAGTATTTAATTCCCCTTAAGAACACTTTTTTTTTGAACAGCTATATATATATATACATATAAATACACACACACACAAACACACACACACACACACACACACACACACACACACACACACACACACACACACAAATATAAATATATATATATATATATATATATATATATATATATATATATATATATATATACACATACATACATACATACATACATACATACATACATACATACATATACATATATATATATATATATATATATATATATATATATATATATATATATATATATATATATATACAGCAGCTGTAATGCAAGTCCTTTAAATTACAGATGCATGGTGGTGTTTGTGCGAGAAAACAGAAAAGAGGAGTGGGAGAAAATCATGACAAGCTCATGTTAGGTTTCATGTTTTCTAACCGGCTTTTCTGATTCTCCCTGAAGATTTCAAATGTCACCCAAGTAATTAAATAAGCTCTGAAACGTTGGGGGTAATTACAGGAGGTCAGTCTGCCTCACACTTGTTCTCGGGTGGTCAATTATCTACCGGCCTAAGAACTAGAGAAAGTGTCTCCTCCATCACGACAGATAGATGTTTCTCCTCCAGCTCTGGGTTCAGAGCCGCGCTCCATTAATTGGGCATGATCCAATTCCCAGCATGAGCTCCGCCAGCTGGCACAGGGATGCACACTGCATGTTCTTTTCCCTAAACACTGTTTCATTATTTCTTGATTTAAGGCGAGCACAGAGAAGCCTCAAGGCAACAGATGTCCATCTGCTTTTTGGTGGCTCAACGATTACACCGAAATCTGCCTGTATTTGAGAATATTGTGTGCTATTGGCATACCTTTCCGTGCAGGTGTCCTGACACAATGTGCTGGTCATTTTCCGGAAGTCATAAAAAACCATTCCTTTGAGCGCCCGCTCCTTGGCGTCATCCAGAAAGCAACCCAAGTACGTCCCTGAGCGGAGAAGAACAATCGCATCAGAAATTCAGAACGTGACCTTTTTCCGTGTAAACAGATGGGAAGATTCTGCAGCACAGCTTGGAATCGAGATAATTGAGAAAATAAACCAATTATCATAAACAGTCAATTTGTCATTGTAGAAAGCACACAGCTCATTTAGCACAGAGTTTCACCTTTTGTGTGGATGTTTTAGATGTGAACTTTTAGAAATGTTTTATAAGCTGCGTTTCTTATGCACTAGTCGACACCATGCTGTAATATAAAAAGTTTGATCACACTGATACGGTATATCTAAAACCAATAAGTTCACATCAATTACCTGAATGATGCACTTATTCAACTGATAAACAGAAGTGTGCAATGTTGATCAACTCATGAACTCAACAGTAGCAGATTTGATTACACTGCAGAAGGGGAGGAGCTATAGGGGCAAAGGCTGGATGAGTAAATTGTTGGAGTGTGAGACTGAAGTTTTTAAAGTTATTTGCTATTGACTTGGAAACAGTATGAAAGTCATTAGTGTTGCAATGGGCTATACGCACAGCTAGTGTTTTTTAGCCAATCCTTTTATATAGTTTATTTTGCAGCATCGATGTTTTTAATGTAATTAAAATACTGTTTAATCCATTCAACAGACTTAAGCATTCATTTAGTTGTTCAAGCATACATTGAGATGATTCTAGCTGTAAGCAGCAGCAGACTAGTGCAGAAACTCCTTTGAAAATACTGGAGTAAAATAAATGTATTCTTTTCTAGATATGGTGGGGCAAATTGGAATTTAACGCAGTGCTTCTTGCATGGTCTGAGACACATTATATTGTATATCTATCAGACAGTGAAGATCAATGATTTTTTAAAGAAATCAGATATTAAACAAGGCAATTTGTAATGGAAAGACACAGGAAGTGCTTGGGCTACTTGACTGAAAATTAAAAGTCTGTGTTCATATAGTATACCCCATTATGACAACACTGAATTCATATACTATGTTATTGTGTATACTGTAAGTGCATAGTGTGAAATGCATCATTTAGGACACTGCTGTAAGCTTCATTCCAATTTAAGGGTGAGATTTTAAATGCATTTGAATTGATCAATTAATTGATCAAATGTTACAACAATTTATGTTACAAAAGATCATTTATGTTTCTATTCACCAAAATATTAAGGCACACAACAAAAACAATAAGTTTCTGATTGACCAAGTGACATAGAAGACTAGTAATGTCAGTACAAATATCTGCTCAAATTGAATCCTTACAAATTTCCAAAATCTAACAAAATATGGTTTATTTAATGGAAACAGAAAAGACTCAAAAGAAATTCACGCAAAAGACACGATGTACACATGCGTAGCCAAATTCAAGTGCATACGACAAAATTCACTTGCGTAAAATATTTTAATATATTCACAAAACAATTCACATTTTCATAAAATACGTTTCACAAATGCAAAACACCATTTGCAAATATATAAGAGTGTACAAAAAGTTTCCTGAATGGAATGTGCAAATCCTCTTTCACGTACGACTCCCCCTGGATAGTTGTGTGTGTATTTTTGAGACTCTCCTAGCAGAAGCAGGCAACACGTACCTTTCAGCCAATCAGATGAAAGCTGAATTCAATGTCACCCGCTCCTTTTGCGCAGTCTGTTCCTCTCCAGCATGGCGAACAGAGAAAGAGATGCGCAGGCTTCAAGCCAACTTAATTTACATTATATCTAATGAACGTAAACAGGCTGTTGTTGTGCTTTAGTTACCTAGCATGTAAAATATACCCTATCGTTCAGTAATATATATATAAATGTTTTAAAGGATTCTTATGAGTTTATTTTTTTTTAAATTAAGCTAGAAGCAAAAAAAAAAAAAGAATGAAAATATGACAACATAAACTAAGTGTTTATTTACTTATCACAGGATGTTGTAAACTTATTTATCTCCTTTTCTCAGAAGTCAAAAATCAGGCATAAACCGGGCTAAAACCCCAGTATCTGAGCTGTGGCATTTATTTGATTGGATTTGATTGACTGAGGCAACGACTTTAAAAACAAAACTAAAGTGCTGTCAGGTTGAATATTCTGATTTGCTGGTGGTCAGTCCTTGCTGTCTCCATATTATTTTATAAATTTTTTGTAGTTTTTTATCAAAATATCTTATGCTATTTCAACAGTTCCATCCATTGCAACAGATCGATGTTAATAATTTAGAACTGGGTCACAAAAGACTCAAAAATTTAATAATGAATGAATTAGGCCATTAAAGGATTAAACAGAAAACAGTGGCAATGGCAATATTTCACAATTCACTCTTTGTTTTAATACTAAAAACAGAGCTGAGCTTTACCTTTGTGTCTGATCTTTCTCTTCGGAAGGACTTTCTCCACTCTGGATGCTTCTTGTTCTGACATGAGGCTGTGGAACCAGCGGCGTCTCAGATGTCGGATCTCCTGGTTTCGTGAGATGAGCCATTGTGGCCCATCGCTGTCTTCGGACAAAACACTTTGGTATCCCACCCCCTTTCCAGCAAGCCGAGCACCCATTATTCCATAACTCGTCCGCAGGGCAGGTGCCTCCAGGGCCCTGGGAGGAGACGGCAAAGATGGCAATGGGTAATAACTACTCATCCCACGCTGTGATACCACCAGTCCATGTCTCTGCAGAAGAAGGACACTTCCAGCCATAATGTAAGCAACACCGAGAAACAAGAAGAGCAGCTGAGTCCGTCGCAAGAAGCGCTGAAGCCTGTAGAAGGGCTTTGCCATGTTGCCCTCCCTCCAGTAAAGAAATTCAGGATTCTACGCTTTCATTCTGCCATTGTTCCAGCAACAAAAAAAAAAGATGGATTCCTATTCCAGGAGCTTCATTCTCCAGACAGCTCTGTCACCGAAACCTTATTCACATTCTGTTTAAGGACTCTTTGAGCGCAAAAATTCCTCCGGCAAAATGTCCCGCCGTTTACCTGTGAGAGGATTAAGCGAAAGCCCGATTGTGGCGTTACATTGCCTTGATGACAGAAGTACTTGTGGCAGGATGTACTCAGAGCTCTTACGGCTCAAAGACTTCAGGGAACCTGGTGGGAAAATAGAAAGCAGTTAGACTCGAGTCGAAGCACATCTTTCACTTTTTTCATTCTCAGGGATACGCCGAAGTGCCAGAGACAAGAAAGAAATATATAGAGAGTGTGTGGCAGTTATTCTGGTAGTATGTCTCCATTAGGAGGAGAGAGCAGGCCTCGCTGGCTGGAGAAGCATTACCTGTTTGTGCTCCTGTCTGTCTTTATGAGTACACAAAAAATGAGAAGAATGTATGACGGGGAACTACAGTCTCCAAGGCCTGGGTTTGCATTACAGGGGTCATGAGATGCTTTCTCATCGTTTTTCTTTTTATTTAGTGTGCTGTACAGCTTGGAGTGTAAAAGATCTGCAAAGTTACAAAGTTCAAAATCACTCAAACAAGTATTTTTTTTCTGTCTAAAACAAAAGGTAAATCCAAATCTGTAAAGAACCTCAGTTATATTTTCCTTCACATACACTACTTTTTTATTATTATTATTTTCTTTTATTTAAGAATTTAAATAAAATTATTCTGTTCATCAAGGCGGCATTTATTAAATGTAAAAAATGTTTTTAATTGTTAAACACTTATTTATTAAATATTTATTTATTGATTATTGTACAGAGTTCAAATGAAATTATTACTCCACTCGTTTTTGCTTTTATTAATATTACCATTAATAATAATAATATTAGTAACAATAATAATTATTAGAGTGGGGCAGCACGGTGGTGCAGTGGGTAGCAGAATCGCCTCACAGCTAAAAGGTCGCTGGTTCGAGCATCGGCTGGGTCAGTTGGCGTTTCTGTGTGGAGTTTGCATGTTCATATAAATTTTGTGTGTACTTATTTTAGACCGTTATTAGATATTTTGTTAGATTAGCTCCAGCTTTGGCTAAAGTACTGACTAACCTAATGTATATGCACAAATATAATACTATAAAGCTTCCTTTAGAAAATATAGATTTAAATGGGAAATCTGTGAGGGGTGAACTCATAAATATTAAATTGTATACTATATTTATCCCATAAAAACAAAATATCACAATGTCAGTTTTTCCGATATTGTGCAGTCCTTAGTTTTATCTATTTCTGAATAATTCACAAACAGTTATAGTCAGGTATGCGAACACATAAGGTAGAGCACCTCTACAGTTTGCCCAAAGAGCATAGAATCACCAAGAGGCGACACTTTAGTGCAATTTGGGAAACAGCCACTAGATGGCGCGGCGGCCATTTTGGAATGAAAAGTCCAATAGAACAACAGCATATTATTAGTCTGTAAAATAAACTATTAAAAGTGCTGATGATTGTGATAGTAGGTGTTGTATTGTCGTCTTTCAGGTTGTATCTCAGCTTTAATGCACTTTTTAAATAAATATATAAATAAAAAGCAGCTGCTTGCCATCGCAACAGCAATAAGATACAATGGAACAGACAATCATGTGGCTGAATTTGTTCAAATAGCCCATTTGTTCAAAGACCACCTACTCTAAATGGATGTCATCAACAAAACATACAAAAACAAGGTATTCACGCTTTAATGAGATGTACCAAAACACTGGCATTGCTACAAAAAAAAATAAAATAAAAATAATATATATATATATATATATATATATATATATATATATATATATATATATTTTCCAGCTACTTATATTCTATTTATTCGTCCTATATATTCATCCTTCTCACACAATTCTAAACCACACAACAGGTTTTTTCATTCAACAGAGTATATGCAGAAGTATGCAAAAGGACTCTTATCTAATTTTACGCTTGAACAACTGAACGCTGAAGTCGTTTTAACTGATTATAATTTATTTACATTGCAACATCGATGCTTTAAAAGAAACCATATAAAATTGAAAATAAAAAATTCACATTAACTGTTCATCAGAAGTTTATCAGTATGGGAAAAAAACAGTAGTTGTGCATATACCCTATAGTACTGTTAAATCTCAATCAACATTCACAGAAAATAAATGTAGAGTGTGATGATCTCAGTGAAATTGAAGCATTATGGCATATTTGAACACCTGTTAGTACCAAATATCTAACATGTGTTCAAATAGGTCTTGTGCTACTATGATTTCTCACTAAAAAACTAAATAATAAATAAATAAATACACAAATAAAAGCTACACAGATGATAGTAATATCTAATATAAATGATATATAAATTATGATAATATAAATCATAAAGTTCTTAATACTTCATTAAAATAAGTACAGGTAACACATAGCAACTTAAAAATAAGTTAAACTTAACAAAAAATGTAGATTTATCTGATTTGAATAATTTTAGAAATATTAGTTGGCTTAACTTAAATTTGTTGCATTTGTTTTAAGCAATGTTACAGTGTTTAATATACTTTAAAAAGGCTGGAAGTTGACACAACCTAAAACATCCAATGCAGCCACTTGCCTGCACTTTTTTTTTTTTTTAAAGTTAGATCTAGGTCATACTTTTTACAGTGTATATAAACTATTAATAAAAACTACAATAATATCTTAGTGATATTAAAATAGCACCGAATTTGACAAGCTGTAAAATAATAATGTGAACTATAATGGTCACACTTTACAATAAGGTTCATTAATTAATGTTAATTAATGCATTTACTAACATGAACAAACAATAAACAATACTGTATTTGTTCATGTTAGTTAACGTTAGTTAATGAAAATACAGTAGTTCATTGTTAGTTCATGTTAACTCATGGTGCATTAACTAATGTGGACTTGGATGTTAATAATGCATTGATATATGTTCAATTATGATTAACAAATGCTGTACATGTGTTGGTTATGATTAGTTCATGTTAGTAAATGCATTAACTAATAAACCTTATTGTAAAGTGTTACCACTATAATGTTATTTTAATAATGAGTAACTTTTGTACACATCAAAACCTAAAAGTGAAAATCACTAAATGAAATAAGTTAGTTTAACTCCTAATTTTTTTGTTACTTCGAGTTATTGAAAAGGAGTTATTGTAACTCATAAACTAATAATATTAACTAGAACTCAAATAGAATGAGTTATGAATTAATAATATTTTTGTGTTAACTCTAATGCTTTAAGTTAATTTAATCTATTTATTACAGTTTTTGTCAATAGCTTAAAATAAATAATATTTACAAGAGATTACAAAGAGGTACACTTAAAACAAAGATCCTTTATTGTTCTCAGTGGTTACAAATTATTAAGTAAAAATTAGACTTAGACCTTATTTTTAATATATTTTTTTGTCATTTTTATTGTGTAAATGTGACCTTATTTTTAAATTAAATTTTAACATTTAAAAAGAAAATATATCAATAATACCCATTTATGTTAGTTTTTTATACTTATTGTCTTTATAGCTTTTATTAGTGTATTTGTGTATTATTATTTTAGTTACTTAATAAGAAATAAGACCAAATGGAAATAGAAATCTCAACTGACCACTTGTGTTCGGACAGTGAAAATGCGAAATGGAAACCAGGACAAAAATGATCTGAAATGTGGTTTAGTACTGCTACTCTAAGCTAAATTGTTTCTGGAACTAGCAGCACTTTTTGCTTCCACTGGCTTTTAGACATTCTTGAAACTTTCAGCCCATTATTTCAGCTCCAGTGAGAATTCTTTTGTGTGGCAAAGAGGTGAAAAACAAACCTTGTAACAAGCCTAACTGAACCAAGGGGTGGGCAGGCCCTCACTTCCATTCATTCATGCCAATCAAGCAATCCTGGCTGTACAGAGCCCACTGTGTGTCCCACTTATTCTCCCAGTCTATTTCATCAGAAACATGTCTGAGTCCACAGAAGATGCAAACACAAGCTGAGCCACACACTGACTACGCATTAAAAGCATAATCACCAGACTACACATGAATATGAATCTGGATTTGGTTTAATGCATGAGATTTAATGGGAAGAATTTGAGGCCAGATGATAAAAGCAGAATGTACAACCATTTTTTTTCTCAAGCTGGTCTTAAAGACAGATTGACCCCATTTACTGGTTCTGTTTTGAACAAAGTGTGTGATAATTCAAATGAAAAATGTTTGCTTTGTAATCAAAATGACTAATCCAACAACCTGATCTCACAAGAACTGCATAACTGTTTTACATTCTGTCAAATTAGTGGCTAATTCATATTAATGCATTCATATGAATATGGATAAGTCTTAGAAAAATGCATGCTGAAAACTAAAAACTTAACCCATAAAAATAGAATATTGATTTGTACATAAAATAAATGACTTTTTAAATAAAAAACTAAACCTATAATATATATATATATATATATATATACATATATATATATATATATATATATATATATATATATATATATATATATATATATATATATATAAATTTTTTTTTTTTACATAAAATAAATATCATTTCATTCAAAAACATATGTATCTATACACTCACCGGCCACTTTATTAGGTACACCTTACTGGTACAGAGTGAGACCCATTTTTGCTTTCAGAACTGCCTTAATCCTTCATGGCATAGATTCAACATGGTACTGGAAATATTGCTCAAAAATAAGCTTTTGATCCATATTGACATGATAGAACCATGCAGTTGCTGCATATTTGTCAGCTGCACATACATGCTGCGAATCTCCTGTTCCACCACATCCCAAAGGTTCTCTATTGGATTGGGATCTGGTGACTATGGAGGCCATTTGAGTACAGTGAACTCATTGTCATGTTCAAGAAACCAGTCTAAAATGTTTCTCGCTTTTTTTGATATGGCACGTTATCCTGCTGGAAGTAGCCATTCGAAGATGGGTACACTCAGGGCTTAATTTGTGCCAGAACAAGCCGGACATGCCACCTCTGAAATCTGATCTGATCATCTCATTTTACTGATACCCCTCCTCACATGCATACCCAGCGATCACAAAATCACCACAGCGGAATGAACCACCAACTTATCCAGCAATATGTTTTGTGGAGTGGATGCCCTTCCAGATGCAACCCAACACCGGGAAACACCCATTTACTCTTACATTCACACACAGACACAATGGCCATTTTGGTTTTTTCAGTTCACCTATACCGCATGTATTCGGACTTGTGGTGAAAACCAGAGCACCAAGAAGAAACCCACGCCAACACAGTGAGAACATACAAAATCCATACAAAAATGCCAATCTACCTGGGGCTCGAACCAGCAACCTTCTTGCTGTGAGGTGATAGTGCTACCTACTGCGGCACCTTGCTGTTCCCGTGGGTGTATATATATATATATATATATAATATTAAAAATGACATCTGTCTAGAAATGTTACTGTAAAATTTTTACTTTCATTTATCTTAAAGCAAAAAATAAATAAAAACAGAAAAACAGAAACTTATTAATACTTATTAAGATACTTATCTTTATCAGAGAGAAATGAGCGAGTTTCAGCTCTCCATGCAAGCACATCACCAAAACCTTTTTTTTTTTTTTTTTTTTTTTTTGTCAGTGATCCCCAACTTCCTCTTTTTAGGCCTAGCACTGGCAAAAGGCCTAGATTTGCATAAACGCTTGAGATGCAGGGGCGGATGTCCTCGCCAGCACCAGAGGAAGCCATAACTATGAGGCGGCTGAGAATGTCAATCAGCCTGAGGGCTCATTATTCTTCCAGCTATGAACAGTGAGTGACTGGCATCTGCTAGTTTTTCCCTCTCTGCCAGTACTCAGAGCAGCTTCTAACAAATCTGTCCTTTACCAGACCGAAAATGCATGCACAGCTGACAGAAATCACAATCTATCATTCTACACCTTTATTTTCAACATCAGCTTCAGTGCTGCAAGGTATTGGGGGAAGAAAAATTGAATAAAAAATGATCATGTTCTAATAAACCGTGTCAGATTCATCTATACTGAATGAATCTATGTTTATCACTTGAATCATTTGTGGTGTCATGTTCTCAAAAAAATGCTTTCTTCCTATGTATGCGTAATTGAAAGCTAGTGAATATGAAAAGCAGCGAACATGTACATACTGCAGATTTTCATTGAGGTGACTGCATAGATTAGGGTGTCGATCACAGAAAAGGTGCTCAAAACAACAAAGCAAATTAAATAAAACTAAGATCTTTGAAAATGTGTTTTCGGCTGAGCACATCATATTAAAGATTGAATTAGATGCCAAATAATAATATGTATATTCATTTTATATTATGTATATTATGTAGTTCAGTTGCAGCCGGAAGGGCATCCGCTGCTCTGTTGGATTGAGATATAGTGACTTTGGAGGCCATTTGAGTAAACTAAATGCATTGTCTTGTTCAAGAAACCAGTCTGAGATGATTCTCACTTTTATGACATAGCGCGTTATCCTGACAGGAAGTAGCCATCATAATATGTGTACACTGTGGTCATAAAGGAATGGTCAGCAACAATACTCAGGTAGGTTGTGGTGTTGACACGGTGCTCAATTGGTACTAATGGGCTTAAAGTGTGCCAAAAAATATCACCCACACCATGACACCACCACCAGCCTGAACCATTGATACAAGGCAGGATGGATCTATGCTTTCATGTTGTTTATGCCAAATTCTGACCCACCATCCAAATGGCGCAGCAGAAATCGAGACTCATCAGATCAGCCAACGTTTTTCCAATCTTTTATTCCAACAACCATGCCACGTTCAAAGTCACTTAAATCCCCTCTATTCCAAATTCTGATGCTCAGTTTGATTATTACACTTATTTAACTTGTAATAAAAAAAAAAAATTCTGTTGCAGCTGTGAAAAAAACATATGCCAGAGTTGTTAGAGGTTCATTCCACTGTGGCGACCCCTTATAAATCAGGGAATAACCCAGGGGAAAATGAATGAATGAATGAAAAATTCAATAAAATGTCTATACTATCATTTGGGTTAGACAAAACAAATTGAATAGCAATTATTCAATTCTGTTACAATTCCTTAGTAAACAAATGGCATAATTATAAACATACACACTAAGATAATTCATTAAATATATCAATATATACATACAGTACTTACTAAACAACACACTATTACTGCTTTGTGGTTTTGCCTCAGGGCAGATTTTATGCATTTGTTTTTGTAAAGATTCTCAGTTTGCACATAATGTCAAATCCTACTGACATGAATCATTATTTCTGGCCAATGCTTATAGAACATTTCAGGAATGTAAACAAAAACAATGGTTCTAATTTATTTCCTGTATTACATTTTGATTTTCCATAGCATCCAAAAATCCAAAAAAGGTCTACACATCTTGATAATTAATGTTATGGCAGGCATTTTTTAACATTAAGATATGATTGAATTGCCTCTTGTTTGGTAACAAGCAGGAAATGTTTATAGGCCTGTGACATCAACATATTCATTTATTCATTCTTTCATATTCTTTTTGGCTTAGTCCCTTTATTAATAGGGGGTCGGCACAGTGGAATGAACCGCCAACTTATCCAGCACATGTTTTAGGCAGCGGATGCCCTTCCAGCCGCAGCCCATCACAGGGAAATATC
Organism: Danio rerio; assembly: GCF_052040795.2. NCBI lineage: Eukaryota > Metazoa > Chordata > Actinopteri > Cypriniformes > Danionidae > Danio > Danio rerio. Next base: position 32,663,909 of record NC_141035.1, read on the forward strand.
TATTCATTCATTCATTCATTCATCGGGGCAGCAGTCTTAGGAGAGAACCCCAGACTTCCCTCTCCCCAGACAATTCCTCCAGCTCTTCCGGGGGAGATCCCGAGGTGTTTCCAGGCCAGCCAAGAGACATAGTCCCTCCAGCATGTCCTGGGTCTTCCCCGAGGCCTCCTCCCGGTGGGACATGCCTGGAACACCTCCCTAGGTAGGCATCCAGGAAGCATCCGAAACAGATGCCCAAGCCACCTCAGCTGACTTCTCTCGATGTGGAGGAGCAGCGGCTCTACTTCGAGCTCCTCACGGGTGTCAGAGCTCCTCACCTTATAAGAGTGCGCCCTGCCACCCTGCGAAGAAAACTCGTATTAAACTTGTATCCGAGATCTTGTCCTTTCGGTCATGACCCAAAGCTCATGACCATAGGTGAGAGTAGGAACGTAGATTGACAGGTAAATCGAGAGCTTTGCCTTTCGGCTCAGCTCCTTCTTTATCACAACGGACCAGTACATCGACCGCATAACTGCTGCCCCTTTTGATACCATTGCTTTCAGAACTGCCTTAATCCTTCATGGCATAAACACCAATGGCATAAGCATACCATTTTGAATTTTGACTTTCAATAAACACCTAATATGCTCCTTATTAATAGTTATTAAGGTAGTTTAGGTATTGGGTAGGATTATGGATGTAGAATAAGATCATGCAGAACATGTGTTTATATTCATTCATTCATTTTCTTTTCGGCTTAGTCCCTTTATTAATTCTAGGTCGCCACAGTGGAATGAACCACCAACTTATCCAGCACATGTTTTACGCAGTGGATGCCCTTCCAGCTGTAACCTATCACTGGGAAGTGCTTTATATAATGAATACTAATAAGCAACCAATATCTCAATAACATGCATGCTAATAAGCAACTAGTTAATAGTGACAATTGGTCCTTAAAGTGTTGCCGAATGTATTATTTTGTATATATATATATATATCGTGCAGCCCTATAAGGTACAGACACGCAGTGCTAGATGCATTTATTATTTTATTTTTTTTTTTGCTTCAGAATGAAAATACCGTTTTATAAAATCATCTCTAACAGCTCCTCTGCTTTGAATACCATTTAGAATTTTTCCATATGGATCCATTCAGCTGAAAATCGCTTTTGAAAAAATGAACCTGAAATGAGGCCGCAGTATGTTTATGAGAGATGACTTTCTCCCCATATTTGGTAAACCGGAGCATTTGGCAGAGCAGCTTTTAGAACATTATTCATTTTAAATAACTGTAATTAATGGAGCCAAAAGGAGGCGGCTCGATTAATTATAAGGATGGTCCGTTAATGAATGCTACAGCAAGTGAGATGCGTGGGACACATAATTCATCTTATTTTATCTTTCCTCTCGCTCTGGTGTGCGTTCGCTGGTAAATGGTATTGCGTTTCACACAGAAACAAATGCATTTATGAATAATAATGCAGAGCCAAGGTCATTTCCATTTTTCCGTTCGGGGAAGTCTGACGACTCCACAGTGCATTTCAGAGGGCATTAAGTTCAGAGGAAAATGTTATTCGCCTTTATTTGATGTTTTATTTATTAGTCTATTTTGCCGCGAAACTCTTTGACTGTAATAGCATTGCTCTGAGTTAAGGCCGCGCAGTATATTGTTTCACAATCGACCTCGCAACGTGTGCATTCGCAATAGTCACATCACAGGATGTTCAATGGTGAGTCGGGATTCAAGTTGACCAGGCACCACAGTTCAGAACACATGTCAATTGCAGAGTCTTTGCAATGTTTAACACAAAAAGAGTGAAAGTTCAAGGAGTGTGACATACAAGCAAGTTTAAAGCATTCTGGCACAAGAAATTATACCCAGCGTCATAGACGTTAATATTAGGTTGGTTTTAGGTTGCCTGCGTCCAGTGGTGTAAAGTAACTAATTACAAATACTCAAATTACTGTAATTGAGTAGTTTTTCTCAGGAATTGTAATTTACTAAGCAGTTTTAAAAATGCGTACTTTTAATTGAGTACTTTTTAGTACTGTATGGGTACTTTTACTCCACTACTTACTTTCAGCCTGCACTACTTTATTTTTGTCTTGTCAATGGGGATTATCAAATCGTACATAGAAGGTGAATCGCCTCATAATAAACTGCCTCAAGACATGGGCTGTTTGGAAGCGTTACAAGTGTCCAAGAAGACATCCAAAATATTTACAATGACCCAGAGACTTTTTAGATGCATATCACTGATGAGAAGATGACGGATGTTTACTGCATGATGACCGAAATGGCCTTAAACACCCAGCAGACACAAGACGTCAACATGACACCAGATTGATCGTATCCCAATGTCGTGGGGATGTTGCATTTTGTTTAGAAATGAAAATCTGGTTGATATCAGAACCCAACACAAGATGTCAATGTCCAACGTACAACCTGAATTTCAGCATCTAATGATGTTACAGCTTGACGTTGTGTGGACGTTACCACTATGAGGTCTATCAGACGTTGGATTTCAGTTGCCATACCTGATGAATAAATGTCAGCATTTGATGTCAATATGATGTTATTTTAAGATGTTGACTTAACATTGGATTTTAGTCACGTTCTAACAACCTAAAAACGATCAAATATCAACAGCATTTGACGTCATTATCAAAATAACGTTGTCCTTAGACACTGGCTATGCATTGAATTTCGGTCACCTTACATCACAACCTAAATTGAACCAAATATTAACATCTTATGACGTCTTGTGCCTGCTGGGCAATCACTAAATGCACTACATAATGTTACGTTTACACACATCCACGAATCACATGTAAATCATCAGCTTTTTACAGCATAATACTCACTACTCTTGAGTACTTTTAAAAGATGTGGCTGATTCCAGCGTTATGGACGTGACATTTGCAGTAAAAAAATGAAACGTATATTCTCAGAGAAGGTATATGTTAACAGTATATTGAAATATATGTTTATATTTTTCTTACCCCTTAACCATGGAGTTCAGGCATCAAAAAAATATCAGTCTATGCAGGTGTTTTATATTTAAAATGACGGCAAAATGAATGCATTACGGACGTGACAAAAAAAAGACATGAGTTTTGTGAGTTGACATACTTTGTGAAAATTCTGTGAATGAAAATGCAGAAGACAAAAAAATATATAACAGTCAAAAGGATAAGGGTTGGCTCTGCATGGGACATATATAATTAATTGTATTTAGTTTTTCATTTTTGCATTAATGAGGAAAAACTATCGTTACGGACGTGACTTGTCTTCGTTACGGACGTGACTGCTCTGAAATTGACAGTTGACACATTACGAAAATCAGATAAATGCTTTCAAAACTTGACCAAAGACCTATTTGTGGATATCTGAAACCAATAAACTTTAACCTCTGAGACATCTGAATGGTAAGGTTGCACAATTAATCAAACTTAAATAGATATCACCTTGTTATATTTAATTCGTATTATGGCATGTGTGTTGTTAAAGGTTAACGCACGTTCGAATGTTCAAAACTCAATTCGGTAACAATGTTGCATGCTAACATGGTGCTTTTATACTCTGAATAATATAGAATTTATAATAAACATAATCAGCTATAATGGGCCTATGTTTAGCAGGCTCCTAAAGTTAGTGTTTCCAGACAAACTTGAATTAAATCATTGCCCGACTGTTGCGCAAGACCGTGTCTACGTGGAGAATATTTAAAATCTAGTTTTGTCACAGATATGGCAATATTATATTTGACAAAGTTTATTTTAGTTTATTCTAGTTAATGTGTTAGTTGATGGAATAAATAATTTAATTTCTCCACTCGCGCTTGCTTTCTTTTTCTCGACGGCAGTCACTTCAGGACAGGTTGCAAAAAGTTCATACGCACCAGGGTGAGAGAGAAAACTTTAAAACTTAAGAAAGGTTTTGTGTAGGCTATGTTAAACAAGCATAGAAAAATAGTCATTGGTTGTAGGCATGTACGATGGATGACTATAATGTTTATATTTTTAGGCTATAGTTCATAACCGATTGTGTAAAATATTGAATTAAATATTTACAGCTGCAGGTCCTATCGATTTTCTAACAAATTTAATACTCATATAATGTAGTTAAAGCTTAGATCAATATCAAGATTTTATTCTTATTTTATTCTTATTCTTATTAAAATAATTTTAATAAGCACTCAAGCGCATTTGCCGGGTGCTGGAAATCTTTGAAAATGTTTCAATTTTAATGTAGGCTATAGCCAATTTTCAAGCTTTGAAAGTGCTTAGATTTTGGATAAAGAGCTTGGAAAATAAATTGTGTCGCTTTGATAATTTATCTTTATAAATAGTTATTTAATTAATGAAATAAAAAACATATTTATGCTCTGCATGAAATGAAAACTCCGCTGTGGCCTGACCCGCGGCGTGCGCATTTTGAGCAGTGGGAAAAGACCAAATGCATGGAGGTTATTGATTATGCGCCTTGCGCGCCTCGCGTTTTGTCATTGCGCGCTTTGTGCGCTCCAGAAGAAAAGCATGTTACCTCAGTGGCGTCTTTCATTCTTCAATCAAACGAAAGCAGAGGAGGGGTTTCCTTGGAGGTGACAGCAGTGTCAAGATGACTACGGCGAACTTTTTAATGACGGAGAGACTTGTGGTCGCTGTTTTAAGTCATCCAAAGTTGTATGACTTTACAAATCTTGAATTTCATAATGTTATTTAAAAAATGTAATTATGAAAACATTGACAGCAACACTCGCGCACAATAGACCAGCTGATTCAGTTGTTATCTATAGTGACATTCAAAAGAGCACCGTGCTCCTTTTCTTCTTGTCAACATAAAATGCATTGCGGAGCGCCTCACGTCTCTGGAATGAAGAAGCGCGTTCGTTGTGATCGGCTTTTATGAGCAACACATATTTGTTAACTCGCATGACAGTAACACGTGCAAACACACGTGCTTACAGATGTTTTTTGCCAAAAAAGCAAAATGAAAGAAGGATTTTCTGGCCACAGTTTGACACAGGAGTTGACGAACCAGCGCTGATCCTGGTCGTCTGTGCTGCCTGCAGCCGCGTCATAAACTCAACTAGGCATATTCATGATTTAGTGCAGACTACTATCAACAAACCACCCTTTTTTCCATTTCGAAAATAACAGTTATTAATAGTTCTTATATACATTTTAAATAGCCTAATCTACAAATCAAACAAAGACAAATATTTTATAACTTCGCAACAAACTGATGCTTTCATTTTACAGCTTATAAAACATGTATGCAAATTAATGCAGTATCACATGTAAATAACAAAATTGTTATATGCTTAGCCTATACTTTACAAAATGTATAGGTTCAAAGCCTTATGGTTCATTGTCATTATCTTTCACTATAGGCAGCGCGTGCGCACATGAACCGCAAGTAAGACGGAGGAAATAGGTTAAGTCATTATGGCCAATTATGGCAATATGTAAAATGTTGTTTTCTTATTAAACATTTATTTCTGAAATGTTACTAAATTGGTTTATAGTTAAATGAAATGTTCAGTTCTTGATATAACATATGGATGTTATGTAATGTAAGTCAGTAATTGTAATGCAGCATCATAATGAACAAATATGCGCTAGTCATTGGCTTATATTAATAAGGAGTTCAAAAATGGTCACGTCCGTAACGCAAAATTGTGGTTGTTTAGAGCAAAGACCTGAGATGAGTTGGCGATCATAATTAGTATGGACATATTTTGGCTTTGTATACAAAGTTTCATTTTATTTGTTATAATATGTATTCCACAATATAAACTTTTTCATTAAATCGTTACGGACGTGACACGTGACCGAAGCTGCGTGATGTCTTAAATATGTAGCTCATAAATCAAAAGGGCAATAATGTTATGAAAAAGTAAGGATAATTATTTATACTACAGACACCAATCCTTCTGCAGAATGATTACTGTTAACATAAAGCAAGGAAAAGGTGAGTCTTTAACCCCTTTTTTGAAAGCACGAAAAGTGGTTGGATGATAATGAAAATTAGCATTGGCACAATCCTCATATTTCATGGATAAGCAAAACAATTTCCTTAAAAATTCAACAAGAGCACATCATAACAATAAAATATAGACCTTAATAAGCAAATTGAAATAGGTTTTGTTATTTTGGTCAAAAGTTTATTTTTTCATGATAAGGTTGACATTTTCATGGAATTGCTCATGTACTTATAACTCATACTTTGAGTAATATTGAAAAAAGATACTTTTACTTTACCTGCTTTACATTTAGGCAAGTAATGGTACTTTTACTTAAGTATGATTTTCAGTAGTCTTTCCTCTTTCCCGCCTGCATATAAGGCAGTGGTCTCAAACTCATTTCCTGGATAGCCACAGCTCTGCAGAGTTTAGCTCCAACCAACTCCAACTCACCTTCATGTGCAAACAACTGTGTTTGTTTAGAGTTAAGGCAGAACTGTGCAAAGCTGCGGCACTCCAGGAATCAAGTTAAAGACAATGTGAAACAATGTTGATATTTTGTTGATTTGTTGGAAAGTGATCAAAATCGAATGCCGAGAAAACAACTTTAACCAACGTCATATTGATGCCAAACACTGACATTTATTTGTCAGGTATGGCAGCCACAGTCTTACATCTGATAGACGTCTAAGTGGTAACGTCCACACAACATCAAGCTGTAACATCATTAGACATTAATATTTGAAAGTAACCTAAATGCTATGTCTATCAAAACTTGCAATGGAAAGTAATTGTTGTTTGCTAGTTTCAGCTTGGCGCAAGAGTCATTTTGACGTTTTGCAGCACGCTGTTAAAATAGCAAATCCATTTGCGCTCATATGTGCGCCCATAGGCGTTCTGGTCTAAAAAAGGAGGCGTGTTAAGACACATTGCTGGCGCATTGCTATTTTAAGGAACTAAAATAGACTGTATAATAGACCAGATCAAAGCAGGTCTAAAGTCAAGTGCAGAGTGTGTTAGTTGTGCGCCCCGCTTAAACATTGCTTAATACACACAGGATGTACACAAATACACAAATACACAAATACTTTTACAAATAAAAAAGAACTAAAAGATTAAAATGTTACAAAAAATTTTATTTCCTAGCCTACATAAATATAAAAGCCACCGCCTCCATGCCTTCTCCATCTCGGGGGGCTTTTTCAGTTTATTCACGACAATTTGCTTTTGTATAATGTTATTATTATTAGCAGTATTATTTATTATATGCATATTTATATTTGTTTTATTAAAAACAAGGTTAGATTTACCCACCTGTCAGGTTTTAGACAAGTAGCATGTGTATTAGGATGTAACTCAGTTTTTTGAACACACTTTATTATTATTTTTCATTTATTTGATTGCTGAAATTAGAACCGAATTTAGAAATAGTTTTGAAACAAATCTTTGTGGTTAATAAACAAAATTATTATGTAGGTTAATGGATGTCTGTGCGTACAACACTTTCCCTATCCACGAGAGTGAACATGAAAGTAATAATGATGAGACTCTGATTGTTTTATTCTCAAAATACACCTATAACTCATTAAGAGAATAAGCTCAACCCTGTTAGACCATGCGCCTCGGCGCAAAGCAAATTTTTCCGTCCTTAAAATAGTAAAAGTGGATTCGGACACCCTCTTAATGCTTTTGCCTCCTGCGCTTTAGACTTTGCTTCTGGATTGTCAAAATAGATCCTAGTGTCTGTGTTGGTGTTTAAATCTGGTAATAAACTGCCAGTCCTTTTTCTGTTACTTAATTATCTCTATATTATTTTTTATATACAATTTCTTAAACCAATAGTATTGGTATTGTTATATTTCATATAACAATATTCAATTTAATTCAATTCAATTACATATAGCAATATTCTTGTACAGAATTTTCAACATCAAAAGTCGACAGAGGAGAGATCAAGGTCCCATAATGCAATTCATAACCGTAATAAATATTGGAAGAAATTATTCGAAACCTGTTAATTAACAGACTTTTCTGTTTTACCATGCAGAAAACCATAAAGCACTGTTTGTTTCATTTTTGTATTTGCTCTATTGTATTTTTCTAAGATTGTGATTTGTGTAATATACTTTATGCAAATGTATACTCCCTTTAGTAATTCACCCACTCTCTCTGAATGAATGAATTCTTTCCAAATAGAGCTATTGAAATAATTTAGTGGAACTGTATTCATATCACAAATTACAGTACATTGCATGAAAACAAAATATTGCAATCTCAGATTTTTCCATTATGATGCAGCCCCTCTCTGAGTCTTCATGCTCGTCATTGGACATCAGCGAGCAGGTAATGGAGGTCCAAACTGGTGCACTCATTTGTCTTCATCTGCTTTCCCAGCATGTTATCATCTCACTTACAGCAGGGCAGCCACACTTCCATCTCACGGGCTGATGGGACTGACCCTGGAGCTCAGATGCAGCTTGGAAAGAGCTCTTTTCTTTCATTTAAACATCTTGCCACCATCTCTTACCATCTGGCTGCTGTGCGCTCCTCTTTAGTATCTCTGAATCAAGTGTTTCTGTAGAAAACCTCTAAGTAAAGAAGGTTTCCACAAACATAATCTTGCTTTTAAAGAGTGTCACAGCGTGCCGGCAGACACATGACAGGTGGCCCGCTGTTCCTCTGGCCCGCAGTGACCCCAATCTGTCCTCCTTTAAAATATATTCAAGGCCATGTCCAAAAAATGTGAGAGAGGGAAGTAAAATGCTTTAGTGTAATGCATTTCTTTTTTTCCCTCGATCCTAGTTAAGAGAAACAGTTTTCATAAGTAGCTATTTTTAATTTAAACATGTGTAACCTAATGCATTTACTGTAGGTTGGTTCAGTGATCTATATTTATTTATTAGTTAGTTTGTTTGGTGGTTGGTTGGTTGGTTGGTTAGTTGGTTAGTTAGTTAGTTAGTTAGTTAGTTAGTTAGTTAGTTAGTTAGTTAGTTAGTTAGTTAGTTAGTTAGTTAGTTAGTTAGTTAGTTCCCCTTCGGTTGGGGAACTTCAGTGCCATGAATGGGAGGATTCGGATCAGAAGCCGCTTATCTGGAGAGTATTGAACGGGCCAATGAATGAAATTAATTGGCAGCGTAAGCTTGCGCAGGTGTGCGACATCTGCAATCATCTCAGCATATAAGCACACCTGAAGCCAGCAGACGCCATCCTTTTCGCTTCAGATCCTTTCTGAGTGAGTCGATGAGGGTTCCTCTTGCTGATCAGCACTTCAGAGCGAACGAGTGTGTCTCCCGGTCCAGAGTGGGTCTTCGCGGTGGCAGACGGTCGAGCTGGGTTACTCCCTTGCCTGCGGTTCTTTGGGTCCGGTCCTCCAGAGCGGTGCGTATAGTTGCAACTTTCCTAAAAGAGCAACACAGTCGTGCAGCACGTCCTTTTCAGAATGGCGCTCCGACTGTGCGTTTCTGGATGCGGGGGTTTCCTGTCTTCGGATGATGGACACGATCACTGCATTGCATGTTTGGGGGTCCAGCATGTTAATGCGGTGCTCGCGGGCGGTTCATGTCGTCATTGCGATGCCATGACCGTTGCACAGCTAAGATCGCGGCTAACTTTCGCAAGAGAGCGAGCCACCCCAGTTGCCTCCTGTTCTAAAAAAGCAGCGGGCGCTCGGGCAGATCTGAGGGTTTCAGCGGGAGCTAATCCGCCGCCCACGGGCTCGCGGACCTCTCGCTCCTCACGGCGCTCCATCCAAGCTTCGGGTGGTGAGAGTGATCCGTCTAACCAGATGGTAGCTCTCACACTCGCTGACACCGGAGATCAGATGTCCTCCGCGGCATCGGAGGGTGGGCTTTCACTGTCCGACGAAGATCCGGACCCGCTCGCCCCCTCCGGGCAGGTGAGCGCTGTCAAATCGGATCCTGAAGCGGACATGTTAGCCGTGCTTTCCCGGGCTGCTTCGGCCGTGGGGTTGGAGATGGTTTATCCCCCAGCTCCGCGGCCGGACCGACTAGATGGGTGCTACGTAGAGGACCAGAAGGCGAAGCCTTCGAAGCCTCTCGTCCCCTTCTTCCCGGAAGTGCACAGTAGGCTCACGCAGTCCTGGAGGGCACCTTTCTCTGCCCGTGCTGCGAGTGCCTCCGCCCTCACCGCCCTTGACGGCGGAGCTGCCAGGGGGTATGAGGCGATCCCGTCAGTGGAGCGCGCTATCGCGGTCAATCTTTGTCCGCGCGGCGCCTCTACGTGGCGGGGTTTGCCCCGCCTCCCGTCCAAAGCCTGTAGGTTGTCTGCCTCCCTCGGAGCCAGAGCTTATAAGGCTGCGGGCCAGGCTGCTTCTGCTTTGCACGCGATGGCCACCTACCAGCGCTACCAAGCGCAGGCGCTGGCCGAGCTGCACGAGGGCGGGTCCAACCCAAGCTTATTACATGAGCTGCGCACCGCGACCGACTATGCTCTTCGGACTACTAAGTCCGCCGCGTGTGCGCTGGGGAGGACGATGTCCACACTTGTGGTTCAGGAACGCCACCTCTGGCTAAACCTGGCCGATATGCGCGACGTTGACAAAGTTCGCTTTCTTGACTCGCCCATATCCCAGGCTGGCCTGTTCGGCGACACCGTCGGTGAATTCACCCAGGAATTCAAGGCGGTGAAAGAGCAGTCGGATGCGATGGGCAATGTCATCTATCGGCGTGGCCGTAAGCCCGCTCCGCCCGCCGAGCCATCCACCTCCGCTGTTCCTCGCCGAGGGCGCCCGCCAACGAGTGCTGCCCCGCCCCCGCCTGCGCGGCGTTCACCTCGAAAGCAGGCAGCCCCTCCTGCCCAGGGCGCTGTTAAGTCCGGTAAACGGACCGCGAAGCGTCCCTGAGACAGGCCATCCGGAGAAGAGGAAACTTGCTCTTTCCCCGCTGGAGGGCGGGGCCCCGATAACAACGGTACTTTTCAGTGCCACCAAAACATCAGTAAAAGAGCACTTTTTCCCTTCCCCGGATGTGACTGCACGAGTTCTGCCAGTCCGGGACGCGCTGCCTTCCGGCTCGCAGACTCTACGTGCTTCGCCAGTGGCTCACGAGCGCTGGGGGGACGGTCTCCCTTCCCTCAGCCCTCCAGCCCCCTCTCCGGAGTCAGGGTGCGGAGCCAGAGCGAATCGCTCTCCTCCAGCTTTTCCGCGGGACCCTCGTGCTTCCCGGATCAGCACACCCACTCCGCGCTGCCCCACCGCTGGTACGTCAGCGATTGTAGCGATGACTCCATTAGCGAGGGCTCTGCCTGCCTGGTTAGCGCGGGCCAGCCCCTCGCGGTGGCTCATACGCACAATCAGACTCGGTTATGCGATTCAGTTCGCGAAACGGCCCCCCAAGTTTACGGGCGTGTATTTCTCCAGGGTCAACCCCCTGTCCGCCCCTGTCTTGCGAGAGGAGATTGCTGCCCTCCTGGCGAAGGGTGCAATCGAGCCGGTTCCTCCAGCCGAGATGGAGAGTGGGTTTTACAGCCCATACTTCATCGTACCCAAAAAGAGCGGTGGGTCACGGCCAATCCTAGATCTGCGCGTTTTGAACCGCTGTCTGCACAAGCTGCCGTTCAGAATGCTCACGCAGAGGCGCATTCTCCAATGCGTTCGTCCTCGGGATTGGTTTGCAGCCATAGACCTGAAGGACGCGTATTTCCATGTCTCCATTCTTCCACGCCACCGCCAATTTCTGCGGTTTGCGTTCGAGGGTCGAGCGTGGCAGTACAAGGTCCTCCCCTTCGGGCTCTCTCTGTCTCCGCGGGTCTTCACCAAACTCGCGGAGGGTGCCCTAGCGCCCCTTCGGCTCGCGGGCATTCGCATACTCAGTTATCTCGACGACTGGCTGATTTTAGCCCACTCGCGGGAGCAATTGATTATGCACAGGGACAAGGTGCTTCGGCATCTCCGCCTACTGGGGCTTCAGGTCAACCGAGAAAAGAGCAAACTCGCCCCCGTGCAGAGGATTTCTTTTCTCGGGATGGAGCTGGACTCGATCACCATGGTAGCGCACCTCTCCGAGGAACGCGCTCGCCTGTTGCTGAACTGTCTGAGGGAGCTCGACAGCAAACTAGTGGTCCCACTGAAGTTCTTTCAGAGGCTCCTGGGGCATATGGCATCCGCAGCCGCCGTCACGCCGCTCGGGTTGCTCCATATGAGACCACTTCAGCACTGGCTTCACGATCGGGTCCCCAGACGCGCATGGCACGCGGGCACACACCGGGTCTCGGTTACTGCGCTGTGTCGCCGCGCCCTCAGCCCTTGGAACGACCCCTCGTTCCTACAGGCCGGTGTGCCTCTAGGACAGGCGTCCAGCCATGTTGTTGTTTCAACAGACGCTTCCAACACGGGTTGGGGGGCCGTGTGTCGCGGGCATGCGGCTGCGGGCCTCTGGAAGGGTGCCCAGCTGCATTGGCATATCAATCGCCTAGAGCTGTTGGCAGTGTTCCTCGCTCTCCACCGCTTTTTACCGGTGCTGGAGCGGCAACACGTGCTGGTCAGGACGGACAGTACGGCGGCGGCGGCGTATATCAACCGCATGGGGGGTATGCGCTCTCGCCGCATGTCTCAGCTCGCCCGCCGTCTGCTCCTCTGGAGTCACCCGCGGCTGAAATCGCTGCGCGCCATTCACGTCCCAGGCACGCTCAATCGTGCAGCCGATGCGCTCTCACGACAGCTGTTACGCCCTGGAGAATGGAGACTCCACCCCGAGTCTGTTCAGCTGATATGGGCGCGATTCGGGGAGGCCCAGATCGATCTGTTTGCTTCCCCCGAGAACGCTCACTGCCAGTTGTTTTTTTCCCTGACCGAGGGCTCTCTCGGCACGGATGCACTGGCCCACAGCTGGCCTCGGGGCATGCGCAAGTATGCGTTTCCCCCAGTGAGCCTGCTCGCGCAGTTTCTGTGCAAGGTCAGGGAGGACGAGGAACAGGTTCTGCTAGTTGCGCCCCTTTGGCCCAACCGGACCTGGATATCAGAGCTCTCACTCCTCGCGACGGCCCTCCCCTGGCGGATCCCTTTGAGAGAGGACCTACTCTCTCAGGGACAGGGCACCATCTGGCACCCTCGCCCCGATCTTTGGAACCTCCACCTGTGGTCCCTAGACGCGAGGAAGACTTAGGTAACCTACCGACTGCGGTGGTTAATACCATCACTCAGGCTAGAGCCCCCTCCACGAGGCGCGCCTACGCCCTGAAGTGGAGTCTATTCACTGAATGGTGCGTCTCTCGCAGAGAAGACCCCCGAAATTGCCAGATTAGTGTTGTGCTCTCTTTCCTTCAAGAGAAGTTGGACAGCAGGCTGTCGCCCTCCACTCTCAAGGTTTACGTGGCCGCCATCTCCGCTTATCATAGCGCGGTAGCTGGCGGCACCGTGGGAAAGCATAACCTGGTCATCCAGTTCCTTAGGGGTGCTAGGCGAATTAATCCATCTCGCCCCCCTCTCATGCCCTCTTGGGATCTCGCCCTCGTTCTCACGAGTCTGCGATCCGATCCCTTTGAGCCACTCGAATCAGTATCTCTAAGATTTCTGTCCCTGAAGACAGCTCTGCTGGTTGCGTTGGCCTCCATCAAGAGGGTCGGGGACCTGGAGGCATTTTCGGTCAGTGACTCGTGCCTGGAATTCGGGCCGGATTACTCTCACGTTATCCTGAGACCCCGCCCCGGTTATGTGCCCAAGGTTCCTACCACCCCCTTTAGAGATCAGGTAGTGAACCTGCAAGCGCTGCCCCCGGAGGAGGCAGACCCAGCCCTTTCTTTACTTTGTCCAGTTCGCGCTCTGCGCATTTATGTGGACCGTACTCAGAATTTTAGATCATCTGAGCAGCTCTTTGTCTGTTATGGCGGTCGGCAGCAGGGAAGTGCCGTATCGAAACAAAGATTATCCCACTGGATTGTGGATGCCATTTCACTCGCTTATTCGAGTCGAGGTCAGCCGTGTCCCCCGGGAGTACGTGCACACTCCACTCGGAGCGTTGCATCCTCTTGGGCGCGTGCACGCGGCGCCTCTCTAACAGACATCTGTAGAGCTGCGGGCTGGGCGACACCCAACACATTTGCAAGGTTTTACAATCTGCGAGTGGAGCCGGTTTCCTCAAGGGTATTAGGTAACCCTTTGGTGATTGAGGAGACAACTCGGTAGGGTGTTGAAACACGCTTGCTGCGCCATTCTCCCTAACACGGAGGTACGTGCGCCTTTTTTATCTGTCAGTAAAGTTCCCCGTCAGGTGAGCCCTGCAGATTCCTCCGTGGCCCCCAGCACTGACTCAGCGGAGGAGTCACTTGCTGGCCCACTACGTTGTAGGTCTGCCCGCTGGTCAGCCCGCGTTTTGGGTATAGGTGCCTGCTATGCGTGATCCCCACTAGGCGATCCCATATGCTTATTCCGCCACGGTTAAGTCCCCCCCCTGGGCGGACCCGTGTCTTCCCTCTCCGCTAACCACTCTTTGCTATGCGTACTCCCCCTTTTTAGGGCTAGTCCATAGGTAAATTCTGCCATCTATCCCCCCCTTGGGTAACGGATGGCCTCCGCAGCGTCCTCCCTATCGGGATTGCACGCTTCCCAACGTACTGTCGTATTTCCTAGAATTATCTAGATGCTCACGACTTCCCAAAAAATATATCTAAATCCGTAAAACTTCTGTTGAAGTAGGATAAATTAGGGCCAGGGACACGTTGGAGGACCGCGCCCCCCATGATGTGGGTGCGTCACGCTTGCTTGACTATCTCCTCATCGGGGGTGTTGGTAAGGTGCAGTCATTATGGCGCTTTCCATATTCTCCCATTCATGGCACTGAAGTTCCCCAACCGAAGGGGAACGTTCGAGGTTACAGAAGTAACCCTTCGTTCCCCGAGGAGGGGAACGGAAGTGCCATATTCCGTCGCCATAATGACTGTCCCTTAGCTGTTTGAAAGTCTCTTCAGCTTAAAAGGATGGCGTCTGCTGGCTTCAGGTGTGCTTATATGCTGAGATGATTGCAGATGTCGCACACCTGCGCAAGCTTACGCTGCCAATTAATTTCATTCATTGGCCCGTTCAATACTCTCCAGATAAGCGGCTTCTGATCCGAATCCTCCCATTCATGGCACTTCCGTTCCCCTCCTCGGGGAACGAAGGGTTACTTCTGTAACCTCGAACGTTAGTTAGTTAGTTAGTTAGTTAGTTTGTTTGTTTGTTTTTGTTTAACGGTTATCCTAAGTAGCTTATAATTTAAATGTGTAACCTAATGTATTTAGGTAGTTTCAGTGATCTTTATTCATTTATTTATTTATTTGTTTGTTTGTTTGTTTGTTTGTTTATTTATTTAATGGTTATCATAAGTAGCTTTTTTTTAATTTAAGTGTGTAACATAATGTATTTAGGTAGGTTCAGTGATCTTTCTTTCTTTCTTTCTTTCTTTCTTTCTTTCTTTCTTTCTTTCTTTCTTTCTTTCTTTCTTTGTTAATTAGTTTTTTATAATTTATTTATTTAATGGTTCTCATGGGTAGCTATTTACAAGTGAAATGTGTAACCAAATGTATTTAGGTTAGTTCAGTGATCTTTATTTATTTATTTATTTGTTCAATTGTTTATTTAACAGTTATCGTACATATCTATTTAAAATTTAAACGTGTAAACCTAATGTTTTTAGGTTGGTTCAGCTATCTTTCTTTCTTTCTTTCTTTCTTTCTTTGTTTCTTTGTTTGTTTGTTTGTTTGTTTCTTTCTTTCTTTCTTTCTTACTTTCTTTATTTATTTAATGGTTGTCTTAAGTAATTATTTACAATTTGACTGTGTAACCTAATGTATTATTTAACGGTTATCATAAGCAGATATTTACAATTTTTATAGGTGTTTCCTACAGTAATGTATTTTGACTGGTTCAGTGACCTTTGTTTGTTTGTTTGTTTGTTTGTTTGTTTGTTTGTTTGTTTGTTTGTTTGTTTGTTTGTTTAATGGTTCATAAGTCATAATCATAAGTAGCTATTCATAATTTAAATGCGTGACCTAAAGTATTTAGGTTGGTTCAGTGATTGTTATTTATTTATTTATTTATTTATTTATTTATTTATTTATTTATTTATTTATTTATTTATTTATTCATTTATTTATTTACAGTTATCATACATAGCTATTTACTATTTAAATGTGTAACTAAATGTATTTAGCTTGGTTCAGTGATCTCTACTTTTTTGTTTGTTTGTTTATTTATTTAATGATTATCATAAGTAGTTATTTACAATTCAAACGTGTAACCTAATGTATTTAGGTTAGTAATCGAACAAAAAACACAATTTTTGTAAAAGAAAACAAATCACAATCAGTTATTAAAACGTGCATATATATATAGAACAGTGCACGTTTTAATAACTGATTATGATTTGTTTTCTTTTACAAAAATTGTGTTTTTTATTCGATGAATTTTATGTTTCTTTTTTGTTCGATGAAAATATATATATAGAAAGAGTTTAAAATATTTTTGCACATAGTAATATATGGTGCAGACCAGTAGTGTATCTTTAATGTTGTTCCAAACATGCACTGTTGAAAATGCAGTGTTCCACATAATTTATTTGTGTTGTCCCAACACAAATCCATTAAGTTAACATAACTAATTTAAGTAGATTGAACAAAAAATAATTAAGCCCACCCCCCCCCTCCAAAAGAATCTACAGAATTGTGTTGTTTCAGCTTATTTTAAACAAGTAGTTTGAACATTATTAGAACATGTGAAAACTAGTGTGAAGACTAGCAACCCAAATAAAAATGTATCTGTTGATCTAGTAGTTTAAAATTGTATTGGTTTGGGATATTACCTTTCATGTTTTGTTTAATATCTCTGTTTGTGAATGTAAAAGTTTCAAAGAGCAAATTCACAATAAACATACACTTCACCGCCTCAGTGACAGCTTTTTACCTTTATTTCTGAGAGAATGAATTTGTTTAATTTAGATGTTTCCACATGAAGCCCATTTTTTGATCTTTTCACTACTGGGTTAAAATGAGAACTCAAAATTGGTTTGTAGCGGTGCGTTCCATCAATTCTGTCATATGTTCTGCATAATAATCTCGCTCTGCATCACACCGCAGAGTTGAATATTCTAATCAAAGAGATTTAAAGAGAGATTTCCAGCAGTTTGCTGATTGGCAGCCTGAATTTAAAAAAGCATATGCAAAGTATTTGTGATGATTAATTAAAATTTTGCTTATCAAACTTGCCTTTTAATTAGCATAATATTGGTAAAGTGAAAGGGAAGTAAACCAAAAAATATACAACATGCTATTGAGCACAGTTTATTTCGAATCAAATGAATAATTCTGGCTATATTTCCGTGAAGACGTGTCCAGGTTAAATTATGGAAAAATTATGAGTAATATTTAATCCGAATCCTCTGAAGAAAGAGGAACCTCCAGCTGTGAGCTGAACCGCAGGTGACTGTCAGTCACTTTATTTACAGCCTACTGAAACTATTGATCATCCACTGCAGGGACTGATTTCACTGCAGCGTCCAAAAGCTCCATATAAACGGAACAGTTTATTTGTTCTTATTTGGTCCGATTTTGCTTTTGATCCAACCGAGCTCTTGGTAAAAACGCACAAGGCATGTCACAAGATATGCATATGTATAGACTGTATATTTTTTGTGCAGATACATTTGAAGCATGTTCATTTTGCTGGTCTAGCATTTACTAGACACTTACAGCGCCAAAAGAGGAAAGGAGATAAATTAGACGATGCATTAAAATTTTGTTAGGAATAGTCTGTCTATGATTATTTATGCTTTGTGTTGCTTGAGGCACATTTACATTTGCAGATTTATAGCTCGGCCATAAACAAGGCACTATAACTAAAATTCGCTCGATAAATGCTGGCTGAAAAGATGGCGTATGCTGCCGGGCCCCTGGACACAGGTTTATTGACCACTAAACTACAAAGGATGCATGCAAGAAGCGGTGTAGCCCAAGTACTGACACTAGAGTGCTTTAACACCCACAGACCACAGACTAGCAAGTGTGATCATACTGGGCTCTCTTCTGGGAGACCAGAGCGAGTCCTGGCAAAACCGCAAAAGCACACAATTACAGTAGTCCTCGCTGACACAAACTGACAACACTGCAGCATTACTGCCATGTTTCTTGCAGGAATTAATCACCATTAGCTGCAGAGGATGACACTGCATTCCAAGAAATGCAGTTCTTTCATTCTTGGGAAATATAATGTCTGCAATTTTTTTTTTTTTTTTTTTTGGATGCTGCAGAAAGTAAATGTGGTGGTTTCTCATCACGGATCTACTGTGTCAAGTCTTTCATCTGTGCAGAGTCTGCTGTCTTTTTCAATACAATAGAGTTTAGCAACCTGCATTATCAATATCCTTTCAGCATTTTGCTGACATTTAAATTGGTATACAAAACTTGAATGTAGGAATGCACGATATTGGAAGTTTTTGACATTGCAATGTTTGTTTTTTTTTTTCTTGTGATATAAATACGATTTCACCACATGACTTAAATAGCTCTATTTGGAAAGTCATTACTTTAGATTGATGATCATTTGTGTGGGAGTGAAATATAAATATTCATTCATTTTCCTCCAGCTAATTTCCTTTATTCATCAGAGGTCACCACATTGGACTGAACCACCGACTTATCCAGCATATGTTTTAAACAGCAGATGCTCTTCAAGCCACAACCCAGTACTGGGAAATATCCATACACACTCATCCACACACTACAGCCAATTTAGTTTATTCATAAGGGTGTCACGATCCTCCAAATCCTTGATTCGATTACATTTTCGATTCTAAAGGCACGATTCGATTTTCGATTATGAATAATTAATTAATTAATGACCAATTAATTATTTATAGCCTACCGTTTAAACTACCTGACCTGCATGGTCTTTGTTTTACCCATAAACAAATCATACAGTAAATGAATAAAGGCAAGATACACACATAATTACCACCTGTCAATCACTTTTTCTGCGGGACTCGTGAATAGGCAGTGATCTGTGTCGTTATAATGGCGTCGGTAAAAAAAAGATGCACAACCAACAGGAACCAGCCAACAGTATCTGAGGTGTTCGCTAAAATGACTAAGTACAAGTGAGTGAAAGATTGAAGCAGTCCTCTGACTGCCTGGACCTGCTGTCTCGAGCGCATGGCTGTATGTGCGTCTGTGTCTGTGTGGTCACGTGATGTGCATTTTCAGAGGTAGAGAGGAAGGAGGGCTGCTCAGAAATGCCACACGTCACTGTGGATGTCAAATCGTTGTCGTTCTAAAATGCCATTTAAAAACAAAGCCAGTGTAAACAGGGCCTGAGTGTGTACTTTTCGCGAGCGGATTTGCAACGGGGGCGGTCGGAGGATCGTGATGCCGGTGTTGTCTATCGCACGAACCGTACGTAATACGTATATAACAGAGCTTGCAAAACTGTGTTTTTTTTGTCAACAACACGAACGTTGTCAACATAACTCACTGGAAATCCAAAATGCATAAACACCGGCAACTTCATTGAAAGAGGAGAGGGTTTAAGTTCTCTCGACGGGTCTCCTGCTTCAACAAGCCTGTTTTTTCCCCGCTTGGCAAGCCAAGCTGACGTGACATGGGGGCGTGGCAGCATCGAAGATTTTATTTTTTGATTCGATAATCGAAATTGAGCATAAATTTCGATCGATTTCGAATAAAAATCGAAATCGTGACACCCCTATTTATTCAATTCACCTACAGTACAGCGCATGTCTTTGGACTGTGGGGGAAAACAGAGCAATCTTCTTGCTGTGAGGCGACAGTGCTAACACTGTGCTGCCCTGACATATAAATATATTTTATGTAATTTATTAAATACATATAATAAACAAACTACAGTCATAAATAAACACAATGGAGCAAATATTAAAGAGAAATAAACCGTGGTTTAAAGTTTTCTGGGGAGAGTCAAACAGTATTCGGGTACAATTGAATAATCAAATGTAAAAAAATAGCATTGCATTGTCTTCATCATAAATAATTTAGTAAAATTTATTTTTTATGCTCTTTATGTTCTCTTAAAATAATTTAAACTCTTACTTTAACATGTTCATATAGGTCTTTAAAATATGGGGATGTTAAACTTTCCCTCTATAATAGTTCAATTCTGCAGTGTCTTCACAAAACTACGTGTGTTGACCTGTGGATTCTGGTCATCCATTCAAAACTCAGCATTGCATATCTTGCGATGTGAAAATTGCAGATGCACACATTTCAATATCGATGCTTAACAGGTATATTGTGCAGCCTTACTTGAAGAGGTTTAAAACTGTGGCAAGGGGTGAAACTGGATACTCATATTGTTCAGTCAACTGAATTTGACATTCATTCATTAATTCATTAATTTTCCTTTGGCTTAGTCTCTATTTTAGAAGTCACCACAGTGAAACGAACCACCAACTATTCTGGCATATGCTTTACGCAGCCCTTTCAGCTGCAGCCCAGTACTGGGAAACACCCATAATAAAACACACACACACGCACACACACGCACACACACACACACACACACACACACACACACACACACACACACACACACACACAAACACACACACTTATACAGTATGGCCAATTTCTTTCATTCATTCATTCATTTTCTTTTCGGCGTAGTCCCTTTATTTTTCCAGGGTCACCACAGCGGAATGAACCACCAACTTATCCAGCATGTTTTTAGGCAGCAGATGCCCTTCCAGCCGCAACCCATCTCAGGGAAACATCCACACACACTCATTCTCACACACACACTCATACACTATGGACAATTTAGCCTACCCAATTCACCTGTACCACATGTCTTTGGACTGTAGGGGAAACCGAAGCACCCAGAAGAAACCCACACAAATACGGGGAGAATAGGTAAACTCCACACAGAAATGCCAACTGGCCCAGCCATGACTTCTATTCTATGACTAATGAATCCAAGAGCTGTCAATCTGAGTGATCAATCCAAATCCAATTATGGTCCTGCTGTTAAACAGTCCCTGATTGGTCTTTACTGATCACCTCTACACCCACCTATCATGCCTGAGATCCAGTTTACATTGGTTGAACTGGATTGTAGACGGCCTTTAGCTTTACCAAAGAAGCAAAAAATTTAATTCTGCCATTTTTTGCTCAGCCTCAAGTAGTTATAAACCTTTTTTTTTCTGTTGAAGAAAAAAAAAGTAACGCTGAAGAAATCTGTAAACCTGTAACCATTGACTTATATAGTATTGTTTTTTATACTGTAAAAGAGAAGAGTAAAGGGTTTTCAGCTTTCTACAAAATATATTTTGTGTTTAACATTTAAACATAAGAAATAAACTCATGAAGATTTATAACCGCTTGAGGCTATCCTGAATTGGGGCATGAGCAAAAATCGTTATTAAATATACAAGCGATACAGTACAAATTAATACAAATAAGCCACGCATGGACCTGGTGCATGTTGTGTTTGGGTTTGTTTGAGTCAAAAAACTGTCTCTAAATAATTATATGAGAACTACTACAGCTGACTAATGTTCAATAAAGTTACAACCAAAATATTTCCAAAAGCCACATTCATAAACTGCTTACTGTAGATGTAGTTTGTTTTGTTCGCTCTTTACCTTTAACAATTACTTTATGTTGAAACAATTACATCTACACTAAAATATAACGCAAGTTTATCTTTTAAAGACAGTAACTTTAAAGTCACATTTTTATTTTTAATTTAGGCACATAGTTTTCTTTTTAAAAAACCATTGACAATGGCATTTATTTAATTTGCAAGGTGGCACAGTGGCTCAGTGGACAGCACTGTTGCCCCACAGCAAAAAAAGTCACTGGTTCGAGCTGCGGCTTCTGTGTGTAGTTTGCATGCTCTCCCCGTGTTGGTGTGGGTTTCCTTTGGTGTGCGAGCTAGCGTGTGTGCGTGCGTGTGTGTGTGTGTGTATGTGTATGTGAATGAAAGAGTGTATGGGTGTTTCCCAATACTGTGATGTGGCTGGAAGGGGGATGCTGTGTATAACATATGCTAGAATATTTGATGGTTCATTCCGCTGTGGCAACCTCTGAAATAGAGACTTAAGTAAAGCTAAAGTAAAAGGAATGAATAAATAAAAAATTGCATCCCAATATTTTTAAATCTCAATTATTGTAATATTATGTACATTATTTTGAGAATATGCACCAATGGTTACCCTTATTTTTACAAGATCTACTCACCATAGACTTTTCTGGTCTCACATTTAAAAACATTTTAGTATTTTCCCTCCAAACAATAAAAAAATCAATGGTCAACGATGCTGTTTGGTAACTGTCATTCTTTAAAACACATTTTGGTATATTTCTAAACTGTGCAGAATTATTTATGTGAATTCTCCTTAAGCTTTTTAATGGTATAAAATAGCACTGAAGCAATCCACAATGCACACTGCTTTTAAAATAAAATAAAAAAAACTCTGCAGGGATCAGCCGGTTTCCAAACCACCTTCAAGTTATTTGGCAGTCCATGCTTAAAATTACAACATGGTTCAATGACTTCCCAAAATATGCAAATAAATATTAAAGGCCAAGAAAAAAGTCATTCATTTAATTCAGAATGCTTCCATGGGACCATAGGAGACGGAAGGGAAATAAAAGCCAGAAAAAAAAGTCCAAAAAAGCACAATCAACCACCCTCTATGCATTCATTATTTAGAAAAGGTTTTAGCAAGGCTGGAGAACGCTCCACTCAACAGTGGTTGGTCAAACCGTGGCAAATTGAAATGAAAAAAAAGAAAAATGATGCCTGTGCTAATCAAAAACAATATTACGATATTTATATGAATTAAGGATCTGGTTCAAGGCTGAATAATCACTTTTTCTGACGACTTCAGTAGGCTTAAAGTAAGTCGCACTGTAATTATTGTTCAGAGACTTGACCTTGTAGCTAGAGATGTAATCACATGCTAAAAAAAAAAAAACCTTTGAGTGTTTTTTTCCCCCTCAAATATATGAAAGTCTGCCATTGCTTTAATGGCATATGCATCTGCTGTAAACGCATGCATCTTCAGGTACTGTATTGTACATTATTTATTAAAGCATGGAGGAAGAAGCAACAAAAGCGACACTACGACATACAGTACACATCATCATAAAGGATTATGTATTCACACACAACTCCATGGCACAGATTCCTCTCAGGAGATGAGACGATTTGGCCCATAGGCGGTAAATGTATGCTGCTGAAAGGTCAACCATGACAAAATGATCTTGATTAACCCTGTGAGACATGAAGGCTGAAGACTGACTCATTTACAGCTAGACTGGATATATTCCTTTTTTATAGCCATAAAGAACTGATAAAACAATGAAGGATGAGTGAAGGATACACTAATGAAATCTACGGCATCTGGCCGCACTCAAAAGACACATGTTAGTGCAGCTCATCAGATATCTCGGCTCTTATGAACAAATCCTATCAACGTCATATTATTACAAAACTCTCTAAAAGACCTACAGTTTATAACCAATATGTTTTGGTGGAACAAAAGCCAAACACAATCTCATCAATAGTGTAAAAGACAATGACTATATTTTTATTACATAATTTCAAACTTCTGTTTAGACTCTAAGGACAACTTATACTGGTATTAAGGATATGTTCACATTTGTAGTTCGATTTGCTTTATTTGTTTGATCTGGATCAAATAGGAAACAAAACTACATTTTGCTTTGGTTCACTTAGCATCCACACTAACATTTCTTTATTAGACTGAACTGAACAGGGGGGAAAGGCAGGCACTCATTAAATCTAGATATTCTTACTTGAATATTTTTTCTTCATTAATAACTTTAACATACCCATACAGGACTCAGCATATATAAGTACAGCCCTCACAAATCTATCTTTTGAATTCATATATTTAATAGGAAGTTATACAGTATTATATTTGAGCATATACATTAGATTAGTCAGTACTGAAGCCAAATCTGAAGCTTATCTAACAAAATAACTTATGATAACACTCCAAAAACTAGTTCACTCAAATTTCTGCTATAGAAAAATATAAATTATACATTTTAAAGAGAGGAAAAATCAAGAAAAGCCAAATATTTTCCCAAATATTTTGCTTTAATTTAATTGTATTATCTTTCAATTTCTAAATTTGTTTGGCGACTAAAATATTATTTTAATAAACATATCTGTTTAATAAATCTGATTTGTTTAAATGCACCAAAATACATTGCCTATATTCACAATATAAAAATAGTAATTTTCAAAATGGGGTGTAATTAATGATGCTGAGCACTGTATGTGCTTGTATAATGTTTAATTAATGATTTAAAATATACTAAAAATATAATATGTTTTCTTATGGACACCTTTATAGGACCTTGCCTAACTCAAACACAAACACACAATAGAAATGCCTCAGAAATTAATAATCACAATAACAAAAAATGGCAAGCAATGCATTGTATTATACATAATTGTTAAAGACTGAAATTGAGCTTTCTTGTAAAAGCTCCAACAATCTTTCTCCATTTACAACTTTGAGAAATGATTTTGACAGTGAATATATTAGGCTACTTCTGAGAGATTGATTTGAACCATAAAGCCGTTTTTCAGACTTTGCACCTTTTTAGACTGAAGCAGTAGGGAGTGCATTTATCTATATGCAAACTGAGCATGATCATATAGAAAACCATGGGTTTACTGCAAAATAATAAGTCAATAAAGTTTTTGTAATTAAAATTACCCACTGTTTTTTTTTTAAGTGTAATGTTGTAATTATTGTTCAGAGACTTGACCTTGCAGCTAGAGATGTAATCACATAAAAAAACTTTGAGTGTTTTTTTTCTGAAATATATGAAGGTCTGCCATTGCTTTGATGGCATATGCATGTGCTGTAAATCCATGCATCTTCAGGTACTGTACTGTACATTATTTATTAAAGCATGGCAGAAGAAGCAACAAAAGTGATAAGATATATGTTTATAAATAATATATTGTTTTTGGATATGGATATATAGCATGCATATATTTATAGGCAAAATGAGTATAATCATATAGATAAGCATTGATTTACTACAAAAATATCAATTCAAAATAAGTTTTTGTAATTAAAATTAACTATTTTTTGAAAGTGTAGCCATTTTATTGGTAATAAGCTGTGGTTATATATATGTGTGTCAATAAATACTCCAAATAGTTACTTTTCTACAATAAATGAAGAAAAAAATAATAATTTTCGCAAGAGAAGGTAAAGCCTAAACGCAAAGGCAGCAGGATCTGTCATTTGGACATCAGTCATCGACACTTGTTAGCTTTAATTTCGACATTACCTGAGCATTTATATACTGTAACAGCATATAAAAGTGACGTCTTTAAAACTCTCGTAAACTTTCAAATGCATTTAGTCTTACGTGAACAAACGTGTTAGATAGACGATATAACAACAACAGTTTTAATAGGGAAGAAAACGCTTTTTAGACCAAATAAGAAAATTTCTTACCTTCTCCAAACACTTTTCAGCAGTGAGGAATCGCAATCTTGTAGCACATTACATGTGTTTGATGGCTTGAGATTTGCTTGGGTTGAACATGAGCATCTCTTTCATCTCTGAGGCGAGCCGCATCTCGCTTTCTCACTCTGTTTTGCTATTTTGCTCCGCTTGATGTGTGTCACTAATCCTCTTGCATTTTCTTATTTTGCATAGCTGTGAAACCACTGTAACAGCGATAATCCTTATCTAAATCCGTGGCCGTGTCCCCTTTGCTTTGCAGTCCCACGTTTCTCTGTGTGAACGCACGTAAGAGCCCAGCTGTTTTTAAGTCGGACAGCGCTGGCCATGTGCGCATGCGCAAATATAGTGAGAGAGAGCAAGAGAGAGAGAGAGCAGACCATACCGGGAGGAGAGTTTGAGACCGACCGAGCATCAGCAGGACTTTCAGGAAATCTGTTATACAAGATCTTCAAGTACGGGAGAGTTTGTTATTCGAGGTGAGTTGTAACATCAACAGTTTAAACTGTCTGACATTATATACGAGACGACGTTACTATCGTAAGACGTCTTTCTGAGAACTTTATATGTAAAAAGATAAAAAGATCACATGGCATCAAAAACAAGCAATATTTTACGTTTGTATTCTCTGTGATAGTTTTGTTTCAGTTTTTTGTTCGTTCATTCATTCATTTTCTTGTCAGCTTAGTCCCTTTATTAATCTAGGGTCGCCACAGCGGAATGAACCGCCAACTTATCCAGCAAGTTTTACACAGCAGATGCCCTTCCAGCTGCAACCCATCTCTGGGAAACATCCACACACACATTCACATACACACTCATAAACTACGGACAATTTAGCCTACCTATTTCACCTGTACTGCATGTCTTTGGACTGTGGGGGAAACCAGAGTACCCGGAGAAAACCCATGCAAACGCAGGGAGAACATCGAACCAGCGAACCAGCGACCTTCTTGCTGTGAGGCGACAGCACTACCTACTGCATCACTGCTTCGCCCCTTTTTCAGTTTTCCAGACCACAAATTCTTGCAATAATATGTATATTGAGTGGATGCATTATATATATATATATATATATATATATATATATATATATATATATATATATATATATATATATATATATATATAAATAAATTTAAAATACATAAATTAATTATTTTGTTCCCTCTCATAAAATTAGATGAAATAAAAAAATTATATTTATTATTTTGTGTCCCTGTGAATCTTATATGTCTTTTAAGACTAGTTATTGACGTTCATGAAGTTATGATTTAATAATTACAAGTAGCCCAATTCCTTTTTACTTCATTAAAATCTAACTGGGGTGACACGGTGGCTCAGTAGTTAGCACTGTTGCCCCAAAGCAAGAAGGTTGCTGGTTCAAGCCCAGCTGGGCCAGTTGGTGTTTCTGTGTGGAGTTTGCATGTTCTCCCCATGTTGGTGTGGGTTTTGTCCAGGTGCTCCGGTTTCCCACTGTGTCAAAAGACATGCGGGATAAGTTAATTAAATAAGCTAAATCGTCCTTAGTGTATGTGTGTGAATGAGACCCATATGGGTGTTTCGCAGTACTGGATTGCGTCTGGAAGGGCATCCGCTGTTTAAAACATATGCTGGATAAGTGGTGGTTTATTCCATTGTGGTGATCCCTGATACATACAGGGACTAAGCCAAAGGAAAATTAACAAATGACTGAATAAAATCTTACCTAGGGTAGCACAGTGGCTCAGTGCTTAGCACTGTTGCCCCATAGCAAGAAGATCGCTGGTTTGAGTTCGGGCTGATAAATAAGAGACTAATCCAAAGGAAAATGGATTAATGAAAATCTACCCTAAAATTGGTCATAATTAGCCTTTGATATCATTCGAAATTATCTATCCACACATTTTATTGTCATTAATATAAAAGACAAAATCAAGGCTAAACCAACTGTTCTATTAAAAATTGTATTTGATAATTAAAAGAAATATTAAATTAATCAATAAAAGACAATGTAACATAAGATTGCAAGTTTGACTTCTATAAGGTAAAATAATTCATGCATATTCAATTGCCCATGTTTTGAAAGAAGAATTGTCATAATAGCAATACTATTACTAAAAATGGAATGTTTCTTTTAATTGGGCTAATTCTAATTACATTATTTTACCTTATAAAATTGTACCTTATATTTACTAATAAATGATCTTTTATTGGGAAATTTAATATTTGACTTAATTATCAAAGGCATTGGTAACACTTTACAATAAGGTTCATTAGTTAATGCATTTACTAACATGAACTAATCATGAACAACACATGTACAGCATTTATTAATCATAATTGAACATTTACTAATGCATTATTGACATCCAAGTCCATGCTTGTTAACATTAGTTAATGCACCATGAGTTAACATGAACTAACAATGAACTACTGTATTTTCATTAACTAACGTTAACTAACATGAACAAATACAGTAGTAGATGTATTGTTCATTATTTGTTCATGTTAGTAAAGGCATTAATTAACATTAACTAATGAACCTTATTGTAAAGTGTGACCAAGGCATTTTAAGTAGAACAGATTATAGCCTTGATATAGACCTTAATGACTTTGAAATATGTGGATATATTTTGAATAATATTAAAAGTCTTTTCTACATTATGTATAAATCTCATAGGGATAAGATGAATGCTTTGATCTTTTAATGATTTCACATCTTCCTTTTTTCAGCTAGGTTTTAATTGTACACCTCTGCATGTATAATAGTTACATAAATATGTCTTAATAATAAATACACTAGCTTAAAATTAAAATGTATGGCTGAGTTTATACAATTGTTTAGTAGTAATATATACAAAATAATATGCATCATATGTTCTCATATTATCGGCCCTCAATACCTGAAACCATCTTTCCTGATTCAGACATCAGCCTGAAATAATAAAGTAAAATTGCTATAGATATTGAAGTGAAAAGTCTGTCCCCTGCCTGGAACATTTCATTACACCCTTATCTACCAGAGTATATATATTTCTTTCACAGTTAATGAAGCTTGAAATGTGATGCACTGATATAGATATAGATATTGTATATAATGAGAAGATATCATTCTCTGCAGATTTGATTCTTTCCTTTCCTTGTTTATTATCATCAGTTCATATCATTTTATATATCAGTTCATATCAGTCTATATCGATTCATAATTGTTAACACAAGTGTTGATAGCATAATAAGCCTTGTCTTCAGATTAATGGTTTGCTGTTTGGGAGAGGAAGTCACTGTGTGCTTGTGAAGAAAGTACCAACATATTTATCAGCTCAAAAAAAAAAAAAAAAAAAACACTGCCGCCTGTGTAGTGCTTCTGTAATTCTGTACACAAATCCTCACACACACACACACACATAAAAACCCACACAGACTCAAAATAAATAAATAATGAACGAATAAATAAACAGCGGCTGAGAGAAGCAAGAAAAGAAATAAATCTGAAGTTGTGAATTAATGATTGGGGAAAAGTGCAGACGCCTCTGTGCAACATATGCCAAAGCAAATACATGCAATAAACAGCAGCACAACCATTTAAAATAAAATAAAATAAAATAAAATAAAATAAAATAAAATAAAATAAAATAAAATAAAATAAAATAAAATTAAATTAAATTAAATTAAATTAAATTAAATTAAATTAAATTAAATTAAATTAGGCTAGGCAGTGGCACAGTAGGTAGTCCTGTCGCCTCACAGCAAGAAGGTCGCTGGGTCGCTGGTTCGAATTTCGGCTCAGTTGGCGATTCCCCAGTTGTTCTCCCTGCCTTCGCGTGGGTTTCCTCCAGGTGCTCCGATTTCCCCCACAGTCCAAAGACTTGCAGTACAGGTGAATTGGGTAGACTAAATTGTCCGTAGTGTATGAGTGTGTGTGTGAATGTGTGTGTGGATGTTTCCCAGAGATGGGTTGCAGCTAGAAGGGCATCTGCTGTGTAAAAACTTGCTGGATAAGTTGGTGGTTCATTCCGCTGTGGCGACCCCGGATTAATAAAGGGACTAAGCCGACAAGAAAATGAATGAATAATATAATATAATATAATATAATATAATATAATATAATATAATATAATATAATATAATATAATAATAAAAAACTGTTGGTGTCTCTTAATGACTGTATTTAGATGCAAAACAGACTGGATGAGAGCCAGTTATCTTCCGATATGAAGACAGCAGCGTTTTACATAAACATTTTGCATATGCTAAAACTCTCCCTCGACAACATTCAGATACACAACAAGATCTAATGACTAGTCACGTGACTTGTATGAATGGCAGCATCTTTTGTCCCAAAGCAATTTCTACGTCTTAAATTAAAGTGCCCTGCAATGAGAATGAAAGCATCGCATAAGTTTCTGCTCTTGTATGTTCTTTGTGTGCTTGACTGGGTGTAGGAAGATAAATAGTATGCAAATTGATCGTGACTCTGATGAATGCAGTCGAAAGGTTGGAAAACGATACTGAGTAGACTTTTTCCAAAAGCATGAATGCGAAGTGCATCGTGGCCTTAGCTAAAGAGGTTTGTATGTAAAGCAGACATAATGGCATAACAATGCCCCTGAAGTCATTACCGCTGTCATTTGCATATACTCACTTCATGTAAATTACGCATGAGCAAATATATGACAGATGTACAATAATCAGACTGCAATTATCTTATTATTTTTTTGTGAGGATAATTGCAGCGAGCCCAGATACTTATTCTCTAACCAAAGTGGGGTTAAAGCACCACTACATTCCCTGCCGTTAATTTAATTTCTCATAATAATTCTTGTTTAAGACAAACGATCCCTGCCTCAAATATAAAAGTCAGTTTCGCACCAAACAATAAGGGTATTAGCATTCTGGGGCCTGTTTGTGCTATCATTTACATTTTTATTAAGTTAAGATAAGCATTGCCGTAAATCTCTTCATACCCATGACGCACCTCTCTCTCTAGCCTTTTGTTTAGCACATCATCGCTGTTTCACTGTGTGAAGGAATAATTGTTCCCCGGTATTGTATGATATGATGCTCAGGGGATGTTGCATTATTTTATTATTTTTTGTTTTGCGCTTTTTTCGTGAAATAGACCAGCATGAGAGAATGTGCTTGTGGATTAATGGATTAATATTAATTTGAAAGCTAACCCCCAGAAGAGACCGCTGAAAGATAACATGATTTTTTTTTATTGTTATATCAAAAGAGGCAATTTGGATAATCACAGATGGCACAGGAGACTGAATTGTGAACTTGACCTTCTTGTTACAGTAGCTGCCTTTATTAGAATGGGTCAGATTTATGCAAGGTTGATACACAATATCAGCCTAATTTTGGAATAAATCCTTGGATGTAAGGTGTCCTACTGATACTTGAATAGTAATGAGAGTGGTTAACATTTTTTCGTGGGCCATATTATTCATTCATTTTCCTTTGGCTTAGTCCCTTATTTATCAGGGGTTGCCACAGCAGAATGAACCGCTAACTATTCCCGCATATGTTTTACACAGCGGATGCCCTTCCAGCCGCAACACAGTACTGGAATACACCCATACACTCTCAGGTTCACACACGCACTCATACACTCTGGCCAATTTACAGTAGTTCATCTAATTCACCTATACGCAAGTCTTTGGACTGTCCCACACGGAAAGAACCTATATAAACTTATATAAGCCTATTTTGATATAGGTTTTTAATATATGTGACATATATAAAGTTGGCTGTTTTCCTATATTACATTTAAATATAATATAGGAAAAGGTCAATTTTATGTACAGTATGTGCCATATTAAAAACCTATATCAAAACCTATATTAAAACATTATATAGGTTCTTTTCATGTGGGCCCTCACTTATTTGCCATAGTTAAATTTCATAACATGCCAATTACATGTGATACCAATTTAAAGTGTTCGCACAAACATATCTTGTATATACAGTACAGGGCTTATATGTGGATAAAGAAGCAATACAGGAGACCTATATGGCCTGTATACACACATATTTGCACCTTAGTTTTTTTCTATATGAGGCATACATACGCATATATGCAGTGTTTATATTATCATACATGTGCATATATACTCCATATAGGTTTCATAAAGGTCTTTCAATGTGGGGTGGGGGAAACCAAAGCATCTGGAGGAAACCTACCCCAACACAGGGAGAACATGCAAATATCCACACAGAAATGCCCCAGCCGTGACTCGAACCAGCCACTTTCTTGCTGTGAGGTGACAGTGCTAACTACTGAGCCACCGTGCCACCCAGGACCATATTATCTTTCACCATTTTTTCTTGTTTAATGTGCCATAGTCGAGTTTAACTAATGCTGCTTCTTCACAATGTTTTAAAAGATCAGGTTATGTCACAATTCTATTGAAACATTAGAAAATAAATGACAGACAGAGTATTATTGAATCACTGATTCTTTGTGAAAATATGCAAAGGAGAAAAGTAGAGTTAAATTAAATTTAATATGTAAATGATTTTAATAGGGATTAAGCTAAATAGAAAATGAACAAATTAATTAAATATTTTAATTATTGAAATAAATTAAATAAAAATCTATCTGCATATTGGCAATAATACGAAAAAGCCCAATACCAATAATTTATTAGTTACATAGAGCAAATGAGCATCACGTTTTTTTTAATAATTCCACATTTTTGTTCGGAGCAAAATGATTTAATACTTGATTTTTTTATCTAAATCTAAAGCAACTGGTGCGTTCAATGCTCAAGTGCTGGCACAAAACCATTGGTTAGGCAAAAACGTCAAAATGACAACACTTTAGTAAGTCAGTGTTTTTCTGGAGCAGCAAATTTATAATTTACATTTAGCAACAGCACTGGCTTTATTTATTATGTTTATTAAATAAATATGTTCTACTATGTGCCAAATAAAAGTAATACTGATTCTGAATAGCAAAGTGTAGTAAGATAAAACTAATTTAATGGGAAAAAATAGCTAGTACTGTATAGCAGTGTTTCTCAACCACGTTCCTTGAGGACCACCAACACTGCATGTTTTGGATGTCTCCTTTGTCTGTCACACCCATTACCGGTTTTTCTGTCTCTGCTAATGAGCTGATGATCAGAATCATGTGTGTTTGGTTAAGGAGACATGGAAAATAAGCAGAGCTGGTGGTCTTCCATGAACATGTTTGAGAAACATTTGCTGTAAAAGTACTGTGTGCAACTGACCAATATCAGTAAATACAAAAGATTGTTAAAATCAGAATTGGTATTGACCCCCTAAAAAAATCCCAACAGTGAATTCATAGATGAAAGGTTTGCAGAGACTTTCTGATGACAAAACAGTCTCCATAGTGATTGTTTGTTTATGCTGTTGTTTCCAAAAGTCAGTCAGTCTTGATTATGCCTCCTCAATGGCCGTGTTTCTCAACCCCATTCCACCAGCTCTGCACATTTTCCATGTCACCTTAACCAAACACACCTAAATCAGATCATTGGTTTTTTAGCAGAGACTGAAAGACCTGTAATGGGTGTGACAGACAATGGAGACATCCGAAGCATGCAGTGTTTTTGGTCCTTAAGGAGCGTGGTTGAGAAAAACAACTGCTCAGTGACATCACACTATTGTTACAGACTAAAAATACTAATTGAATGGGAAGTTAACATGTGGTCTAACATGTTTTTTTTTTATGATAGTTAAAAAACAGAAAATAAATATTTTTTTAAATCGTAAAAAACTATAAAAAAAATCATAAAAACTCTTGTGAAAACAATCTGCAATGTGAACCCAGCAAAAACAAATGTAGTCAAGAAGGGAATCTTTTACATTTTACTAATATGACAAATGATTTTTCCAAATATGCAATAAAATAATCAAAGCAATAACAATATTAAAAATATATTTCTGTAACAGTTAAACTTTCCCATCTCTTTTCCACAGTGTTCATCTGTCCCTTCTATTGGTTCGCATCTGAACAAAAGGCACGTTGTCTGTGTGCAAATCCAAGCCAAACATTAGCTCGGCCTTCTTATTATCAAGGTCTTTGCAAATCCATTTAGTTCTGCCATTTCCCTCAGTTCCAGTGCTGTACTGAAAGGAGAGTGAAACATGATTACTGGAACAGACAGTGCTTTCCTAGCACACGCGTCTTCATTTCCATAATATCCTCATCAATCTACAACTTGAGCTCAAGACTTTTACAAGTAAGTTTACGTTCATACACAATAATGATGGAGTCAAACACAGAAAAGTTTTTCCCTTGCACTCTTTAAAAAGGTTTTGCATATACATGACTATGTTTTCAAAAGGATTTCTATTTAAACATATCTGCAAAAACTCAGTCTCCGTCAGTTCGCCAAAAACACTGTTTTACATATGCCAGGCCAGTAGTTGGTGCTGTCATCTGTTAGTAAAGACTAGCTATAGGGAAATGATTATTAGCTCACTCACCTTGTTCTCCAGGTCTGATCCCAAACCGCCTTTTAAAGATGTATTTAGAATATGTGTTCATGTGTTTAGTATATGATGTGTCTTCACTATTGGTCAAATTATTGGTGAAGTAAATCCAAAGTTTGCTGAAGAAGCATTAGCAAACTCTCGAGTCGTAACATTTTGCTTGTTTGTTTGCAATTGTCTCGCATAATGTGCATGTCTAAGTTCCTAAAAAATACTACACAAATGCATGCCATGACCATTTCCAAAGGTTCCTATATACCAGGGATTGCCAAACTTGTTTCTGGAGGGCTGGTGTCCAACCCTAATCAAACCTGATCAAGCTAATCAAGGTCTTAAGCTGTGGAGTTTGAGTTTGCGAAATTCTGTCATACAGCTCTGCAAAAAGAAGCGGGATTAAACAAGATGATTAGACATTTAAAAAGCAAGCGATTGTTCCATATTTTAAATTTATGTCCAGAGAGGTCATATTTTGATCCTCGATTGGTCTCATGTAGTCTGGTGATGCGATTTCGCAGGTCAGAGTTCACCAAGCTTGAACTTTGCACCGCAGCAACCTGCGAAACTTCACCCATGACCCTGCGTTTCTGGTCTGACCCATTCGCGTGCATATGAATGGAAGTCTATGGGAGAAAAAGCCCAGAGTGACTGCAACTTTACTAGGTATACTTAAAACATTCAGGCAGGTGTGTTGAGGCAAGTTAGGAGCTAAACCCTGAAGGGCAAAGGACCTTTAGGAACGAGATTGGTGACTCCTGCTATTTACAGTAGGTGATTTTGATAACAATATTGGTGGCGTTTTAATTTTCATTGCCATGAAATAGACAAAATTAATCAAAAGTTTACCATTCTTGGCTAAAAACATTGTGTAAATTTTGTGTAAGTCACTGTTTTGCAGTTTGTGAATTGAAACAATCGATTGATTGAATAACTCAGTTCTTAATAAAGAAAGTAATTTTTTAATCTACTGGTAATCTACTAAAAGAATCACTATAACTAAAGCTAAACCTCTTTAACTAGAAAAAAAACAAACAGTGAAAGGTCCTGCGCTGTCTTGTCACATTTTGAAACAGTTCTGCTAATCCAGTTTGCGACTTCAGAGTAATCAAGTGGATTTTTGAGTGGTATACTTTATGGAAGATGTTTAGGGACAAAATGTTGTTAATTTCACACACAAAAAAACTCATGAAATTATGACTTTGCAGATTATATTATATACTGTTCACTGTTATACAAACATTTGACCATGCTTAGTTGTGAAGGATATTGTGCAATTGGCATTACATTGCCTTTCAAAACAATTGCTGCCTCAACAAAGTCAAATAGTGTGGTTACACATACTACAGAAGCATGTTCAAAATTAAAATGTTGACTCAAACAAAACCGACACAAACACACACATACAAAAAAACCATCTGTTTTGTTTTTGACTTTTGGGCACATTTCAGAATTGATAGTTTTCAAGTGACCTCAGACCACTAGGGGAACACCCCCCTGTCTCACTCACTGGCTGAGTGATTTCTATTTTTGTTTTAGGGAAAAAGCTGATTAATTGTTATTAATTGTTGTGAGATAACATGCAGCATTACTAAATGAGGAGGAGGCCTGGCTGGGCTGTGCTTCTACAGAAATTCCTTCATAGAAAAAACAGCCAGAAAAGACAAATGTATATATTTGTGCCGAATGGTACCATTATAGACCCACAATGATCTATGATACATATAACTGTCAAAACATTTGTATGCTTTTTATACAGTTTCTATTCTGTAAATTGAAATAAAAAATAAAAAAGTAAATAGCAGAAGTTAACAAATAGATATTTCCTACCAGAAAATATTAATCTAAGCAAAACAAACTCAAACCACATATAAAAGCAGATATCCATAATGCCATTAACAGTGACTAAATTGCTGAGGAAAATGCACAGGATAGATATAAACATTGCTGAACTGGAGCTCTGATAGGATCATGAGGGTTTTAAATGACTGAAAAACAGCTGCAGGTGCAGTATATGGATCACATTTACAGTTTGCGATCTTGTCTCTGTTTATATCTGTTTATATCCAAATATTCACAGCTTGAAACATATGTAAATCTGACCGGTTTGTGCTGCATTTCTATGGAGATCCCAGTGTAGCTTCCATTACGGCTCCTTTTTGCCTGTAGGTTTCTGCACAGGTTGAAAACTATCATTAAAAGCTTATAAAATTTTAAAGATGCACAGATACATACCCTAATATACATTTTTTTCTGAGCCTAACTACAACATTTTATTTTTACATTTTATTTGAAAATCTAAACTGTAGAACTGTAAAATAATTTCCCAATTGTGATTCTCTAGTGCTCCTGGCATCTGCCAGCCTCAACTATTCTGAAGCCTGTTTCTGATATTTGGTCTCTAATGTAGAAGGTTGTATAACATCCAATATGACCACCAATATATTGCAGTTTTTTTTTTTTACTCTGAATATTTTAATTATAAGGGCTCTATTTTAACGATCTAGGCACAAAGTCTAAAGAGTATGGTGGAAAAGTATTAAGGGCGTGTCCGAATCCACTTTTGCTATTTTAAGGATGAAAAAATATGCTGGTCCCTGGTGCATGGTCTAACAGGGTTGTGCTTATTCTCTCAATGAGTTATGGATTTGTTTTAAGCATAACGTGCATTAAACCAATTAGTCTCATTTCCCATTCCCTTTAAGAGTCAGTTGTATTGCACTATGACACATTTGCTTTTTACATGGTGGACTTTGTAAGTGGAAAAACTGAACACTTCACTAGCGAGAACACAGTTAAAAAGACCATCAGCAGCGCGAGGATAAAGATCGAGCCTCCTCCATTTGGCCTCTTTATTTTCTCTTTACTTTACTCCGTTACTTTCCTAGATAAAAAATGGTGTTGTACTAATGCTGAAGACATCCATTAGCCTACATATTTTATTTTGTTTGTTAAGCACAAAGAATTTTTGTTTCAAATCTATTTCTAAATTTAGTTCTAATTTCCAGGTAACTAATATATGAGCAAAAATAACTTAGTGCCCAAGTGGCAAAGCATTCTGGCCCAGATTTGGCATAAAGCTGGCAAAGCAGGCATTCATCCGGCACTGGCATACAGCATAAGGGCCAAACATGGCCCAGGGTTGGCAGAAGTGGCTCCGTCTTTAAGGCGGCACACAAGATTTGGGCCAGATGTAAAACATAGTATTTGGCCCAGATTTAAAAAAATTGATATGTGGGCCATGTGAGTTTGGCCAGTGTTGACCCAGTCTTGACCCACATTTAAAATACATTAAAATAATTTTTGAAAAAAATTCTACCAATCAGGTCACTTTGAGAAAAAGCTTGCCCATAGTGTGCCTAAAGCGCAATGCTTCATGGGTTTATAATATTCATTGCAATCGTGACACACCAACCTATCTGGCCCAGTTCAGGCCCAGTTATGAGTTAACTTGGCTGAGACACTTTCCCAGATATGGTTCGTGTTTAACCCTTGTCTGAAAGCCAGATTTGGTCCAGTCATGTACCGAAATTCACTGCGACATGTGGGCCAAGCAAAACCTGATTGTGTGCGCCATAACTGGGCCAGAGAAATTTTGCTATGTGGGTGTAGTCAAAAAACTGGGTTATATCCAGACACATGTCCTATTCTCATGCCCAATGATGCATACGTCTCTAAAACCTGACATGTGGACAAACTTGTTTTTATTAAAACTTTATCAACCTTAAAAACTTTATAAACCACGAAGTGGGGCAAATGGATTTGCTTATTAAACAAGTTGCGCAAAATGTGAGAATTAGGGGTTCGATGGTCTGAAAATAGCAACAGATCACGTCAAACACGTCTTGCGCCTTATTGCGCCGAGTGTATGATAGGGCCCTAAGTATTATAATCTTTTGTGTGAACTTAATACAGCACTTGCTAAATGAAGTTTCATAAACTAATTTCGAGAGGAGCACGTGATATGATTGACTGCAGCCGGCCACTCATCTAAGCTCATTAGCTAGCCAATCGGAACGATCCAAACCCACTATAAATAACCTAGCTAAAATGTACACCCCTATCTTCGTTTTCCGAAGAAGCACAGAAGGACGGACACAGCTCCTCTTCAAATCCTCAAATCTTCTTCTACCATACCATCGCCTGCGACATTAACTTCAACCTACTACAAATCAACAACGACAGCAACAACAAAACTCAAAAAATTCAACGAACACGCCATCATCAACTAAACAACAACATCATGGAAAGAGACGATACACCCGCTCCCCTAGGAACACCAGCACAAGGACAACAAGCCCCAACCGGAAACCAAACAAACACCGAAGCTCCCATAAGAGGCAGAAGACCCATCCGCTCTACAGTTTCAAGGACCCATCGCCGTACACAGTCTCCATCCCCCATAACCCCAAACCGCAACTTACCTTCTCCATCTTCATCATACGCATCTGCAAGATCCTCATCCCTCATCTCAAATAAAATGACAGTCGCCGAACTCCGTCAGACCATTACAAACGCCGGTATATCCATCCCCAACCGCTGCAACAAAGCTGAACTGTTGAAACTCTACGAAACCATCCCTTCACCAACTCCTCCCCCTCAGGACAGCAGACCAACTCGATCCCGGCACACCCCCTATCCTCAACCGACTTCTGCACAGCAAGCAACTAACCACCCCGGAGCACCCAAGAAAGCAACCAGGAAAACAAATAAAAAGCTACCTCAAGCTACTGGACAGTCTGCACCCGTTACCATTACCTTTCAAAACACAGACAATCCACAGGAAAATCACGCCACTCCAGGACTTCCCACTCCCCTTCTCTGGCCTCCAGCTCCACTTTCCAGCGGAAACTCCATTCCTGCTCTTCCAGACATCTCTCCCTCTCTCAACCCTCCTCATTCTATTCTCCCTTCTAACCTTCCCCATTCTTCAACTCAGTTTTTTCCCACTCAAACTTTTCCTACGATCCATAACGCCGTTCCTCTTCCTACTAATTTCCCCTCTTCTACTACCTCCTTTTTCCCCTCTACATCCCTCCACCAAGCACCCACTGTCATTACTAACCCTCCCCAACAGTCTACTCTTCGTACTAACATCTCTTCCGCACGGCCCCCCTTCACTCTAAGCACTGCCACACCCCTTCCCATTCCGCAAAATGCTCCAGTCCTGGAACCACCCCCGATCTCCAATGCCATCAGAAACCTCATCTTATCAGGTGCCGACATAGACCTTTCAACACTCCTTTCACCCATAGCACCTCCCTCGGCAGAGCGACAGGTGGATTGCGGCGAATTCACTATTACCCTTAAACCACCAGTCAGTTCACAAACTCGCACACTCTCCATTGCCGAATTTCACGTAGCCTTCGCACGATACACAGAAACCATCTGCTCAGTTTTTCCCCATAGGAGGCGCGAGCTGAATGACTATATGGCCATCATTTCAGAGCTCGCGCTCTCCTATGGGGGAACACATTTCTACACATATCATAAATTATTCTCAGCTAAATGCGCAATTCGCGTCACTCAGTGGAATCAGTGTACTTATTGGGGGGCTTTGGACACTGATCTCCACAACAGAGTATTCTTAGGATGTCGCAATCTATCCTGCGCGGTCTGCCGCTCTAACCTTCACCCGACCACTTTCTGTCCCTTCGTAATTCCCTCCGCCGATAAAGAACTACAAACTCCAAAATCCACCAGCTACGTACCTCGCCCTTCTACTTCCACTATCCCCTCTCTACTTCCTCCTCCCTCCTCTCAAAACCCTCCTTCTCAAATCTGTCAAAGCTCTAATATCGCTAGATGCTTTCGCCACCCGTGCAAATTCCTGCACACTTGTAGCTACTGCGGCGGCGCACACGCTCGTGTCGTCTGCCAAGTACTAAAAGCAAATAAAAAACATAGAAATTACTTGTCGACTCCTGTTGATATTTCTAAACTGTATTCTGAATTATGCTTGCACCCAGATCCTAATTTTTCTGAATTTCTCATTTCAGGTCTGTCTAATGGATTCCACCCTGGTGTTTCGACCCTTCCTTCCTATAACTTCGCATGTCCTAATCTCCAATCCGCTAACGCCGAACCAGATGTGGTGGATCATCTAATCAAGAAAGAGATCGATAATAAATTTATGATCGGTCCCTTTCTTGCCCCCCCGTTTAGCACCTATCGGATTAGTCCAATCGGCGTAGCAACCAGAAAATTTTCTGGGAAAAAACGACTAATAATCGACCTGTCTTCTCCTCATAATTCTGCCTTTTCAAGCATTAATAGTTTAATTTCACCCGATGAATTCTCATTGAACTACCATGACATAGACCAAGCAATTTCTCTAATTAAACTCGTCGGCCGTAACG
Source organism: Danio rerio (assembly GCF_052040795.2). Lineage (NCBI taxonomy): Eukaryota > Metazoa > Chordata > Actinopteri > Cypriniformes > Danionidae > Danio > Danio rerio. Next base: position 32,704,135 of record NC_141035.1, read on the forward strand.
CTTGGCTCGCTAAAGTTGACATTACGTCAGCTTTCAAAATTATGCCGTTACACCCTGATTTCTGGCACCTCTTTGGCATCAATTGGAAATCCCAATTTTATTTCGCAGTCCGTCTTACGTTCGGCTGCAGAAGCAGCCCCAAAATTTTCGACATGCTTTCAGAAGCAATATGTTGGATCCTCGCTAATAATTACGGAATCCCGCACGTAGTCCACCTCCTTGATGATTTCCTCATCATCTCTCCCCCCCATACCCCACCTGCTCAACACCTAGCGACTACTAAAGCAGTTTTCGCTAGGCTGGGTATCCCCCTTGCAGAAGAAAAAACTGCTGGACCCAGCACTCGCTTAGAATTTCTAGGCATTAATTTAGACTCCCAAAAATTTGAAGCTTCGCTGCCCAAAGAGAAAATTGATCGAATCATTTCTCTATCTTCCATATTTTTGGAGAAACATGAATGTTCTAAACGCGAACTGCTATCAATATTAGGACATCTTAATTTCGCCATGCGTATCATTCCTCAGGGTCGCCCGTTTATCACTCACCTCCTACAACTCGCAGCTTCCGTCCACAGCTTAGAAGATAACATAACGTTATCCGACCCCTGCCGCAATGAACTCAGCCTGTGGATTTCCTTCCTTAAGTGCTGGAACGGCTGCTCATTCCTAGCGATCTAATTGCATCCCCCGTAGACATCCAGCTATACACGGACGCAGCTCCCTCGGTAGGATTCGGTGGTTTCTACCAAGGCCGCTGGTTCGCCTCTGATTGGCCCTCTCAAATGCTGGAAACTCCTCTACCTCAATATTCGTCTGCTTTATTCGAATTATACCCCATAGTAGCCGCTGCCTTATTATGGGGAGACGAATGGTCTGCCTCTAGCATTCTCATTCACTGTGACAACGAAGCCGTTGTGCACTGCATTAACAGAGGGCGCTCTCACTCTCCCGCTTTAATGCCGCTTCTCCGTCGCCTTATTTGGACCGCAGCCAAAAAACAATTTATCATAACTGCTATACATGTGCCCGGTTTTCATAACCAAATTGCTGACGCTCTTTCTCGCTTTCTTTTCCAGAGATTCAGACAACTAGCGCCGGAGGCAGAGCAGCACCCGACTCCCATCCCTCCTTATTCAGAGATGATATTCCAATAAATCATCCAATGCATGAGCTGCACCAAACATCCATATCCCTCATTCTGCAGGCTGTGGCTCCAAGGACCTTACAAGCATATCTCACTGCATGGAAAACATTCAAACACTTTCATTGCACATACAACACCATATTCCCAGATTTCTCCCTGCTTACAATAAGCTCATTTATTACATACCTTCATTTTCATAAAAACATGCAGGCAAACTCCATTAAGAGCTATTTAAGTGGTATTCAGTTTTTTCACAAACTCATGTACGGCTCCATTTCTGAATCCATTGCCAACTCTCAAGTCAGCCTTCTTATTAAAGGCATACAGAAAGCACGCCCCCCCACCCCAGATGCCAGATTGCCCATCACACATAACATACTCTCCAAAGGCATTTCCACGCTCAGGAAAGGCTACATATCTTTTCATACAGACCGCACACTAGATGCAATGTTTATTCTTGCCTTTTTCGGATTTCTCAGATGTTCTGAATTTACAGTAACATCAAAATTTGATCCTTCTATCCACCCCACTATAGCTGATCTGACCCTGATTGATGAGGAGACAATTTCTTTCCTCATCAAACAAAGCAAAACAGATCAATCAAGAAAAGGACATTGCATCTACATATTTAACATCCCCTCCTCCACAAGCCCCTTCCAAACACTCCTAGCTTATAAACACTATAGGAAATCACTAAGCAACAGTCCCTCAGCCCCCCTGTTCATAGACGACACACACAACCCAGTGACACGCTTTTGGTTCCAAAAACACCTCAAACCTACCCTACATCATTCAGGCTTCCCATCAGAATCATACTCCAGCCATTCATTCAGAATCGGAGCCGCCACTACAGCCGCACACAAAGGGTTAACGCAACAACACATACAAACACTTGGAAGATGGTCTTCCGACGCCTTTAAATCTTACATTAGGCTGAGCCACAGCCATCTTAAGGAAGCCCAGAGGACCCTCACTAGCAGAAATGCCAATCCCAGCAGCCAAGGGTACAGGCATAATCCAGGGACAAGTCAAGACCCAGCCATGCCAGCTCCCCAGGGGCGGAAGAGCTACCCAATTATGTAAAGGAGCAGGCACGACCCAGCCTCCTAATGGTTTCCCTTCTTCCAGCTTGAGTTGCACTCAGCTTCTCTACCTAGACACTCACCTTACTACAGCAGACGTTCCTCCTGCCCAAGCCCCCTTCTGCCACTCCGCCCCCCCAGGCCGCTGCCACAGAAGTCTCCACTGCCCCCACCCCATTCTAGGACTTCTGTAGGACCCCGCCCCTTGGCTCTGAACCCGTACAACGTTACACAGAGCTTTGATTCCGGCAGGAATCATATTAATCTTGCCCCAGCCCTAGCTTTTATATATTATATATCATTTCTTATAATGCTATATAATATAGTCTTATTTTATTTATTTTCTCTGTTCGATTTGTTTTATATAAATGTATATTCATATGCACCCACGCATATAAATATAAATTAATATATATAGTGCTGCCACCCTCATGCTCAGTTCCCGCTGGAACACTCCCAGAGCACCTATTCCGCCCGTCACCCTCCAGTAGAAGTCTCCATCTCCCCATCATCTCTCCCAACTCCTACTGGAGTTGGCCAAAATTAGCTCACCCAACCCTGAGCTGTGACACGAGCACGAGTCACTGACCCTCCCCGGCCCTAGACCTTATTTTTCTTTATTTCTTATTTATTTTTCACATTTATCTTTTATTTTTTAAAAAATTTTTTATATATCTATATGCACCCACGCATATAAATATATACTTATATATAGTGCTGTCACTTTCAAGCTCTAACACTCGCAAGAGTTGCTCACGAGCATTCGACCCCCGCAGGGGTCATCGCCCAAACGCCACTCACCCTTCAGCTGGGGCCTCCACCCGCCCTCCATCGTTCCCGTCCCTAGCTGGAGACGGCACTTGCAGCTCTATCTCCTGCTGGAGAGCCCAAAAGAGCTAGACTCCCGCTGGAGTCAAGTAAAATCGCCCCCCCCCCAAGGCCTTAGTTTTTCCCCATTATATATATATATATCTATATATCACATATACATATATATTTATATATAGTGCTGTCACCCTCAAGCTCTAACTCTAGCAAGAGTTGCTCCCGAGCATTCGACCCCCGCAGGGGTCATCGCCCAACCGCCACTCACCCTTCAGCTGGGGCCTCCACCCGCCCTCCATCGTTCCCGTCCCTAGCTGGAGATGGCACTTGCAGCTCTATCTCCCGCTGGAGAGCCCAAAAGAGCTAGACTCCCGCTGGAGTCAAGTAAAATCGCCCCCCCCAAGGCCTTAGTTTTCCCCATTATATATATATATCTATATATTGCATATACATATATATTTATATATAGTGCTGTCACCTCACAGCTCTATCTCCGCAAGGAGTGTTCCTCGAGCAATTACTCCCTAGGAGCCCCTGACCCCCCCGCAGCCCTAGTAACCCCCTCATCCAGCTGGAGTCCTCACTTTTTTACTCCTCATCATTTGACTCCAAATGGATCCCCGTCCATCCCACAGCTCTGACCCCCGCTGGGGTTTCCCTTAGTTTCTAATCCAGCTGGAGTATTTATAGCCCACGCCAACTCGGCACTGGCTCCCGCAAGAGCCCGTATCCCCCTTGGCTCCCATCGGAGCCACTATACCACTATATCCAGCAGCCGGATATAGCATTTCAAGCCTTTCGGGGAGTTTCTTCGAATACACAGCTGCTGTCCCGAGTCTCATGCATTTGGGGAGCTCTCGAGAACACCTGACCTCGTACTCCCCTCACATGCTTTATGGACCTGGCGGGAACCCTGGGCTCAACTATCTCCGAGCTCAGGGTTCTCTCCCGGGACAGCATGCCAAACCTGCTAACTTGCTAACAAGTTGTCAAACAGTATCTAAGTGTGAACTCTTGAAATGAAGTTTCATAAACTAATTTCGAGAGGAGCACGTGATATGATTGACTGCAGCCGGCCACTCATCTAAGCTCATTAGCTAGCCAATCGGAACGATCCAAACCCACTATAAATAACCTAGCTAAAATGTACACCCCTATCTTCGTTTTCCGAAGAAACCCCCCATCCACCCCTTCTCCTCCTTTCCTCTTTTGCCGAGGGGAGCTCTCGAGAACACCTGACCTCGTACTCCCCTCACATGCTTTATGGACCTGGCGGGAACCCTGGGCTCAACTATCTCCGAGCTCAGGGTTCTCTCCCGGGACAGCATGCCAAACCTGCTAACTTGCTAACAAGTTGTCAAACAGTATCTAAGTGTGAACTCTTGAAATGTAATTTGAGTATGAAACAAGACATTCCTCAATAGAACTTGTTTCAAAAATACTAAACATCACATATCTTTAGACTTTCAGCTTCATATTTGGGTTGCATTCTCACTGTCACTCAAGGACAAATTCCTAGTTGAGGCTGCAGGATCATTCACATAGTCTTTTTGAAGGACTTTTTTTTGTACTGTGCAGCCCAGTGATAGAGGCACAGACTTTTGATGGAGCTGTATATGATGTATGACTGAAAGAAGGCAGCGCTGCTCAATTCCACCTGGGTTCACCGTACATCCGCAAGACGAGTCTTTGGGACCCTGCTTCTGTCAGTCAGCCGGACCTCTATCTCCCTTCAACACCTTCCAATCACAATAGCCCTGGGAGGCAAAGAAAGCCCTCAGTCCAAACAACAGACCTAAACCTTTTCAAAAATACTTCAATCCCATTGGGGATGATTTCAGCAAAGCTGTTTCATTGAACTGCTATGATGCGTTTCATATAAGAAAAAAAATGCACACACGAGGGAGGCGAATCCAAGCTGCCATAGATATGATACATGTATTCATCCAAACCTCTCACAGCCTTGGAGTGCAATTAATCTGGGATTAGGTGGGACAAAGCCCGGAGTCATATCCCCTTCGCTCTTTATGTGTCAGGACCCCATCATAACCGAAATTCCCAGCCTCTGGCTCTGAGAGGGAGGGTGTTGTGATTTAATAGCTTGGGTTATCCACATAGGTGCTTTGATTGATGAGCATCAGGGTCTGTTTTATATTGATCTGCCACCTTATATGATATGTATGGTATACGTGCTGTGACTAGATGTTTTTCAGTATCTTTTACCATTGAGCTGGTAAAGTTCACCCACATATGAAAATTCTCCCTCTGCCACCTGTTTGAGTTTCTATCTTCTTGAGTGATTTTCTTAAAATCACTCTATATATCTTGAAAAAAAGCATTGTGGATTTTTGAGTGTGCTTCACACAAGTGAGTGGGTTTGACAAACCACCTGAAGAAACACTCATTCTCTCTATATGCACCATACACTTTAATTAAACTCCATCTTACAAGTACTCAATAAGGAAAACAATGTTCACCTGTAAAAGTACCACAAATCATGTTCTGTCCTAAGTAAAAGTACTTGTATGGTCTGTCTTAATTTATGTGTATAATCAAAATATGTATTTATAGTATATGTATAGTTAGGAGTTAGTACAGTTTACTACTCTGGTATGCTAGTTATGGATAGGTTAAAAATACTCTTATGTCCAGTGTTGTGTTTATATTGAGGATTATGTCTATTTATGTGGCACTGTGGTCCTGTGAAACATGACATTTTGTTCCACTGTATGTTTACACATGTAGCCGAATGACAATTAAAATCAACTTGACTTTACTTGACTGTTAAAAACAAAATAAAGATTTTTGAAAAATACTGGAAGCCTGAAATCATTGACAGGAGGCACAACTATTATTTAAGTCAATGGTTACAGGTTACAAGATTACAACATGGATACAACATTATTTTAAAGATCTTCTTTTGTGTTTGTTACGGTCCGTGGGAGTTTGTATTTTTGTGCCTTCTCCCTTTCTGTTTTGCTTGTCTCCCTTCGCTCCCTTTGCATCTCCTTGTCTGTCATTCGCTCTTTGTCTCGTCCTATCACCTTTTGTTCCGCTACTTTTTCTCTGCTAGGTAGCCTACCTGCTGATTGGATACCGAGCCTGTCACTCCTCATTAGGGCGTTTCCTCGTGGACCAATTGGACTTCGTTCCGCGAACTTTAAATTTGACCGGCACGCCTTGTTTTTCAGAGTGCTATATGTGTGTGTGTTGGTTTGTGTTCGCTCGCTGCTGTTCATAATGTATGCTTTGTTCTGTGTTTCTGAATAATTACATCGATGTAAATTAGGCCATGGTTAAAGAGTTTATCATTCCTTTTTGGGGAAAAGGAAATAGTTTACTAAGTCGCGCAACATACATTTTGCCCGTAGGTAACTCCAATGTTCAGAAACACTAGGTAAGTGGGTGAGCGCCGCATTTTGTATTTTTGCTTATTATTTCAGGGAGTTTAGGTGTGGCGTCGCAAACGCTGAAGATTTCGGTTTCTTTTTCACATATTGATTTTTATTAGTAAGTTTAGAGGGGGATCTTGTGTTCTAGTTTAGGTGGCTTTTGGTTTTGTTTAGTTTTTTGCTTTGGCGCCACTCTAGTTCCTTTTTCCCCTAAAACTTTTGATTGTATTTCTTTTTTTTCTTATTATTATTATATATACATTGTACAAAGCGCACACATGTAAGCCTCTCTTTTGTTGGCTTCATTTTTCTTCTCCTCGTTAGAGGAATAAATGAATTGACCGTAAATTTTGTGTCCTGGTATATTTTCCATCCATCTACTCTGTAATAATTTAATATTATAAGTGTAACGTTTATTTTCCCTAGACAACTTAATTAAACCGTAACAGTGTTCAACAGAAGAAAGAAACTGTAACTGGTTTGGAATAAGTGTATGGTTAGCGACTGATGGCAGAATTTTCATTTTTGGGTGAACTATCACTTTAATGAGATTTATTATTTTAAGTCTTCCTATTTTAAAGTTTCATTCGTTTATCCGTAGGGACACTAGAACCAATTTTGACCAATATTGGCCACATATTCATAAAAAGGTTGTAAATTCTCCACATTATCATTCCATGTAAAATTGTAGGATTAAGTAATTACTTAAACATAATTATATTTTTGACCAACGTATTATTTTAGTGACCACAGATTTTTGGTTGACATGAGGTGGATGACATGGAATTGAACCAGATTTTGATAAACACCCAAAAAATACAAACATAATAAAAATATAACGAACCAAAAAAAAAGAGAAAAATTATTTGTAGTAACAATGGAATGACACAAGCATAATGTGTAAGGATAATGACACAAGTTTGTTGAACTACTGAAATGGATTAAATACTTTATATAAAAGCCTTTTTTGGTGATGGCAGCTTAAAGACGCCTCTCATATGGAGACTTCAACAGAGTGTAAAAATCTTGATGGCTCTATGGGACTCGACTATCAAATCTGATCTTCAATTTGTGTTTACTGGATTCAGTTAGGCGATTGGCTGGGCCATTTGATTTTCTTTCTCTGAAAGCATTTGAAAGTTTCCTTGGCTGTGTTATGGATCATTGTCTTGCTGAAATGTCCACCCTGGTTTCATCTTCATCATCCTGATAATGTAGATGTTAGACTGATGTAGCTAATATTAATTTACAATAACGAAGGACAGAGGGTTGCTGAATAACTGAGAGATTTGAGCTGCTGTCTAAGCTTTTACTGCTTTTTTAAAGCTCTCTTTCTTTACATATGTATGTGTTCAATACTTTTTTCCCTGTGTCATTTCATTGTATTACAAAACTTGTAAACTAATTGGTATTGTTTTCTTTGCATATATGGATTTATTTGGTTGTTACTAACATCTGGTGAAAGTGTCAAGACAACAGCACCTTTAGAAATATGTTTTCTGAGATAAATGGTCACATGTTGAATACTTATTTCCCCCACTGTGTACAACACAAATAATATTTAATGTTTGGTCATCATAACTCATCCTATAATAAAATAAAAACATATGAATATTTAAGTATATAATCAAAGTAAAAAATACAGAGATTATGCCCAAAATATTGTGTCCTGCTCAGTAATGAAGTATTTGGAGTATGCTGGATAATATGCATCTTAAAAAATTTAAAATGTTTTTAGCAAAGCTTTTTTCTCAGCAGGCATATTACTTGTAATGCCTATGAGTATCTGATTTGTGCAAAGACCAAAGCCTATACCTATTAGCTGAATGGAGAAACCTTAAAATCTCAAAAGTTTTTTTCAAACATCTCAAAATATTTCAAATCAGCAACAAAATCTGACATGAACTGTCTCTAAATTGTTCTTCTTATATCTTCTTATACTCAGAAATGTTATATTTCATGCTGTATACCAGCCAAAAGACAAACATTTTTTAGATAAGCTTATTTTGGTAGTAAATTGGTGGCATTATGGTGGCACAGTGGGTAGCAAAATCACCTCACAGCGAGAAGGTCACTGGTTCGAGCCTCGGCTGGGTCAGTTGGCATTTCTGTGTGGAGTTTGTTCTCACTGTTCACGTGGGTTTTCTCTGGGTGCTCCGTTTTCCGCGCACAGTCCCAAAACATACGGTATAGGTGAATTGGGTAAGCGAAATTGTTCGTAATGCATGTGTGTGAATGAGTGTATGGATGTTTCCCAGTGATTGGCTGTAAAACATATGCTGGATAAGCTGGTGGTTCATTCCACTGTGGCGACCTCAGATTAACAAAAGGACTAAGCCAAAAAAAAAATGAATGAATGGATGAAAGAATGTATTAAATGTATTTTTTTTAGTGAACCAACCCTTTAAATACAATATTAATTACATTTACTTTCTCAATTATATGTCCTACTTCATTGTATTGACATTTCTACTTGTCATCTAAATCCCATTTACACATATACTTAAGCAAATCCTCTTCCAGTGTAGTATATGGCACAGTGAAGTGTGCATCAGGCTTTAGCCCTGTCTTTTGTTCGAGTGTCCCCTTTGAAATGAGGCTCTGGCTGTAAATTGCTTTAATGATGTGCTCGTCTTTCACCCTCCCTCAGGTGCTCCTCCAGTCGGGCTCTTCGCATTGGTTCTGACGGGCCTGTTTTTGCCTCTCTCCTCCTCCTCTTGCTCTCATCTCCTCCTGCATGTGTGCTCTCGGTGTCAGCCGAGTGTGGGCTAACAGTGGAAAAGGCCTTTTGATGTACAAAGAGCTGTGTTTTCCGCTACAATAAAGATGGAGGAACACACCCACTCTTTTGCGCACCAACATCAAACACGTATAGAATAAGAGAGCGGCGCGTTTGAGACTGACATCTGCGGATGTCAAAAAGTATGAAAACAATTCTGGGGCCTGTATTATGGGACTGGACATCTTTTATCCCTTATTTTCCCCCTCCTCTTTATATGATGCGAGAATTGCTTTGTACTTCATTGGAGCAATTGGCGGAATGAGGGTTGATTGGCCTCATTTATGAAGAAATGTTGTGCTTTGTTTTGCAGTTCGATGTTAGCATTTAATGCAAGGCAGATATGGCACTTACTGTAGGCCCAATCCTGATAAAATGTTTACTCCCCTTCCTCTACCTCTTTCCTTCCCATTGAAACAGAGTGTGAAGGGGAAGGGCTTCAAATTCCCAAACTCTACACAGAAATGCCAACTGACCCACCTGGGGCTTAAACCAGCGACCTTCTTGCTGTGAGGCGATCGTACTACCCACTGCGCCACCGTGGTGCCCTAAATGAACTATATACAGTTAGTAGTCAAAATTTGAAGTGGATCAAAAAAGATTTTCTCTTTACTAAACAATACATTTAAAATCAACTGGATTAGACAACTTCTTAAATATCCAACCTCTATTTGGAATATGATTCCCCTCCATATTTTATGTAGTTTGGGTGTAAATATTACTTTTCTTTCATCTTTCAAACTTTCATCATTTCACCAGCAAGCTTTTTTTAGCATGGAATTTGATTTACAAACAAAATTTTTGCCCACTGTCAACAATTACTTATAATAAGGACATATGACATAATAATAAGGACATTTTATGTAAACAAAATAAATTATTTTGCTAACTGGTTTCATAACATTATATTGGTAGACCAATTTTTCAATTCAGCTGGTCTTCTCTTTACATCCAAGGAATTCTTAACAAAATGTAATTTTTTCCATACCACCAAAGGATTTTACAAAGGTTTTTGGTGTAATCTCTCCTAAAATATTTTGTATAAACAACAAAACAGATTAAATTATCAGCTTTTACCACAATTTTCATCCAGTAACTTGTCAATAGGTGAAATATGCTTTTCCAATAGATGTAAGAATAATAACAGATCAATAAAAGCCCTGGGCAACGCAGTGGCAAAATAGATAGTGCTGTCACCTCACAGCAAGAAGGTCGCTGGTTCAAACCTCAGCTGGGTCAGTTGGCATTTCTGTGTGGAGTTTGCATGTTCTCCCAGCGTTCGCGTGGGTTTCCTCCGGGTGCTCCGGTTCCGCTGCGTAAAAACGGGCTGGATAAGTTGGTGGTTCATTCCGCTGTGGCGACCCCAGAATAATAAAGGGAATTGAAAATGAATGAATGATTTAAAGCCCTTTTCCAAGAATGTTGCAAACCAAAATCAAATGCAATAGCATTTTTAACTGACTCAAATATGAGCGATGTTGATTGGAAAACAGTTTGGCTTCGGCCTTATCACTGTCTTTTAACAAACATGGTTAAAGAGATTTTGTTTAAACTCTTTCACAGAATATATCCTGCCAAACGTTATTATTTATTTATTTTAGTGTTGCCCCAACGCGTCATATTTTTTGGCGAAATGTAATTGACTTTATTGCTTTCGATATTGATGAAAATATTAGTTTACATTGGAAAGATGTCCTTTTTGGAAATGTTTTAAAACTCTAGAGACAAAAAGACCTTTACATTTTTATTCATTTAATTTTATTCATTTTATTAAATTTTATTGCATTTACAAATGAAGTGAAGCATTTGATTGAGTCCATATTACCCTCAAGAAAAAAAGCTATGCCAGTTGTACAAGCCATCATTTAATGTATTCCTGTGATATTGTTCATATTTCAACCTAGCCTTTGAAATTGTCTTTGCATTTGTTGTACTTGACTTGTTTTGTATCTTTTGATGTTATTTAATAAAAAAAAAAAACATGTGAAAACTCCATATGAGATTGTTGTCGGCGACTGCTGCAGTTATTTCAGTTGCGTTATTTTTGGGTATTTATCTTCAGGAAATCCCTGAAGGCATATATTATGTTATCGTGACAATATAGTGTGGCAATTAGCTCGTAACTATCCATATTTGTCTAAACACACAAAAACAACATTAACATTATACCCAACACTGTAAAACGGTCCTGTGGTCCTAAAAAATCTCAGTTTTAAGGGCTATCTCGTCTTTCACTTTAGCCCTACGCCTTCAAGCTAGAGAATTGGGACACCCCTACGCTTTTACATAATAAGGGGAAGGGTTAAGGGGTAAAATTGGAATTGGACCTTAAAGTAATCAATTCATATTAGTGTCTAAAAAATAAATGTATTTATATGACAGAGGGGAAAAAATGGTCATTCCGATATTTGAAACCTCAGGACTGGAGTTTTTTTCTATGCACCTATTTTTTATGAGCATTTTAGAATATTGTATTTATCAAAACATTATTTTAGAGCAAGTAACATATAACTAAGCCACTTAAAAAAACTAACAACAAAAGAACCAAATGTTTTATCTTTGGCTCACTGCACAAACCCTCATTTGAAAGCTTCATAGTGCTTGAGTATGTAATGGTGTATGAGTGTATCTTCACAAAAAGAGAGTACATGCATGATAAAATCTAATTTTGTGATAAAACATGGAAATAGCTTTCTTTTCTGTCCTGTTGTTTAATATATTTATTTCTGTGTGTAGTGATATGGAACTGTAATGTGGTCAGGATCTGTCTGGAACTTTTCAGTTGTTGAAAAAAACATCAAATTTGGTTAAAAAAAAAAAAGTGTAGCAATTTTGTTTTTGCTTGATTATTTAAAATGACAATTAATTTAAACTAAAATGTTAAATAATGCACATGCAATAAAAATATAATAATAAAAAGCAATTATATCTTCATAATAGGCTGGTTAATTAACTACTGAGTAATTACCTGCCTATTATATGTCTATTATTAAGATATTGGCAGTTTTTTAAATATTTATAAAGTATGATCTTATTCTATATCCCCAGTCTTACCAAATGCATAAACCCAATTACTTCCATATTGTAACTATATAACTAATTGAAAATCACAAATAAATACTTTATTGAGCTAAAAGTCTTTTTTTAATTGCTTGTGAATATCAATAATTGTATCTTAAAATAAAGTGTAACAGTGAAAGCTAATAGCAAACGTTCTTTAGTGTTGTAAAAGTGTATAAATAATGCTTAAACATCATTTCAACAGCTTTTTGTGGACAGCTAACTCGCAGAAAAGTCACAATTTTAAGTTGAATTAGTTCCCAGTTAATTAATTAATTAATTTATTTATTTATTTATTTATTTATTTTTACAATGATGACGAGGATGATGATGATTGTGGTGGTGAAAAAAAAGGGTTTCTACATAAAGGATAAAGGTAAATACATAGACTCTCCAAACATATTTTTCCTACATGTTGTCTACCTGAAGTAACTCATCATTTCTTTCATCAATCGACTACACAGAGAGAGAACCAGAGACCTGTCCTTCTTATTGTGACCCTCGCAGCTGGAAATAGTCTGTGTTGTAATGGGTTGAAGACACAAGGTCTGTACCATGCGTGTCACTGACAGAGTCTGAGTATGATTACAGCTAGAGCTCAGGATAATGAACACACATACAGACTGACTGAATGATGTGTTATTCTTCTTCTCTTCTTCATTCCCAGCGCTTTATATTATAGCATCTAAATCACCATAACAAGGCTCTGTTTTTCTAAACACTGTCACTGGGCTGCACTTTTCTGAAAATGCCACAGCCTTTTGAAAATATCAAGGTCAAAGCATTTTGTTCTTTTTTGTCAGAGACTATTTATTTATTTACTTCTTATTTATTCATTCATTTATTTATTTATTTATTTATTTATTTATTTATTTATTTGTTTGTTTGTTTATTTATTTATTTGTTTGTTTGATTGATTGATTGTTTATATAATTTATCTGTTTTTTTAGTGGGATAACATTCAGTAAATTTTAGCATAGCACTCCTGAAAAGTTCCTGAATGAAAAGATGGTCAAGGTGCTCCAGGATTGACCAGCCCAGTCACCTGAATTAAACATTATTGAGTATGTCTGGGGTAAAATGAAGAAGAAGGCATTGAAAATGAATCCAAAGAATCTTGATGAACCTGTCCTGCCAGAACACTTTCTTTGCCATTCTAGACGATTTTGCAAGTTATTTGAGTCTTTGCAGAGATGTATGGATGGAGTCGTCCAAGCTCATTGGAGTCATATACAATATTAATTATTTTTCCACTGCACCATGACTTTATATTTTGTACTGTACATTATTTCTGTTAAGTGACAAGACTTTTGTCTAAGCAAAGTCAGGCCTTGCTGTCCTAATTAAATAATTAAAAATCAAGGCATGATCATATTTTATTTTGGTGAAATAAGCCTAATCTGGTTATATTTGCCTTAAAAGCCACATCTGAGAGCAAATGATCAATTAAATGTCAAGTTATTATTTGTTGTTCCCAAAACTTGGATAGGCGACAAAACTTTTGTACTGTAAGTGTATAAAAATACTGTATGGAAACAAAATCACAAAAAGACTTAAATACTGTAATTACTGTAAATTGTTAAATAAATAATTTAAATGCCTTTTGTTAATTGAAACAGAAATCAATCTAAACCAAAAACAAAAAGCAATACAGAAAATGGAAAGTAACTAAAACGATATGAATTTTTTTGTCAGTTGTATTCAAGCTAAAAATAGAAAATAAGATAACCATAAAAACCTAAACATTTACTCAAATCTGAGGCAAATTATATGTTTAAGCTTTTGTAAACTAATAAAATAATACAAGCGCTAAAACCTTATATTTTAACTTAAAAAATAAAATCTGATTAAAAATATTTTATAAAAGAACAACATTATATAAGGAATTCTGAAATCAGAATGAATTTTTTTTTAAATACAATATTTGAGATGGTATTTCAGTGTTAATAGGCTCTGGTTCTTATAAAATTATCTTTTTAATTATTTATACGTTTAAGTGAAAACTCTGTATCCATATACAATTCTGATGACAGCAGGGCAATGGACAGTGCTTTTTTGGTGCAGTTTGCTGTCAGTTTTGACAGGAGTCTAAATCCAAAACTCAGCACTGTCAATATGAACAAAACCTCACACAAATCTCTCATGTCCAGGCCTGGAGAACTATTGCTGGCTTACTGGGCCATTTTATCAAGAGATAACACTGCCTATGGTGCTAGGAAAATTGCAAAAAAATTATGTTCCATTCTCCTTCTAGATTTATTTGTACTGCGTGGCATAAGAGGACAAAACTCTGCATTTACTTCAGCTAGACATAAGGAGTAAGATTGCAGAAGCAAAAACAAAATGTTACATCATGTTGTTTTCTTCATACCAATGAAAAGAAGTCTTGACTGACATTTTTGCTGGGATTTTTATTGTTTTTGTTAACTGTGATACTTGAATAAATGATTTGACTAAATATTAAATGTAATAACTGCAGTATTTACAGATATGCCAAGAATGTACATATAAAATTTTAGCTAAAATACTCCACAAAATCAATATGCTGGTTGAGGCAAAACATAATGTTTTATGTGTATCTACTTAAATGCAAATGAGATACTGCTCCCTGGCCCCTTTTCAGCAGAGGGTGGTGCCTAGCTTGTGCCTTGTATACTGTGTCAGCACAGAACAAAACATCTTTATAGCTTTACAGATTGTTTTCACAGTAAACAGCTATTATTTGAATATTAATAAAAATAGAGTATAAGTCAATTTAAGTTGCTTTCATTATGGGTAATAATATCACAATATGTGGCCATCAGTGACGAATTCATTTCTGATCTCAAACTGTAGCTCCATTATAAATGTTTGAATTTCTGTCATGATGGTTCTTTTCTACACTGTTAGACCTTACCAGGCTTTTTTACAGTAGAAAACTGGCAACACTGTTGCCAGCTACTCACTGTAAAAGTTTGGTTACAGTAAGTAACTGGCAACAGTGTTGCCAGTTAATTACTGAAACTGAACCATTACAGTGAGTGGCTGGCAACAGTGTTGCCAGTTAATTACTGAAACTGAACCATTACAGTGAGTGGCTGGCAACAGTGTTGCCAGTTGTTTACTGTAACCAAACCATTGCAGTGAGTAGCTGGCAACAGTGTTGCCAGTTAATTACTGTAATAGAGCAGTAGTGGTAACTAACTGGAAACTGTGTACAGTTAATTACTGTACTGTAGTGTTACAACTCACAGCATTATACTGCATACACAATAGTATGTCAAGGTGTTACTAAAATTAATTAGTATTCTTACCTGTTATTAATTCTTTAAATTAATTACGTTGTAAATTCTGACAAATTTATTTTATTGTTTTGGCAGCAAACAAATATAAGACAGAAAATGTATAGCAAAATTAAGAAATCAGCAAATATATAATCTTACATATCACTGAGAGCCACAGGTCTGCACAGCAAGGCTGCAGTCAAACTAACGTTTAAGCATGCAAAATTCTGTCATATGGCTCTGCGAAAAGGAGTGGGATTAAACAAAATATTTAGAGACTGAAAAAGCAAGCAACTGGTCCATAATTTTTGTTAAGAGAGGTCATGGTCAGATCTTTGATTAGTCTCAAGCAATCACATGATGTGATTTCGCAGTTCAGAGTTCTCAAAGCTTGAACTTTCCAATGCTGCAAACTGTAAAATTTGTCACATGAGCATGCATTCCAGGTCTGCAGCATTCACATGCGTTTGAGTGGAAGTCTATAGGGAGAAAAGTGCAATGTGACCGAGACTTTAAGCTGTAACTCTAATTAAACACACCTGATAAAACTAATTAAGGCTTGTTAGAAATCTACAGGTAATGTTGCAGCTGGGTGGGTACTAAACTCTGCTGCCCTGCAGTTCTCCAGGAACTTGGAGTTTGACCCCCATGGTATATAGCAGGGGTGCTTTATCCTGTTCCTGGAGATCTACGTTCCTGCAGATTTCAGTTGCTACCCATATCAAACACACCTGCCTGTAATTATCAAGTGGTGTTCAGGTCCTAATTAATTGGTTTAGGTGTGTTTGATATGGATAGCAACTGAAATCTGCAGGAAGGTAGATCTCCAGGAACAGGATTAAGCACCCCTGGTATATAGCATACTTTTAAAGCAACTGCTAACATTTATCACAATCACATATCCATTAAACACACACACACACACACACACAAAGCTGACCATGCAAAAAAAAAAAAAAAAAAAAAAAAAAAAAAAAACTGAACAGCAAAAAACACAAAATAATTATTTTAAATTTTAAAAATTTAAATAATTAAAAGCTCTGTCAAATCTCAAAAAGTTTAAAATAATTATAGAAAACAAAAATAAAGTTGGCAACACCGAAAAACCAAAGGATCCAATCTTTTATTGTTATAATTATCTCATGACAACAAACTTTTTTATTGTTTCAAATATAAATTCATAGATGGAAACACAGCTCTGAAAAATACTTAGCAACAAACTCACAACCTGGGACCGGACAGGGGAGCTTTTATGTGTGTATGGCTATGTGTATCATGTTTTTGTTATTGCCTGTGATGATGTGCATATGTTACCTTACTGAGATGATGGAATTTAATTTTGGCTTAGTTGCCAGAAAGATACATACAACTGTTAGCATCTGTACATTATGGCAGTGTGCAATATCCAATAAATACATATACTTAAACAAAAGTAATGTAAGAAGTTATATGAGGAGAGGCTAACTAGCTAACAATGTAGCTTTTAAGTACACAGTTCAAGATAACAACAATATAACTTAAAACACAGCCTTATTTTATAAACCCTCAAAAACATTTGAACACATTTTACTTACTCATTTTAGATTCTTATTTAAAGCCTAAAACATATCAGACTCAAAATCTGAATTGATAGACAGAGAATAGAGCACACTCGGCAGTAAACAAATCAAACACCTGGCTCCCTTAAAGGGCCAGCATTTTCTGAAAACTCTTTTTAACACCTTTGTGTTTAGAATAAGACGGACAGCATGTGGGAGTGTGTGGTGATGCCTAAATCATTATTTTTTTACAGTTATTTACTGCACAATCTACAGAGTAACAGTGCAGTTATACTAATTAAACACACCTGATCAAACTAAATCTAAAGGTAGTGTGTTGAAGCAGGGCTGGAACTAAATTCTACTAGGCTGTGGCCTTCAGGAGTTTGACACCCCTGTTACATAGCATATTTTCAAAGCAACTGCCTACATTTATCACAGTTATGCACATATCGTTTAATGAAAACAATAAAAATATACTATAATATAAACTTCATCCATAGAAAAAATAAATAAATAATCTGATTCTCATGTCGTTCCAAATCTGTAGTAATAATAAAAAACACAACAAATATCATGATTTATACATTTATTTAGAAAAAGCCTTTATACTGTTAATGGCACTTTTACTTGCCAGTTTTCCAGACAAATTCATTGAGTCTCTGCAAAAATGTATGTGCGTGTTGTTTAAGATATATATATATTTTTTAAATAACACATTTTTACTAGTTATTTAGCAAAATACTAATATTCAGTTGAAAGTGCAATTTAAAATCTTAACTATAGGTCAAACTAGGCAATTAAATTAGATTAATTATAGAAAAAGTAAACAAAGTTATAAAAATTATTGTGACAATTTCTTGGCTCTTTGTGAATATTTTTGCCTTTAAATGCATCTCGTCCATATCTTACACTTACCTTTTAATAAGCTCTGTGGCATTGGTTGACTCCTGATACTCAATGTTAGGAAGGAACCAAAGAAAACACAGAGATAAAATAAATGTAAAATAGCAACATAAAGCATCAGAGTAGATGGGGCAATAATGGTTGAACAGTAATTTACCATTTATTATCACAGTGAATATCTGTAATGGTACATAGAGTAAATTACTGTAATTCATTCTTTGCACTACAGAATTTCATACAAATCCTGCTCCTTTTACAGTAAAATACTGTTTCTTTTCATTACAGCTAAACACTGGCTATTTTAGTTATTTACTGCATAATCTACGGTAAGGGTTAACAGTGTATAATATTAAATACGGTAATGGGTTTTTGGTCTCTTTTTATCAGTTTGATGGAGATAAAATAATCATTTTGACTTCAATTAGTCTTTCAAATGATGAATGAATGACCCAAAAACCAGAACCACTGGAAAGGTGAACTAATCATGTACAATTGAAGTCAGAATTATTAGACCCCCCCCTGAATTATTAGCACCCCTGTTGATTTTTTTCCTCAATTTCTATATAACGGAGAGAGATTTCTTTCAACACATTTCTAAATATAATATTTTTAATAACTCATCTCTAATAACGGATTTATTTTATCTTTGCCATGATGACAGTAAATAATATTTTACTAGATGTTTTTCAAGACACTTCTATACAGCTTAAAGTGACATTTAAAGGCTTAACTAGGTTAATTTGGTTAACTAGGCAGGTTAGCGTAATTAGGCAAGTTATTGTATAATGATAGTTTGTTCTGTAGACTATCGAAAAAAAAAATAGCTTAAAGGGGCTAATAATTTTGACCTTAAAATGTTTTTTAAAATATCAAAAACTACTTTTATTCTAGCCAAAATAAAACAATTAAGACTTTTTCCAGAAGTAAAAATATTATCAGACATACTGTGAAAATTTCTTTGCTCTGTTAAACATTGTTTGGGAAATATTTAAAAAATAAAATAAAAGGGGGGCTAATAATTCTGACTTCAACTGTATATATTTTTTCAGCTCAGACTTTCTGGATTGGTTAACCTTATGGGATTATTAGTGTCAAGTGAACAAATGACCTAGGTATACAATTTTTTTTTCTTTTTTATAGCATTATTTTTCTGACTTGTTTATTACGTGATCAACATTTGCATTAGACGTAGATGGGTAACTCACTCACTTACATTTATTTTAGCTTAGTCTCTGGTTTATCAGGGGTCACCACAGCAAACTGAACCACTAAATACTCTGATATATGTTTTATGCAGTGGATACTTTTCCAGCCACAACCTAGCCCTGACAGTACACCAATAAATGTGAACCCCCAGTACTGGGAAACACCTATACACTCTCTCATTCACACACACTTATCATTTTATTAAAATCACCAAAACACAAGTCTTTGGACTGTAGTGGAAACCAGAGCATACGGAGAGAACATGTAAACTCCACACAGAAATAGACAGTGCTAACAACTCATAATATTTTAATGATATTTCGGCAAAATTTATGAAAAAAATTCATACACTGAAATTTAAAAAGGTAATGATTCACACTCAAGTAATTGCTTCGTACTGTTTTTTATTTTTTCTTCTTACATTCTTCAAGTGATTTAAAGACTTGACTGCGAATCATTACCTTTTTGAATAATAGCATTGACAAGATTGACGCAACTTCAGCAATCATACACTGAAAAAAATCATTCATTCATTCATTTTCTTGTCAGCTTAGTCTCTTTATTCATCCGGGGTCGCCACAGCACAGTGTAATGAACCGCCAACTTATTAAAGTTGTCCAACTTAGCAAGTTTTTACGCAGCGGATGCCCTTCCAGCCGCAACCTATCTCTAGGAAATATTCACACACACATTCACACACACACACTACGGACAATTTAGCCTACCCAATTCACCTGTACCACATGTCTTTGGACTGTGGGGGAAACCGGAGCACTCAGAGGAAACCCACGCGAACGCAGGGAGAACAAGCAAACTCCTCACAGAAACACCAACTGAGCCTAGGCTCGAACCAGCGACCTTCTTGCTATAGGCGACAGCACAACCTACGGTGCCACTGAAAAAAAATGATTAATTGAATTTACTCATTATTTAAGGTAGGTGTTTGCAAATTACTTATGCAGGCTGAATTTAAACAAATTAAATTTAATTTAATAATGTTCAACTTTGTTTAAATTCAGTCTTAATAAAGAGTTTGCAGACACTTACATTTTTTAGTAAATACATTAAATAATTTTCTGTCAGTGTATAGCTAAACGAGACTAAACTGAAACCAAGCATTTTTGTCAGCATTCTTGAAATCAAAATTATTCATGGAGTGTTTATCTTCAATACAAACAACAAAAAGAGAAAATCCCTTCCTGTCAGGATTATCCAGCCTGAGATTCCTTGCAAACAGAACATTAGTTCTTCTGCATAAAGCAGTTATTACTGAGGCCAAGCCGCTTCTTTGCTCACCTCAATGTTTATACGCTTTTCTGTCTGACAGCACACACTCCAATGAATCCTAGAGTGGATTTTTTTTTCTGCAATTAAAATAATGTCACTCTTCAAGCAGACCCCATCCCTGCATTAGCAGCCCTCCCTTGAACCATGAAATACCCATTTATTACAGAAACATAAATTAAATTCATCATTCCTCACCACTCTCTCTCTCTCTCTCTCTCACTCTCCTCTGGCTTCCATGAGCACACCTAAAAGTGCTCGGCGCTCAACTCTTGGTGAGCTTTACTGGTGTAGGGCTTGAGAGTCCAGCCAGGCATTTGATGGCAGTTTAATCATTATTACTGCTCGCATGTCGGGAGCTCTCTTGGGAGCGGGGATGAAGAACTCCTTGGGAAGATTTCGACGTAATGAGGCTGACAGTCATGGCGGGGGACCTGTAACTGATTGCTTAATGCATGCAGATGAAATGTTAATGGGAAAGCCGCATGTTGAGACACAGTGGTTGAGAGCTTTGCTTAAAACTGCTAACGCCCCCCCCCAACATCCAATGACAGCACACAATTAAAGACATTACCACATCTGTCAACTCTTCTGCAAGTCTAGAGCAGACTTTCAGAGCTTTCTCTGAGAACATTTTAGAAGCAGCACCTGCAGAACATGCATCAAACTCAACTATATACACCCAGCTGGCACCTTGATGCCAAAACGTCATCAACAATGCAAATCGATTACATGACAATTGACATCTGAGATTGGCTTCAAAAACCCATCAAAAACTGTCCTGTAATTGATTTTTGACATTTTTTTTTTGTTCATGTCATGCTTGATGTCAATTTGATTTCATTAAAAAAAAAGGAATCATACCCAAACACTAGTAGGTGCAAGATATTTGATCAATGTGGAAAGTATTTCATTAAAGTTATCCTAAATCTATTTAACAACACCGATTCTTGTATTAGGACAATTTAGAAAAATCTTCTTTGGTCCACTTCAGATTTTGACTAATGTAAGGTTAATTTATTTAAGTGAATATGGCACACTAAAGTAAACTGTGACAAGTCATAGTCAAAAATACATAGTCATACAGTAGACTTAAAACTAATAGGAAGTGTAGAAGCTGTTGCAGTGAGTCTGTGAAGGGACTGAAGCTCAGATTTGAAAATTGCTGGTTGACAGCAGAAGCTACAAGTTATTTAAGGCTATAGGTGAACCATGAGTATTGAAAGTTTTGTAGAAATTGCCATACTAACACTTGTCTGTCATATGTTTGGTTGATTGTAATCCAATTTGTCTAAAATTTATTAAGATGGATTTGCTCTGACAGTTTAACTGTGAGATCTTGTTGTATTTTATTATCATTTGTCTCCATGGACCACAATTTAAATTTTTATTGTATGTTACTAATCATTCTGCTACAAAATTCAAACATTTCAAAGCATTTCTGAACACATTTACATGTCACTATTCAGTTACAGTCATAGCACCACTTGCTGGGAACAAGAAATGGCATGCAGGAAATTAACAGAAACACACAATCTAATCTGCTCCAAACTTCACATGTTGGATAAGACTCCTTGCCTAAAGATATCCGTATGTCAATATTTTACTACAGGTGCCAACATGCACTTTTCAATCTGAAACTTGATATTGAAAAGCAAGGCAGATGAATGAAAATATGAGAAACAGAAACATGACAAGAGAAGACAAGAGACAGTGAAATGACCAGTCTAGTGACTGTTATTTTTGTGGGTCTACACTACCTGACAAAAATCTTGTCGCCTATCCAAGTTTTGCAAACAACAAATACTAACTTGACTCAGAAGTGGCTTATACGAAAGGCAAAGGCCTCCAGATTACACTTATTTTATTTATTTATTTAGGACAGTAAAGTCTAAATAAATGTCACTTAAAAGAAAAAAAAAAGTACAGTATAGAATATAGGTGCAGTGGAAAAAGAATTAATATTGTGTATGACGCCCATGAGCTTGGCTGACTGAATCCATACATCTCTGCAATGACTCAAATAACTTATTAATAAAGTCATCTGGAATGGCAAAGAACGCGTTGTTGCAGGACTCCCAGAGTTCAGCCAGATGCTTTTGATTCATCTTCAATACCTCCTCCTTCATCTTACCCCAGACATGCTCAATGATGTTCTTGTTTAGTGACTGGGATGGCCAATCCTGGATCACATTGACCTTCTTTGCTTGCAGTAACTTTGATGCAGAGGCTGAAGTAAAAAAGGATCACCATCCTGCTGAAGAATTTGCCCTTTCCTGTGATTTGTAATGTAATGGGCAGCACAAATCTTCAGAACGCTAAGGCTGTTGATGTTGCCCTTCACTCTGCAGATCTATCGCACACCCCTACACTGAATGTAACCCCAAACCATGATTTTTCCTTGACAAACTTGACTGGTTTCTGGGAGAATCTTAGGTTCATGCGAGTTTCAATAGGCCTCCTGTAGTATTTGTGATGATTGGGATGCAGTTCAGCAGATGATTCATCGTAAAAATCTACCTTCTGCCATATTTCCAAATGATCAACTAGAAGTCAAGTTATTATTTGTTGCTATTACAAATGGGATCAACAACTTTTGTCAGGTAGTGTAAATTCTATTAACTGGAAAACAGTTTAACTGGAGAGCCATGTGGCTTTTAGAGAGTGCAAAACACTGTAAAACATCCAAACCCTAACCAACTATATAACACAAATTGACAGGAAGACAAATATTTGCACCAATGGAAGGCAATGGAATGAAACCATTTTAGGAATGGGTCTAAATATGTTTTTTTTTTTTTTTTACTTAATCTTTAATGGAGAAACTTGACCACCATGTTTTTAGAAAGCCAAATCATGAGTGAGACGCTGGTCAAGTATGTTTAGAAATAATACAAAGGCAGCAGAGTGCAATGAGAAAAGGTCTAGAGTTTTTTTTTTTTAAGTAGTACTGCTTTTATCTTGAAAGTCATGTTTTTTAGAAAGCTGCATCATGTGAGATACACAGCAGATACGAGTGCAACCATGAAACAAGTCTGAGTACTGCAAATTTAGAAAAATGATGAAAAGTGGAAAATTCTGGGTCTTGACCAGAAAATGGTTGGTCTGTGGGGAAACAAGATGGACCTCATTGGCTACTCTCAGACTAAAAGACATCATTTTGCAATACAATACAGCAATACATATATTGAATTTAAAATATATATCACATTTAAATGTCACCATATAACTGCAAGTTAACTACATTTATATATAATAACTTTAACTGATAAATATATTAGTAATTAGTTATAGATTAATTAAAGTTATAGTAACTAATATTAATCATAGTTCAAACAAATGCATTATTAACATCCAAATTCATGCTTGTTCACATTAACTATTACACTGTTAACAAACTAATGTTATTTAACTTAAATGATGTTCACTACTGTTGAGAAATATATAATAAATGTATGATTAATTGTTAATCATGTTAGTAAATACATTAACTCACTCATTTTTTTGTCGGCTTAGTTCCTTTATTAATCCGGGGTCGCCACAGCGGAATGAATCGCCAAATACATTAACTAATGGACCATTATTTGACAGTGTTACCTAATGCAATAATGTGCATCTTTTGTAAAGCTGCTTTTAAACAATTATTGTAAAAAGCATTATACAAATTGAACTGAATTTAATTATGAATGTACTCCTCTTCCCTCATTCAATTTATTAAAGACATCAACTTTTTTTTTACACAGTTTATCTAAACAATATTGCTAGAAAAAAAAGTAATATCAAATCAAATATATTTTTTTAATTAACCTTTGTCAAATGTTTAAGGTCGCTATACCACCCTGAAGTATATAATAGAGCAAGTAAATTTTTACACATAATAATTAAATATCTCATGACTCAATAAGTGCAATTCAGATTTATTTGAAGGCAAACATGTCTGATATACAATAATGAAATGATGTTTCACTCATATTTACCACAGATATCAAACATAAGAATACACTGTTAAAGAATTGCTGGTTTACACACAATTCCTTCAAACACAAATCGATTAGTCAACTTAATTGTTTTTTGTTTTTTTTAAACATTATTTAAACATAAAGCTATTAAGTTGTCCCTCAAAAATTAAGAACTGTACTGTTTCAGCTCATATTAAATAATAAGTTTGAACACGCAGCAACATTTTAAGAGTGTATAATCAGCAAAACATAAAATGGGCTGAATGGCATGCATTGTGGCGAATCTGCTATCAGTAATCAATGTTATATTGGAAATTATAATTCTGGGTTATGTTTGACATAAATGACAGTGATAATAAAATAATCTACTCAAACCAGACTCATTCTAAAAGATGACAATACATTTTTTAATAATTGTTTGTCAAAATATTAGGAGAGTTTCATGCTATTTCTACAATTAAACATAAAGCTCACTAAAAATCTGGCGTCACTAAAGACTCAAATATGCAATAATGACTGACCAAAAAAATAAAAAGTTTATTTTTAAATATAACTGTTTTACTTATGAATAATACATCTAATTCCATTTTTATCCCTTACATACCAAACTAACACTTACACAGAATATTTTGTACCTTTATTTATTTATTGAGGGATTATTTAGCATGTTCTTCCACACGAGGAGGCCCTTAAGAGGTGCTTTTATCAGATTTGGCTTGCTTCTGGGGCCAAACTTTCTTCAAAGAATACGTAAACAAACACACACTTTCACATAACCATTCCGGTTTGAGTGCCAGCAGCAAAAAGCTGCTTTGAATAATAGATAAAATTGTAGATAAAAGGTGTGACATTTCCGGTGCCATTCTTCTCCAGTGTTAATAAAAGGCTCTAATAAGAAGGTGACCTTTTTGGAATAGATTTGTAAATGTCACAAAGCAAGACCCTCTGTATGAAATTGGCAACTTGAACAGAAAGCAAGGGGGCTCGTTTTGCCTCATAAGAGATGTCGTCGCATGTGCTTCATTTATTATAATTATTTGTTGAATTGAAATATGATTAATTATCTTGTATTGTTGCTTTTACAGAAGGTCTGGTTCAGCAGCATTGATGTTCTTTTTTTGTTTTATATCATTACATTCTACTTGAGTGATGCATATTTCAGCTGTGTTTTCATGGCCTTCATTGGTTATGAACAATTCAATGACTCACATTTCAGCTGGATATTTATGACTGGCAAAGACAAGGAAGGTTGAGAGTTTTTTTTTTCCCCTGACCACAAGGGGCTAACATGAAGGCCAAGCAGACGTCTACTGCAGACGTTTTTATCTAAGGTGAAGTTTCCGAACAGTCTGCTATCCTCCCTCAACTTTTCAGCATTGAATATTAATGCAGCATTTTCTCTGACCTTGCTTAAAGGTGAAGAGTGTAATTTCTGCACTGCTATAAGGCTTCCTGCCCATTCAAACTCAATTGTGCCTCCTAAGATTTTTGAGACGAGCTGACTATGTATATTTTGCAACATAGGTTCATTCTGAAAACGTAGCCCTATATACATTTCTGGAGATTGTGAATTATGTAGCCAGGACTATGTGTGGCCGCATTTCATCTTTAAAACAAATGCTATGGGGCATTATGACAGAGTTCATTTTTGTGATTCACACTTACCAGCTGACCAGTTAAGACCAAAACAAAAGCTTAAAAATAAAATAAACAAGTAAACAACAGGGTGAGAATGTGGTAAAATCTGAAAACGTAGCAAACATTCAGGGGGCTTTTCTGGATTGCTTTTTAAAACTCTGCAGTTGGGTTTAGGGAAGTGGGTGAACAGGTCAATCTGTGCTTTTTAAATCACTATTGGTTGGGTTTAGGGAAGGGGGTGGTGGGGATCGGTCGGTGGTCAGTCAGTCAGTCAGTCGACAGCAATCTCTGGAGGATTCGTGAAAACAAAAACTGAAAAGAGTAGCTCCTGGGATGTATTTTGCTCTTTCCAGATATGTTTAAGGGGTACATAATCAGAATGAGCCTGAGTTGATATTTTAAAAAAAATTGTCTTATTTATAGTTAACTAAAAACGTAAAAGTTATATAATTTTACTAAATAGCACATTAGTAAACTAAATGATACTAATAAGTTATTAATAATAGAATTAATAAAATGCTTTTAAAAACTGACTAAAAATTTAACTAAAATGCAACTAAAGCTGAAAAGAAATAAACAGCATTCAAAATGGTTATTAATGATATCCAATAAAATCCATTCAATTCAATAATTTGAAAACTTTTTATTAAATATTTTAATTGCAATTAGGTTGCATTGAGTTTATAAAAAGTTAAAATATTTGTTGCAACACAAATAATTTGTATTATATAGTCAGACTTTTTAATATAAATTTACTATTTATGAAGTGAGTTCTCTTTCAAATAAATACATATTTAAAGTCTTAAAATATTATAACCCCTGTAATAAATGTGTGTGTGTGTGTGTATAGTTTTCTCCTACTTTTGTTTTATGAAAAGAAGATTTTTTTATCATTATTTCTAAACATAACAGTTTGTTCAGGAGCCAATCTTAAACAATTATTCCTTTAGAGGGCATTGATATTGACCTTAAAAAGCTTTTATTCTAGCTGGACTTTCTCCTGAAAAAAAAATTACAGGAAATACTGTGAAAAATGTCTTGCTCTGTTAAAAATAATTTGGAAATATTTAAAAAAGGAAATAAAAAAATCACAGAAGGCCTAATAATTTTGAATTTAACTGTATATATAAATTCTTATTCTTTCAGCTCACGCCCTGCATTTATTAGGGTCCCCACAGTGGAATGAACCACCAACTGGCCTTGATGTCTTTGAAGATTTGACGAAAAAAATAAAAATTGGTATTTCAGCATGAGAGCCGAAAGTGTCCAGACTCCAACCATGCTCTCACAAGCAGTTTCACAGGCTCATGTAGTTTACAACAACCACCGAAGTGTGAGTTTACAGCAGCCCAAAGCAATCAGCTCCTCCTCATCTGATACTGAGCTAGAAACAACCTGTGAGTCCTCTGGCTACACCTGATCTCATTTACACCACAATCATCATCTAATATCATATGCTGTGTCCAGTCATGTAAAATGCATAGTGAGTGCAATATAATCCTCTGCGCTGCCGAGTCAGCCTGAAGACCTCCGAACCCTGAATGAAGACACACTGAATTAATACTGAAGCCTGAGAGCCAAAGTGAATTCAAGATGCAGATGGCAATGGACTGTGTGTTTATGGCTGGCGATGAAGAGGTGGGAGAGTCTTAAAACATATGCAGCCGCTGTGGGTTTTTATATCTGAGCACCCATAACTTTTGATTTATTTACAGTTTTCCCCTTACTGTTTTCCTTTAAATATGAAGTGTGTGTGAGTTATTATGCAAGTGTATATGTACACACTCACCGGCCACTTTATTAGGTACACCTTACTAGTCCTGGGTTGAGCTCAATTTTGACTTCAGAGCTGCCTTAATCCTTCGTGGCAGAGATTCAACAAGGTACTGGAAATATTCCTCAGAGATTTTGGTCCATATTGAAATAATAGCATTACGCAGTTGCTGCAGATTTGTCGGCTGTTCCACCACATCCCAAAGGTGCTCTACTGGATTGAGTTCTGGTGACTGTGGGGACCATTATGAGTACAGTGAACTCATTTACATGTCTTCGAGAAACTAGTGGCGCAGTAGGTAGTGCTGTCGCCTCACAGCAAGAAGGTCGCTAGTTCGAACCTTGGTTCAGTTGGTGTTTCTGTGTGGAGTTTTCATGTTCTCCCTGCGTTCTTGTGGGTTTCCTCCGGGTGCTCTTGTTTCCCCCACAGTCCAAAGACATGCGGTACAGTTGAATTGTGTAGGCTAAATTGTCTGTAGTGTATGAGTGTGTGTGGATGTTTCGCAGGGATGGGTTGCGGCTGGAAGGGCATCCGCTACGTAAAAACATACTGGATTAGTTGGTGGTTCATTCCGTTGTGGCGACCACGGATTTATAATGGGACTAAGTCGATAAGAAAATGAATGAATGAATATATATCATACACACACAGGAGGCTAAAAATTCAAGAGGGCTAATAATTCTTACTTATATATTTCCCCCTAAAAAATGTATATTTGTATCTCAAAAAGTACAAACGTGTACCTCATAGTACCTTCATGGTACAAAAGCGTACCTTATGAAAAAGTACCACTACAGGGACAGGTTTTGTACCTCTATTTCTGAGTTAACAATTCACAGATTCTAATGGTCTGGTCAGAGCATGTCTCCAGTCAACAATTCATAGATTTAAATGAATAAATTAGACTTAGTGCCCATTTACTGAATTCAGAAGACTGACTCAAAATGAACTCAGGAAAGAAAGATCCTCAGAACTTGAGTAAGTTACTAATGGCATAATTTAGCATTTATTATTGTAAATGAAAATCATCGTTTAGTCACGACTGTCACTTGTTTGTGAGCTAAATACATTTTAAAATAGTGAGCTGTTTAAGTCCACTGTGTAAAACATCTGCTTGTGGACCCCTTTTTTATTTGTGCATTCGTGTCTGAAAGAGTTTGGTCTTTATTACCTAAACATAAAGTTAAAATAATACAAATTAATGGATCTTCTCAACTGATCTTGCACATACTAGATGTCTGTTTCCTCCAGCAATATCTGACGGCAATTCATAACTTTTTGATTTAGTGGCTAATTTTTATGAAATTTTACAATCTCATTTGTTCAAATTAGTTTGATTTACTTATCCCCCAATGACCATTGGGTTTAGAGGTTCGGTACTATGCCATTTTTAAAAAATGGTCCCACTTTATATTAAGTGTCATTATGACACTATGTATACTATGTATACTATGTACTTACATCAAAAAATAAATACAATGTACTTACTGTGTTTATAATGTATTTGAGAACACTTGTGGTGCTTTTGAGTTGGGATAGAGGTTGGGTTATGGACAGGTTTGGTGGTATGGGTAGGTTTAAGGGTGGGTTAAGGTGTAAGGGATGGTCAACAGTGTATTTACAAATGTAATTACAAAAGTTAATTACAGATGTAATTACATACATTTATTTAATCAAGCATAAGTACACACTAAATACATGTATTTACACAATAAGTACATTGTAACAAACTATTAGCTCCCGTGTAAGTACCTATTAGTTAAGGCCACTTAATTTAAAGTGGGACCAAATGTAAAATATTTACGCTTTCTCAAAAGATCAGGCTGGTTTCTTTTTAAAACGTAACATCTGTTGTTTGTTTGTGAATGAGATAGTGTATGGGTGTTTCCCAGCACTGGGGGTTGCAGCGGGAAGGGCATCCACTACATAAAACATATGTCATTATTGGTGGTTCATTTCACTGTGGCAAGTGAGTGACATTTGTTTTTTAAAAGAGTTTTTAATTTGAATAAATTCATTTTTAAAATCTGTTTATTCTGTTTTTGTGCTTATTGTTTGATACTTGTAGAAAAATAAAGAAAGAATGTCTGTGAAAACAATGATTATAATAAAAACATTTTAAACATCTGTTTTAAAAGATTTTAAAAACTTAATATAGCTAGAAAAATAATAAAACTATGTTTGAATTACTTAAAGCACAAGTTTCACTGAATAGTAGTAACTTAAAGTAGGTTGTGGATTATTGGAATTCATTCATTCATTCTCTTTTTGGCTTAGTTCTCTTATTAAGGGTCACCACAGTGGAATGAACCGCCAACTTATTTAGCATATGTTTTACGCAGTAGATGCCCTTCCAGCTGCAACCCATCACTGGGAAACATTCATACACACTCATACACACAGCTTACCCAACAGCCATCCCAAGAACCCGGAGAAAACCCACATGAACACAGGGAGAACATGCAAACTTTACACAGAAATGCCAACTGACCCAGCCGAGGCTCAAACCAGCAACCTTCTTGCTGTGAGGAGATTGTGCTACCCACTGCGCCACTGTGACACCTGGGTTGGATAAATACATTTTACTTAAAAAAAGGTTTGATGAACTTAAAACTACACGTTTAAAATTGATAAAATTGAGTTGATATTACACCGTTAACTTTTTTTGTAAATTACACAGTATTTGACTGTAATATGGACTGTATTTTACAGTGGAGCAGTTACATATGCAGTATGTTATTGTATTTTAAAGTTTCAATGTCAAAATAACTGTGTATTTTGCAGTATTGATATACAATACTGAAAATACATATAGAGCAAGATAAATGGTGCTGTGAATGTAATTTTTTGCTGTAATTCAGTTACAGTAAGTTACTGGTGAACTGCTGCCAGTAAGTGACTGCAAATTCAAAAAATATATATAGTTAACAGTGTACTTGAAAGTGCAAGTTGAGAACATGCAAAGTCTAGATTAAATTAAAATGAGGGCTTCCTGGTGGCGCAGTGGGTAGCACAATTGCCACACAGCAAGAAGGTTGCTGGTTTGAGCCTTGGCTGGATCATTTGGCATTTCTGTGTGGAGTTTGCAGGAGCACCTCCGGTTTCCCCCACAAGTCCAAAGACATGTGGTATAAGTGAATTGGGTAGGCTAAATTGTGTGTGAATGGGAGTGTATGGGTGTTTCCCAGTGATGGATTGCAGCTGGAAGGGCAATATTAATTAATAAAGGGACTAAGCTGAAAAGAAAATGAATGAATGAATGAATGAATGAATGAATGAACAAACGAACGAACGAACGAACGAACGAATGAATGAATGAAAATAAAAACGAGTTTGAAATACTCAAAAAGCTGATGCAAATAGTTGCCTTGATTTTTTTAAAGTAAAACATACACAGTGTACTGTCCATTTGTAAACACATTGGAGTGGATGATTACCAGTGAATTATGACTTATGTAAAATAATGTAACCATCTAAAATGGAAATGTACATCTAAGGGTCATTGTGGAGCTGTTTAATTTATCATAATATGTGCATAATGTTTTGCATTCTCAGTGTGTGTTGTTTTGCTGTACTCAAGTGTGTATATTTGCAAGTCCTTGTTTTTATGCCGTATGTACTTTGCTCTCAAGCAAGGTTGTTTTTACTGAATCCTGCTCTCAAGTAAAGTGGACCCCGGGGCTCAAACCATTGTGAACAGAGTGCCAAACTGCTACAACATACTTCTATGCCCACAGACACACCTACACAGAATTTGACTTCCATGCATGCAAATACAGCCATTCTTCAATCTGATAAGACTCATGCTCACTAATGGGGCATAATATTTTAGAGCATTTTAGTAAAAGCGCTCACGGGACATATCTCTGAGCTGAGAGATTCACAAGATCCAAAAGAGAAGAGATGAACGCCATGAGTCATTTCAGCCATTTCATCTTCATTTGCTCAGTATTTTACTACCTTGATACTTTGATGTGTTCTGTACGGAGTGTAAGTGGGTTTCTGAGCTTCTGTGAACAGAGGTCACAGGTGACTCACACAACCTTTCAAATCAACATATGCTAACAGGAATGTTGTTTAGCAAAGCAATCGTTATAGCAGTTTTAGAACAACTTGGGGGTTTGTAAAAAGTGAACATGTATCCATTTTGTGGTGTAGTATTTCTTTAAGAACACACTTTGATGTTAATAAACAGCCTAAATTCAATATTTGACTAGAGAGAGAGAGTGATATTAAAGTCATAATTTATGATCACTTTCAGATCGGGTTACATTCACACTGTGAGGATTGGTGCTCAAATTAGTTTTTTTTTTTTTTTTTGCCAGTGTGAATAACTTATTTAATCAGAATAAGTTTAATATTATTAATTTGGCCATTTTCACAGACAACAGTAGTGTGTTTTGTGAAAAATAAATGGTTGTTTTGCTAGTACTAAAGTGCATGTGATTGTATGTGATTGAAAACACTAATAAGTCATTTACCTCAAGCTCTTCATGTCTTTTTATAGCTCAGTGCCAGCCTTGCTGAAAAGCAGATTTGAATTTAGCAGCTGATTGCATGACACACTGAGAGTTCTAATCACACCCGTGTGATTGTTCGCTACTGAGAGAAGCCAAGGCTGACCACACCCTCTCATGACCATTAGGCAACCAGTAGACAGCATGTACTGCATGCATGTATTGGCAAATTATTCATGTGCTCAGTGTAAGTGAATGGTCACATTTCATTTTCTTATGCTCCATAGTGTGGACAGAGATCATTTTTCCAAAACACATAAAATTGCCAATATGGACAAGAAAGAGTTTCTTATTAAAACGTCTTTGTGCACCATACGAGTGGACTGGGAGCAAACTGTCCATTTAAAATGATCTCTATATGGTTCTGCACAAATATGACTGCAACATGCCCCAAAGAAATATGAATTAAAAAAAAAAAAAAAGATAGGTCATGATGTCACAAGATGTGGCCTTAAAAAACACTAAATTAATAATTTTTCTTTTCATTGTCAAGGTGGTGCCCATTACAGTTCTGAACAGAAAATATTGTTAAATCACCTGAATGCACTGAAAAGTCGTCAACTTAGAATTATAATGTGAACATATGAAATGAACTGCAGTTCCATCAAAACATTCCATCAACAGTTCCATCAAACTTCCAGCTCAATTTATCCAGTTGTAAGACCTTAAACATTCTGAGAATATTAATTGCGCAGTAATATTGTGTTAGAACATCAAATGTGGCTTCTGTAAATAGTTTTGCATTGCTGGTTTTATTGCAATCTGCAAAACACGTCACCATTTTTCTCAGAAAGCATATTTCTAAAGGTGATCTTGACTTGAAATTTTCACCAGATGTTAATAACAACCAAACAAATACTTTTATGAAAAGACAACAGTATTAATTAGTTTAAAAATTAAGTTATGTGTAAAAAAAGGAAATGACACGGGGGGAAAGTATTCAACACATGAAGAAAGGAAGGTCTAGAAAGGCAGTGAAAGCCCAGACGGCAGCTGAAATCTCTCAGTAGTTATTCAGCAACCCTTTGCTCTTTTTCATTGTAAATGAATACTTGCTGCTTCAGTCCAACATCTACAGTACATTATCAGGATGATGAAGATGAAACAAGAGTGGATATTTCAGCAAGACAGTGATCCAAAACACAGCCAAGGAAACTCTGAAATAGTTTCAGAGAAAGAAAATCAAGCTGTAGAATCGCGCAGGCAATCACCTGACTTAAATCCAGCAGTAAATACAAGATAATGACCAGTTTGAATAGACGAGACCCACAGAACCATCAAGAGTTTTTACACTCTGTTGGTCTGTGAAAAAACTCACATCTGAGCAATACATGTGACTTCATTCTCCACATGGGTGTTGTCTTCAAGCTGCCTTATATATTTCTAATATATCTTTAGAAATATATTTTCTGAGAAAAATGATGATGTGTTGAACATTTATTACCCCCACTGCATATACTGCAGAAAATATAACAATCACCTATTGAACTGCTCGAAGTTACATTTTCCAAGGTCAGAGGTTGATGTTTATTTCTTCCCTTGATTTCAGTGTATGAGACCGAGGCCTGTTGATGAGCATATGATATTACATCAGGCTGCAGATGGAAGATGAAGTGTGAAAATGAAGCGACCTGTGGGAGTCTCGCAGAGGAAATCAATATTACTTTCTTTGGAATCCTCTCACCATCTGTGAGGTACTGATTCCCATCTCTGTGATGCCGGTAAGCACAAACTCAGCTATATGTGTGCTTAGCACTGATGAAATATTGGTGATATTTGCCATTGTTTGATCATATATCATATATGAGTGAGCTAGTGAGATAAACGAACAACTCATAACCAGCCTCAGCATGACTCACTGAGCTGATGCCCAGTCAACATAGCGAAGGTTCAGCTCCTGTCTTTAAGCTTATCAGACAGATGCAGGGTGACCAGATGCTATATTATTAATATATGAGTGCATATTTTCAGCAAAACAATACTCTATTTTTTTTTCTTGCTAACTAGCCTGTTTTTAATACTGAAGAGTCTGAGAAAAGTAAGATTCCTAAAACATACAGCTGAAATACTGGGAAAACAAGATGTCTGGTCAGGCTAGCCAGATTAGTTTTAAACCTATGAGGTATTCTCAGGGCTTGACATTAACACCCGCCAAATGCGGGTAAATTTCAGTTATGGAAGGTAATACGGTCACTCTCGCTAGCCACTTTGGCTGATTGGAAATAATGTTCAAATTGTAGTTTTCTTAAAAGCAGACAATAAAGATGGCCCAATGCAAACGTGATCTTAGAATTGAGAAGCAGCATAAATGGTAAAAATAACTGTTCGCACGAGCAAAAGAAAGCAGGTAAATACCGTATGAAAGGATGATAACTTGCGCAAGCAAAGGTGATGCGCGGGACTGTTTAAAAAGTGTGTGCGCTCCTTCCACGAAGCTTGGAAACGCAACTGGTTCGATCATGTTTCTTTAAAATAGACTTGACAAAAGGTGATGCTCGTGCACCCATAGCCCTCCGTCTTTCAGAAGCTCCAGATTTTTTTATTTTTATTTATTTTGTTAGCAGCAGCGGTTGCTTTCACCTTCACCATTCTTTGAGTTTGAACAGATTACAACAGTGTGCTGATGCCAGGTTTAACAACCACATTACCACCCAACTTCTGAGTCCTCATATGGAAATGCCTCAATTATTAAAAAAAAAAAAAAAAAATATATATATATATATATATATATATATATATATATATATATATATATATATATATAAATGGATCAATATAGGGACCCAGGGAGCGAGAAAGGAAGAGGTGTTCTGTGGTTGGCTGTGTGGGTTGGAGGAAGAAGATCAGCTGAGCTAAGTAAAGGTGGAGCGAGTGTTTACTGAGACGCGACATGCCATAATAGCGAAGTGTCCTAATAAAGAGAGTTGTTTACCAGAAAATCTTGGACTACTTGAATGTTCTCTCCGTGAGTAAAATGTATTTCAGATCTGCTACGTTCAACATCTTCACGTCAAATCATCTGAAACAGAACTGAAATCCCAGTATTATCAAAAGTTCTTATGGACCCCACAGACACTTTCACAACATTAATGCGACCATCCTTTCATTTTCCCACATGGTGTGTTTTTCACATGCTTTCTTTTGCTTAAAATTATTTCTGTTAATATGGTTTAATTATATATATATATATTTTTTTTTTACAAAAAGATTGCTTTATTAGGAGATTAACTTCCCATTTAGTTACAGTTTTTTCCAATTGTTTACACACAATTACTTGTACTTCAGAAACAATGACTACAACAAATAACTGATGCACCAATCCCTGAACCAATTCTGCTAAACTACATGCACAATTCCTGCTTTACACTCAAATTGCAGGTTTAAAACACTTTTTTTTTTTTTTTTACTTTACACACAATTCTCTGCATTTGGCACAATTTTCATGCAGAAAATGTCTCGTTTTCACAAAGAACACACTGTCATTCAGAATTATAAAGTCAGTTGCTCTACTTTGCATACTAACTCATCACATAGGTAAACACCTGTCACACATAAATGCAATTTAGAAATCAGAGCTCATCTCATATTCTCCATTCCTTAATCCTATTACAGTAAAAAAAAAATTCTGCCTGGGGATGGAAAGTGTATGACCGAAATCCACTTTTTTTTTTTTTTTTTTACTGTAACTATTCAGTAAATACTTCTGTTGATGGCATATGTAGACCACGTTATGTGCAACTTTGTGTTAGTTGGGATGAACATTGTGTACACTGTTTTTATGGCAAAAAATACAGTAAAAAAATTTTAGTAGCATGTATTTGTGTGTTTTGTATAAAAACAGTATTCTGAAATATTTTACAATGCACTTATGTAGGTCTATGTACTGTCTGTAGTAAGTGTAACACTGAATAAAAGCCTTATAGTAAGTCATTATGATGAATGGAGAAGAAGGGGTCAAAGAGTTTTACATTAAGCACATCAGTGTTCAACTGTTCTTCTAAATGTCTATTCATGTGATGGCTTGTGTGTGTCATTTGAAAACAAAACCCCATTTGAAGTAGAAATTACATTGTTTTGAATGCAAGGCTTGATTTTGCAGGAGAATTTAATGGATTTGCCCAATGTTTGTGTGTGTGTGTGTGTGTGTGTGTGTGTGTGTGTGTGTGTGTGTGTTTTGTGATTTGTGTGTAGAGTTCTGACAATATGAGACCTGCTTTCAGAAAATGTGTGTAAACAACAGGGAAAAACTGTAATTGGTGATCTGAGAACTTTAGCCAGGACACAGACTATCCATTGTTTTTAGTACATGACAATAATCATTTTTAAAATGTTTTTTTTTTTTTTTTTAAGAAAAGTTGTTGAACGAGAGGTGTTTGAATACAGCTATATTTTGCTTGCTTTGACACATTTTTTAAAATGTATGACTAAGAAACAATAATTTACTTTGGCTGTGGTCAGAGATAAATTAAATGATTGAATCCTTAATTTTGAGCCCTGAAAAGTTAAGTGAAATAAAAACTAATTGCAGTGTGACACTATGAAACCACAACCCATTTAATAATGCACAATGAGCAAGGTCATACATGAAACAAAAAGTGGACTTAACACAAAATCTAAATCAAGTAATTTTAGCATGTTAAAGTCATATTTATGCATATAAAATCTATTTTTTCCAACAATAAAATTGTGGCTGGAAAAAATGGCAAGTGGCTAGTAATGTTGGAAATCTAGTGGCTGGTGATCAAAAAAAGTTAACGTCAAGCCCTGGGTATTATATATTAATACAATCCCACCATATCTTAACCCCCCAGTACCCAGTATAACTGAAGCCAAAATTAAGAATAATTGGTGATGTCAAAAAAAAAAAAAAAAAAAAACAATTATTGGCATCATGAATGTGCAGCTGACAAATTTGCAGCAAATACATAATCCTATCATGTCAATATATACCAAAATCTCAGAGGAATTTTCCACTACCTTGTTGAATCTATGAAGGATTGGCAAGTTCTGAAGGCAAAAGATGGTCCAATCCGGTACTAGTAACATGTACCTAATAAAGTGGCCAGTGAGTGTATTGTCCCTTTAATATTGCTGCTGCTTACTTTAAAGCAATCTATCATATAAAGTAGTGGACATGACTGCTGTGATGATTTGCAGAGCTTGTGCAAACATATTTCTATTTTTTTTTTCTCACGTCTGTCATTTTTGCTTGTGTTTACTTTGCTATTGAGAGAAACACACACAACACACATTTTTATATTCATCTAAACAGCACTGCCAGAACCACGGGCGACTTTGGGACGGATATTAAGAGATAGCGAACATCAGCTATAACATAACCTATTTTTACCCCTAAGCAAACAACAAAAAGGAACTTTGCTTTTAGTGTGTCAGGTTTTTTATTCGGCTAATATTCCCTCAGTCTGTGCACCATCAGGCATATGTCCGAGCATATTAGTCCAGTCAGGTAGAACAAAAATGACACAGTGAGCATTGCTCAGTCATGGGGGGTTGAGTGTGAATCATTACGCCCCCACAGGCTCTGCTGATAAAGACCACCCTATTGTGTGCCCATGCCTGGACTGGGTAATTGGACCGGTGAGGTAAAAATGGCCACACGGACTCCAGAAACACGGAATTAACTGCATATTGACAGAGTAAACTTGGCAGATTCCCAGGGCTGAATGTTGATTTTTTTAAACTTGTTTAGACAGGGTAAGAAACCGACTAAAACAAAGCTTTATGAATTACAGAGCAATAAATTCAAACAATAATTACCATATTTGTGTACCTCTGTATCTATCTCTCCAATAATTTCATGGAGAAGAAAAAAAGATGTGCCGGCCAATTAGTGACCGAGTTGTGTAAAAAGCTGATATGCTTAAATAAAACAAGACCTTAAGTATAAAAAAAGCTTTATGTGTGTCTTTCAAACTGCTGCCAGCAAAGCAAGAATGAAAGGAATGCAGAGACTGCCAGCATTATCCTTGTTAGTGTCTGCAGATAGAATGTTTTACGAGACAAAGGATCCATACTCTGCTGGAGAAATTAATGACTTTCTTTGAAAAGAGGGTCTCGGTGTTGTTATGGAAACCTCTTCTCAAGAGATGCTAATAAGCTCGAGCCTAAGCAAAAGAACCAGTTTTGAATGTGGAAGTAAAACTTGAGCCTGTTTTTAATGCATTATGTTTGCAACGTTGCAGGACATAATTGTCGCCGCTTGCTTAGGCAACATCACTAGTATTTTTTTTTTTAACTTATCCTATCATGGACATGTATAATAGAATAAATTGTGTTTATGAGAGATCATAATCACATACAGTTGCCTAATAATAATCACAGACATGTTTTTCAATAACAACCAGATAAACAGCAACAGATCACCATAGGAATTAAATGGAAAAACTAAAAAAACTATCCAGAACAACTTCATGCAACCTCTTTTAACCCGAGGTGGATTTCCCAAATTCCATTAAATTGTTAACCAACTAAAATGGCAAGTTCTGCTTGTACCAATGAAGTTTAACAATTCTGTGTTTCTCAAATCCAATGTTTGAACTAAGTTGTGCAATATTAATACAATATTACCAGTATTAATAAACCAATGATATATCATACAAATTAACCAGACTGCTTTATTAACTCTATTTGGAAATAATTCCTTAATTCAGGTTGATTGGGATGATTCTGGAGTGGATTAAATCAGGGGTTCTTAACCTTTTTTACTTCGGGGCCCACCTCTTTTCCAATCATTTTTTTAAGGCCCACCTGTCTGTCATTTTCACAAAAATGTTTGTATAAAATGCTCGTTTAAACTTTTATTCATTAACAAAAAATAAATAAATCACAGTAGGTTGAGCGGCTGAGTTTGTAGCTGGATATTGATATCTGTTTTTGCCATAATAAAGGCACATTTCTATAATTAGTGGGGTTTGCCTTAGGCAAAGTCCACTATTGTTATTCTCCATACTTATTAATGGGGTTTGCCATAGGCAAAGTCCATTCTTACTATTGTGCTGGCTTATTATTCTTCTTCTTCCTTCTTCCGTACCATTTTTCGGCGCGTAACTAGTCCCGCAGCTTTCGTCCCAGACCCTTGAAAGTGGGCTCAAATCGTGCGGTCTTATCGGGAATGGTGTGCTATGACTTTTATAAGGGGTGGGGGGTTTTTTGGCCCCGCAGGGGCCAAAAAACCCCCCCAAAAATCCCATAGACTTAACATTGAGCCGAACTTTGACGAATCACAGCGCCGAGTGTGAATTTCATAGAAATATGAGATTCACAGCATCTGTAGGGGGTTGCAGCCTAAATGAGAACATACCTCGCAATGGGGTAAAAGTTGCACCCCTGGGGCTCTAGGACGTCCCAAAGCTCTCCCATTGACTTACATTGTCCCCATTGACTCCCATTCATTTTTCTAGAACAGCACTAACGCCCCCGCGAAATGGGACGACCTTTAAAGCGTTATAGCGCCAAGTGTGAATTTCGTAGAAATATGGGATTCGCAACATCTGTAGGGGGTTGCAGCCTGTATGAGAACATACCCCAAAAGGGGGTATAAGTTGTACCCCTGGGGTGCTAGGACGTCCCAAAGGGGTCCCCATTGACTTTACATTGCCCATTGACTCCCATTCATTTCTTGACTCACATGTCAATCACATTACATAGCAGTGTCATACAGACTTGGGGGTTGCCTTACTTGACTGAGGCAACCAATCAGCATCTCAATATGATTTTGAAGCTCACAAGCCACGCCCCCCCAAACCACTTAAAGACCCTTAATAACTGCCCCATTGACTTAACATGGAGTGGGATGTCCCATTGCACATCCCATTGACTTCCATTATAAAGGTCACACATCTACAACATTACATAGGAGTGTCATAGAGACATGGGGGTGGGCTCATTTGACTCAGGCAACCAATCAGCATCACAATATGATAATGAAGCTCACAAGCCACGCCCCCAAACTGATCCCATTGACTTCTATTATAATAGGGCTGGATGCATATCTT
Source organism: Danio rerio (assembly GCF_052040795.2). Taxonomy (NCBI): domain Eukaryota; kingdom Metazoa; phylum Chordata; class Actinopteri; order Cypriniformes; family Danionidae; genus Danio; species Danio rerio. Next base: position 32,744,516 of record NC_141035.1, read on the forward strand.
TGCTTAGCAGTGTCCTATTGACTTCTGGGATGGCTCATCTGACTCAGACAACCAATGAGCATCTCAATATGATAATGAAGCTCACAAGCCACGCCCCCAAACTGGTCCCATAGACTGCCATTGTAACTGGTCTACATGCATATCTTTGCTAAGCAGTGTCCTATTGACTTGGGGGTTGGCTCATCTGACTAAGACAACCAATGAGCATCTCAATATGATAATGAAGCTCACAAGCCACGCCCCCAAACTGGTCCCATAGACTGCCTTTAATACTGGCCTACATGCATTTCTTTGCTTAGCAGTGTCCTATTGACTTGGGGGTTGGCTCATTTGACTTGGACAGCCAACCACATTCAAGTTCACTCTGTAACCTCACCCATAGCAACAAAACAGAGTACCCTAGCAACCAATCATCAACAGCTATATCTCAGCATCGGAACATCGTAGAGACTTGGGGATTGGCTCGTTTGACTCATGCTAGCAAACGGAACTTCCTATATGCTACACATGCTAGCAGTGACTAGCTACATGCTAATATTGACTAGCCAAGTACTGTAACTTGCTAGAAATGCTTACTAAGTATAAATATTTTATCAGGCATGTATGTGAGGCTTGCCTAGTAACCACCCAGAGTACCCTAGCAACCACCTAGCAACCACCCAAATTACCCTAGCAACCGCCTATCAACCTCCTAGCAACCGCCTAGTAATGCCTTAGTAAGGGCCTAGCGACCACTCAGGACACCCTAGCAACCGCCTAGCAACACCTTAGCAACCACTTAGAATACCCTAGCAACCACCAAGCAACACCTTAGCAACCACCTAGCAACCACTCAGAACACCCTAGCAACCGCCTAGCAACACCTTAGCAACCACCTAGCAACCACTTAGGACATCCTAGCAACTGCCTAGCAACGCCTTAGCAACCACTTAGAATACCCTAGCAACCACCTAGCAACACCTTAGCAACCACCTAGCAACCACTTAGGACACCTTAGCAACCACCTAGCAACACCTTAGCAACCACCTAGCAACCACTCAGAACACCTTAGCAACCGCCTAGCAACACCTTAGCAACCACCTAGCAACCACTTAGGACACCCTAGCAACCACCTAGCAACACCTTAGCAACCACCTAGCAACCACTCAGGAAACCCTAGCAACCTCTTAGCAACGCCTTAGCAACCACTTAGAATACCCTAGCAACCACCTAGCAATACCTTAGCAACCACCTAGCAACCACTCAGGACACCCTAGCAACCGCCTAGCAACATCTTAGCAACCACCATTTCTTACCTTTCCAGTGCTATTGCCCAGTTTAGTACCATTTTGTACCCCATCGATTTGCCACGCAAACCCCATTCACATTTCCTTTAGGAAATGTACAATTCTAGTTATTATTCTTCTTCTTCCGTACGTTTTTCGGCGCGTAACTCGTCCCGCAGCTTTCGTCCCAGACCCTTGAAAGTGGCCTCAAATCGTCCGGTCTTATCGGGAATGGTGTGCTATGACTTTTATAAGGGGTGGGGGGTTTTTTGGCCCCGCAGGGGCCAAAAAACCCCCCCCAAAATCCCATAGACTTAACATTGAGCCGAACTTTGACGAATCACAGCGCCGAGTGTGAATTTCGTAGAAATATGGGATTCGCAACAGCTGTAGGGGGTTGCAGCCTAAGTGAGAACATACCACGCAGGGGGGTATAAGTTGTACCCCTGGGGGGCTAGGACGTCCCAAAGTGGTCCCATTGACTTAACATGGGCCCATTGACTCCCATTCATTACATTGACTCCCATTATAAATGTCACATGTCAATCACAGTACATAGCAGTGTCATACTGACTTGGGGGTGGGCTCATTTGACTCAGGCAACCAATCAGCATCTCATTATGATTTTGAAGCTCACAAGCCACGCCCCCCCAAACCACTTAAAGACCCCTAATAAGTGCCCCATTGACTTAACATGGGGTGGGATGTCCCATTGCAGATCCCATTGACTTCCATTATAAAGGTCACACATCTATAACATTACATAGGAGTGTCATAGAGACATGGGGGTGGGCTCATCTGACTCAGACAACCAATCAGCATCTCAATATGATAATGAATCTCACAAGCCACGCCCCCAAACTGGTCCCATAGACTGCCATTATAACTGCCCTACATGCATATCTTTGCTTAGCAGTGTCCTATTGGCTTGGGGGATGGCTCATCTGACTCAGACAACCAATGAGCATCTCAATATGATAATGAATCTCACAAGCCACGCCCCCAAACTGGTCCCATAGACTGCCATTATAACTGCTCTACATGCATATCTTTGCTTAGCAGTGTCCTATTGACTTGGGGGATGGCTCATCTGACTCAGACAACCAATGAGCATCTCAATATGATAATGAATCTCACAAGCCACGCCCCCAAACTGGTCCCATAGACTGCCATTATAACTGCTCTACATGCATATCTTTGCTTAGCAGTGTCCTATTGACTTGGGGGTTGGCTCATTTGACTTGGACAGCCAACCACATTCAAGTTCACTCTGTAACCTCGCCCATAGCAACAAAACAGAGTACCCTAGCAACCATTCATCAACAGCTATATCTCGGCATCGGAACATCGTAGAGACTTGGGGATTGGCTCGTTTGACTCATGCTAGCAAACGGAACTTCCTATATGCTACACATGCTAGCAGTGACTAGCTACATGCTAATATTGACTAGCCAAGTACTGTAACTTGCTACAAATGCTCACTAAGTATAAATATTTCATCAGGCATGTATGTGAGGCTTGCCTAGTAACCACCCAGGGTACCCTAGCAACTGCCTAGCAACCACCCAAATTACCCTAGCAACCGCCTAGCAACCACCTAGCAACCGCCTAGTAACGCCTTAGTAAGGGCCTAGCGACCACCCAGGACACCCTAGCAACCGCCTAGCAACGCCTTAGCAACCACTCAGAATACCCTAGCAACCACCTAGCAACACCTTAGCAACCACCTAGCAACCACTCAGGACACCTTAGCAACCGCCTAGCAACACCTTAGCAACCACCTAGCAACCACTCAGAACACCCTAGCAACCACCTAGCAACACCTTAGCAACCACCTAGCAACCACTCAGGACACCCTAGCAACCACCTAGCAACACCTTAGCAACCACCTAGCAACCACTCAGGACACCCTAGCAACCGCCTAGCAACCACTTAGAATACCCTAGCAACCACCTAGCAACACCTTAGCAACCACCTAGCAACCACTTAGGACACCTTAGCAACCGCCTAGCAACACCTTAGCAACCACCTAGCAACCACTCAGGACACCCTAGCAACCACCTAGCAACACCTTAGCAACCACCTAGCAACCACTCAGGACACCCTAGCAACCGCCTAGCAACCACTTAGAATACCCTAGCAACCACCTAGCAACACCTTAGCAACCACCTAGCAACCACTTAGGACACCTTAGCAACCGCCTAGCAACACCTTAGCAACCACCTAGCAACCACTCAGGACACCCTAGCAACCGCCTAGCAACGCATTAGCAACCACTTAGAATACCCTAGCAACCACCTAGCAACACCTTAGCAACCACCTAGCAACCACTCAGGACACCTTAGCAACCGCCTAGCAACACCTTAGCAACCACCTAGCAACCACTCAGAATACCCTAGCAACCGCCTAGCAACACCTTAGCAACCACATAGCAACCACTTAGGACACCTTAGCAACCACCTAGCAACCACTCAGAACACCCTAGCAACCATTCAGAACACCCTAGCTACCAAAACAAATACATTGTACCCCATCGATTTGCCACGCAAACCCCACTCACATTTCCTTTAGGAAATGTACAATTCTAGTTAATGGGGTTTGCCATAGGCAAAGTCCATTCTTACTATTGTGCTGGCTTATTATTCTTCTTCTTCCTTCTTCCGTACCATTTTTCGGCGCGTAACTAGTCCCGCAGCTTTCGTCCCAGACCCTTGAAAGTGGGCTCAAATCGTGCGGTCTTATCGGGAATGGTGTGCTATGACTTTTATAAGGGGTGGGGGGTTTTTTGGCCCCGCAGGGGCCAAAAAACCCCCCCAAAAATCCCATAGACTTAACATTGAGCCGAACTTTGACGAATCACAGCGCCGAGTGTGAATTTCATAGAAATATGAGATTCACAGCATCTGTAGGGGGTTGCAGCCTAAATGAGAACATACCTCGCAATGGGGTAAAAGTTTCACCCCTGGGGCTCTAGGACGTCCCAAAGCTCTCCCATTGACTTACATTGTCCCCATTGACTCCCATTCATTTTTCTAGAACAGCACTAACGCCCCCGCGAAATGGGACGACCTTTAAAGCGTTATAGCGCCAAGTGTGAATTTCGTAGAAATATGGGATTCGCAACATCTGTAGGGGGTTGCAGCCTGTATGAGAACATACCCCAAAAGGGGGTATAAGTTGTACCCCTGGGGTGCTAGGACGTCCCAAAGGGGTCCCCATTGACTTTACATTGCCCATTGACTCCCATTCATTTCTTGACTCACATGTCAATCACATTACATAGCAGTGTCATACAGACTTGGGGGTTGCCTTACTTGACTGAGGCAACCAATCAGCATCTCAATATGATTTTGAAGCTCACAAGCCACGCCCCCCCAAACCACTTAAAGACCCTTAATAACTGCCCCATTGACTTAACATGGAGTGGGATGTCCCATTGCACATCCCATTGACTTCCATTATAAAGGTCACACATCTATAACATTACATAGGAGTGTCATAGAGACATGGGGGTGGGCTCATTTGACTCAGGCAACCAATCAGCATCACAATATGATAATGAAGCTCACAAGCCACGCCCCCAAACTGATCCCATTGACTTCTATTATAATAGGGCTGGATGCATATCTTTGCTTAGCAGTGTCCTATTGACTTCTGGGATGGCTCATCTGACTCAGACAACCAATGAGCATCTCAATATGATAATGAAGCTCACAAGCCACGCCCCCAAACTGGTCCCATAGACTGCCTTTAATACTGGCCTACATGCATTTCTTTGCTTAGCAGTGTCCTATTGACTTGGGGGTTGGCTCATTTGACTTGGACAGCCAACCACATTCAAGTTCACTCTGTAACCTCGCCCATAGCAACAAAACAGAGTACCCTAGCAACCATTAATCAACAGCTATATCTCGGCATCAGAACATCGTAGAGACTTGGGGATTGGCTCGTTTGACTCATGCTAGCAAACGGAACTTCCTATATGCTACACATGCTAGCAGTGACTAGCTACATGCTAATATTGACTAGCCAAGTACTGTAACTTCCTAGAAATGCTCACTAAGTATAAATATTTCATCAGGCATGTATGTGAGGCTTGCCTAGTAACCACCCAGGGTACCCTAGCAACTGCCTAGCAACCACCCAAATTACCCTAGCAACCGCCTAGCAACCACCTAGCAACCGCCTAGTAACGCCTTAGTAAGGGCCTAGCGACCACTCAGGACACCCTAGCAACCGCCTAGCAACGCCTTAGCAACCACCTAAAAACCACTTAGGACACCTTAGCAACCGCCTAGCAACACCTTAGCAACCACCTAGCAACCACTCAGAACACCCTAGCAACCGCCTAGCAACGCCTTAGCAACCACCTAGCAACCACTTAGGACACCCTAGCAACCGCCTAGCAACGCCTTAGCAACCACTTAGAATACCCTAGCAACCACCTAGCAACACCTTAGCAACCACTTAGGACACCTTAGCAACCGCCTAGCAACACCTTAGCAACCACCTAGCAACCACTTAGGACATCTTAGCAACCGCCTAGCAACACCTTAGCAACCACCTAGCAACCACTTAGGACACCTTAGCAACCGCCTAGTAACGTCTTAGTAAGGGCCTAGCAACCATTCAGGACACCCTAGCAACCGCATAGCAATGCCTTACCAACCACTCAGAATACCCTAGCAACCACCTAGCAACACCTTAGCAACCACCTAGCAACCACTTAGGACACCTTACTAACCACCTAGCAACACCTTAGCAACCACCTAGCAACCACTCAGAAGACCCTAGCATCCGCCTAGCAACACCTTAGCAACCACCTATCAACCACTTAGGACACCTTAGCAACCACCTAGCAACACCTTAGCAACCACCTAGCAACCACTCAGAACACCCTAGCAACAACCTAGCAACCACTCAGAACACCCTAGCAACCACCTAGCAACACCTTAGCAACCACCTAGCAACCACTTAGGACACCCTAGCAACCGCCTAGCAATGCCTTAGCAACCACTTAGAATACCCTAGCAACCACCTAGCAACACCTTAGCAACCACCTACCAACCACTTAGGACACCTTAGCAACCGCCTAGAAACAACTTAGCAACCACTTAGAACACCCTAGCAACCGCCTAGCAACACCTTAGCAACCACCTAACAACCACTCATAACACCCTAGCAACCGCCAAGCAACACCCTAGCAACCACCTAGTAACACTTTAGCAACCACCTAGCAACCACTCAGGACACCTTAGCAACCACCTAGCAATGCCTTAGCAACCACCTAGCAACCACTTAGGACACCATAGCAACCGCCTGGCAACACCTTAGCAACCACTTAGAACACCCTAGCAACCGCCTAGCAACCACTTAGCAACCACTCAGAACACCCTAGCAACCGCCTTAGCAACCACTCAGAATACCCTAGCAACCACCTAGCAACACCTTAGCAACCACCTAGCAACCACTTAGGACACCTTAGCAACTGCCTAGCAACACCTTAGCAACCACCCAGCAACCATTTAGAACACCCTAGCAACCGTCTAGCAACACCTTAGCAACCGCCTAGCAACGCCTTAGCAACCACTCAGAATACCCTAGCAACCACCTAGCAACACCTTAGCAACCACTTAGGACACCTTAGCAACCGCCTAGCAACACCTTAGCAACCACCTAGCAACCACTCAGAACACCCTAGCAACCACCTAGCAATGCCTTAGCAACCACTCGGAATACCCTTGCAACCACCTAGCAACACCTTAGCAACCACCTAGCAACCATTCAGAACACCCTAGCAACACCTCAGCAACTGCCTATCAAACATTCAGAACACCCTGGCAACTGCCTATCAACCACTTAGAACACTCTAGCAACAACCTAGCAACCACTCAGAACACCCTAGCAACTGCCTAGCAATGTCTTAGCAACCACCTAGCAACTACTCAACACCCTAGCAAGAAATTATCAACCACCTAGCAGAACATGTTAGCAGTGCCTAGCAACGACTAAAACACCCTAGCAACCACCTAGCAATGCAGTAAATCACTGATTTGTGATTGTCTTAGACATTTATACATTAATCAAATATAAACATAGCAGTTTTTTGTCTGCTCAGACTTGTTTTCAGGAAACACCAACTGTTACACACACACACACACACACACACACACACACACACACACACACAGACACACACAGACACACACACACACACACACACACACACACACACACACACACACACACACACACACACACACAGACAGTGCCGGAGTGGAGCTCCTTTTTATCTCTGGAGTTTCATGCCTTAGAACGGCCCACTTCAGTCGACGACTGATTTTGTTAAAATAACGTTATTTCCAATTCAGTTTCAAATGACACTAACACACTAACACGTTTTTCAAGGATACAGGTGCCTTAGAACTTCACATTTTTATATATAAATGAGAACATTAATTCTATATAGATATCCAGTCATTTGTAATGGTTGTAACAAGTAACCCAAACAGTATTATATGTCTTTACACTAAAAATGAAAAAACGTATTTCTTCCTGGTGAGCTTTGAACGCGGGTCGCTGGCTTCGTAATCGAACGTGCTAATCACTAGACCACGATGTCGCTATTAAATACAGGTGTTGGGTACAAAGAATAACTATTGCACTGCTATTGATGTCTACTTTTTTTTTTTTTTTACCCTACTCTTTCTCCTCTTTTTAGATTTCTGATCAAGTTATGTCAGATTTATTAATGTAGTGAATCATCAGATTTTTATTAAGCAGGTGTAATCATCATTAATATTAATTAATATTCAGTAAGGTGCCGCTGTTTGGGGTGAAATGATAGTTACATCATCATTCACACACACACACACACACACAGAAAAATTATTTTAATTCAGACATTTTTATTTACTATAATACTTAAAGATGGCTAGATTCAAAATGGAACATGGTAAACAATGTCTCTGAGTTGTTATTATTACAATTAATTTACCTGTGTTATATATATATATATATATATATATATATATATATATATATATATATATATATATATATATATATATATATATAAAATGCACTCTTTTTTTAGTTAGGCACTAAAAAGTCACACTTGAAAACGGGTGTGGTCCTCTCCATAAATGGAGAAAATCTTAATTCTGCAGGTTGATTGGCTGTGCCTTGCCTTCTATTGGCCAACGATGATGAGCCGTCTTCAGGTTCCAGAACTTTCTGCGGTGAGTAGGTTGTTTTAGAGGTTTGCTCTTATAATTGCTGTTTCACGTTCAATTAAAACATGTATATTAAAAAGTATAGATTGTTGTTGCTTGTAGTGGATGTAAAAGTAGCCATTCATGTCCTTTAGTGGGATTTCAGGTGTGCATAATAATTCAGGCTGAAGCCGTTGTACTCACGGTTAGATCTTAACTTTATGCAGGCTGCTTTATCACGTACAGTCACGTTATACTCTAATAAATTTTAAACTGAAGTCGCGATTAGAAGAATTACGATTCAAGTCGCAAAAGCTGCGATTATTTCGATAAATAACGTTACTGTGGCGAGGGCGGCCCATTAAAACATGCTACTAACTATCGTCAACGTACTTAATCAGCAGCTGACCGTTACAGCAGAACCCACGAGCCTGTATTTCACTGATATGGACATGAAATGAGAGCTGTGAGCTACAGGTCTGCATTCCCGCGGCCCGCGGCTGTACTGAAGCTGAGAGCGAGACGGTGTGTGTGTGTGTGTGTGTGTGTGTGTGTGTGTGTGTGTGTGTGTGTTAGACATTTGACCTGCTTGCTTAAGGTAACGTGTCCTCTCGGCTATTACAGTGAGTCTTGTGGTTAGACACACATGAGCATGTTACCCTGCAGCTGGAGTTTTCTTTACCGCGTTTATCATGAATCAGCTGTGATATCCGCGCATTTAAGACTTTAACCGTGGCCGTTTGTCCGTATCACCGTCACTCCGATGAATAACTCGAGCCGCGGTAACCGCAGTCGAGAAGAATCGCAGCCCTTTCTGTTGCGTGTGGGAACATAATGACCGATTATAGGTGTTTAAGAACTTATTCGACAGCGCTAAAAAAGCAAGCGAAATTATATTTATTACATTAGTTTATTTGTTGTAAATGCTCTTGTCCTGTGCATGTAGGTTAGCCTTGTTTCAAGAACAGTGTTTTCTTTCAGCAGGTAAAATAAACGAACAAATGACATGTAAATGTATAAACTATACATTCTTTTGCTAGAATTTTTGTGCTGGGAAGTAAAATCTAAAATTGTGTATAGAAAGCATTGAAAGTGCACTGCGAATGTCGTGAAATCAATATAAAAAATGTTACACAATCTAAATGTACAGGTTTTATACATGTTTATTTAATATTGCAGATAGAATTTATGTAATTGACATTAAAATACAATAGTCATTTCCCTAGTACAAATGTGCTTTTTATGCGACATGATTGTTTCTACTTTTATCTTTTTAGAACTTTCACCAGCCTATCCATCCTGTGTCAGGTAATGATTGAATAATTAATTCTATAATAATTAATAATAATAATAATTCTGGCTTTTTGCAGCAGTTAAACTCACTTTTTGGAATGTAATCAGTTTTTAAGATAACATTAATTTCATACATTTATCAGACCACTACTATAAGGGGGGAAATTAAGTGAGCAAACATCCTGTTTCTCCAGATTTGTTAGTTATGGGCTTGAGTTAAAGGGATGGTTCACTCAAAACTGAAAGTTCTGTCATTTACTCACCCTTTATGTGTTTCATACATTCTTCTGTTGAGCAAAAAAATACTTTCAAGAAAGCTGGGAACCTGTAACCATTTACTTCCATAGTATTTATTTTTCCTATGTACTATGGAAGTCTAGTGTTGCTCCGATTTTTGCTTTTTTTCCCTCCAAAATATCTTTAGTATTCAACAGAATAAAGTTAGTCATAAAGGTTTGTAACCACTTCATTGTTAGTAAATGCATAAAAGTGAGTCAATTGTTTATTTTGGGGGGAATTATCCCTTATAAATTATTCTATTTTAACTTTTTTTTTTTTCAAGGAAAGTAAAGTACAGTTGGTCTGAGTAACACTTTTTTTTTTTTTTTTTTTTTTTTTTGGTGTGTCTGAAAAGTGTTATTCCATGGAATATCGATTTCTTAAACAAACAAACAAACAAAAAAAAAAAAAACATTTGTATTGTGTAAAATCCAGTACAAACATGTCTTGAAAAAAAAAACAAGAATTGGTTTACTGAAATGCATAACTACAGGTCTAAATTGTAAAGCCAGAGAAACAGTTAAGGGGTCTGTTTTCCCCCTACATCACTTTTCCGAGAATCTTTTGCAAATGACTCTGATAGTATGTTTGTCGCAAATTGACTCCTTTAAAAAATAGATACATGCTTTTGATATATCCCTAACAATTTATTTTATTCACAGATTAACTATGTTATTGATAAGTGATGTTTAACATGGAGAGAAGGTAATGCATAGTTGACATTAATTTTCATTAAAGTTATTTTTGTCCCTTTTTCAGAGAGACTCACCAGATATTCCAGATTCTTCACTGCACTTTGCATCTTGGTGAGTGTTGGATAACATTTTTATTTCAAAAATTGAGAAAACAATAGTTGTTGCTTTGACCTAATTTGTTCTATTTTCTTTATTTTTCAGGTTTCTTGTGAAAAATAAAACAACTACTTCTGTTGTTTTATTTTTCAGTGCTCTCCATATTTACAGGGATTACGTTTCTTTTGTTTTAATAAACTTAGAATTTTGTAATTTATATTTTCTTTTTTTTTTCTGCATTTTTTTTTCCTTAACTTTTTTTTTTTTTGTTTGTTTAAAAAAAAAAAATAAATTAAATTACACACTGTACTGTCTTCTATAGTTGCTAACCTCTGTTTTCTTCCAGATACTACAGGTTTCATTTTCTCAAGTTCTGCAGTGCTTACATCGGGGGAAGTTTTAAAGTATGTGCCAAAGAAAAAAACATTTAGTTTGCTTTCTAAATGTCTCGTAATGTGGCAAAAGTCACCTCATATCCTAAAAAGTACTTTGATGTAACATCATTTCTGTACATTTAATTTAGTTTATTTTCAACATGTAAATAATTTTAGTTTGGTGTGTCTGAAAAGTGTTATTCCACGGAATATTGATTTTTTTTTTTTTTTTTTTTTTTTTTTTTTGTAAAAATAAGTACAGACTTGCCTGGAAATACAAAAAAAAAGGTTACTGAAATTGGTTTACTGAAATGCATAACTATAGGTCTAAATTGTAAACCCAGAGCACCAGTTAAGGTGTCTGTTCTTCTTCCTGTTTTCCCCCATACATCACTTTTCCGAGAATCTTTTGCAAATGACTCTGATAGTATATTTGTCGCAAATTGGCTCCTTTAAAAAATAGATAAATGCTTTTGATGTATCCCTAACTATTTATTTTATATACAGATTAAGCATATTATTGATAAGTGATGATGTGTAACATGGAAAGAAGGTAATGCATAGTTGACATTAATTTTCATTAATGTTATTTTTTTTTTTGTCCCTTTTTCAGAGAGACTCGTCAGATATTCCGGATTCTTCAGATACTACTGGTTTTCATCTTGTCAGGTTCTGCAGTGCTTTCATCGGGGGAAGTTTTAAAGTATGTGCCAAAGAAAAAATGTTTAGTTTGCTTTTCTAAATGTCTCGTATTGTGGCAAAAGTCACCTCATATCCTAAAAAGTACTTTGATGTAACACCTTTTCTGTACATTTAATTAAGTTTATTTTCTACACATGTAAAGAATTTTAGTTTGGTGTGTCTGAAAAGTGTTATTCCACGGATTATTTATTCCTTAAATCTTTTAAAAAGCATTTGTTATTGTGAAAATATAAGTACTGACATGTCTGGAAATACAAAAAAGTGTAAAAGTAGTTTAGAGTGAAACAAGAATTGGTTTACTGAAATGCATAACTATAGGCCTAATTGTAAACCCAGAGAAACAGTTAAGGGGTATGTTCTTTCTCCTGCGAATTAATGGTCTGTTTTCCCCCTACATAAACAAAAAAAGGAAGCAAATGTAATTTGTTTTTTGTTGATCTGAAAAATGGTCCGATCTGTGACTCAGAAATTGAAGTGTGATCTGAGCTGTGAGATTTGTGACCCATTACACCACTAACATATATATGTGTATTTGTTTCTTTTAGACTTGTGTTTTATTTTTAACTTTTTTGTTAAAGGATGCCACGAAAAGGGAAGAGATCTCAGGCTCAGAAATTGCGCTGGAGAAAGGTAGACCTTCAAGATGTAGAAACCACCATTTCCAGCATTAAAGAGGTACTACTGAAAACTGACTGTATATCTAATTTGTAGAGTTAAAGCAGTCACCTATAAATGTAATGATAAAATAATTAGCTTTTTTATTTTAAAAATGGGATTAGGAATATTACAAAATTGCAGTTATTTTTTGCAAGTTTAGCTAAGCCTAGGAAAGACTGGCTTTTAGCTCTGCTTTCACTTTGTCTTCTGATTGAATGACAGGTTGTAATGCTGCTGCTTATTTCTTAAAGTGGAAGTAAAAGACTGAACATGGAAACTGTAAAGCCAGATGTGCGTCTAATATAAAATTATTTATTTATTGTACTTCGTGCATTGGGTGATAATAGGCTGTCCAGTCTCTGTGTTCAGTCCGTCACTACCATGATTGAAACCCAGACAGGCAGTCAGGCAGAGTATACAGAGAGTGAACCAAAGCGCTTTGGTGAAATTACAATGTATCCAATATTTTTATACAGAAAAAATTGCGATACCTCGATTTAATAAAACAATTTATCGTCTTAAAATGTAATTTCGAATTAACTGTAAAAATTGCCCGGCCCTACATTATAATTAAATATATTCATTTATTATTATATTATTTTATGTATTATTATTTATTATTGTTATAATATTACATATTGATATTTTGCTAGAAGTTCAACAGTGTTCTTCACATTTTCTCACTGATTGTAAAAATACAAACTTGACTAGCAGTTTTTATATTACATTATTTTTACAGGTTGAACAGGCCAGTACCAGTGCTGCTGTCAATTCCTTTTCTGTGAGCCAACATGCAGAAAGTTGTGGCAATGCAACCACATTTGTGTCAGTGCAAGCGTCTCATTGTCAGGATGATGTTAGATATGACGAGTTCTCCAGAAATCACCAGTGCACATGTGTATCACTGACATTCTTGGCCAGTCAGAGTGCAGGGCTTCAGTTTAAGATATCCGATCTTGATAGAGTTTTAGAGGAGGGGGATGCTTTGTATGTCAGCACTAAAATGCAGCTTATCGCTGAAAGAAGATTCCGTCAGAACCATCTATCTATGGAGGAAGTACCTTCTAAACTTACAACATTTAACCAAACATACAATGTCCACAAGTCTGAAGTCAAACTTGGATTTCTTCGAGCCAGAAGTGCCCCTGATATGGAAAATTGGTTTTTGCCTCTTGCCAAAAGACTGCAGTGTCTCACAGCAGATGTCACTCACGCACTTTTAATAGTTTCTCGACAATGTATTGCAGTGTTTAGAGATGGATCAGGCAGATATGGATTCTTTGATCCACATTCAAGGACTGCAAAAGGATTACCTGATTGTACTGGTTGTGGAACTGCTGTGATGTTAACTTTTCCCCTACTAAGTGACATGACTGACCAAATTCTGCAGCTTTTTGGGAAATGCCCTGATAATGAAAACTATGAATTCATGCCGGTCTCTTTTGAAACAGAGCAACAGGCTGGCCAACAGCCTTTACTCTCAACTTGTGCTCAATTTTCACAAGTAATTTCAGTTCTACCTGAACCAGAAGAAAATATTGACGTCCAAAATGGTATAGCCCAAGAAAACAAAGCCATGATGTCCAAAAAAAATAAGTCCAGAAGAAGAAGAGAAATGCGAAAAACAACTGAAAAATTCAAATCTAGAAAATCCAAGAACACCACTGCATCCTATGCAATGAAAAAACACAAACAAAGAGATAATGAAAGGGACCGGTATGCCGCCTGTTTACAGTTTCGGACAAACAAAAAAGAAGCTGTTAGGGAAAAGTACAGCCAGGATGCTCATTTTAGAAACAAAAAGAAAGACTGCAGTAATAGACGGTACAAAGATGAGATTGTTCTGTCAAAGAAGAAAGAATACATGGCTAGGAGGTATACCACAGATCCAGTTGTACAGTCAAAGAAGAAGGAATACATGGCTAAGAGGTATACCACAGATCCAGTTGTAAAGTCAAAGAAGAAAGAATACATGACTAGGAGGTACAGTTACGACACCATCTTCCAGGCAAAAAAAAGAGCACACATGGTCAGCAGGTACAGTACTGATACTGCTTTCCAGAAAAAAATGAAGGAATACATGATGAGGAGATATGGAAATGATTCTGAGTTCAGAGCACATCACATTCTCCAATGTACCCTCCATAAGAAACAGAAGCTTCCTAATAACACTACACGTATTCATCAGTTGCAATGTGCACTGAGGATTAAAAGGAAATACAAGATGTGCATCCGCTCCAGCTTGGAAACACCCCAGCCTTTGGTCAGTAAAGTGATGGAAAGTGCAATTCATGCATTCCGGTCTAAAATCCAGCAAGGTCCTACATACGTCTGCACAGTCTGCCACAGAGTCCTCTTTCCAGACCAAGTCAAGGCCTGTGATGGATCGAATTATGAAAAAGATGTTCAACTTTCATCATTTTGCTTGACAAGGAAGTATGTGCATACTTGCGACAGTGTCTGCTCAGATGATTGCACCGTTCCAGAAGAGAGAAGACGTGAATGGATCTGCCACACATGTGACAGCCATCTGAAAAGAGGACGCATGCCTTCAATTGCAGCAGTAAACAAGCTTGAACTGCCACCTATCCCTGCAGAATTGGCTGAGCTAAATGTGCTGGAACGTCAGCTTATTGCAAAAATTTTACCTTTCGCAAAAATAGTTGCACTGCCCAAAGGACAACAGAGAGCAGTTCACGGTGCTGTTGTGTGTGTGCCTTCGGAGGTGGAGAACACTGTCAACTCTCTGCCAAGACCAAGAAGCGAGTCCCAGCTCCTACAAGTCAAGCTAAAGAGACATGTCAGTTTTAAAGGATACCAGCACTTCCATACTGTAAATATGCACAGCGTACTGGCAGCTTTATCCAAGCTGAAGGAAGTGCATTCTGAGTACAAGGATATCTCCATACAAGAGCCTGAGGTATCTGAAGATCAGTTTGACGAAGACATTGATGCAGCAGAGGATAACCAAGAAGTTGGCACTGCTGAGCACGAGGAGCAACATGTCAGTGTGGAGGAAAAGGATGAACTTCGCCCCGGTCTTACATTGGACACGTGCATGCAGCCACCAGACATTGCACATGACATCTTGTCGTACGGTGAAGGGATCTTTAGTATCGCACCTGCACAAGGAAAGAAGCCTGTTGGATTTTTTAAAATCCCAAAACTGGAAGCCATGGCATTCCCTGTCCAGTTCCCCACAGGAGAGAACACAATCGACGAGGCAAGGCAGACAGCAGTTTCTCCTAGCATGTACTTCAACGTCAGATTGTTTTGTGTTGATGCCCGATTTGCAAGGGATCAAAGCTACCTTTTCTTTGCACAATTTGTGACAGAAACGCAACTGGCAAGAAACAGCATGTCCATTCAACTTCGAAAAGGTAAACCCATTACTAAAGATGGCCGAAGAATCTCCAATAGGATGCTTCAGGATTCCGATGAGGTTGAGAGACTTGTTCACAACAGGGATGCCACACGATTCATGCAGCCCCTGAGAGGCTCTCCAGCCTATTGGGAGAAGACGTTGCGAGATCTACAGGCCATGATTCGACAGCTGGGGACACCTACTTTCTTTTGTACATTCAGTGCAGCAGAAATGCGATGGCCTGAGATTGTGACTGTAATCAAAGCTCAACAAGGCGAAGAAATTGACTTTTCACAGCTTGACTGGGCGACAAAATGTGAAATCCTTAGGAGTAATCCTGTCACTGTCATGCGCATGTTTGAGAAGCGTGTAGATGCATTAATGGCTCACCTGCTTTTGTCACCTGCACAACCCATTGGTGAAGTGGAGGATTTCTTTTATAGAGTGGAGTTTCAGGCAAGAGGAAGCCCACATATTCATCTGCTTGCTTGGGTAAAGGATGCCCCAGATCCAGAGGAAGACAATGATGAGACAATATGTGACTTCATCGACCGTTACGTATCTTGCAAGCTTCCAGATCCCAATGTTGATCCTGAGCTTCATAAGATTGTGACAGAGGTTCAGCTTCATAGCAAAAACCACTCAAAGTCATGCAAGAAAGGCAAGGTGGTGTGTAGATTTGGATTTCCAAAACTACCAATGCCTAAGACCATGATCACTCATCCGATGCCAGAGCGTCCTGATGAGGGGGATGATGAACCGACTGACTCAGCAGCCAAGAAAAAAGCAAGGCGAGATGAGGCTAAAAAAGCAATGAATGAAGCCAAATCAAAACTCAAGCCTTTGTGGGATTTGCTGAATGATCCCAAATCTTCCTTCAACAATTTGTCAGACCTTCTAACCAAGTGCAATTTGTCCATGGACGATTACCTGAACTATGCTGAAGGACTCACCACTGGCAGTGCAGTTCTTTTGAAGCGTGATCCAAAGGAGACTTGGGTGAATGGCTACAATCCTGATTTGCTCAGGGCGTGGAATGCGAACATGGATATTCAGTACATCCTAGACGCTTACAGCTGCATCATGTATATGCTGTCCTACGTTTCAAAGCCGGAGCATGAAATGAGTGGCTTTCTTAAGAACGTTATCCAAAGTGTTCGTGAAGCCAACGTTAATGAAGAGGATGAAATGAAGCACATAATGCAAGCCTATGCCAAGCACCGGCAAGTAAGTGCTCAGGAGTCTGTGGCGCGAACATGCAGCTTGCCGTTGAAGAAGTGTTCACGAAGTGTCGTGTTTGTTCCGACGGATGACGATGCCCTCAAGATGAGTCTGCCCATAAGTGTGTTGCTGAACAAAAATCCTGAATCGGAGGACGTCTGGATGTCAGGTTTAATAGAAAAATATAGAGCAAGACCTCTAACGTTGGAGTTTGAAAAAATGTGTCTTGCAGACTTTGCATCCAATTACCGTGTTGTGTACGGTCAACAAATTAAAGGAAAAAATGTCCTCCGACTGCTTCACGATATGGGATTTATTCAAAAGAGGACTATCGGCAAGCCTGCAGTTATCAGATATGCTCGCTTTTCAGAGGAGAAGCAACCAGAAAAATTTTATGGAAGAATGGTGAAACTTTACGTTCCCCATCGCCACAATGAAGAGCTAAAACCTGAGGATTTTCCCACATATCAGCTATTTTATAAAAGCGGATTTGTGGAACTTCCTGGACATCCTGGTCTCCGGTTCCCTGTCTGCGGCATAGTAAAGGCATACCAGCAGAGATATGAAAAGCATGGCAAAGTTGTAGATAAAGCATTTGAACAACTTCAGCAGGAAGGACCATCTGAGAGTGCTTGGACAGCTTTTGCACCAGAAGTTGAAGTGGATCGCCTGGAATGCATAGCTGAACAAGAAGACGTCGGTCCAGAGGAAGATGACGAACAGGATGAGGTCCCTGAATTCCAGCCTCGTAATGAAGATGGCGACGGAGTTGCACCGCGCATAGTGGCGCCACAGATGAGTGTCGAGTTTGTCAGGAAGCTCTTTAGGAGTTTAAACAAGACACAGGCAGCCATATTTTACACCATTCGGCGGTGGTGTCAGAACCGTGTGTGGGGACTGAATCCAGAACAGTTTTTTTACTTCGTGTCAGGTGGTGCTGGATGTGGAAAGTCGCACGTAATCAAGTGCGTATACACTGAAGCAACGAAGATTCTGCAACAACTTCCTCAGCTCCGGGAGGATGGGGATCTCTCCATTCCTACAGTGATTTTAAGTGCATTCACTGGAACAGCAGCGTTTAACATTTCTGGAAAAACTCTGCATTCCATTCTAAAGCTGCCAAGGAACTTGAAGCCACCCTATCAAGGACTTGGGAACTCTCTTGATGATGTACGAGCAGGATTACGTCACGTGGAAATCCTGATTATTGACGAAATCTCTATGATTTCAAAAGACTTTTTTGCATACATCAACTGGAGGTTTCAACAGATCAGAGGCAGCAAGAAACCATTTGGGGGCATTTCTGTCATCGTGGTGGGAGACTTTTATCAATTACCGCCCCCGGGAAAAGCCAAGCCACTCTGTGTTTACGAAGAGGATGTGCTGGACTTTTGGAAGGACCACTTCCAAATCGTAACCCTCACAGAGATCATGCGGCAGAAAGAGGACCTTGCATTTGCCCAGCTTTTAAACCGATTGAGAGTGAAACGGAAATCTGATGCTCTTAAAGAAGAAGATAGAGCTTTGTTATTGCAAGCTGTGAGGAATCCCCAAGACTGCCCACGTGATGCATTGCACATATTTGCAACCAACAAGGAAGTCCACAGTCACAATAGTAACACGGTAAATGCTCTTCATGCTGACATCATAACCATTCATGCTGAAGATTACCGGAAAGACCCAAGAACAGGTGGGATGAAAAGACAGACTAAACCTGTCATGGGTAATAAAGACGACCTGCTTGACACCATACAAGTTGCAGTGGGAGTCCGCATAATGATGATAAGGAATCTGGATGTCGAAGATGGACTCGTCAATGGATGCTTTGGGAACATTGGAAACATTGTGACTAAAACAAGAGACGGAATTGCATTTGTGCACATGCTTGGCATTCAGCCCGACAATCCAAATGCTGGCCAGAAATACAGACGACGACTGCAAGGTGATCAGGACACTTTAGTCTACATTGAAAGATCTGAGGAACCTGTAAAGAAAAGAGCAGTCCGTCGACAATTTCCAATCAAGTTGGCCTACGCATGCACTGCTCACAAAGTTCAAGGCATGACCATGCAATCGGCTGTAGTATCACTAAAGAGGATTTTTGAGCCAGGAATGGCCTATGTTGCCCTCAGCCGAACAACCTCACTTGGTGGGTTGTACATCAGAGACTTTGATGAAAAAAAGATCTATGCTGATCCGGAAATCACAACCTCGTTGGAGAGGATGAAAACGGCAACGCTGGAAGGCATCATGCCACTTTTTGACTGGAAGAAAACCAACACCAGTCTGGTAGAAAAACTAATTGTTGTGCATCATAACACAGAGGGACTCCAATCACATATAGAAGACATCAAACACCATCATGAGCTGCTTCTATGTGATATCTTTTGTGTTACGGAAACGCACCTCTCCGGATCATGCATCTCATCACATGTCCAGTTGGAAGGCTTTAAGATGTTTGCAAGAAATAGACATGCGTCTTACTCAACCCTTCCAGAAATGGCAAAGAAGGACTGTGGTGGAGTTGCAATTTATTGCAAAGAGGACATTCAGGCGGAACCTCGACACTTTATACACCACGTCACCGACCTGGAGTTTGTCGTCATCAAAGTTGATGCACCAGTGACTGCAACAATTGCTGCGGTGTACAGGCCACCAGACTATAGTCTGGAAAAATTTTTGCCAAACATCAGGGGCCTTCTTGATTATTTGGAAATGATGAAGGAGAATCCCATAATTGTCTGTGGAGACTTCAACGAAGACCACCTCTCGTCTGGAAGAAAGCCCATTCTGGAGTTGTTCCAATCCCAACAATACCAACAGCTCATCACCAATGCAACCACAGAGAAACAAACACTGTTGGATCATATTTATGTTTCTCATCCAGACTTGTGCATGCAGTCAGGTGTTTTACACACCTACTATAGCTATCACAATCCAGTGTATTGTGTTTTGCCTAAATAATTCAGCCAACAATCCAAATGCTGGCCAAAAATACATACGCAACTGCAAGGTGAAGAGGACACTTAACTCTACATCGAAAGAGCAGAGGAAACTCTAAAGAAAGGAGCAGTTCGTCAACAATTTCTAATCAAGATGGCTAACACATGCACAAAGTTCAAGGCATGGCCATGCAATCGGCTGTCAAAAATCACAACCGCGTTGGAGAGGACAAAAAATGGCAACGCTGGAAGGCATCATGCTACTTTTTGACTGGAAAAAACCAACAACAGTCTGAAAGAAAAGCTTATCGTTGTGCATCATAAAGCAGAGGAACTCCCATCACATATAGAGGACATAAAACACCATCACCAAACATCAGGGGCCTACTTAATTATTTGGAAATGATGGAGAATCCCATAATTGTCTGTGGAGACTTCACCAAAGACCACCTCTTGTCTGGAAGAAAGCCCATTCTGGAGTTGTTCCAATCCCTACTATACAAACAGCTCATCTCCATGGCCACCACAAAGAAACGAACATTGGCCTACGTCTTTGACATGAAGTCAGTGTGCCACACAGAACCGGGAGACAAAAGACCTGGATAGAGCCTGATTATCAGCCACTCGTCTTTTACTTGGTGGTGTGTGCACAGTTGCGTGAAGGCGGTGTGTCGTACCTGAGGTGGATGCTGTGTGATGAGAGTAGAGTAGGGTCAGCAGCAAGGGACATCAGGAGGATATTGTGGCATCTTCAAAGTTTACAAAGGGCAGTGACAGCAGCAACAGTTGGTGAGTAGTACAGTGGCTTTTTAAATGTTCCATTATTTTATGTTTTTCCTTTGTATTTGTGTTTGACATTTTGTACTGAATTTGACTTGCAGTGGCGATGCTGGTTCGAGCCTCAGCTGGGTCAGTTGGTGTTTCTGTGTGGAAGATGCAAGAACAGGATGGATGAAAAGGCAAACTAACCCTGTCATGGGTAAAAAAGACAACCTGCTAGGCACCATACAAGTTGCATTGATTGGGAGTCTGCATAATGTTGATATTGTGGCATCTTCAAAGTTTACAAAGGGCAGTGACAGCAGCAACAGTTGGTGAGTAGTACAGTGGCTTTTTAAAGGTTCCATTATTTTGTGTGTTTCCTTTGTATTTGTGTTTGACATTTTGTACTGAATTTATGACTTGCAGTGGCGATGCTGGTTCGAGCCTCAGCTGGGTCAGTTGGTGTTTCTGTGTGCAAGATGCAAGAACAGGATGGATGAAAAAGCAAACTAACCCTGTCATGGGTAAAAAAAGACAACCTGCTAGGCACCATACAAGTTGCATTGATAGGGAGTCTGCATAATGTTGATCAAAAATGTGGATGTCAAAGATGGACTTGTCAATGGATGCTTTGGAAACATTGGAAACATTGTGACCAAAACAAAATACAGACTTGCATTTGTGCACATGCTTGGAAATCAGTCGACAATCCAAATGCTGGCCAGAAATACATACGACAACAACTGCAAGGTGAAGAGGACACTTTACATCAAAAGATCAGAGGAAACTCTTAAGAAAGAAGCAGTCTGTCAACAATTTCCAATCAAGATGGCTTACGCATGCACCACTCACAAAGTTCAAGGCATGACCATGCAATCGGCTGTCAAAAATCACAACCGCGTTGGAGAGGACAAAAAATGGCAACGCTGGAAGGCATCATGCTACTTTTTCACTGGAAAAAAAACCAACAACAGTCTGAAAGAAAAGCTTATCGTTGTGCATCATAAAGCAGAGGAACTCCCATCACATATAGAGGACATAAAACACCATCACCAAACATCAGGGGCCTACTTAATTATTTGGAAATGATGGAGAATCCCATATTTGTCTGTGGAGACTTCACCAAAGACCACCTCTTGTCTGGAAGAAAGCCCATTCTGGAGTTGTTCCAATCCCCACTATACAAACAGCTCATCTCCATGGCCACCACAAAGAAACGAACACTGGCCTACGTCTTTGACATGAAGTCAGTGTGCCACACAGAACCGGGAGACAAAAGACCTGGATAGAGCCTGATTATCAGCCACTCGTCTTTTACTTGGTGGTGTGTGCACAGTTGCGTGAAGGCGGTGTGTCGTACCTGAGGTGGATGCTGTGTGATGAGAGTAGAGTAGGGTCAGCAGCAAGGGACATCAGGAGGATATTGTGGCATCTTCAAAGTTTACAAAGGGCAGTGACAGCAGCAACAGTTGGTGAGTAGTACAGTGGCTTTTTGAATGTTCCATTATTTTATGTTTTTCCTTTGTATTTGTGTTTGACATTTTGTACTGAATTTATGACTTGCAGTGGCGATGCTGGTTCGAGCCTCAGCTGGGTCAGTTGGTGTTTCTGTGTGCAAGATGCAAGAACAGGATGGATGAAAAAGCAAACTAACCCTGTCATGGGTAAAAAAAGACAACCTGCTAGGCACCATACAAGTTGCATTGATTGGGAGTCTGCATAATGTTGATCAAAAATGTGGATGTCAAAGATGGACTTGTCAATGGATGCTTTGGAAACATTGTGACCAAAACAAAATACAGACTTGCATTTGTGCACATGCTTGGAAATCAGTCGACAATCCAAATGCTGGCCAGAAATACATACGACAACAACTGCAAGGTGAAGAGGACACTTTACATCAAAAGATCAGAGGAAACTCTTAAAAAAGAAGCAGTCTGTCAACTATTTCCAATCAAGATGGCTTACGCATGCACCACTCACAAAGTTCAAGGCATGACCATGCAATCGGCTGTCAAAAATCACAACCACGTTGGAGAGGACAAAAAATGGCAACGCTGGAAGGCATCATGCTACTTTTTCAC
This sequence comes from Danio rerio, assembly GCF_052040795.2. Lineage (NCBI taxonomy): Eukaryota > Metazoa > Chordata > Actinopteri > Cypriniformes > Danionidae > Danio > Danio rerio. The sequence goes on from NC_141035.1 coordinate 32,767,464, forward strand.
TGGAAAAAAACCAACAACAGTCTGAAAGAAAAGCTTATCGTTGTGCATCATAAAGCAGAGGGACTCCCATCACATATAGAGGACATAAAACACCATCACCAAACATCATGGGCCTACTTAATTATTTGGAAATGATGGAGAATCCCATAATTGTCTGTGGAGACTTCACCAAAGACCACCTCTTGTCTGGAAGAAAGCCCATTCTGGAGTTGTTCCAATCCCTACTATACAAACAGCTCATCTCCATGGCCACCACAAAGAAACGAACATTGGCCTACGTCTTTGACATGAAGTCAGTGTGCCACACAGAACCGGGAGACAAAAGACCTGGATAGAGCCTGATTATCAGCCACTCGTCTTTTACTTGGTGGTGTGTGCACAGTTGCGTGAAGGCGGTGTGTCGTACCTGAGGTGGATGCTGTGTGATGAGAGTAGAGTAGGGTCAGCAGCAAGGGACATCAGGAGGATATTGTGGCATCTTCAAAGTTTACAAAGGGCAGTGACAGCAGCAACAGTTGGTGAGTAGTACAGTGGCTTTTTAAATGTTCCATTATTTTATGTTTTTCCTTTGTATTTGTGTTTGACATTTTGTTCTGAATTTATGACTTGCAGTGGCAACGCTGGTTCGAGCCTCAGCTGAGTCAGTTGGTGTTTCTGTGTGGAGTTTGCATGTTCTCCCTGCGTTCGCGTGGGTTTCCTCCGGTTGCTTCAACTTCCCCCACAGTCCAAAGACACGCGGAACAGGTGAATTGGTATAGGTTAAATTGGCCTTTGTGTGTGTGTGTGCATGTGTGTGAATAAGAATGTCCAGATGTTTCCCAGAGATGAGTTGCGGCTGGAAGGTCGTCCGCTGTGTAAAAATGGGCTGGATAAGTTGGTGGTTCATTCTTCTGTGGCGACCCCGGATTAATAAAGAGACTAAGCCGACAATAAAATGCATGAATAAATGAATTATTTTATGTTTTTCCTTTGTATTTGTGTTTGACATTTTGTTCTGAATTTATGACTTGCAGTGGCAACGCTGGTTCGAGCCTCGGCTGGGTCAGTTGGTGTTTCTATGTGGAGTTTGCATGTTCTCCCTGCGTTCGAGTGGGTTTCCTCCGGTTGCTTCGACTTCTTCAACAGTCTAAAGACACGCGGAACAGGTGAATTGGTATAGATTAAATTGGCCTTAGTGTGTGTGTGTGTGTGTGTGTGTGTGTGTGTGTGTGTGTGTGTGTGTGTGTGTGTGTGTGAGTAAAAAAGTATGTTCAGATATTTCCCAGAGATGGGTTGCGGCTGGAATGGCATCCGCTGCATAAAAACGTGCTGGATAAGTTGGCGGTTCATTCTGCAGTCGTAGCCCCAGATTAATAAAGCCGAAAAAATGAATGAATGTATGACTTACATTTTCTGTTATATTATTAATTTGTTACAGGCACAGCTTTAACACAACAGCAGCCTTTTCAAAGTGGACAGAATTCTTTGAGATTCAATCTAAAGCTAAGTATTTTGTTTCAGTTGTTTGTACTGCCTTGTAATACAGTCACATTTTCAGCATAATGTTAAATCTTAGTCTCATTCAAGTGTTGTGTTTTTTTTATGTTTTTACTACCAGAAGACCCAAGAAGATGTGTTGACTGAGAAAACAAATGTCCTGCAGTATTGTTGAGGAAGACATCTGCCTAACTATATATTGGTGAGCATGCTGTTAGGATCACGCCATTTAATTGTAGTGTGTATGTGTACTAATATGTATTGAAATTATAAAACAAACCAGTTGTCATGTTACAAAAGATTCTATTTTAAATATTGTTTAAGCTTCCTACAAAAAGAAATGTAAAAAATAAATATTTCCACAAGTTAAGCTGCATAAACTAAGAGACATTATTAAGGAGGTTATTCACCTAAACATTTAAATTATCATTTACTGGAGTTGCTTGATTCTTGAACTCAAAATACTTGAAAAATAAAATAAATAAAAAGCTTTTAAAATCTTAAAAGTTATGGAAAAAAAGCTATTGACTTTCTTTGTATTTTCTTTGCATCACTATTATTGTTAATGGCTGTTCTAACTAGTGCTTGTGTATATAGTGTTCTTATTATTGATTCATCAATCTCATGGTTGTAGGAGAAGACCAGGTGTATGCGCACTACGGCATTGCAGAATGATGGACCAGAGGAAGAACATCTCTAATACAGAGGTATTCTGAAACAAGTGAGTTATGCCATTAAAAAAAATTATATTTGCAATATTGTTTAAGCTCTCTCTAAAAGGAAACTTTTACAAAATATTTCCACAAATTAAGCTGCATAAACTTTGAGGCATTATTAAGGTGTTTATTCACCTAAACTTTTAAGTTGTCATTTACAGATAATCTACTCGTTTCAAATATGTCTGAGTTGCTTGCTTCTTGAACTCGAAATGCTTGAGAATGCAAAAAAAATCTTTAATGTTGTGGAAAAACAGCATTGACTTTCTTTGTATTTTTTGCATCCACTATGAATGTTAATGGCTGTTTTTTAATGGTGCTTGTGTATATAGTGTTCTTATTATTGATTTATTAATCTTATGGTTACAGGAGAAGAACAGGTGTTTGGCATTGCACACCACAGAATTGCAGGATGACGGACCAGAGGTATACTTTATTAGTACTTCTAGGAGAGTCTTGTGGTTCAGTGCATCTTGTCATAACTTGTGCTTTGTCTTTAAGAAGTATGGGCTTTGTAAAACCTTAGATTTTAAAGTAAACCGTGATTCTCATTTTCTCTTTGTTCCTGAAGTATCCAAACAATCAAAATATATTTTTTTTACTAATAATTTTGTCACATCTGTTTTGCCTCCTCTTCCTCAGGATATACAGTCTGTGCATGCCAGATCCAGAGGCCAGATGGTGGAAGACGGTGTCCTGCAACATTTTAGATAATTTTAACGTTGTTTAAAAATGTTATTAGCTTATACATTTAAAAAATGTTATGTTATGTGCCACGCCCAAGAAAGATGGGTACTCCCTTGCTGAGTCTGGTCTTTCCAAGGTTTCTCTCCAAACTTTTTGGAGTTTTTTTCCTTGCCACAGTCGCCAATGGCTTGCTCACAGGGGGTGTTGTGCCAAGTCCTGTCTTCCCCTCGTGTCCTTTATCTTTAAACTTAGATTCCATAGTAATTTAGCCATACAAATGTTAATAAAAAGGAGCTTAAAATTAATTTAAAACAAGTAAAAATAGGCTTAAGAGTACAAATAAAGCTTAGTCAATCATATCATCACAATTTAGGATATTTATATGCAGCTTAGGTTTGAATATATTTGCCATTAATAAATACTAATGAGTAAAATGTTTGCACCATAAACTATTAATTGTTATAAATCAATGTAACTTTTTTTTTTCTCAGATTAGAGCCGCAAATTATTTGCAGAAAGGGACAGTAGGTCAGGTAAAAATTGATTATCATCACATATGGCCAAAGTACATTTTTACTTTAAACAACGTAAAAAAATAATAAAACCCATTAGCATTTAGATCAGTTTCTTAGGGCACTTTAATATTAATTAATTAATAATAATAATAACAACAAAACTTTTGTGTTTATAGCTGGCATGGTCTTTATTAAATAAACATTCCCAGCACCAATTTATAGCAAATAATCATGTCATTTTATTATTTTTAATTAAACTATGTTTAGCAGGGTGGTTGAACTGCAGATTTATTTATAAATTTAACTCTGCCACTGTACACAGTATGTGATAGTGCACTGAATGAGGTTTTAAATTAAAATCAACCATTTTAAATGCACATATATATATATAATATTATATAATTTATTATAATATATAATTAATATAATATATTATAGTATAAAAATTAGTATAATTTACAATGATGTGTTTAAGAAAAACATCCATATTGGAATTAAACAGTCATTAGGTAGACTTTATTATTGCTCTATTGCTTAATTCATTATTCTAACATTTTAGTAGGTGTGACTGGGATCAGACTGGTGGACAGGATTTGGCACAACAGGCTTTTTTTTAATCAATTTAATAAACAATTTGGTTTAATTGGCACAGTCAGCTTGTTTTGTCTTTTATTGAATGTCTGTCAATGCTACATCACTATTGACTTTAAGAAGCAAGTATTCAGTACTACAAATGCTAATTGCATATGTTAGATTAAGCACAGTCTACCTAAATGTGCTTTAACCTGTGCTATGATGTAAGTATTAAGGTTTTAGGTGATGGTATGATTTATTTTTAAACATAACAGTTTTGCAATTGCATCTGATACACAGATGATTGTAAGATGCAAGTGGTTAAACAAATTTGGACCCATGTTGAAGTACAATATGTGAAGCGAAACAATGTTGCTACTTTACCAGTATTGTGGTTATCCTAGACACAACCATTTGTTATTGAACCATGGATGCAGAGCCACAACGGCTTGAGGACAGGTATGACTTTTGAAGGGTGATGACATCTTTAATTCAATGGCTTATTTTACATTTATAAATAAAATGGCTGACAACCAAAAATCCCTATAGACTTAACATGGACACAAAATGGCTGACATTGATATGGAGATTAGTAAGTCGTAGAAGCTTGAGACTGGGCTCATTTTACTTGGCCTATCAAGTTGGTATTAAGTACTGACATAACAAATTTGTAGACACTCCCTAGCAACCACTTTAAGCCCCCTAACAACTATTTGCATTACCCTAGCAACCACATAAACACATGAATTTAACCATTTCTCCGCATTTACTGCTATTTTGCCCAGTTTAGTACCATTTTGTACCCCATCGATTTGCCACGCAAACCCCATTCACATTTCCTTTAGGAAATGTACAATTCTAGTTAATGGGGTTTGCCATAGGCAAAGTCCATTCTTACTATTGTGCTGGCTTATTATTCTTCTTCTTCCTTCTTCCGTACCATTTTTCGGCGCGTAACTAGTCCCGCAGCTTTCGTCCCAGACCCTTGAAAGTGGGCTCAAATCGTGCGGTCTTATCGGGAATGGTGTGCTATGACTTTTATAAGGGGTGGGGGGTTTTTTGGCCCCGCAGGGGCCAAAAAACCCCCCCAAAAATCCCATAGACTTAACATTGAGCCGAACTTTGACGAATCACAGCGCCGAGTGTGAATTTCATAGAAATATGAGATTCACAGCATCTGTAGGGGGTTGCAGCCTAAATGAGAACATACCTCGCAATGGGGTAAAAGTTGCACCCCTGGGGCTCTAGGACGTCCCAAAGCTCTCCCATTGACTTACATTGTCCCCATTGACTCCCATTCATTTTTCTAGAACAGCACTAACGCCCCCGCGAAATGGGACGACCTTTAAAGCGTTATAGCGCCAAGTGTGAATTTCGTAGAAATATGGGATTCGCAACATCTGTAGGGGGTTGCAGCCTGTATGAGAACATACCCCAAAAGGGGGTATAAGTTGTACCCCTGGGGTGCTAGGACGTCCCAAAGGGGTCCCCATTGACTTTACATTGCCCATTGACTCCCATTCATTTCTTGACTCACATGTCAATCACATTACATAGCAGTGTCATACAGACTTGGGGGTTGCCTTACTTGACTGAGGCAACCAATCAGCATCTCAATATGATTTTGAAGCTCACAAGCCACGCCCCCCCAAACCACTTAAAGACCCTTAATAACTGCCCCATTGACTTAACATGGAGTGGGATGTCCCATTGCACATCCCATTGACTTCCATTATAAAGGTCACACATCTACAACATTACATAGGAGTGTCATAGAGACATGGGGGTGGGCTCATTTGACTCAGGCAACCAATCAGCATCACAATATGATAATGAAGCTCACAAGCCACGCCCCCAAACTGATCCCATTGACTTCTATTATAATAGGGCTGGATGCATATCTTTGCTTAGCAGTGTCCTATTGACTTCTGGGATGGCTCATCTGACTCAGACAACCAATGAGCATCTCAATATGATAATGAAGCTCACAAGCCACGCCCCCAAACTGGTCCCATAGACTGCCATTGTAACTGGTCTACATGCATATCTTTGCTAAGCAGTGTCCTATTGACTTGGGGGTTGGCTCATCTGACTAAGACAACCAATGAGCATCTCAATATGATAATGAAGCTCACAAGCCACGCCCCCAAACTGGTCCCATAGACTGCCTTTAATACTGGCCTACATGCATTTCTTTGCTTAGCAGTGTCCTATTGACTTGGGGGTTGGCTCATTTGACTTGGACAGCCAACCACATTCAAGTTCACTCTGTAACCTCACCCATAGCAACAAAACAGAGTACCCTAGCAACCAATCATCAACAGCTATATCTCAGCATCGGAACATCGTAGAGACTTGGGGATTGGCTCGTTTGACTCATGCTAGCAAACGGAACTTCCTATATGCTACACATGCTAGCAGTGACTAGCTACATGCTAATATTGACTAGCCAAGTACTGTAACTTGCTAGAAATGCTTACTAAGTATAAATATTTTATCAGGCATGTATGTGAGGCTTGCCTAGTAACCACCCAGAGTACCCTAGCAACCACCTAGCAACCACCCAAATTACCCTAGCAACCGCCTATCAACCTCCTAGCAACCGCCTAGTAATGCCTTAGTAAGGGCCTAGCGACCACTCAGGACACCCTAGCAACCGCCTAGCAACACCTTAGCAACCACTTAGAATACCCTAGCAACCACCAAGCAACACCTTAGCAACCACCTAGCAACCACTCAGAACACCCTAGCAACCGCCTAGCAACACCTTAGCAACCACCTAGCAACCACTTAGGACATCCTAGCAACTGCCTAGCAACGCCTTAGCAACCACTTAGAATACCCTAGCAACCACCTAGCAACACCTTAGCAACCACCTAGCAACCACTTAGGACACCTTAGCAACCACCTAGCAACACCTTAGCAACCACCTAGCAACCACTCAGAACACCTTAGCAACCGCCTAGCAACACCTTAGCAACCACCTAGCAACCACTTAGGACACCCTAGCAACCACCTAGCAACACCTTAGCAACCACCTAGCAACCACTCAGGAAACCCTAGCAACCTCTTAGCAACGCCTTAGCAACCACTTAGAATACCCTAGCAACCACCTAGCAATACCTTAGCAACCACCTAGCAACCACTCAGGACACCCTAGCAACCGCCTAGCAACATCTTAGCAACCACCATTTCTTACCTTTCCAGTGCTATTGCCCAGTTTAGTACCATTTTGTACCCCATCGATTTGCCACGCAAACCCCATTCACATTTCCTTTAGGAAATGTACAATTCTAGTGTTACTATTACTGTTCACTTTTTCAATCCTTCGGCGCGCAACTCCGGCCGCATTTTTTGCCCTAGACTGATGAGTGAGGTGTCAAATTGACCGGCCTGTTGAGGAGAGGTGTGCTATGATTTTTCAAAGAGGGTGGGGGTACACTGCCCCCACGAGGGGCAAGAAAGTAACCCCCAAAATCCCCATACACTTAACATGGACACAAAATGGCTGACGTTGATATCTAGATTAGAGAGTCGTAGAAGCTTGGGAGTGGGCTCATTTTACTCCGCCTATCAAGTCGGTATTAAGTAGTGACATAACAAATTTGTAGACACTCCCTAGCAACCACTTTAGGCCCCCTAACAACCATATAACAACATAAACAAGCCATATTTTAGCACAGGAATATCGTAGAAAGACAGGGTTTGGGCTCTTTTGATGCAGACTGATCAAATCTCTATTGTCTTCACCTATTACAAAGGCGTTGCCACACCCTAGCAACCATTTACATTACCCTAGCAAACACATAAACACATGAATTTGACCATTTCTTACCTTTCCAGTGCTATTGCCCAGTTTAGTACCATTTTGTACCCCATCGATTTGCCACGCAAACCCCATTCACATTTCCTTTAGGAAATGTACAATTCTAGTTTTGTTTGTTCTTTTTTCTTAAATAAAAAGAACAGCTCTACTTGTTGTATGGAAATGTAGACGTAATATTATTCTTGTAAACAATCTCCATTGTTTCAATAAAAAAAAGGTATCATCATATTTAATATTAAATCCTATTTAAAATGCATGCACATAACCACCAAACCCAACAGTTACTGTACAGTGCTTGGCATTTGTTACAATGACTTATAAAATTACTTTTGGATTGATCTCTTCTTGTAAACTGAGAAATATGGATCCAGTCGTCAATTAAATTACCACATGGCCTTGATGTTTGTCACCAACCTTCTGGATCTGGACGGCAATAAAAATCACAGACCAGACCCTGCAAATGTAGAAACCAAACCTTACCGTACGTCTCTGCAAAACAATGCAACAGTCTGAGTTGAGCTATTTTGATGTGAATACACAGCTTGTTACAACGTGACTAAAATAGAATCTCCTGACCCTCAAAGATGGGGAATAACGAAGCGGTAAATGCCAGTCAGTGAAAATTTGTCTTTGCATATGCATGAAAGAGGACCTCAGGTGAGGAGAGATCTGACCCAATTGAAGACATCATCAGTAATGATGATCGTGTGGAACTCAAATAGCCCTTCGCGCGGAATATACAGTGAAACTCAGAATCATTAGCCTCCAGTGAATTTTCTTCTCTTTTTCAAATATTTATTAAATGATGTATAACAGAGCAAGGAAATTTTCACAGCATTTCTGATAATACTTTTTCTTCTGGAGAAATTTCTTGTAAGATTCCATTCTATCAGCCCAAAGCATGAAATCTGATGAATGATCAAAGGTTCAATCTGACTTCAATTTTGATTATTTCAAATTTACCGTTTATGTTATTAGCTCATCATATTATTAGTTGTGATTTAATTTAGATTTTGATATTTTCTTGGGTTCGATATTCCTAATTGTATGTTTATTAGGGACCAAACGCCGCTTAGAGTTTCACGCCCCAGAATTGACTTCTCAACATTCTGAAGTCGGATGCTGGGTTAACTAATACTTATTTAGTCCAGTTGCCTCCTGCTCACTCGTACTAAAAGAGTAGTTAATTTAGTCATTTGCATACAACTTGTTAATATCGTGATTAAATGATTAAAAAGGTCATCATGCTGCCGTGCCTCCTGCTCCGTACAGTCAATGCACCTTAAAAATCTATAAAATCATGTCACAATATAGAGGTAGCGCAAACTCTGCATACTATACTGAATACAATGAAATCTGGAGACTCCAGAGTTAATCAAAATAGTTCACATTTATTTACTAGATAAAGGTGCATCATGCCAATTACAGAATCAAACAATAAAAGCCAATTCAAAAGTAAATTACTCATAGATAAATCTAAGAGTATAGATGGAAGTCCAAATTATACATAGTGTTGAGCTTACGAGCTCTTCACTACGGGTTGGTCGGGATACTAGACTTGCAACCCTGAGACATTTCATCTTTCACTTTAAATACCCCATGAGAGCAATGACTGGTTCTTTTTTAAAGTTAACCAGTGACTAGATTTACTTGTCTGTTGGGATTTAATCAAAAGCTATTAAAATACAAATGAACTATTAGTATATGTCTGAATTATAATATGTTAATTCTAATAGTGTATTTATCATTTACTAATAATCTTAAAAACAACCAACTATGTTTAAATAACTAGTTTGTAAATAATGCAATACTTAATTTAGTAATGAAAAATAAATTATTAACAAATTATGAAAGTACAATTATTAAGGAGATGTTATGGCAAGAAAGATTTTTACAAAGATATATGGGAAATTAGGTTCTTAGCAAGGCAAGCTAATCTGTTGGATGTTCATTCTTTAAAATTATTGGCAGGACCTTTAATTCAACCCCAGTTTGATTATGCTACCTGATTTTGGTAAAGTAGCTGCTCACAGAATATGAAGGAAAATTTGCAAAAGGCACAAAATAAATTAGCACAAATAATTTTAAAAAATCATCTTAGAGCACATTTGTACAATGAGTTTTTTAAAGAATTAGGTATGTTAACTATTAGTAATGGAGTATGTTTTTTTAAAACTGGGAATGGTACGTAAAATGTTTAATAATGTGGCTTCTAGTTATTTGGTGATCTATTTTCAAATGGTGAGGCAACAGCATTCATACAGTAGGGGTTGGGATTTTAATATTTGTTTATATAAATTTAGAATTCTAGTAGGGAAAAATGTTTTTTATATAAAAGTGCAATCATGTGGAACAAATGACCGAAATCGATCAAGGGAAGAAAAGACTTAAGGAGGTCCAAAAAAGCTATCAAAAGATGGTTGTTTGATGAGGAAAATTAATTTGCATGGTGGAAGAGGATGTTTTATTTTATATCTCACTTGATTGTGTTGCGTAAAACATATGCTGGATAAGTCGACAGTTTATTCCACTGTGGCGACCCCTAATAATAAAGGGACTAAGCCAAAAAGAAAAATAAATGAATGAAGGAATGTATTTGTAAATTATTTTGTTCCTGTTTTAAAATGTGGAGGTACTGTTTGTTTTATGCATCATCTGTATTTTGAAGCCATATATTGTTTTATTTAACAGTGAGAAAGCCCAGGGCTCTATTGTGTTTTTATCCTATGCAGTTTTTATTTCAAAATGTATGGGATACTTGTATTTTTGTACAGCTTGTCTAAAATCTGTCAAATAAAATTCAATTCAATTCAATTTAAGCACATTATAAATATGATTGTCAAGAATACAGAATTTGTAGTTGCAGTTATACATTGCTTACTAATGTTCACAATATAGAGTTAATGCTTAACAGATCATAAATTCACTATTTGCTAATGCTTAATAAATGGTTCATAGTGTGTAGTAATTATAAAGTGTTACTGGTATAAATTCATGGTTCAACTAATGACAATAGGTTCAAAATGAGGTTCCATGCCAGCCTTGTGAGGTTCTTGTAATACGAATGGTCATATAATTTCTTAAGAAGCTTTCGTACCATCTTTGAACAGTTTTTTAATCTGCTTCATCAACTTCGTTTTAGACTTACAGACAGACTCATAAACCATACAGAACTACAATACTGCAGAACACTCATAAGTACAGACATAAAAAAGTTCAAGAATCTTTTTCGATTCTCCAAATGATCTAAGACGATACACACAAAATCTTATCTTGTTACACACACTATCAATATGATCTTTCCATGAATTAAGCTAGTTAAGTACTTAAATTTCACTTGCATTGTATCTTGAAAAATATCTGATAAACTGTAATGTGCTGTCATCATGGCAAATATTAAAGAAATCAGTTATTAGAAAGGAATTATTAAAACTATTAGGTGTGAAAATGTGTTGGAAAAAAAAAATCTTCATTCCGTTGTACAGAAATTGGGGAAAAATATACAGGGGGCTGCTTATTCAGGAGAGCTAATAATTCTTCAACTGTATATTTATAGTTTTATATTAAAATTTTTGTTAAAATATGTCTGTCTGACCCATCTGTAGCACTTGATATTTTGAGCATGGACGTGCTGTTAGGAGAGTCTTTTTTTTTTTTTTTTTTGCAATCAACATGGGAAATGACATTCTAGCCAAAGGCTGTAGATGTTTGCTGGCTACGGCTTCTGTTTGTATTGTGGTTTGAAATATTTTTTCTCATAAAAGTTGAAATGCGTCACCTGTGGGTCCACTGGCTCTGGGCTCTCAGGTATTAAAGGACAAACATCCAACATGTCGGCTCAGTGCAGAATTTCATGTCTCGCCTGTTTTCCTAGTACTGCAGACTACCTGTAACCTTTAACAGCTCCTGAGACTTAATGTCAAGTCTATACGGTATGAACAAGGCACATTCCACTCCTGATAGCAGACCAGACAGAAGAAGGAAAAAATAAAGGATGAGATATCATGATATCTCACAAATACAGATACTATCACAAGCAAACGCATGCGCATGACTTGGCAATCCAAATTAGTTTAAGAGCACCTCCTAAAAATGACACTTTTACAAAGATTATGCTGAAAAAACCCAGTTGCCATGAGACCTCTGGTTATTCATGCGGTCTAAGGATTCAAGTTAATTACTCACTAATCGGATAAAATTAATTGCACTGACAGCGCAATCTGAGAAAATGAATTGTAATGCTTTTCCTCTTTTGTTTTGTCAGAGCAGCTTTGGTGGGCTCATTTAGTCTTTTCAGAATTTTCAAGTAAAACAACTTAAAAGGGCTTTTAATATCAGCAAAAGATACTAAAAGCATGATCCATATGTTCATTAAAACATGCTGAATTAAAGAACACTGCCTGCCTGCCTGCCTGCCTGCCTGCCTGCCTGCCTGTCTGTCTGTCTGTCTGTCTGTCTGTCTGCCTGTCTGCCTGTCTGTCTATCTATATGTCTATTGTCTGTCTGTCTTTGATTCTACCAATCAACTAGCAACTACCTTTGTTATATACGTATATAATGGGGTATATGTCGAGCTAGTGTGTTTCCCATACTGATAAACTTCCGGTGACCTGTTATTGAGAGTTTTTTTTTTTTCATTTTATACGGTTTCTTTTACAGCATCGATGTTGTAATGTAATTCAAATACAATCAGTTAAACAGACTTTGGCATTCATTTAGTTGTTCAAGCATAAAACGAGACAAAAAGCCATTTGCTTGAGCCGCCTGTCAGAATCGGCAGGCTAGCGCAGAAGCTCTATTGAATATGCTGGGGTAAAATAAATGCTCATATAATAAAGACATGGCGGGGAAAATGTAATTTAACGCAGTGCTTCTTATACAATCTGAGACCCATTTTATATCAGATATCATTCAGCCAGTGGAAATCGCTGATTTTTAAAGAAAACAGACCTCAAACGCACCAATTTTGCATTGACATCCAATTCACCGTAAACGATTAACCCAGGCTACTGTCAAATTAAAAGTCCTATTAGCATGCTGTGGCATATACCCTAATGTATACAAATTATCATTGCCCATAAACTTTAATCATTATTTAGCATAGTCTAGTCAATTCAGCAGTTATAGAAAATTGGAAAAAAGAAATATGCACAAATAAGTGCTGTGTACAGCAGAAAAGAAGCTTTTTAAAGGTTATGCATGGCATATATATGTGGAAAATACAAATAAAAAATGACATCCAGTCACTTAAATAAGAAGGAATTTGACAAATTCAATGCAAATTGGAAATCTTCAGTTACTGCTTTCTAATGGGCATTATTACTGAGCGGCGCTAAACTTTGAGAATTATGACTGCCTACAGCTGACAACCCTAACATTTATTTTGCTCACTCTTTTCTGTGCATTAACAATTACATGAAAGTACATAAAAGTGCCATAAAACTATCATAAAATGTATGCCAAGTGACTCATATGCCAACCAAGTGAAACACACTTTATTCTGTTCTTTTAAAATCACAAATTTATGTCTCACTTTTAAATGTGATTAATACATAATTATTGTCTTGTTAATATGCGATTTCTATAACTACAATTAGGATTAGTAAATTGCACAAATTTAGGTTGTGAATAAAAATACGCTGAATTCCATTCCACAATATTTTTTAACCTAATAAAATATCACAAATAATTTTCACAAACTTGTAATAGAAACATGCCTACTAAGCTCTGATGTTTTCAGATTATAATAAATTCATAAATACAGCCCCTAAAAGGAACATCTCAAAGTGCGCTGCATGCATATGAAAAATAAAGCTGAAGTATACACACCAACGTGATTTCACCACGTAGATAAAGATTGCATCATATTTGGCAAAATCATGATCAGGATACATACACAAAATACATGCAAACAACTAAACAGAAACAAAACCAAAAATTAAAAGGCTAAATACAGTTGCTTTGGTACATTTCTCAAATCAGAAATTAAATTAGCAAAACAGTAAGTGCATTTCTTGAAACAGCTCTTACAAATAGCAAATCACCATGGATTACATGTAAAATCCTGTTTCTTTTTATTTAAATCCTTAGTTCTCAAAAATAAATATCTGTGTCAATGAACTTGTCAGTGCAATCAGAATAATAAGACTTTGTTTCACTGTGTGCCGATAAGACATTCAAATTGCTTAGACATCTTGTAAATTTAACAGTGTACTCTGGAGGGCTGTTCTGATGTAAACTATGGCTACACTTTTGATGACAAATATGTTATTATTTATGGCTATACACCTCAGTGTATATGGAAGTTTGATTGCCAGACACTGGGCAAGATTCACATTTATGCTTTTACTGTTTGTACTGTAATTTGTTGATAGATCATGTCATTGCGATACAGAAAAGAAACAGCACTGCATAGCACAACGACAAAAGTAGATATCTCCTTTTATATGCACCTATATTAGAGAAAGTCAATCCTAGATTGACCTAGGAGCAATTTACCGTTTAGAACAGATTTCGAAATAAAAGTCTAATGAAAATGTATAAAAATGCACTATGACAAAATATTATGATAGGTTCCAGCATTTTGCTTGTAAAGACTATGAACTAATGCCTAACTGTTGTGGGGAGTGAGAATATTCAGATAGAGACCATTATAATTCATTTTGATCAGCATGACATAAGCAAATGATAATGTAGGAAACAGAAAAGAATTGTAAATAATCTTTGCATGGATGTACCAAAAGCATTAGCAACTTACTCGAAGAAATGTGAAACTGCTTTTTTGATGTGCACAAGTGACATAATAATGTGACGATTGAACAGCTAGTTTTGAGAATTTCAATTCTGATGTGAGAAACGGATCAAAGCAGTTTAGAAAAACTGTAATATTTCAAATTACATAAGAGCTATCCTAAAAGTTATGTTTTAAGTGATGTTTTCAAGACAGGGATTCTGCATTCCGAATAGCAACAAAGCCTATTGTGCTTTTTATATTACCTTTGTACCTTTCTTTAAGTCTTTAAAGCTGAAAGTTTCACACCTCTAATTGATCTATTAAATCTGAAAAAATAATAATAATAATAATAAAAATAAAAAAGAGCTGCATGTTTCTAGATCAACTGCGAATTTTCCTTTGTTTAAACCAAAAATTAAGATTTTCCAATTAATCTGAAAAAACATTCATTCATTTTCCTTCGGCTTAGTCTCTATTTCAGAGGTCGCCACAACGAAATGAAACTGCTTTTGAACAACTATTCCAGTTGTCTGGAAAAAGGAATATATTTTCTATTATTTTTGTCTCTTTTTCTTTTCATTAAACAATTATTTGTATTGCTTAAAAGGTCATATATTAACTGAACTTCTACTAAGTGTGATATGTTTTAAATATAATGAAGAATTTTTGCATAAGTAGATAAATGCTTGTCCAAAATTAACTTGAGCTCTGCAGCTAGAAACTTCCTGTAGGCAGAAAGGTGTTAAACCTGAACACAGAATATGTGCGGTTGAGTAAAGTCTTATGCTTTTAATGTTGTGCAGAAGAGAAAGAGGAGGTATGTATGGGCTCGGCCAATGGAGGACTGGGGAATGATTGACGCGTAATGAATTTTATTAAACTCCACCTGTTGATATCAGCTGCCTATATACAGTGAGTTGAAGTCAGGAAATGAAAGCTGCGCGCACCTCCTAAATGTAACTTTTTTGTTGAATTGAGGATAACAGAATTCTGTAAATTGAATTGTATCCATTAAATTGCTAATATGTTAAACCTTAAAGAAAATCCTTTCTTTACTCTTATTATTGAACATGCATGGAATGGATTGAATATTTCAACACAGTACTTTTTTTATGCAGCGGATGCCATACACACTCATTCACACACACACACACACACACACACACACACACACACACACACACACACACACACACACACACACACACACACACACACACACACACACACACACACACACACACACACTCACTCACTCACTCACTCACTCACTCATACACTATGGCAAATTTTTACTTTATTAAATACACCTCTAGCGCATGCGTTTGGGCTGTCGGGGAAACCAGAGCACCCGAAGGAAACCTACATGAACACGAGGAGAATATGCAAACTCCACACAGAAATGCCAACTGGCCCAGTCGGGACTCGAACCAGTGATCTTCTTGAAGTGAGGCGACAGTGCTAACCTCTAAACCACCATGCCGCTGCTGAAAAAAAGAACTTAACGAAACATCTTTAGTGTTGTATGTGCAATGGTGCGCATATTTGCCAGTTCCCCAACACTGCACATGGAAGAAGATCTAGCAGACCACTGGTCAGAATAACGGCCTTTACATCTGCAGTCTACAGCTGATTGATGCATCTCTAAATGAGCCCCAACAATAACCGAGTGTCTGTGTCAGCGGCTGCTTGCTTAAGCTTCTTTATCCTTCAAACCAAGCGTCCAAGAGCACACCTACACAAATTGAAAGAGCTCAGATGGCGGCAGGCGCTTTTTGTGCTCACGGTATCGACAAGCATTTTCTGAGCCATCCATCAGCAGAAAAGAAAGAAGCCCCCGCTCCCACAACTGCTCTCCTCGCTTACATCATTAAGTGATATAATCTCCCCGTAATGCATTATGTCTGTTCCAGCTGCGCTCCATATTACCGTTTTCTTTTTTTTTTTTTTTTTTGCAGGCTGTCAGTTCATTGCGTCATTCAGGTTTATTGCTATGTGAGGGGGGAAAAGTGAGGTTAAAGGATTAGTTCACCAAGAATGAAACTTCTGTCATCATTTACTCACTCTGATGTCATTCTAAATCTGCGTTTGAACCTCTTTGTTCTCTGTAACATAAAAGCGGTGACAGTTCAAACTGTGCTTACTCTTTTTCTACGCACTTACTATGATACAAAAAACCGTAAAAGTAAATTCTGTATAAATACATATATTTTTAGGTTGCGATTTTAACCTTTAGCTTATTTAATTTCATTCTTATTGTTCGCATGTTATGATATTTCAATAGTTGCTAACTGCTATTAAGATTAGTGTCCATTTATTGAGCTTTGATGTTTGCTATTCTCATTGTGCTTCTCTTATGCTCTTTTGTGAATATAACCAAAATGCAGTGCAGTGTGTATATTGGTTGGCAATGTAAAAAGTCAACAAACTTTTAAAAGTCTAAGCGCTCAACAAATAAAGATAGTGGCTCCCTTATTAATTAAATCCACAACTGGCTAATGATTTGTCAGCAATTCTTATTCTTTATTCATTTCCCAAAGTCAATCTGGTTGCAGCATACAAGCATATTATACGTAATACACAAAAAAACATTGTACAATACAAATCCACCCTAACTTTAAAAACTTCACAGCTGAGGGGATAAATAAAAGTTTGAACCGATTTATTTCGTTTTACTAAGAGGAGTTCTGTATCGAATACCAGAGAAGAGAAGGTAAAACTCATTGTACTTAGGATGAGAATTCATATGTCCATAATTGATATGCACAGATCTGTTAACAAATACAAGAATAAAATAAAAACATTCCAGCTGGTTCTGAATTTTTTTTTACTGTATTTGTTGCTTTTTTAAATATCATATAATTATATCACATATTTTAGTATGTTAGCCTGAATGAATTATTTATTAACACACTCATTACTGGATGAATCAGCTTTTTTGAAGAATCTCTTCAATAAATGATAGCACTGTTGTCTCAAAGCAAGAAGGTCAAGGGTTAAAGCCTCGGCTGGGTCAGTTGGCATTTCTGTGTGGAGTTTGCATGTTCTCTCCGTGTTGGTATGGGTTTTCGTTGAATTGGGTAAAAAAAACAATGCCGTAGTGAATGTGTGTGAGTGTAAATAGTCCCAGTACTGGGTTGTGGCTGGACGGTCATCTTGATGGTCATTTTTTATTTATTTTTTTGTCAAATGCAGATGCATTGAATGTACAGTCAACGGATTAATAAAGACATGCAAAGCATGATTGCAAAATTTATTAAACGTAGAAATGCAAATGCATGGTTATCTGAATCAAGATCAATCTTGTAGTGATTAATCATGCAGCTTAAATTGGCTCTGAAGCAAAAAAAGCTCTCTTTTCTGTACAATTACAAAAAGTAAAGCAACAGAAATGTATCATTAAAAAAATATTTGCTACAAATCCTTTGCTTTCAGTGCAGTTTTGGAGTGAAAACATATTTCAAATACTCAGTTTTAATCTAAAGAGCCCCTATTTTGTATCATGAAAGGTCATATTTTGGTTTTGAGGGTCTCCAACAACAGGCTGATATGCATGCAAGGTCAAAAAACACATTCATTGTATTATAATATGCATTTATTTTTACCTAACTATCCCAACAACTCCCATAGGATTTATTCAGCGATTTATTTGTTCCCAAACCCCTTCTTTGTGTAAGGCTAATCTGCTGTTATTGGTCTGATGACCCGGTCTGTTTGTTCGACTAGGTTCAGCGCGAGAGAGAAAGAAACGCTCACCACGGCTATGAGGTAGCACACAGAGTATGTGAAAGCCCAATGCAGGAACGCGATAATGCAATGCAGTTAAACACCAGCATATACTTTACTCTTAACCCTAACCACAAGTAAAAACAACGACACACATTCATTATTAATCCACACAGTAGCAAAAGTTATGTAGCAAAAGTTACACGCCGCGCATGTGTAGGAACAGCTGATGGTGGCCATTCCTCACAGCCAAATGTCCAGCCGTCATTGATCGTCATTTTTGTGTGATTACCATGATCCTCCGCGCTACACTGGTGGACACTGGTGTCGCGTTTATGGTTTACCGTGTGATGGCCAGTGTGGTGGCCACACATTGAGAGTGAGGCATGCACGCACTCATACATACACACACACACACACACACACACACACACACACACGTTATACAAGTTCATTTAAGATTATTTATTGGTCACAATTTCAGTTATTGTGTTTATACATTTCGTTTCATTCATATCTGATTTAAATAAGACGCATACACTTTTTCAGTTACTCATTACCTTTCTTTATTATTCACAGTACATTTATTACTATTTTGGGTGCACACAAAATCAGTTATCTGTACTGTATGTTTTGTTAATTTAGTTTTCTTTTGAGTTTAAGTTACCATGCTGCAGTGCCGACGAGGAACAGAGTTTCCGGGTGTGGTCCGCCCAAGTAAAGGTCCGACGTGCCGCAAGATGCCGTCTTTTGGTTCCGCCTGCCGATACCATTGGCTTAATGGCTTGGAGGGAGAGCTCATGTTTAGTTTAGGTTCAATAATGATTTGCAATGTTTGTTTATTCAGATTTATATTTAGTTTTGCCTTATATAGAAGTTATTTAACTTATATTTAGATTTGTATTTAGATGTTAGGCTTAGTTTATTGTAGTTGTAAATTGTATGTTTTTGTCTCCCCCTTCTTGTTTAATGTGGACTAGTCTCTGTGCTATAAATGTGGTCTGTCTTGTCATTTCATGGAGTTCTGTTTTTGGTTTAGACATGATTTGTTTGGTTTGAACTCAGTTTGTTTTCCTTGTTTAGTTTATTGTTCTTTCAATTGATTTAATTATTTAATTAATTTATTTTTGAACTTTTTGTGAACCTTTTTGACTTTATTAAAAATAATTATTTTTGAAAATCTTCTTTTTTGTATGCCCCTTACTGTACGTGCTGGCTCGGTCCCTCACAAGTGGTGTCAGAAGTGGGATTTGCCAGTAGGGGGCATAGTTTTTTTTTCTTTGGTGAACTTTCTGGGCCATGAACCGAGGAGGACGAAGAGGAGCCCCAAAGGCTGTTTCAGTGGAGCAACTGGATGAAGTTGCACAAGAGCTTGGGGATGAAGAATTACAGGAGGTGAGAGAATTTGATGTGGAGACTGAATGCACTGAACCAACAATAGCTGACTTGACAGGCTTGTTGAGAGCTCACATGGTAAAAATGGAGGCTCAGGAAGCACAAAGGATGGCAGAGCTGGCCCAGCAGGAACGCCGATTCAAAGCTCTCCATCATCAGTTTGGCCTGTTGCAGCTGGAGGTGCAGGCTCGCACAACTCCTGTTCCAAATACATTGGTAACATCTCAGGATGATTTGGATCACCCAGATGGGGGTGCTGGTCCAAGTAGGCCATTATCTCAGTCAAGTACCTGTCGGAGAGAGGGAGCTGAAGCCCGTGATACAGGTCAGTGCCAACTTAAAGAGCCTAAATTGGAAAAGTTGTCTGATGGTGATGATGTTGAGCATTTCCTAATTACTTTTGAGAGAATGGCAGCAGTTTGCCGATGGCCAAAAGAGGAGTGGGTATTTCATCTGATTCCCCTTCTGACGGGTAAGGCCCGGGCTGCTTATGTACACATGGATGTTGATGAATCTCTGAATTATGATGAACTTAAATCTGCAGTATTAAGGAAATATGACATCAGTCGAGAAACCTACAGGCAGAGGTTTCGGTCTCTTGAAGTAGAACACCTTGAAAGCCCTAAAGAACTATATGTGAGGTTAAAAGAACTGTATGGGAAATGGATGCAGCCAAAAAGTAAGTCTATTGAAGAAGTTGGTGAAGTGATCATTCTTGAACAATACTTGAGAATGTTGTCTCCAGAGCTACAGGTGTGGGTACGAGAACATGATCCACAGTCTGCTTCACAAGCGGCAGCACTGGCAGATGTGTTTGTGGCAGCACGTCAGAGAAATCAGTCCTGGTGGTGGAAATCCAGCCGAGATGACCGGAGAGCAAATCCTCCCCAGCCATCTATGAGAAACTTCCCTGGTGCTGGTAAGCCTCCTGGAGGAGGGCCTGCATTTGTCAATGCTCCTAAGAATTATAGGAAAATGCCAATATGTTACCTATGTAATCAAGAAGGTCATACCAAGCCCATGTGCCCTAGAAATGTAATCAAGAATACTCACCTGTGTTATGTGCCCAGGCATCTTGCAAAGCCAGCCCCTAAAGCTGAACGCTCACCAGCAAGCACCACTGTTGCGATTAATGGGAAGGAAATGATTGCTTTGGTTGATACCGGGAGTGATCAGACTTTGGTACACATGAAGTGCATTTCTCCAGCCCTCCTTCGCTACACCAACCTGAAGGCTGTCCGCTGTGTGCATGGTGACGAAAAGCTGCTACCCACCGCAGAGGTCTATCTGAAGGTGAGAGGTCAGACTTACTTCTTGGAGGTCGGTGTAGCTGACAACCTACCTTTCCCTGTAGTCTTGGGGCATGACCTGCCAGTACTGTGGGACTTATTGCAGCCACCATCCACCTGTAACATGGTTGTTACTCGAGCCCAGAGCCATAAGAGAGACGAAAGTAAAGAGTTGCTTGCTACGCTACCATTCTTTGATGCAGAAATCGATGGCTCAACTAAACCTAGGAAATCCAGACGACAGAAACGGTTTGAGAAAATCCAATATAATGCTTCCGTAATGCCTGTTGATAAGTTTGCTGAATTCTCACCCAAGTTTAAGCTGCCGGTCAACATTGTGCAGATGCAACAAGAGGATGCCAATCTTGTTCCTTATCTGGAGAGAGCAAAGCAGGAGGATGGAAAAACTGTTGATGGAGAGACAAAGGAAAGATTTTGTATGTACCAGGGTCTACTATACCGTCAGATGGGACAAGTGACACAACTGGTGGTACCACAGTGTGTCCGTGAAGTTATCCTTACTCTGGGTCACTCGATTCCTTGGGCTGGCCACCTGGGGAAACGTAAAACCATCGCCCGGATCAGAAAACACTTCTATTGGCCTGGTCTGAACTCAGAAGTAGCCCAGTACTGTAAAACCTGCCCTGAATGTCAAAAAGTGTCCTCTGACTGCCCAAGGCGGGTCCCTCTCCAACCACTGCCACTCATAGGCACTCCATTCGAACGACTGGGAATGGACATAGTTGGACCAGTGGAGAAAAGTCGTTCGGGTAACCGATTTATGCTTGTAGTGACTGACTATGCCACTAGGTATCCTGAAGTGTTTCCCTTAAGGTCAGTTAAGGCCAAGTACGTGGCTACCTGTCTAGTGCAACTGTTCTCCAGAGTTGGCTTTCCAAGTGAAATTCTAACCGATCAAGGGACTAATTTTATGTCGAATCTTCTGAAGCAGGTCTATAGGTTGCTGGGCATCAAGAGTTTGAGAACCACTCCTTATCATCCCCAGACAGATGGGTTAACCGAAAGATTTAACCAGACGTTAAAGCAGATGCTACGCAAGTTTGTTGGTGAGTCTGGCACTGATTGGGATCAATGGCTCCCATATCTTCTGTTTGCCTACAGGGAAGTGCCACAAGCCTCCACTGGATTTTCCCCGTTTGAGTTGCTTTATGGTCATGAAGTCAAAGGTCCCTTAGCATTACTCCGAGAAGTTTGGGAGGGAAACCCACAGAGAAATGATGAAACTAATGTGGCATCCTATGTGATTCAGATGAGGGAACGTTTGCAAAAGATGTCTGCACTAGCTCAGTCTCATTTGGCAGAAGCTCAAACACGCCAGAAAACCTGGTACGATCAATCTGCTCGGGAGCGGCAGTTTGAGCCCGGTCAGAAGGTACTCGTGATGTTGCCCAGTCATGAAAGTAAGCTGCTTGCAAAATGGCAGGGGCCGTATGAAATTAAAAGGAAACTAGGTCCTACCACCTATGAAGTTGCTCTATTTGACCATGCTCATTCTACACGTACTCTGCATATAAATTTGCTTAAAGAATGGTTTCCTCGTCCTCCTGAATCTAGCCACAGCTTGATGATCCGGCAAGTCAAAGAAGAGGATGATTCTGAAGTATTTCTGCCTCAGTCAGCTCTAGGAGATGTAGATCTGAGTCACCTGTCCCCACAGCAACAGCATGAGGTGAGAGAAATTTGTTTACCAGAAGTCTTCTCAGAATACCCTGGCTTTACCACCTTGATTGAACATAATATTGAGTTAAAACCCGATGCTGTAGTTCGAAGAATGAGTTACAGGGTCCCTGAACGTCTCCAAGAAGCGCTGAAAGAGGAGGTGGATCTGATGCTGAGGCTGGGGATTATAGAACCCTCTAAAAGCGAATGGTGCCACCCTGTGGTCCTTGTTCCGAAAAAGGATGGGTTTATAAGGTTTTGTATAGATTTTCGTTACCTCAACTCCGTGACCAAGTTTGATGCTTACCCTACTCCACGAATCAGTGATCTCACTGATCGACTGGGCACCTCAAAGTTTCTAACCACCATTGATCTTTCAAAAGGTTATTGGCAGATTCCGTTGACGCCACAGTCCAGAGAACTCACTGCGTTTAAAACACCCTGGGGCCTATTCCATTTTAAGGTTCTAGCCTTTGGACTGCATGGGGCACCGGCCAGCTTCCAAAGACTAATGGACCAGGTACTGCGAGGACTACCATTTACAGCTGCTTATCTGGATGATATTGTAGTGTACAGTGACACATGGCAGCAACATCTGCAGCATCTCCAAGAAGTCCTGCAACACCTTCAGGCAGCCGGCCTGACAGTTAACCCCCAAAAGTGTACCATTGCAAAGGCAGAGACAGAGTACTTGGGGTTTGTTATCGGTAAAGGGGTGCTCCGACCCCAGGTGGAGAAGGTACGGGCCATTGAAAGGTGTCCACAGCCACAAACTCGTAAGGAGTTAAGGTCCTTTTTGGGTATGGCTGGGTTTTATCACAGATTTATTCCCAACTTTTCTGGGCGGGCTGCAGTATTGACTGACATGGTTGGTTCAAGGAGTCCCAATCAGCTGAAGTGGACCCAAGAAACTGTTGCAGCTTTCCAAGATCTCAGAAAGGCCTTGAGTAAAGATTCTGTCTTGCATAACCCTGATTTCCACCAACCCTTTGTTTTGCAAACTGATGCTTCTGATCGAGGCCTGGGAGCTGTATTGCTACAGGGCAGCCCTGACACTCGACGCCCCGTGGCCTTCTTGAGTCGAAAGCTCTTCCCTAGGGAAGTTCGCTATTCCATTGTGGAAAAGGAATGCTTGGCTGTGAAGTGGGCCTTGGACTCTTTGAAGTTTTATCTGCTAGGCCGGGAGTTTATACTGGAGACTGATCATAAAGCTCTACAATGGCTTCAAGAAATGAAAGATACCAACAGTCGTATTACCCGCTGGTACCTGGCCATGCAGCCCTTCCGGTTTATTATCAGACATGTCCCTGGCAAAGAAAACCTTACGGCTGACTACTTGTCCCGATGTGCCAGTGACATTCCCGAAGGGAGGGAGTATGTGATGGCCAGTGTGGTGGCCACACATTGAGAGTGAGGCATGCACGCACTCATACATACACACACACACACACACACACACACACACACACACACACACACACACACACACACACACACGTTATACAAGTTCATTTAAGATTATTTATTGGTCACAATTTCAGTTATTGTGTTTATACATTTCGTTACATTCATATCTGATTTAAATAAGACGCATACACTTTTTCAGTTACTCATTACCTTTCTTTATTATTCACAGTACATTTATTACTATTTTGGGTGCACACAAAATCAGTTATCTGTACTGTATGTTTTGTTAATTTAGTTTTCTTTTGAGTTTAAGTTACCATGCTGCAGTGCCGACGAGGAACAGAGTTTCCGGGTGTGGTCCGCCCAAGTAAAGGTCCGACGTGCCGCAAGATGCCGTCTTTTGGTTCCGCCTGCCGATACCATTGGCTTAATGGCTTGGAGGGAGAGCTCATGTTTAGTTTAGGTTCAATAATGATTTGCAATGTTTGTTTATTCAGATTTATATTTAGTTTTGCCTTATATAGAAGTTATTTAACTTATATTTAGATTTGTATTTAGATGTTAGGCTTAGTTTATTGTAGTTGTAAATTGTATGTTTTTGTCTCCCCCTTCTTGTTTAATGTGGACTAGTCCCTGTGCTATAAATGTGGTCTGTCTTGTCATTTCATGGAGTTCTGTTTTTGGTTTAGACATGATTTGTTTGGTTTGAACTCAGTTTGTTTTCCTTGTTTAGTTTATTGTTCTTTCAATTGATTTAATTATTTAATTAATTTATTTTTGAACTTTTTGTGAACCTTTTTGACTTTATTAAAAAATAATTATTTTTGAAAATCTTCTTTTTTGTATGCCCCTTACTGTACGTGCTGGCTCGGTCCCTCACAACCGGAACAGGCATTTCATATATGGTGATGTACATTATCAACGTCAACGCGTTCAAGCAACAGATTTTAACCCAACACGGTTCATTTATTAAACTCTAAGTGGACTATTTTGTTAAAGAATCAATATTTTTAAACACGGTGCACTTTCAGATTTAAACCTGCATCATTTCATTCTTAATGCTGTGTTACACACTACTCATTTTCAAAAAGCCACAATAAGGGCTCTTTAAATTTAATTGTATTGTTCAACTCCTATCTTATTGTTCACATGTCACTTTAATTGTCTTTAACTGCAGTTTGCATCGGTTGTCATTGACTTCAGCTTTGATGTTTGCGAATCTTCAGCGCTTCAGATCTCAAAATTCATCGGAGAACCCCAAGAGACCGTGATGCAACGCAGAGGACAACTAAGAGGCAAGGATGTCTGCTTGATGTTTTCTCACTCTTTTGATTGTGAGTGTGTGTGCAGTCATGTAAGCGCAGATGCAGCACTCATTTCTAAGCCAACGCAAGTGTGTGTTTGACTTGGTAATCATCATGCGGTGCACCAGGGGAGTGAGTGTGTGCACAGATGACATGGCCTAGATTTCCTCCAAAACATCCTGGGGCAACCAGATGAGCAAATGAAACCCACGTGGCATCATCTCAAACAGCTGACCCACGACTCATGTCCTTCACATGTGGTAAAATCTCCATCCCTCTCTACTGACCAAGATTTGACGACTGCTGCTTTCTTGGCATTGTGGGATAGCTTTCTGTTTGGACCTTGCTTTGTTCGCACATCAATCATTTCATTTTTCAAAGCGGTTTGGATATATCACATTGTGTTGGTGTGCAAGTTGTCAGTCTGATTTTCACTGAATGAATCTGCAATATGCATATGATTATAGATGTACTTTAAGAAATGGGCTTTTCTTTTTTCTCTCTGTATCTTTTAAAACAACACCGGAAAATGGACATGGCTTCATACAGGGAAGGGAACAAATATACTGGCAAGAAGTACTATGAATAACTTTGGTAAAAATAAACACATTTCTTTAAGCAATTTTACAACACAGCGATGTTTTGGAGGAAATCTGCATTCCTGTAGCTTAAACAACATGACACAGGCAGCTTTAAAGTCATAGGTTTGATTCCCAGGGAATTTAAAGAAAGAAAGAATGAAATGTATTCCTGCAATTCAAGTCACTTTGAATAAAGACATTTGCCCTCCCTCCCTCCCTAAAAAGGAATAAATACATACATAAATCAGCGTTTATCTAGAAATGCAGATAAAACCAAACTCCCATTGACTTATAATTCCATATCCCCATCTAACTGACTGATTTAGCCAGCTAATTAAGTTAACTATAGTAATTATGAGAATTATGCTCCATTATATCGGGGGTGCATCTTAAGTTAGGTAAAATCCAAACTTGACTGAGAGCTGTGGGCCAAAGGTAAATATACCCAACTGTATTACGTTACAGTTGGCATGGGTAATCTCCAAATTTATTTTAAAATATTTAAAAATAAATAGAAAATAGTATTTTAAATAGTAATAATTCAGTATAATTTTATTTTATCTCAAATAAATTTACAGTAAAAACATCAACAATCCCATTTATAACACAAAAGACTTTAATGTCAAACATAAATAATCAGATTTAGAACACAAGGGAGTTCAATGTCGATTACACTAGTTGAGCTGAACCTGCCTCGATTTGCTCAAATGGCGGTATTTTAAATCTGATTAATTAACAACATTGCTTAGAAACATTTAATTTCATTTGGCTTTTTTGGTGGCTCAGCAATGAAATAAACAAACAAAAGGCCATGTTAAATCTGTAATGATGGTGTCTGTCAAAAGCTTTGCCCTAATAGACCTCCCCTTCATTCTCCTTCTCGTCTCAGATTGGATGGCAGGCCAAATCAAAGGTTACTATGGGCCAACTTTGGCAGACAGGCCCTAGTTTGGGCATCTCTGTACTACATTATAATGTTTTGTTTTGATGTCTACAGTGTTTAGTGAATCTATGACTATTGCACCTTACCACTGACAAGAAGGAAAATTGTTTGAATTTACATTAAATTCACAATAGGGGTGATACGGTGGCTTGGTGGTTAGCACTGTTGCCTCACAGCAACAACGCCGTTGGTTTGAGTCACGGATGGGCCAGTTGGCATTTCTGTGTGGAGTGTGCATGTTCTTCCCGTTTTCACATGGGTTTCCTCTGGGTGCTCCTGTTTTCCCCACAATCTAAAGCCATGCACTATAGGTGAATTGAATAAACTAATTTGTCTGTAGTGTATGAGTATGTTTGTGTGTGTGAATGAGTGTGTATGGGTGTTTCCCAGTACTGTGTTGAGGTTGGAATGGCAGGGTAAAACACATACCGAAATATCTGGCGGTTTATTCCACTGGGGTGACTTCTGAAATAGAAACTAAGCGGATAATTAAAAATGAAAATGAATAAATTAATTCATTTATATAGGGTCTCGTTTTTGGAGGGCCAGAAGTGGCAGTTAGAAATAAAACAATGTTTTATTGCTTTACTAAATAACATTTAAAAACACAATTTAAACAAATGCATTTAAATATAGCCCCTTTCACACATACAGACCTTTCAGGAAAATTACCGGGAAAATTGTTTCAAGGACAAAGCAGCTGCATGAATGCTAAAGCTCTAAATAAAAGTAAAACCATCAACAAAAGCCTGACCCCTTCTATGTTTACAAACTCAAACTCAACCGTTTAGAAGTCATTTCTGGTTAATTATGTCAGAATTTACCGGTATTTTGGAATGGATGTGTGAATGGCCTTTTCTGGAAAAATTCCGGAACGGCCTTGACTTTATGAACAGCGTTATTTTGAACTTACAAGTTAAGTCATTCCGGAAATTTTACAGATATTTATCGGTATCACTGTGTGAAAATGACTAGTGTCTATTTAATTGTCTATTATTTTTTAAAGTTATTTATATACATTTAAATTAATAGTTTGATTCTTTGTCTTATTTCTGACTGTCACTCTTGTTCCTCCATAGTAGTTTGTGAATTTTCAGATAATATGGCAGTGACTTTGTCTTTTCTAATGTGACAAATTGATAGAAACTCTTCCGTAAACGCCAATGTGATTCTTGCAGGTATGGCCATTTTTAATAGTTTGTTTATACCAGTGATGGGCAAACTTGATCCTCGAGGGCCGGTGTCCCTGCAAAGTTTTGTTCCAACACTAGTCAACATACCTGAACAAACTAATCAGTGTCTTCAAGATCACTTGAACTCTATAGGGAGGTCTGTTTGAATAGGGTTGGAGCTAAACTATGCAGGACACTGGCCCTCAAGGATCAAGTTTACCCACACTTGGTTTATACTGTTTCTGTAAAATTTTCACTAGAAAAAAAGTTTATAATTCTGAGAGTGACTGCAAAATGGGTTATATGCTAGTCCTTACCTAGCATGAGAAGTGTGTTGCAGGCACGTTACGTCACTTTCAGCACCCCGGCATAAATTCATTTATGCTCAAGTTGTGGACAGACAGATTGTCTTATTAAAAGTTTGGGAGAAATTTTTTTTGACAAGGCTGGTGGTCCTGTCAAGGCCTTATTTGAAAAAAAAAATTATAAAGTAATAATTTATCTTTTCACAATAGTGCAACTTAAAAAAGGGCATTTTTCTACAGTAGGTGCATGTGTTTTGTTTGCTGATCTGTTGGGTTATTTTCACTGGTTCACCTTTTCATGTGGTCTATTAATATTTGAGCAATTGAAAGCCCTGAAGTGTTTTCAGCCGGGCTTTAATCAAAACTAAACGCAGTCTCAAACTATCATTTATGTTATGTTAAGAGGAATAGCAAAAGTGATGAATAATTCAGGTGCTTTGACTCTAATGGTGAATTGGCTATAATCAGGCCAGACACGGTTTTAACAGACTTTCCCCTTGATGAATAAAAGATGCGGGGCTCTTGGCTTATACTGTAGCTCCCATGGACCTCGGTCTGTGTTTTTGTGCTTGAGATGTGTTTCAGGCCCTGAGGATACTGGAGCGGGTGAAACACATTTCAGAGAGACATGAAGATGAAGACACACGATGACCTCAGCATGGCTGAATGAACTTGAGTCCACAGAGTTCATGCAAAAACAAACTAAACACCCTCACACACATTAGAGACTCTCTATATATACTCTATAAAAACACTAATCTATTTGAATTAAGACAATGCACAAATTAGAAGGACAAACATTAATTACATACCTCAGATAATTTGTAAGCGTTATATTAAAAAATATTCTATTCATATTGTAATCATAATATAATATGGTCATATGTACACAGCTGCAGTTCATCATATCTTTGTGTGTGTGTACCTTGTGTTCCTCACAATATAGGGACAAAATGTCCCCACAAGTATATCGATACCAGTAAATTTTTAAAACTTTTTTTTGTCCCCATGAGGAAAATTGTTCATAAATCACGCATAATAAATTCTTTTGAAATTGTATAAATGCGTTCCTCCGGGTGCTCCGGTTTCCCCCACAGTCCAAAGACATGTGCTATAGGTGACTTGGGTAGGCTAAATTGTCCATAGTGTATGAGTGTAAAGTAGTGTGTATGGATGTTTCCCAGAGATGGGTTGCAGTTGGAATGGTATCTGCTGCGTGAAACGTGCTGGATAAGTTGGCAGTTCATTCCGCTGTGGTGACCCCGGATTAATAAAGGGACTAAGTCGACAAGAAAATGAATAAATGAATGTATAAATGCGGATTGTTTCCTGTGAGGGTTGGTTTTATGTCAATGGGAAGTCCCCATAAAGATGTTTGTGTGCATGTGAGCATGTGCGTGTTACACCCCTGCTCTTTACGAGAAGTGTCATGGGATTTTTAATCCATCGAGAGTTAGAACCTCAATTTAACTTCTCATGTGAAAGACACTGACAGTATTTTGTCATCTTCACTATACTGGGATATTAGGACTCACACAGACTACAGGTTGAGCTTCATTGAGTAACCAGTCTAGGGCTACAGGGTGATGTGGCTGTGACTTTCATACTTTCGTATTTATATAGGATGTAGATTTGTGGATTTCTGAAAATATGTCATTGAGATTATTTTTTTTTAATGGGAACATTGTTAGAAAAAAAGATACTCTCCCATTAATGTCTATGTGATTCCTGCAGGTCTGGCCATGTTTATCAGTTCAGTTTGCATGTTAGGACTTGAAAGCTGTGTCTCATTTTCTTTTCATCTGTTCCTCCATCATTCAGCAATGAATATACTGCACCAGCCTGTTTACATCCCTTAAATCCCACTCACACAGTAACATATCAATCTGTATGTACTTGATAGCAATGACTGGTAAAGATGAAGTGCTTTAAAATATGCAGTTTTATTTTTGATGTGTGATGTAATGTCAGCTGAAACATGAAGACAGGGTGGGACATCGAGTAGCTCCTCCTCATTTTAAAAAGCAACCAATAGCATTTAATTTTTATTAAAGCTCTGCCAGTGAGAGTGGCTAAGGTCAAGTGCATTAAATGAAAGGTAAATGAGAAACGACTAGAAGGAGCCAGGACATCTGAGATACTAGAGAGCATTTGATTGATAACAAGATTTGATGAGAAACTGAAGTATGGGGTGATGTCAAAAAAAAAGTTATCTATTAAGGCAGAAATGACAAAATGCAATCTCTGGATGTTTATCTCTTCGCAATTTGAATTTTGCCACTGTTTTGGAGCACACTAGCTTACAGGTATGCTTAAGACTAACATACTAACACTCATTCATTTTCTTTTTGGATTAGTCCCTTTATTAATCTGGGGTCGCCACAGCAGAATGAACCGCCAACCTATCCAGCATATGTTTCATGCAGCAGATGCCCTTCCAGCTGCAACCCATCACTGGGAAACACCCATACACTCCCATACACATACATACACTACGGACAATTTAGCCCACCCAATTCACCAATACAACATGTCTTTGGACTTGTGGGGGAAACCAGAGCACCCGAATGAAACCCACACAAATGCAGGGATATCATGTAAACTCCACACAGAAATGCCAACTGACCCCGCTGAGGCGATCGTGCTACCCACTGCGCCACTGTGATGCCCATACTGACACTAACATCTAAAAAACTTTATTTTGAATTTACAGGGACTTTAAACAAGGTTAAAGGAATACACATGAACTCCTGCCATCAGTGTGAGTCAGCTTGCGGTCTTCTAGTTGCTGTGTCTTTCCTTCAGGAGATGGGGATTATTATTATATATTTTAGCTCTAGTGTCAGTGACTCTAATGGTAGTTTGGTATAGCAGCAGTGATCAAGAGCAGGGACCCCGGCGCCTTGTCTCATTTTTTTCTCTCTTCTGAAAAGCGAGACTCACTTCACAGAGCCTCTAATTAGCGAGGATGAAAAGCCACATTAGCAATGTTAATGAAGTTTGCGTTTGAAAGAGCATCCGGTGAAGGACTGCAGTCCTGTCTAAGGGCTTTGCCTCACAGACCAGCTAGGATCTTTGATTTTATTCAGAAGAGCTACGAGAGCGAGCTCCATTTTCATGCTTACCAAAGAGCTGCAGAAGTCTGACTTTATTCAGATTTGCAAGAAAAAAAATATTTTTTTTCTTGATAGATCTACATGTGACTGATTTTTTTTGCTAGGACTGAAAATAGTGCTGGAGTGCATTTCAAAGGGAAAATCAATTTCTATTTGAAATGCCTATTTGCAGAACAAAACAGTCAAAAATTGAGTCATGCATCTTTTAGACCTTTTCGTTGCAGCAAAAGCTAGTTTTTATTCCAGGTTACCAATTATAAATATACGTACACACAAAAAGAAAAAAGATACTTTTGAGACTCATGTCTCTGATATAATGATTTAGCATAACACATCTGAGAGCTGTTGCAAAAATAGTCAAGGTTAAAGCAACTGCAAATCTCACTGTAGCAAAACAAGCCCTGATGATAATTGCAAACATCAAAAACAAACTAATCAAAGAAAAGAAGCATTTTGTCTACTATTCGAGCATTAGACTGAGAGTTTTGGCAAACATTTAATCCCTCTGGATTTATCATTGCAATAAAAGAAGTCTGATGGTGGATTATTATGTTTACCCATTACTGCTAATCAATAGCTATGTTATCCATCCAAAAATGCTAATTACTTTATGCACAAAACTGGAATATTGCTTAAAAGGCAAGCAAACAAGGCAGCGTTTCTATCCAACAAGTCAAAGAGAACAAAAACGTCACAACCTGATAAACTGGTGCCAAATATCAACAGTAAAAACAGAATTTGCTGTGGTAGGAGAAGCTGTGTGAATCTTTTCTTCATTTAATAAATGAGTTGCGCCTCAAGAAGCCAATCCTGAAACGCAGTGAACGCACGGTGGAGTTTGAAGGTGTGAGACGTGGAACACAAATGCTCCTGATTCTGGAGGTCAAAAATAACATAATAACACCAATGCTCAACCGGTTCACGTGTTTTGGAATGACCAAAACAACATTTCCGATGTTTTACAATGTGCTCAGCCTGCTGGTTTGTCCATTTACACAATTTTTTTTGTCACATGATCTCTTATAACAAAATCACATGATTTTTTAATGCGCATATTGGTATTTGTTTGGTAAAAGTGTTTCCATCATAGTTGCACATCCTTTTTTATCAAATAAACGTTTGTCCTACTTTATTATGCGCATATGTTTTTTATGCGCATTTTCAAAATTGATGCACATCTTGGCGTTTCCATCAACCGCTTTTTATGCACATATCCAAAATGTGCATAAAACTGTTGTATGGAAACGTAGCTAGTGAATACATAAATAATAGATTCAACATTTAATAAATGTATAAAGTAGTCTTGAAATCAAAATAGACACTGATCATTTTGTTAGCTTGGATTGCTTTTCTTAAAGGGAACGATTAAACTGTGTAACACAATAAATTAGTTTGTCTGTAAACTGTATACGTTAGAGGTCTGCATTCCTAATAAAATCTGGTAGCGGTCAGTAACTCTGGTGTAATTTGAACGGTCTAACAATATAGTTATTGTAAAATATGTTATTTCGGAGCAGCATATTTGTGATTTTCTCATTCTTATTGAGCACTGGTACAGCCATGCTCATGACTATTACGTATGATGAGTGTGCATGACCAGTGCCTTCTGCACATGCATTTTTTTTCCGCTGTCTGTGCACGCATCCTCTGCATAACAGCCTTTAGAGCAACCAACATGGGAGAGCAAAGTAAGGATGCGCTGTCCTTAAGCCTGCATTAGAAAACAGTAAGTTTAATATTAGGAAACCAACATCAGGCAAGTGATGTATGGGAGTCTTTTTCATGCATCATAGACACAATGGAAAAAAAACCCTTGGTGCAATGTCATAATACCTTAAAGTTTTAAGCTTTAGCAGTAACAAAAACTGGAACCTCAGATTTAAAGCGGCACTCATGTCTCATTACATAGAGGCAAACAAAACTGACATTTAGCTTACAATCCTTGCACAGCTTTCTTTAGCTAGTACCCAATTTAAATGTGAGATTTTGGAAACTAGATCTAAATTTAGTGGGTGTGGTTGAGTAGAAAATTATTCTAAGCGGGCAGTGGGTAAACAAAGGCTTTAGTTTATGCTATGTTTGATTTTAACCATAAAAGAAGACTATTATGCACTGGTGCCTCCGCGGGGAAGAACCGCACCTGCGGACGGGCCAGAGACACCACACTCTTCACATGACTGACACCACAAACACACACTGTACACTATAATCACACTGCACACTGACAGGTAAAGCTCTGCTGGAGAGCTCTGGAATCTGCATTTTCATTGGATGTTTGACGTAATCTCAACTGAAACATAAAGAGAGGGTGAGGATATCAAAATCTTAAACATTGTGGAGTCATAATATCCTAAATAATTAACATAAATTAACTAACACGCACATACACACATTAACAGTGGCTACTATTGATGAATTGAGGCATGTAGTGAAATTGATGGTCTGCACAAGAAAATGCTGTGCTTGTTCAAACAGTTTATTTAAAATTTGCTGAATTAACACTGAATTAATATATTTTGGTACAACTGAATTATTTTATGTTCAATCTACTTAAATTTTAATTTAATTTTAATTTTTTAATTATGTTGACTTAATGGATTTGTGTTGGGACAACATGAAGAAATTGTTTTGAACCCAACATTTTTCACAGTGAATATTACCAGTAATCCACAATGAAATCCTCTGTGATCCTTTTTTTTAAAACTATAGTCAATAACTGAGGCTGAAGATGGCAACGGTTGTGCTTTTATGAGACTGGAAAGTAGCAGACATTTAGAAATGTCACAAATGAAATTTGCTTTATGCTTTCTGAGATTCACTTATAATATTAGCAAGATTTTAAAATAATAAAATAAACAATGCTGGAAGTAATTGCTTTTTTTAAACCCTATATTTGACCCTCACTTCAAAACACTCACTTTTTGAAAGCTGCTTGAAATGCCAGCTGTTCTGATTGGCACTTTTGCATAATAGATGGACATCACTCTAAGGTACTCTGAAAACAGCATTAGTCATTTGGTTTAAAATGTTTGGTCCCACTTTATATCAGGTGGCCTTAACTAATATGTGCTTACACTGAAATTAATCATTTGTACAGGACTTATTGTGTAAAACAGGTTTTTACATTGTACTTATAATTTAATTAATGTCTGCATAACTACATCTGTAATAATTTCTGTTATTAAATTTGTAATTACACTATTGACCATCCCTTACACCTTAACCCTCTCCTCAACCTGTATCCCACTTCAAGTGCACCAGAAGTGATCTGCAATACATTATGAACAAAGCAAATATGAATTCATTTTGTTGACGCAAGCACATTGTAGTTAGGGCCACCTAATATAAAGTTGGACAAAATGTTGAAATAGCATGTATCAAATGATCTTTAACAATACTGACACATGGTAAAAACAAACTATCCATTTGTTAAGTCCTGATGTTTGGAATACTGTTTCCGAATCCATGCCACTACTCAGTTGAATTGAGAAAATATTTGTTTATGAGCTCTTTTTACACATTAAAGTGATTTTTTAAAATATAAAATCATGGTGTACACATCACAGACATTAATATTTTAACTATTTATTCTAAAAAATTAATCCCTTTCTGGCCATCTCATATTAGTCATGGTTATATTTATTGCGATCATGATTTTCAATGGTTTTACAGCACTTTACGAACGTATATTATTACCATTTGCTGAGCCTCCTCATAAATTTTGACAGAGCGCTTGGATCCGGAAGCTGTTTTGCATGACATCACACTTAACAAGTGGAAGACTTACATTGTTCCACAAATTGGCACTGCACAACTCTTTGTAATCCTTTAGAAGGATCTCTTTTCTTTTTGGTTGCTCAAGCACTCATGTTTTTAAATCTTTATTTAAATATATGCATGAATTGTGGGCAAGGTTAAAAAAGGTTATAATGTTCAGTAAAGTCTTATATTGCACTATGATATCATGATAAACAAGTCATTTTGCACTGCTTGATTTTACTTAAAGCTGCTTTTGGAGTAAATGAAAAGGGAAGTTAGTAAGTGAAGGGCATAAAAATTGGACTGGAATGCACCAGAGAGCGAGCGATTGCTCCATATTTTACATTTATAGACGGAGAGGTCATGTTTTGATGATGTTTAACAGAACAAGGACATTTTCACAGTATGTCTGATAATATTTTTTCTTCTGGATAAAGTCTTATTTGTTTTATTTTGACTAGAATAAAAGTTTTTTAATGAATTTTTTAAACATTATTTTAAGGTCAAAATTATTAGTCCCTTTATTAGTACTTTTTTTTTCCAGTAGTCTACAGAACAAACCATCATTATACAATAACTTGCCTATTTACCCTATCCTGCCTAGTTAACCTAGTTAACCTAGTTAAGCCTTTAAATGTCACTTTAAGCTGTATAGAAGTGTCTTGAAAAATATCTAGCAAAATATTATGTACTGTCATCATGACAAAGATACAATTAGTTATTATTTATTAGAAATGAGTTATTAAAACTATTATGAAATAAATGTGTTTAAAAAAATCTTCTCTCCGTTAAACAGAAATTGGGGAAAAAATAAACAGGGGAGGCTAATAATTCAGGGGGGCTCATACTTCTGACTTCAACTGTACATGACGTCAACATCCATGTCGTCACTGAACTACAGGCTAAGCGAGAGATGTCTCAAAAATTGTGCCAGAAAACTATTAACACAGAATGTTTTTAACATATTATTTAAAGGCCCATGAAACCCCCCTCTTTCAGCTCAAGTCAACCTCAGAATTTTTTCAAAAAAGCTTCATGATGGGCATGGAGTGCAGGAGGAGAAAGAGGGGAGCGAACAATTGTCAGTTGGCTCACAAAATGAGACACAAACTGTGAGGAGACGCATGATTTTATAGTTTACAAAGTTAAAATGCAAAGAAATAAACTAAGTAGTTTAATGACCTGATACATATACAATAGGTTTTTCATATTTATTTGTATATTTCATATACACATAACCGCAATTTGTTATATTATTGTAAAGATTATTATAAAGAAAGTCATGTTTATATAAACACTATAAATGTGGAGGTCTTCTCACCTCCAGAATCCCCAGGTCTGAATGCGGACATGGTGAATAGCAGTGCAGCAGGTCTCTTACTCTCTCTGTTCCAACCATTAGCCCTGCCGGTAATCTGTATGATTGTAACCATGGGTAAACACAGCAGCATGGATATGGGTGATGTGTCTGAATGGTCACAAACTCAACTGATAAAAGACAAAGTCCGCCATTCTCCAATTGTCATACAGCTCTCCTAACAAAAATGCTTGCTGCAAACAAACAGCTTTGCTGTAACAGACCCCATGTAAACCATGTAACAGACCCCGTGGATCATGAAAACAAATAAATACGACCCTTCATGAACGGCTAAATACTGCGTGCCGTGCTTGGACACGGTCTCACAGCTAAACAGGTCTGCCTTGCCTTCTTAAAGCATGTGCAGTCATGAATAATAAACAAGCAGGGTCTTTTCATAGGATATGAAAACTCAGCTATGAATAATAATAAGAAACCACCATGTCATCTCTGGACAAGCAGATGAGCACTAATTCACAGATTCTGATCCCGCCCCATAAATTATTTTGAACCCGGAAGATGAAAGTGGGTGATAAAAACTTTTCAAAATAATTCAAAACTTTCAAAATTATTCAGTTTTCTTCACAATTAAAGCTGACAGGTGCCAATGTTGTCTTAACTGATGCTCAACACTCACAAATCTGTTAAAATCTCAACAACAAAAAAAAGTACTTGAGGCAGGTTTCTTGAACCTTTAATACACTACATTGGCTATTGGTAAAAATAAGAAATCTGTTTCTTTTCAGATAGAAATCAAAGTTCCTCTTTTTTGCTGTATTTCCAGGTTCTTCACAGCTATAAGATCATCTCATCAATGTCCTGAATAGTTTAGTCTGTCTTGTTTTTAAATAAAACCTGTCTTGAGTCAAGAGGCTAAAGGATGAGGAGCTGTAAGATAACCCATTTCAGAAAAAAGAAGACAGATTTTGGTCAAGGATGTGTCTGGCTATTCTGTACTGCTGTTATTCATGCAGAGAAGGGAAATGTACTACCCGAGACTGAGAAGACATTAAGAGGCTGTCCATAAAGCCGCCGCTTTTGTTTTCCATCTGTGATCAATGTACCAAGATTGTAGTCACACCATCCCAGTCCTTGTGGCGCAGATGTCATGGTTCGACTGTAATCCCATTTCTGAAAGAGGATTTCTCACCCATCAAATTA
The DNA here is from genome assembly GCF_052040795.2 of Danio rerio. NCBI lineage: Eukaryota > Metazoa > Chordata > Actinopteri > Cypriniformes > Danionidae > Danio > Danio rerio. Next base: position 32,805,185 of record NC_141035.1, read on the forward strand.
CTGTTCCCCGGCACGCTTTTCCCTCTGAACGCATCCAATCGGAAAGATCTCTCTGACCTGCTGATAGAATATCATGGCCTCTTCGCTGTAGGAAGTTATGCATTTAGAAAGAGAAAATATATCTTTGGGAAATATGGCTGCAATCACGGGGAACTAAATATTTTGCTCCACTCTGCATGAAACCGGATTTCGCCCCAAAGGAGACCTTTAAAATGACATTTTCAGATGATTGCTGGTCATTTACATTTTTCACTGTGAAATATTGAAAAAGCAAAAATAAGTCAAGGAAATGTCAATGCAATTTGCATTTGCAAAACTCAAGTTTCTATAAGTAGAGGTTAAAAAACTACTTTTGATGCAACTGCTAGTTACCTCATACTACCTCCATGGGTATTATTAAGACATTAGATGCGTTTCCATCCCCCTATTTTTATGCACATGTTGCATGTGCGCATAAACAGTTGATGGAAACGCCAAAATCCACATAAATTTTGAAAATCCGCATAAAAAAACATATGCACATAACTGAATAGGACAAACTTTTTAATCGATAAGAAAAGATGCACGTAAACTATGATGGAAACACTTTTACCCAACAAAGTCCAGTATCCACATTAAACAAGTCATGCGATTTTGTTAAAAGAGATCATGTGGTGATAAAAATGTGTGTGAAGGGATAAACCTGCAGGCTGAGCACATTGTAAAACATCTGAAATGTTTTAGTCATTCTAAAATGCCTTAACCATTTCAGTATTAATGTCATTATATTATTAATTACCTCCACACCTGTTAAAAGCGTTTCAAATGCCAATACATGTTTAGCAATGGGTAGAACTGTCACCTCAGAGCAAGAAGGTCGATGGTTTGAGTCCCGACTGGGTCACTTGGCATTTCTGTGTGAGTTAACATGTTCTCTCTATGCTTGTGTGAGTTTCCCTTGGGGTGCTCCGGTTTCCCCCACAGTCCAAAGCCTTGCGCTATAGGTGATTTGAATAAAATAAATTGTCCGTAGTGTATGTGTGTGCAATGCGATGGGATGCTGATAACAGAGGTGTGGATCCAAATGCAGGATTCATTATGAGAATGATCAGGCAGGCAGCGGTCCACAGGGTCAAACAGATACATACAGGGAGTCCAGAGTTGTGGTCAATTAACAGGTGAACGGTCAGTACAGGTGGCAAACAACGTAAACAAACAGATTAAAGCGAGGGTCAAACACAGCAAGGTAAGGAAAAGGATACGCGTCGTAATGTTTACAGAACAGATAAACAAGACTCAACCCTGATGTGTGTGCTGTTTAAACAGTCCTTCTAATCATTCCGGCTGTGTATGTATGTGTGTAATCAAAGTGAAACAGGAACAGGTGCATGAGAGCAGTGCATGACTGGATATGTAGTTCTTTAGTGTGGTGTATGTGTAGTTCTCCAGCGATTCTCATATATACCAGCGATTTGCAAGGATTATAGTTCGCTGGTGATTGTGACAGTGTATAAATGTGAGAGTGTATGGGCATTTCCTAGTACTGGGCTGCAGCTGGAAGGGCATCCGCTGCATGAAATATATGCTGGATATATGCAGTTGGTTGTTCATTCCACTTTGGCGACCCCTGATGAATAAAGAGACTCAACCAAAGGAAAATGAATGAATGAAATTAATCCACCAGTTGCTTTAGTCCATATTACACCCAGAAATTGGATTAAAATAACCCAGCATTTTTTAAGGTACATGAATACTAAAGAGACTGTGATCTTAGGGTAGTAGCAACTACACAGACCCCCATAGCGACTGCATGGCAACCCCCTGGCAACCACCCAAAAACCCTATGTGTTGCAGGAAGTTTTAGCCCAACCAAACACCACACACACACACACACACTTCCTTCAAAAACTGCATAAAATCCATTACATTCCCCCCCCTTTTTTCGCAGGGTATTGTACCCTCAGGAGCGTTTCTGTCAACAGAACAACTGCATCCAACCAGAGAAAAGCCAAAGCTTGCGGTAGCACAACATATCAAAGGCTGACTAATTTAATCCCTAAACCTATTGTGTTTAGACTGGCAGCAGTCACACAAGGATTAGCATGTCATTGTTCGACGATCTCTCCCATTATCTGCTTGCGTTGTTCTCATGCATAATCCATAATAAGCCGGGTTTTACATTAATTACCTTACAGTGATCTGTAGCTTGCTTAAATTAAAAATTCCCATCAAAAATATAGAAAAAGAAATTGTGAACTTCTCAGTTAAAAGTGTTTTTTAATAAAATTCCTGGAAAATGCAGTACTGATGTTTCATCAGAGACTCAAATAGCATTAATGGTTATAAAATATTGATCTAATATGTACATATGCTGCATAAAGCTAACTTTTTAATGATATCTTTAACCCTGTAGCTCCTTTATCTATAAATCATAAAGGAGCAATAAGACTTTTTAGCTATTCCTCCAGAACTTGGCCCACTTTTTCAGTGCACACTTGTGGGAGTTATAGTAAGTCTTTTATACTGTGGATATTCCCATGACAGCTCAGTTTAGCGAAGAAGCAACTTCAGAGAAATCTGGCTATTTTCAGACACAGACCTTTCCTGTGTGCAATACCTGTCTTTTAAGTACACGCCAGCGCAGACGTTTTAAAAATTGATACATTTCTGTTAGCTGACAAACCATCTGCTAAGACAGAATGTCATCTTTTGACATCGGTTGGACCTAATGTATCACGCCGTACTACAAACAGTACTAAAAAGCTTTTATTGTTAGCCAGTGATGCCCTCAGCTTCTCTGGAAGTGCATGTACTCTCAGTGCCATGCTCTGCTGAGCTTGATTCTGTACCTGCCGTAGGGTATCATTTGTAAGGCTTATTAGAGCAGCTTTGTGTAACTAGATAAAATTCTCCTCCCTGCACTGCTTTAGCAAATAGAAATTTCTGCATGTCTATATTTATAATGTATGCTGGTTTTAGGAGATTCTGTCTATTGTGCTGGATTTTTTGACAGTATATTTGTATAGACCACTGTTATACAGTATGTAAAAATATAGAAAATGGTAAGCATAAAGGCTGCTCTGAAGCATAACCATCACTGAGGCCTGAGAAGATGGAAATGTGAATGTGATTGTACGAATCAGCTACTTATTTGGCTAAATGTAAGATTCTGTTGGTTCTAGCACATGTATTATTGTGCTGATGTGCAACATAGCAATGGATTAAACTTTTTTAAATGGGTTATTAATGAAAGCACACAACCAGTATGGTCTGATTCACTTACTAATAATTCAGATCATGAGCCAGACCTTTTTAGATTAATCAAGAATGTGCAACCAGTCTGATTCATTAATGGAAGATTCTTATGAACTGATTCTTTTTTAGTGAATCAAAAACAAAGTGCAAACAGTGTGGTTTCACTTATGTAGAATTGTTATGAACTGGTTCTTTTTAGCTCATCAAAAAGTGCACCCACTGTAGTCTGATTCACCAATGAAAGGTTGTTATAAACTGGTCCTTTTTAGTGAATCAAAAAAGTGACATCAATGTGGTCTGATTCACTAATGGAAGATTGTTATGAACTGATTCTTTTTAGCAAATCAAAAAGTAAAACCACTGTGGTCTGATTCAGTAATGGAGGATTGTTATGAACTAGTCCTATTTAGTGAATCAAAAAGTGCAACCACTGTGGTCTGATTCACTAATGGAAGACTGTTATAAACCAGTTCTTTTTAGTGAGTTAAAAACAAAGTGCAAACAGTGTGGTCTGATTTTGTAATGAAGGATTGTTATGAACTGGTTATTTTTAATGAATCAAAATTTCAGCAGCACGATGGCACAGTGGGTAGTACAATCGCCTGACAGCAAGAAGGTTGCTGTTTCAAGCCTCGGCTGGGTCAGTTGGGCTTTCAGTGTGGAGTTTTTCCTCCGGGTGCTCCGTTTTCCCCCACAAGTCCAAAAACATGCAGTACAGGTGAACTGAGTAATCTAAATTCGCCATAGTGTTTGTGTCTAAATGAGTGTGCATGGATGTTTCCCAGTGATGGGTTGCAGCTGGAAGGGCATCTGCTGCATAAAGCATATGCTGGATAATTTAGCGCTTAATTCCTCTGTGGTGACCCTAGATTAATAAAGGGACTAAACAGAAAAGAAAATGATTGAATGAAAAAGTGCAACCACTGTAGTCTGATTCACTGATGGAAGATTGTCATGAACTGGTTCTTTTTAGTGAATTAAAAACCTTGCAGTCGCTGTGATCTGATTCACTAATGTAAGATTGTTTTGAATTGGTTGATTTTTATTGAATCAATAAAGTACAACCAGCGTAGTCTGATTCTCTGACTAGATGAGCCTGTTCCATTTAGTGAATTAAAAACAGTCCAACAAGTGACATCTGATTTACTGATGGAGGATGTTATGAACTAGTTCTTTTTAGTGAATCAGAAACATATATTGGGATAAATGTGGTCCAATTCCCTAACAACTGACTCTCTTGCCTCTTTCTACTGACTCAAAAACATGTAAATGTACAGTATGATAATAACAGTCCAATCTGTTAATTGTTAAGGTTTTGGCCCCAATCACCTTCCATACTTCTGTGTGTCCTTGTTGTATATAATTAAGGCATAGAAAAATACTCTGGTTATTTAAACTATTTAGCCATCATCTTTGCTGCAAACAGGTCTTCAAAAAGTTGACTTTGACTATAAGAGTTTACGTAATATCAAAAACATAAAGTGCATCCAGTGTAGTCAGATTCCCCAACAAAGAATTCTATGAACTGATTCATTTGAATGAATTAAACAAAATGACACCAGTGATGTCTGGTTTAATAATAAGGCTGGTGCTTTTAGTGAATCAAAACCATACAGTGTTTTTCATACAGTTCAATACTTACAAGCAACTATGAGAATTTTATTGCTATAGGTAATGACTACAATTTGTTTTTGTTTTTTAACCCCCCAAAATTTGAGCAATAAACCCCAAAACCAGCAGTTAAAATGTAATAAAATGTAAATTAGTCAATTGGCCAGTCGATTCTTTGTCCAAATTTGAGCCGAAACAACCCAGCATTTAAGTGAAAGTTTAGGTAAAGTAATATTAATTTATTTTCAAATTCCAATTAATTTGATTTATCATCCAGTGCAATAACATATACATTTGCTTTAAAGGAATTGTTAGTCCTACTATGTTTTCCTTTTGTTTAAGTTAATCTTATTATCCTTGTTAACTCAACTGTAACTTAAAGATTTAGTTTTGCTGTTAAATATAATGTTAATTTCATGTCCAATAAATACCACACTGTTTATTTCCAGATGCCATGCACTCTTTTGAAAATTCAGTGTAATGACACATTTGTGAATGTGCCTTAAGAATACGTTATGCCTGCTATACAGATTATGTGTTCCATTTAGTTTGAGCTAAGTCATACGTTCAGCTTGAGATTCTATCAGAAAAGTAATTCTGACCGTGTTGATCCAATCTCCCCCTGCATTTTAAACCTCCCCCATTCTTCCACACCGCAGATGGAAATGGCACAAAACATAAAGGCAGATTCATTTATGCCAAAGACCACACAATGTGCAGCGTCGGCCCTCTGTTTCCCCCCGTTCCGTATCCGTGGAGATCCACAATGTTCCATTACAGATGACATGGCTCTCCACTCGATGTAATTCACTGCTGCTCCTTCTCAGCTCTGCCCTCTCTCTTTGAGTGGGCCACGAGAACAGCGTCTGAATAATACATACATGGAAGAGTTTCTCCTGAGCCACAGATCCGCGCTCCTCTGCTCGTCAGGCAGAAAATGAAACCTCTCCTTCTGTGCTGTCACCTCCTCCTCCTCAGCAGCGGCGGATTGCAGTGAAGGGCTTGAATGCTAATGAGGAATCATCAAACATGAACGCAACTCTTCAAGTCCTTCAAGAGGTTCGCCTGAAGACTAGTTCAGCATGACACTGACAATGTAAAGATGAAAATTTATGGCTCGCGACACTGGCTTTCCATTAACTTACCTCGGGTGTCAAAGAGAAGTGTTTGATTGCCGTGGAAGTTGTTTTGCCTGACTTGCGATGCTCCATTTTTAATGGTCCGGCGATTCCGGAGTAAAACTTCCGAACCCTGCACGCAGACTCAACTTCCCATTCGTTTTTGCACATAGTTGCAAGGGCACTGGCTAATTAGCATGCTGTATCCTTGAGTCACGTAGGATGCTCCAAGTAATTAAAGTGAAATATTGCAGTGTGGAGGCGGAAGATGTGACGGTACCCTCCTCTCTGCTTGAGAACAAATCCCTCACATTACAGACAGCGCGAGCTCCATTAATAACCCAGGCAACAGTTGTCAAGAGTTTGGGTAGTCCTGTGGGGAAAGCTGAAGAAATAGGAGGGAAGAGGGAAAGAAAAAAAACAGGCTTGCAGTGATGTGAGGCCATATGGCTCTGCATATTTCAGGATGATAAAGTCCTCCGCTGAGGACAGAATAATACAGAGATGTCTCCACTTAGCAGGCAGAGGCACAAGAGGTAATGAAAATGGCAAAGCCATGAATTTTGCACTTCAAAGCAAGCCGTGGACTTTTCAGAGATACAAATGCACCAGCAGAACATTGTGTGCTGAATATTTTGCACACTGCATAAAATATAAATCATTAAGTATATCAGAATTAGATTTGACAAAAGATTATGCCTACAAACTAACAAAAAATGTAAAAGACACAGATACTAGTTTACTCTTTTCTGTATGCTGTGTGTCAATAAAAGGTTACTGTATGTGTGAATTGAACAGTTGACTTGAATGAGATTCTTCGGTCATGTTTACACCTGGTATTAAGATTTTTGTCAATAAAATCACAAGTAGATGACATTAAAGGGGTGGTCCAGAGTGTATTTTAAGGCTTGGTTGTGTTTATAAGATACAAATCAATGTGTGCGCATGCTTCATTTGTAGAAAATCATGTTATTTTTTCATATATATTTGATTATATACAGCTACAACATGAAATTGACTGTCATATTTCCCAGTTCCTCTGAAAGGTCTGCCCTCAAGAGGCTCTGATTGGTCAGCTAACATAATGTGCTGTGATTCGCAGATCGGCTCCACATCAACAGGAAAAGTGGTTAGCACTGTAGGCTCACAACAAGGAGGTCGCTGGTTCGAGTCCTGGCTGGACCAGTTGGCATTTCTATGTTCTCCCCTTGTTTTCTCTGGGTGCTCCGGTTTCTGCCACAAACCAAAAGCCCCTTTCACACATACAGACCTTTCCGGAAAATTGCCGGCAATTTTCCGGAAAGGTTGTATGTGTGAACAGGTCCTTTTTGAAAATACCGGTAAATTCGTTCTGGCTATTTTCCGGAAAGAGAAGTTGTAACATTACCGGCAATTTGCCGGAATGCTGCGCTGTGTGAATGCAGAAGGAAGATTACCGTAATAAGCGCGTGCACGTCTAGAACGTGCTGACGTGAGACGTCTGCTTTAGCCAATCACAACATTCAGACGCGTTTACGTCCGCGCGGTTCATGAGAATAAAAGCCTTTGAATATTTTTCCAGACACATTTAGCTGCTAGAAGTTAGTCAGATCACCTTTATATGTTCTTCTTAATGCCAACTGTGTAAATAATCATCGATGAGATGCTTATGATAAGCCGTTGTTTGTTTACCTTCAAGCTTTGCGTGTGCCTGTGAAAACAGCCTGTGAGCGCCTGCACACGCACATATTATGAATCTCGACATGCGAAAGTGATCCTGCGAAAGTTGTTCACAATATTGATCATCCACAGAGTTTGTAATTTATAGTCAAATGTTTACAAATACAAGCGCAGCCGTTTAAAGCTCATTTGTAGTGAATGATGTCAGAATTTACCGGTATTTTGGAATGGATGTGTGAATGCTCTTTAGCCCCTTTCACACAGTGATACCGGTAAATATCCGGAAAATTTCCGGAACGACTTTACCGGTATATTCAAAAAAGCGCTGTTCACACAGGCGAGGACGTTACGGAAATTTTCCGGATATTTACCGGTATCACTGTGTGAAAGGGGCTAAAGACATGTGCCATAGGTGAATTGAATAAACTAAAATTGGCAGTAGTGTATGAGTGTGTGTGCGAATGATTATGTATGGGGGTTTCTCAGTACTGGATTGTGGCCATCAGCTGCGTAAAAAATATGCTGGAATAGTTGGCGTTTCATTCCGCTGTGGTGACTGCTGATAAATAAGAGATGAAGCTGAAGGAAACTGAATGAATGAATGAATGAATGAATGAATGAATGAATGAATGAATGAATGAATGAATGAATGAATGAATGAATGAATGAACGAACCCAATAGTTGCTAGTTTGTCCATATTTCACTCAAAGTTGGGTTAAAACAACTCATGTGTACCTTGGAGTACCTGAAAATTGGAGTAACGAGCATTGACTTATTCCATATTATGTACTGTAATTTTAGTACTTTTGCTATTTTGCAATTACAAAAATTGCTATTCTGAAATCAGACATCCTCAATGATGTACTGTATAAAGTGAACAAATGTAATATCTTATTAAACTCAAAATGCAGAAAGTAAAATTAGCCTTCAAGTGCATTAGGGTAAGTTGCAAACACTGATAGAATCAATGGTATTCATTCACTCAGCAGTAATCAAAACCCACAGATTCAGTTGCAGACGACGATTTGATATTTCATAGTAATCTTAAAAGCAAGCTGCTTCCAATCACAAGTGGTCAGTCGAGACGCATCATTTTTTCCACTTGGTAATAAAAAGTGTTGAAACGTGTCTCTTGTGACCACTTTTATGTGGATTTCATCAAGATCTCTCTCTCTTTCATCACATCGCTTTAAGGAAAAGTAATATTAAATAAAAGATAAGAAGTGAAGGAAGGGAATGGAAAGGATATTAATGCCATCCATGATTTCTTTCATAATTTGTGTGTCTTGGTAAAGGCACTGAAGTATGAAATGCCTTGTTTTGGTGCAATTTCTCACAACAAGTCTAATAATGATCACATATTTGGACAGGAGGCTAAGAGAAGGTATTTATTTGGCAAACATAAGGGTTTACAAAAACAACCCAATTGAATGCATTTTCAACTAAAAGCATTTAAAAGCATGCAATCTCAAAATATTTTAGACCCTGTTCACACTTGTGTTTACTGTCGCCTACACTTGTGATCAGATTGACAAAAATGCACAGGTCACCAGATGAAAGTGACAAGAGCGCTGAGATTCAACTGTGGATACAAATTAAAGAGACTCAAAGGGTGAGGTAGTAGAGAAGAGCTTTATTTTAAATGCTGACAGTGTTTAAAATGCGCACTTGAAAGTGCCTGGAGTTCAGCTCTCCTGTTAAGCTAAAAGCTTCTCACAAATAACAGTGTCTTTGTTTGCTGATTCAGTGTCTTGCCCATTGAAATACACGCAGCGAGAAGGAACATCTGGACTGAATACTGAACGAAAGTGTTGCATGCATTATATGTAAAATAAATAATAACTTTGTTAAATGAATAAATCATGAGCAGTGTTTATCATGCGCCTTTCAATCCTGAAATAAATACAGTATGCATGAAAATCAGTTCAGCTTTGTGTGATTTAAAATTGCTGGCTGCTTGATAAGAAGGAAAAATAGTGTGTGTGTTCATTTTTTATCCTCTAGATGGAAAAAATGAATAATATTACTGAACAATAATTCATGTATATAGTGTTTGCATGGAGATTCATGTCCATTAGCAACATTATATCCTGCTTCCCATGCTATTTGGGAAATCTTCTATTTTCTGTATCGCTATGAGGATGATTGTCAGCAGGATAATATTGTTATGAAAAATATTGTGGGGGAAAAAATTTATACATAATATATTTCATTTCTTTTGAGTGTTTTGTTTATCTCTTTGTTTATTCTCTAGATGGAGTTGCTGGATCATTAACAAATCTACAAGTACAATGTCTCTCTGCATGCTTTATTTGGATTTACAATTAAGTTGCATAATCACAACAGGATCCACAATTTTTTTGGGATGCTCAACAGTGAGAGAATCTGCCCGCGATGTGCAGATCAAACTGAAAAGTAGTTTGTCTCTTCTACACCCCCACAGTCAAGTAAACACACACACTGTGGGTGGATCCCCAAGGTACTAACAGTACGGTGGAATTTATCCAACAGCATCACCTCATGGCGATTTTATTTTTAGTATTCAGCCTTGTTATTGAAGTTACAAGAATGTGCAAACTTCCAAATTTCTTCCAGTATTCACAGTGCTCTTGCTCAATGTTGTTCCAAGTTGTAAATAAGATGCCGCAGAGGCTCTTTTGGAAAAATCTGCCTCTGCCAACTTTTGGTCAACTGCAAAAACTTTTAAAAACAAATACAATTCAATGGTGAAAACTAGAGAAAACAGCAAGCAGATGTATTCCTAATCTATCAAGTGATGATTATTGAGAAGATCATCAATCAATCAAAACTCGCAGATGCAGAGTAAACCCTATAAACACTTAATGTAAGCTAATACATTTTAATGTTTGCATCACTATTTCTATATGTACACTCTAAAAAGGCTGAGTGAAAACTGAATTCAGTGTAAACTGAATTTGGGTAAATAAGATCAAACTAACTACTGGGTTAAAGTGGACTGTTAAAATGTGGGGTGTTTAAAAGAGAACATTTTCAGTCAAAAACTGGAACAATTGAATGTGTTTTGCCCAACCCAGGCATATTATGGATATGTACCCCTGTATACATTTCTATAGAGCACGAAATACGTTACAGAAGCTACGTTTTTTTTTGCTGTTATTATTATCGTGAATCCACCAGAGGCCGCTGTGCCCTTTTTCAGATCTCAAATTTCTTTCAAGAGTTCACACTTAGCTGATGATTGATTATAAGCAAATTTAGCATGCTGTCCCGGGAGAGAGCCCTGAGCGAGAGGGGAGCCTTGAGCTCAGGTAGATCTCGACAACTCCCCCTTGATAAAAACTGATAACTAAAAATTGAATGCTATGAAAAGATATGTTGCATGGTGAGAGATTAACTGTAGTGCAAAATTTAGATTTATCAATTTACTTGTTGTGCATGTTTTTGGAATGTGGGAGGAAACCGGAGGACCCGGGGAAAACCCACGCTGGCAGGGGAAGAACATGCAAACTACACACAAAAACGACCACCGGCCTGTTAGAGGACTAGAACCAGTGACGTTCTTGCTGTGAGGCAACAGTGCTAATCACTGAGCCACCGTGCTGCCCTATGGAGGGAAAGGTGAAGAGGTAGGGGTGAAAGGGGGGATTCTTCAAATCGAAGATGACTGTATTGAAAAAACCCTGACTCTTTATAGTGGGTTAGGAATGGCCTGATTAGTGGATCATGCGTGCTAATGTAGAACCAGCCGTGTTCAATCATAATCATGTGCTCCTCTCGAAATTAGTTTATGAATAAACTTCACCTCGTGAGTCCCATTTGCACCTGCTTTTGCGTAAATCCACCTGAGGCCACTGTCGACGGACTGATCGACTGAATCCCCCCTTCCCTAAACCCAACATAGGTTCATTTTGATAACGTAACCCTATATACTTTTCTGGAGATCGCAAATTATGCAGACAGAAGTACGTATGGCTGAATTTGGTCTTTAAAACTAAAGCTACGGGGGCGGTATGAAGCCGTTCCTTTTCGAGCTTACCAGCTGTCCGCTTACTTCCGTATGGATGGCTTCCTGCTGTACAGATTTTATTTAAAAAATATATATAGTATTTGCGAATCAGTTTTCAACAATGTGCATTTTCAGACACTCTACACATTATCGGTGTGTAAATGAATAGCCAAAATGCATAAAACATTTCTTTTTTTTGTCGAAAATAGTGTTTTACAAACATTCCCTTAGGTAAACATTGGAAAACACACAAGAAAAGTGAGGTTAATGCATTCTTATTGATGAAGGAGGCAAAGGCACACACATAAACATCTCGAATCGTCAACTCCATCAAACTTCCAGCCTCTTTTCTTAGCACTTTGTGTGCATGCCAATTTGCATATTATGACTTGCACTAATTACAGGCCTCATTAAGGCAGTTTTCCTCTGAGGTTACCGGCAGCATGTGCTTGTCTGCCATTGTGAGCCGCCACTGAGAACTGCTCCTGCCAGCTTAATGACGAAAATGTGTCCCGCTTCATAATTAGACATAAAAATGATCTAGCGACGACAAAAACTCCACAGACGTGTTTGAAAGCGGGGATGAAAAATCGCATTTTGAATTATTTGTCATTTACATTTTTTATGAGGCGCGAATGCAAATGCGGATCCTAATGAATTAACACAGCTAGATTGAGAAAACACAACAGAACAGCTGTAATTATAATGCCATCTTTCTAAATCATGTCCTCAAAGTTATCATTAGCATACAGGATTGCTTATGTTTACCGTGAGGGAGCCAGTTCACTCGCTAACGTTCATGTCAGCGGAGAGGAATCTATAATTAATCTACATTTGCTCATGACATTATTTTTTCATGTTTCTAAGATAAATTTGGGTTATTAAGAAGTTTTGTTGGTCCAGAGAAAGAAGTAATCTTGTTTAGTGGATTACCGCTGAGTTACGCACTGCTATTCAGCTCAATCTGTAATATCACTATACGCTAATGCTGCGAGCTCATGTTGTATTTGAATAAGCATTTATCTTGGAAAACTGGTTGCAGACACAAATAAAGTCTAATCATTGTTCTGACTGCTCATCGGGGACATTTCATCAAGTAAACAAATGCAGATTTAATGTATTCCAAATGCCAAGAAAATCTACCTCATTTTACCCTTACAGCCAATTGAAAATTTTATAACTTATGTGTTTATACCTACTAAAAGCATATATTATTTGGGCTAAACGAACTGCAACTCTAACTAAAACGTAGCATAAACCAAATTATCCCGTCCATGAAAACAGCTATTTGTCTCAGAATGTTTCAAAGGGGCTTTTAAACTTTATTAAATGACAAACAAAAACCGTGTTCAGTGGCACTTCATGCTGTCAGGGGAGCAAATTATTCAGAAGAGTTTTATAGGCTACAAAAGCTGGACTATTTAATATACGGTTACTGTACAAAGCACCCACACACTCTTTTTGACATTTTCCATGGGGCATACAGAATAGGCAGAAACGGAGGCTGGAGAGCTGGCTCCAATACTGATTTTCTAAACAATGAAATAAAGTTGCACCTGCTTTGCGATTTCTGCTGTGTTTTTCACCATAAAGTGTTTCTGCATTGTAAGCCTCAGGCGTCTCGTTAGAATTGCTTAGCAATACGACCACCCTGCTTGCAATGTATGCATTAATATAAAAGATCAGACTCATTAAGGCACTAATAAACTCACAGCAAAGTAGTAATTTGTTCTTTGTTTGGGAAGTAAAAATAAGTTGTTGTTTTTTTTAGCAGCAGTTTTCTTCTAACAATCATCCCATATCATTCATCCTGCAAAAGTCATGTTTAAATGAAAATGTGCACATTTTACTCTCAAATAAAATCTTAAACATACTACTATATTATAATTACACACTGTAAATTACATCCGTAAATTATCTTTTTTCATATTATTATTTTTGTAATTATTATTTATGCTTTTGAATTGGATTGTGAGACCTTGGTCTTGGTCTGCAGAATTAAATTTTCAACATCAAAAATTGACAAAGCAGATTTCGCTGTTGTATAATGCAGTTTATAACTGTAAAAAAAAAACATACAAAAATTTTTTATGAATTTTTTTTTTTACAGTGCAGAGAAAAACAGAATCTGATCTAAATAAATATCTTTAACATACAACTATACTACAATTACACACTGTAAAATATATCCGTATACTAACAGTTTTTATATTTGGTTCTTTTTTTCATTTATTTATGCTTTTGACTGGCATTGTGAGACTTTGATCTTTCCTCCAATAACTTTTGATGGATATAAAATTTGAAAAGATACATTTTATTGACATTATTAATAGTTTGATGTGATAAATTTTCTGGTTTGGTGTTGTAAACTACAGTGCCGGTACTTTTTCTGTTATTTTACAGAGTTAGTTTTTAAAATATTATTTTACATACAATATATTGTTTAAAACTATTAAATGTCAATAAAAGTACATTTGTTATCTGAGTTAAATTTTCAGCATACAAAATTGACAGAGAAGATATCAATGTTGCATAATGCACTTTATAACTGTAAATAAACATACAAAACTTGTAAATCACAAAAAAATATTTAACAGATATTTTTGCAGTGCAGAGAAAACAGAATCTGATATAAAAAAGATAAAAATAAATGAAAAAATAATAATATTTATTAATTTGTTAAAATCATATTTTAGTAACTAAATGTATTTAGAAATTGAAAGATAATACAATTGAGCAAAATATTGCAAAAATAAATTACAACCTAGAAAATTTCTACTAATTTTTTATGTTTTTTTGCTTTTCTTGATTTCTCCTCTTTTTAAATTTGTATTTATTATTTTTCTATAACATATACATTTGGCTGTTCTAGTTTTTTGAGCGTTATCATAAGTTATTTTGTTAGATTACTTCCAAATTTGGCTTCAGTACTGACTAATGTATATGAACAAATATAATATTGTACAGCTTCCTATTAAAAATATTGATTTAAAAGATTTGTAAATGGTGTACTTACATGCTGAGCACTGTAAGTAGTCACAAGGATGTTTGGTTGAGGTCTGCATTTTAGCAACCTAGTCAAGTCACTAAACATTTATATCAGGACTATCAGGAGTCATTTGTTTCAGACTGTCCTACTTCAGATTGTGCTGTGAATTTTGATTCACTAAAAAGAACTTTTAGATTGTAAACCATGTTGAACTGCACTGCAAAACATTCTTACTTGGATTTAATCTAAATATCTTAAAAAATATTTTAATCAAGAAGCATTTTCTAGACAAGCAAAAATATTGTTGTGTTTTAAGAAATATTCGATTCAATTCAATTAATGTTTATTTCTATAGCGCTTTTACAATGTAGATTGTGCCAAAGGAGTTTAACATAGAAGTTCTAGTAAATTGAAACTGTGTCAGTTTATAGAGTTGAAGTTCAGTTTAGTTCAGATCAGTGTGGTTTAAATTTCACTGCTGAAAATTTAAACACTGAAAAGTAAATCCATCGATGCACAGCTCCACAAGTCCCAAACAAAGCAAGCCAATGCTGAGGAACAAACCCTAACCAATTGACGAAAGTGAAGGGAAAAATAACCTTGAGAGAAACCAGGCTTAGTTGGGCCAAACTATTTCTCCTCTGACCAAACTTCTTGTGCAGAGCTGCAGTCTAGGCACCGGAGGCTGGAGAAAGCTGGATGTCCATCATGGAGAAGCTGCAGGTGTGTCAAAACATGTCAAAATTAAGTGAGTTTTCCTTAAACAAGCAAAATACTCGGCAATAATCTTTATTTTCGCTTTGACATAAGATTACTTTGCTTGTTTAAGGGAAATTATTGGCAGATTGTTTTGCTTGTTTTAGGGAAAAACTCCCTTAATTTTAACATTATTTCTTATAACAAGAGTATTTTTTGATTGTCTAGAAAATTCTTCGTGATTTAAGAATTATTAAATATTTGCACTAAAAACAAGACTTTTTTGCAGTGTGTCTTTGGGAGTTTAATGTACATGCAGGAATTTGAATCTCACATGAAAGAATTGGACTGAAGAGTTATTTAATCTGTCACCATTTTCATTTTAATTGGTAAGTGTGACAAACTTCTGAAAGAAAAGGGATGAGATTTTACCCTAAAAGAGTCGGTATGTGTGAATTCACCTTCCAAAAATGGAGTCATTCTGAGTGGATATCGCAGGCTGTCTTTATTGGTGAGAACATACACATACAGGAAAGGAAAATGACAATGATACTGAAAAGCTGTGCACTGAAAAGCACTGCTGAGAGAATTTTCTTTGACCGTTATCATCATCTGTTTGCGTAATACAAGGCTGTGCTTCTTCTGAATATGGCAGCTCGACCTCAGAAGGACGGGTTAGCAGATGACGAAGCTGATGTGAAACAGCATTTCGCTGACTCCAGATCGTCTGTGGAATAATCAGCACCGAGAAATCAAGCAAAGTGCCCATTGACTGAATTTTAATGCTCTGCCACTCAGAATGTGACCTCATCACAGCGCACTCGCAACTCTGCTTTCAAGTGATTCACAGAAACACTTTTTTAGTGGTGAGAAATTTCACAAGTGCATTGACCTTGATTAAGTGCCTACTTTTAAATTTTGTTTGTGAATACTAATAAATGCATTTATTTATGTATTTATTTATTTTTATCTCATACATTTATAGGTAACACTTTATTTTGATGGTCCATTTGAGTATGAGTAGACTACTTAATATCTGTTGATACTGCTCCTTCAACAGATATTTACCTAACTATAAGAAACTTTGCAAGTGCATGTCAATTTACACTAATCTTAACCCTAACCCCAACTTAACCGTCTACTTATAATCTAATGAGAATTATTTAGCATGTAGATGCACTGTAACTTCAAATTCAACAAACGGACCATCAAAAAAAAAGTGTGACCCATTTATACTATTGGCTTTTGAATGATTGATTTTGATTGGATCATGAATGTTTGAAGGTGTGGAATTATAATTCGAAGCAGGTCTTGACTGCATTGCAGATCCATGTAATGTTGACTAATGATTTGAAAAGTCCTTAAAAAAATCAAAATGCTGCTGGTCTTGAAGCAATTCAACTTATAGTTAAGACTGCCAGCACAATATTCGGAGAGACAATTTGCACAATTGCAACATTACAACTATGTAATGATTCAATGGCCATCTTCAGTTACTCCTCACACATAAACTACAGTTCAGATGTTAATGTTGTGAGATATAATTACAATTTTAAATATTGGTTTTGTAATTAGATATATTTAATTATATTTGTAATTTAATAATAGTAATGCAAAGCTACTTTTTCATTAATTTATTTAGTGTCACGTGATCCTTCAGTAATCATTCAAATATGACAGTTTGGTGTTTGAATAAGTATATAACAAAAATAACAGTATTTTGTGAACACTGCAATATATTTTCGGTCTTTTCTGGTATATTAAAAGTGGAGAACAACCTACAATTCGTAACATGTCAAGGTCACTGTGTGGGCCAGGCATTGAATACAAGATATATATATATATATATATATATATATATATATATATATATATATATATATATATATATATATATATATATATATATATATATATATATATATATAGTACTTAACCATCTGCCACATTCAGTCGTTATATTTCACACTGTCTTCACTTGACAAATGCACAGGGTTCCACAGAATTGTCCCAACACAAATCAATTAAGTTAAAGGTCCCATAAACTGCTTTGAAACATTCATTCTTATTCTATGTTTGACAGAATGTCAGTTGAAACACAAAGTTCCTTGAAAAAAATCCTTACATTTATATAGTGCTTTTCTAGATATTCCAAGTGCTTTACACACAGTGTAGAATCTCCTCACCCACTACCATTCACCACGTGAAACAAATTATTGCTCCATATGGGCAGTGACAAACTATAGGTTTTAAATGTTTATATCAGTTTTATATCCTCTAAATCAATTTCTGTCACTCTTTTGGAGCACACAAGCTTATAGATATCTTAAAAACTAACAATACTTATACTAACATCTAAAAAACTTGCTGCTAATTTCATGGGACCTTTAAAGAGCCCATATTATGCATTAAAAGGGGTCATATTTTGTTTTTGGGGTCTCCAACAACAGTCTGATATGCATGTCAAAAAACACCTTCATTGTCTTTTATTATGCATTTATTTTTACCTAATTATCCCAGCGACTCCTATATGATTTGCTCAGCGATTCATTTGTTTCCAAATCCCTCCTTAGCGTGATGTTAATCTGCGCTTATTGGTCCGAAGGCCCAGTCTGTTGTGATTGGTCGACTGCATTGAGCGCGAGACAGAGATCAGAGCTTATCAACAATTCAGAAGTTGTCAGAGTGCAGAGTGTATGTGTGAGCATACCTGCCAACACTACCGTTTTTCCTGGGAGTCTCCCTTATTTCAGACCCATCTCCTGCCAACCTCCCGTTTTGTTATTTCTCCTGGAAAAACTCTCATAATTTAGGTTCGGTAACGAAGACTCGTCAAACCACTATGAGTTGACTCTTTTATAGTTTAATCAATGGTTTTAACCACTGCATGGAAGGTAATTTTAAAAACCCATAATAGGCGCTCTTTAACATAACAAATTTATGTAGATTGAACATAAAACAATTAAATTTCCCAATTACAATCACCAGAGTTGTTCTTTTTTTCAGTTTTCATTTAAATTAGTAGTTTGAGGAAGTTTAATAATAATAATTTGGGATTTTGTTTGTGTGATGGCTGTGAATTTTTAAAAACATCTCTCAAAACACTTTTTATGGATGTGAAAAACAGAAAATAAATGATCCAAATTTGTGTTTTTTTTTTTATAATGGATGAAAGTTTCTGAAGCAGTGTGTAAATGAACGTGACGATGAATTAATTTTTTTAACATGCATAACTTTCAGACTTAAAGTGACAGAAACCCTCTGACAGTAGACTGACCAAATGGATGAAGGTTTCAGCTAAAGCAAGAGAAGCTGGTGTTTCCAACTCATTCAAGTTTTCCAAATAAGCAAGTCGTCCATGAAAGACGAATTGCACAAGAGTAAATGATAATGCCTGAGAATCTCAATGAGCAATCAGTTCAACAATGTAGCTAAAATTGATCAGGGTAAGGACCTGTCTTGGCATATACTACCTTGATGCTTAATAAAATTTAGAATTACACGCAAGATCACTAAATAAGACAAACGGAATGCTTAAACGAAAGCTCAATGATACATGAACCTCATTTCAACCCCTGTGTCATTAACGTCTGAACCACAGCCAAGCTATTCCTCCTTAACAGCAGCAGACAGAGATGTCGGACGTCAGCACTGACTGAAGAGCACTGAGAACAGTTGATGAAACAAGAACGAGGGAATAAAAAGAGGTCACTTTTGCTTTTTTTTCCGCTTTTAACTAACCCATTAACATTTCAAGCACATTTCCCCTCCAAACCTCTGTGTGCATCCAGATATTAGATGTCCTGTACGGTAATTGACTGGGTCTCTATGGCCAAAGCAAGCCGCAAAATGACATATTTAGTTGCGCGCCGAATGTTATTCAGCTCTGTCCTAACACTGGGTGTCTTCGCAGATGATTAGCATGCCACAGAGATCTAGTGTAATTGCAAGTATTAATGTTTTACAGCCCCATGTCCTCAGATGACACATTTTACTGTGTATTCCCTTTCTGTGTGCTGTAATTATTCACACACACAAAAAAAATTATGATGCTGTAAAGAGAATTTAATTATACATTCCCCTCGTCCTTCTGCCGGCTGTTGGACCACATCAGGCAATTATATAAAGTAGAACTTATTGTATTTGTGCGCCGTGATTGCTTTAACGCTCGGCTGTCTTGTATCGGTTTTGCACACCCACCAATTAAAACATCACAATGCGAGAGGACTTTGCACATGCCTGAACGATCTTGTGATACTGAGGCAGTCTGGCATATAATTGAGTATAACAACACGTTTGATTCCAACACATCATTTATTTCAATGTTCAGTGAGCAAATGCTGAAGTTTAAGGCTGCTGGGGTTTGTACAGAAGCCCATCGATGTGATTTTTTTTTGGTCAAAATAATGAGGAAAAAATCTCATTATTTCGATTTAGAAGCTCATTATAATGAGTAAATGTCACTACTGAGGGAAAAAATATATTAATTTAGTAAATAATATGGGAAATGAGATCATTTATGAAAAGGTTTATCATTTTTAGAAATATGGTTGTGTATATCATAATGAGTAAATACGTCAAGACTGAGAACAAATTTATGACTCATAACTATGAATCACTGTCTCATTGTGATGAGAAATGATCTTACAAGATTGAATTAAGGAACAAAATATTTGTAATTTCCTAATGTGGAACTCTCTTGTAATCATTTCAAATCATAATAATTAGGAGACAATATTACGAGAAATGTCAAATTACTGTGATTGTACAGTGGATCATTATGCGAAAGCTTCTTATTATGATATGCAGAGTCATTTATGAGAAGGAGCATCACTAAAATGAATATAACATCATCAATTCTGAGAAAGTACATAGTTATAATGATAACTTTATCATTAGCTTTTTGTTGTAAATAAATGATGCACATATTAAGAAAACTAAATCTGTCTCTCAGGACATTTTCTCATAAATAAAAAATGTCAACAGTAAGAAAACAATCTTACATATATATACAATATGGAGGAAAGAATAACATAACTTTAAATATTTCATAATGAAATCTTGAGTGACTGAATATTGCATAACATTATAAAGCCTTTATAAGAATGTTTCAAAATATTTTAGATCATAACTATGAGAATATTTATTGCTATTATTACCAAAGCATATTTTAATACTACTACTACTACTACTACTAATAATAATAATAATAATAATAATAATAATAATAATAATAATAATAATAATAAAATAATAATAATAATAATAATAACTCCTTACATTTATATAGCACTTTTCAGGGTAGTTAAAGTGCTTTTACACATCTCCTCCCCCATCATGACTAAACTATTAAAAAAAAAAAATACTTGGTTGCAAGTATTTTACCATCAAATATATGGTATAGTCTTAACGGTAATCTATCACATCGAAATCATTTCTAGTCTTAATACACTAATGTCCTCAAGTACTAACATTGTCATGATCACCAGCGATCTAAACTATCTAACTACACATCTGCTACCACATGAACTACAACTACCATTATGTTATGCGTTAATCAACACCCACTAACTGATACAAAATAATCCGGACACTCACACACACACAGCTGAAACTCCTAATCAGTGATTACCTGGACAGCTTTAGCTGTGGGTGTTTGCAATCAAGGGGAATCTGGGCTAGGTGTGTGAGTGAAGTGCATGATGGGGTCTGTAGTTTATTAAAGTGTCAGATTACTAGTTCTCCAGCGATCTGCAAATGCTAGATCGCTGGTGATCATGACAAATGTCTACAAATCATATCCTTTAAACAAGTGAGTAAATAATGCACATATTAAGAAAACAAAATCTGTCTCTTAAGACATTTTCTCATAAATAAAAATGTCAACAGTATGAAAACATTCTTACATATAAATGCAAATATGGAGAGAAGAATATCATAATTGTAACAATATTTCGTAACGATATTTCACATATTTTAGTGTGACTGAATATTGCATAATATTATGAAGCCATTATGAAAATGTTTCTAAATTTTTTTGCCATAACTATGAGAACATTGATTGCTATTATTACCAAAGCATATAATAAAAATAATATTTCCCAGTGATGGGTTGCGGCTGGAAGGGCATCCGCTGTGCAAAACATATGCTGGATAAGTTGGCAATTTATTTCGCTGTGGCGACCGCAGATTAAGGGACTAAGCCAAAAAGAAAATGAATGAATCAATGAATACTAATACTAATACTACTACTACTACTACTACTACTAATACTACTACTAATAATAATAATAATAATAATAATAATAAATAATAATAATTCTTCTTATTTTTATTTTTATTATTATTTATTATTATTATTATTATTATTATTATTATTATTATTATTATTATTATTATTATTATCGTAGTACTCAAAGTGCTTTACAAATTTTGGGTGAATCTCCTCATCCATCTTCATGACTAAACTGTTAAAGAAAAAATTAAATCCGTAAAATTACGCGGGTCAAAACGGCAGCTGTGGTTGCCATTATTTTACTATTAATAATTAAGAAAATGTAAATATTAGGACCGATCTCGTAATCTACATATATCACATTATTATTTAAACTATTTTCATTATTATGAGATTTTACTTTATCACAGTTGCTTAATATTACTAATATTGATACCCTTGTATTAAAATCATTATATAATTCTAAATATTCTTGTGATAGTAACAAAATTAACATAATGTTAATATATTTGTAATTATTTTAACTATATCTGAAAATACAATTTAGGCAGCACGGTGGCACAGTGGATAGGTAGCCCTCTCACCTCACAGCAAGAAGGTCGCTGCTTCGAGCCTTGGCTGGGTCAGTTGGCTTTTCTGTGTGGAGTTTGCATGTTCTCCCCGTGTTCGCATGGGTTTCCTCTGGGTGCTCCGGTTCCCCCCCAAGTCCAAAAACATGCGATACAGGTGAATTGGGTAGGCTAAATTGTTTGTTGTGTATGAGTGTGAATGGAAGTGTATGGGTGGTTTCCAGTGATGGGTGGCGGCTAAAAGGGCATCCACTGTATAAAACATATGCAGGATAAGTTGGCAGTTTATTCCACTGTGGCGACCCCAGATTAAAAAAGGGACTAAGCCGAAAAGAAAATGAATGAATGAATAAATGAAAACATAATACTGTATGTATCCCCTTCTTGCTCATTAAGCAAAGAACACTCTAGAAAACCAGCCTCTAAAGCACAACAGTGACCAGTGATGCATGTAATGCCTCTGCTTCACTTCTCTCTGCTTGTCCTTTTTCCTCCTATCCTCTCTTTTTATCTCTGTATTTTCTCCTCTCAATCTTTACCTTTTTGGTAGGCTCTAAGGTGGTCCTGAGGCCTGATGGATCCCCACACAGATGATCAATAAAGTCTCAGGCATCAGACGGCTGAGGAGATAAGCCTCAGAGATGAGGTCACTGCGCCCTGGCCAACTTTATCTTGCTCGTCTCCGTCAGCAAACAGGCAGGTCAATGCTTACCACCGGGCAGCTTTTACCTTGCTACCTGCAAACACCCTCAATATTGTGCAATTTTCAAACATCTCACTCCAAGTGCCACTATTGATTGCTTGTGTGTGTATGTGTGTGCGTATGTGCGACAGATGCTAACCGCAAGGGAAAATGCTGCATCTGCTCTATCATGAAGGCCGTACACATGCGCCGTGCGTTCGATAGTCCCAATGAGCCGTAAAATGTAAAACTGACTAATTAGAAACATTAGCGCTCACAAGGGAAGCGATAATTACAGATATAGAGTCGAGTCTTTAAAGAAGAGCGATTCCCACACCTCACAAATGCTACAGGCTACAAATGATTCACTCCGGTAGACTGGCAATTCTTTGCTTTCGGTCGCGCTGCAATTAAGTTCGCCTCACCGCCGACCTCATGGGCCCAGAGAGAGTGCTAACAATAGATATGCATTAGAACCCTATGGAAGTGCAGTCACTTTATTGTTGAGGAATATACACTGTAGAAAATGACAGTGGTTCATTCAGTCATTCATTTTCCTTCAGCTTAGTCCCTTGTCTATTAAGGGTCACACCAGCGTAATGAACCTCCATCTATTCCGGCATATGTGTTACGCAGCGTATGCAACTCAGTATTGGAAAACACCCATATAAATTCAGCTCGGCGACACAGTGGCTTAGTGGTTAGCGCTGTCGCCTCACAGCAAGATGGTCACTGGTTCAAGTCCCAGTTGGCATTTCTGTGTGGATTTTTGCATGTTCTCCCCTTGTCCATGTGGGTTTTCTCCGGGTGCTCTGGTATACCCCACAGTCCCAAGACCTGCTATAGGTGAATTAGATGAGCTAAAATTGACCATGAGTGTAAATGTGAGAGTGTGTGGGTGTTTTTTAGTACTGGGTTGCGGTTTTAAGGGCATCCGTTGCGTAAAACATATGCTGAATATACACATATGTTGATTTTGCTGTGGGGACCCCTGATAAATAAGGGACTAAGCTGAAGGAAAAGGTTTTAGTCAATCATTATTATACAAAAAGAAAAAAAAAAACGAATCTAAAAATAATTTACATCAATATGTTGTCATTAATTTCCTAATATGAAGATTTGGACCACAAAGTCAGTCGTAAGGGTCAGTTTTGTAACATTCTGTGATTTATGCATCAAGCTAAATAAAATGCTTTCCATTGATGTATGCTTTGTTAGAATTGGGCAATATTTGACAGAGATGCAACTATTTGAAAATCTAAAACATGATTTTTATTCAATATTTGAATGATTTGAGGTATAAAAGAATATTAAATAATTTGGACTCATACAATATATATTTGTCAATTGCCAAAAAATATGCTGGTTTTGTTACAGGTTCACATCTATTTTTTTCAAGACAAAAAAAAAAAAATGCCCAGCTGGATCAGCATGGATCTTTAAGCAAGTCTAAACTAGTCTTTTCAGGAGAAGAAGAAAAAATCATGCAGAGAAAGAAAAGTGGAACAAAGAAAGCAAGTTGAAATGTTAGAAGTGAGCTTAGGGTCAGGAAACGATCCAGCAACGACCCAGCATGGGTTGTGGACAGAAAGAGTAAATATTTCTTACATAGCTTTTCACCTGCATATGGCTGTACTCATAGTATGAAGCCTTGTTCAGTGATTCCCCAGGTGTCCTGGTCAGTTTACAAATCTGCAATGAATCTCCTGCTGAACTGACAGCAGGTGCTGAGTACTTCTGTCTAAACAACATACACCCAGAAAAGTGAATAATGCATAGCAAAGAGCCGTGGCTATGATGACACTTCCTGTCAGAAAATGTTGTTTACAAAATAAATATAATATAATATAATATAATATAATATAATATAATATAATATAATATAATATAATATAATATAATATAATATAATATAACATAATATAATATAATATAATATAATATAATAAAGAGTATACACAACAGAACTAATTTCAATTTAAATGATAGGTGTTTAATTCAATTTAAATGATATCTTGTTATGTTGCTCATTCTTGTAGCATTCATGGAACTTTCAGTTAGTTCATTTAATAAAAATCTGTGCATTACTTCCAATTACAGAGATACTGTCTAAAATATGTGTTTGTATCAGAGCACTGCTGTTAATATGCAAACTCCCAGACCTTCTGATGTGGTTGGAATGGTCATTATCACCTTTCAAATTTCTATAATAAAAACACTTGGACATATATTCAAAATGCTTGCTAGAATCACTGACTTGTTGAAGTCATCCTTGTCAGCAATTATCATGATACCATTAAACCAATGACTGTAAAAAATATGGACGACGCGACAGCCCTTTTTCCCATTGAACGCCTTGAGGGCAAAACGCCTGCTTGACGGGCACAAACTGTCGCAAAAGACTGCTGAAATTGGAGCCAGACATGCGCAGAAGGATTGTCTGATGGAGCCAGAGGAGGAGCCGCGAAAATGAGCAGAGTCGAGCTTCCAATCAAACGCTTTATGTAAAATCAACTACGCCCCCCGAACTTCTCAGCATGCGTTTGCTGTCATATCAACACAAATGGATGTAATAACGTTAACAAATATGAGGGTTTTATATATTCAATCGCGCCAGCTCCAGGCCGCAGCGCATAACTTACTCGCGGCGTCGCGGGCTGATTCCGGCTCGCATGCGGCAGCGCCGGCGCGCTCGGCCGCCGCATCTGGCTCAATTGACTCGGACTGGAATCGGGCAGTGAGTCCAGGCATCCGGAGTAGGTCCAGCAGAGGTACCATTAGTCAGTCTGAGCTCTAAGAGATAAGTCTCCGGCAGGCGAGAATCTAGCCGGAACTGTGTTTTGCTATCTGGGTGGCTAGGCGTGTATCAGCAAACTAATAAAGCCCGAAAAAAGCCCTGAACTTAGCGAATAAACAGTGTTCCACCAGGATCATGTATGTCAGAAACTATAGTTTACTGCTGAACTCATTTTGTCATGGTAAAATAACACAGAAATCGAATAATAACATTTCAGTCTACTTCAGTCTCCTGCCGAAGCTCAGACGCCGCGCTTTGAGAAACTGTCAATCACAGCTGTCAATCACGATGACACGCCCAGCATTAAATTACTGCTAAAAACAAACTGTTTACAAAAATGAAGATCTGCACCTATTTCAGCACAATAACCAGTGCCTTAATCGACCAGAACTATCTTTCGGGACATTTTATTGCAAGTGTAATATTTTTTTTTATTTGGGCTCAAGTCTCCTTCATTAACACGGAGGAGGCGGGCTTTATGACTTGTACTGCAGCCAGCCCCCAGGGGGCGATCTAACGGCCGAAACCTTCACTCAAACGTAGGCTTGCGGCACACTTGCATTAAACACACATGTACTGCAAAGATGTTGATGTTACCTATGAGTAACTTACTTAACCAGTAAAAGATCACACAGCATGATTCAAGACAAGCACAACAAAGTGTTTGGATTTCAGACTCATAGCTGTATATTCAAGAGATTATTGTGCTATAGATATTGTATCCTGTGTGTAAATTATACATTGACTATTGGAGGATAGACTTTTATTCAGTAGTTTGTGCAATACTTGTGCATGCCTCACTGCACCAACGATATACATATTTAATTCAATGATATCTTATTTATTGATTAAACTTATGTACATTTTTGGATTCTGACTGTAATTTGTAACGGACAATTTCAACAGACATGCGATTCACAGAGAAAACCTATTGTTGATATAAAACAGTATTTTGCTGAACATTGACATATTTGCATCCCTATACTGAAAAATGAATGGCCAGTAAAAGATTAGGCAAAAGTTTTTATGGTTTAACTTCCATGTGTGAGCACAGTCATCTATGAAAATATGCACTAATAGTCTAATATTGACTTACCTTTAGGCTATATGTAGATAAAACAGCTACTTTATGCAACAATGAACCTTTGAAACACTGTCAAAGACAACATACTTTTAGGGACGGTCAATTTTATATTAATTTATTCTTTTTAGTATTAGTATTCATTATACTTTGGGTAAAATCCATTAACTTTCAAACCAGTGTTCATGTTTTGATTATATATGCATTATTCTTGATTTGCCCAAAGGAGTTCCACAGGGCTCAATTTTGGGACCTACACTACCTGACAAAAATCGATCCCAGTTGTAAGAGCAACAAATAATAACTCTTCTTCTAGTTGATCATTTGGAAAAGTAGCAGATGAATCATCTGTTGAACTACATCCCAATCATCACAAATACTGCTGAAGACCTATTAGAACCCACGTCGACAAAAGATTCTCAAAGAAATCAGTCATGTTTGGTGAAGGAAAAATCATGCTTTGGGGTTGAATTCAGTATGGGGGCGTGCAAGAGATCTGCAGAGTGGATGGCAACATCAATAGCGTGAGGTATCAAGACATTTGTGACGCCTATTACATTGCAAACCATGTGAGACGGCAAATTCTTCAGCAGGATAGCGCTCCTTCTCATACTTCAGCTTCCACTTCAAAGTCCTAGAAAGCAAAGAAGGTCAAGCTGCTTCAAGATTGGCCAGCCCAGTCTTTAAAACATTACGTTGAACATTATTAAGCATGTTTGGGGTAAGATGAAGGAGGAGGCATTGGTGATAAATTCATAGAATCTTGATAAACTTTCTGTTCTTGATGAACACTTTCTTTGCCATTCCAGATGACTTTATCAATAAGTTATTTGAGATGTATGGATTCAGTTGTCCAAGGTAATGGGAGTCATACACAATATTAATGTCCACTGCACCATGACTTTATATTCTATACTGTACATAATTTCTATTAAGTGACAAGACTTTTGTCTAAGCAAAGTCAGACCTTACTGTCCTAATTAAATCATTAAAAATCAATGTATGATCATATTTTATTTTGGTAAAATAAGCACAATCTAGAGGACTTTGCTTTTCATATAAGCCACTTCTGATACCAAATGAGCCACTACTGATAACAAATGATTAACTAGAAGTCAGGATATTATTTGTTGTTCCCAAAACAAGACTTCGTCAGGTAGTGTATTTAATTTTCACTGTATATGAATATGTTTTCTTTGGGAAACAATTATGATTTCAAACTAGTTGAAAAACTATTTTAATAATGTTTTTATGGTACTTTTTTGGAGTCCAACAACCCTTTATGGTCTAAAGAAAAAAAATAAATGAAAGCTATTTATTTTTTGGTGAACCACTCTTCCACCAATAACTATTCTTTGAATGTGGAAAGCATAAGAGAAAATAAGAAATATATGCTATTGCAAAGGATTTGTGAGCTCATTATGAAGTAATTTTGTGGTATAAGCTCTATATGCTTCCACATAACTTTAGGATGTGATGTTTCTAGCAATCCAATATTGAGGAGAGCAACACGGCAGACAGAAGAAAGAAAAAAAACGAGTCTAAAGAAAATTCAATGGTGGCATTGTAGACTACATTACAGAAAGTAATAACTGGTTCTCTGAGCTTAACACCCTAGCAAACACCCTTCAGACTGTAAATTGGATCAAGGATTGCAATCTTTCACAGTACCAGGGTGGCTCCAGTTTTAAAGAAATCATTCTGTGCTATTTTCTTATTTCTCATTTGTATGTCACGAAAGATCGGTATCATTTTAAGAATTCGACTCGCTGTTTGTTTTTTACTGCCAGAAAACATATTTAGCTTACATGACTGCAAATGTAAACAATTATTTGGGAGTTTTTCATTCTCCGTTTAATGAGGCAGGAGAAAGGAGCACATGCACAGAGATGCTCAAATATTAAGTGACTGGGACCGAAGAGGTTTATCTCCACATTAAGGCAGGCAAAAAATAAATGAACTATAACAAACGTCCGCTGATTATAATAGTTCAGTTTCATGGAATTTCATGAGAGCAGATTAACTCACTGAGACAAGCTGATGGAGTTCAGGTATTGCAGTAAAAAGAGCAAGGTTTTCTCATGCTCTATGAAATATTTCACAATGAATGTTGGAGGGAAAAACATAAAATCACACAAAGCCTGGAAAACAAACTTTGCTTGTCGCATTGAAAAATTGAGCAGCATATTAAACTCTCAAGCATTAATGCATTATTCATTTTCATCATAAATCTCAATTATTTCCAACAAAATGTAATTTCTAATACGTCTCAAAATAATGTATCATGTTTAATAGCATACTATATATGTCTGGAAACATCTTTGTCTTGATAAAGCTAAAAGTCACAGTGAGCATATTCTATCTTACTGACATTGTTGTCTTCTTGCTAAAAAAAAAAAAAAAAAAAAAAAAAAAGAGTACAATTACACAACAATTCATTCACACGGTTTCAACACTGATAATAATAGAGCACATTTCTTGAGTACCAAAGTAGTATATTAGAATGATTTATGAATTATGATGTCTGATAAACTGAAGGAAAGTTTTCTAAAAGTTTACCTTTGCCATCACAGGAATAAATTACAATACAAGAAAATAATTTTAAATAATATAATTGAAACATAAATATAACAGTAATATATAATTTCACAAATATAGATGCAGCCTTGGCGAATATATATATTAGAATTTTTTTTATTGTTTCGTACAAAAATACTTTCGTAAGCTTTGTGGACAGGACTGTGTGCAGGTATAGTGTGTCCACAGTCATACTGGAGTCATTCAAACACATTAAGTTCTCTTTTTTTCTTTTTTTCCGACACTAAAAATAGATCCAAATATAAGGCTCACTATAATATGATGTAGGAGTGTGTGTGTGGAAACTTTATAACAATATTGTGTGTGATTCATCGTTGCAGAAAGACTTGAATTATATCCACAATGTCACATATAATTGTTGGGAAAGTTCTTGCTGTAGTGAGAGAGATCTGATTCATACTTGTCTGTCACTATGCTGCTTATCTGTGAGACGCAGCAGGAGAAGCTACAACCATCAGAGTCAGTGAGAGATCTCGTGGGAAAGGTGGGTGGGAAGAACCAGCTCATTTGCAACAAATGCACAGGCAACAAAAACAGCTACAATGTCTTAACAGCTCTCATTTCCAATGTACACAAAGGTATAAAAAAATAATCTGATGTCTATTTTGAGCGGAAACTTTACAGACATACTCTGGAGACACAAAAGACTTTTATTAAATCTTGAAAAAGTGGTAAAATAGGTGCCCTTTAAAATATATTTTTTTCCCAGATGAAACAGATATTGACCTACAGATTATGTGAAAGGAGATTAAATAAATTAAATAAATTAATTAATATCTGCAAAGCAGACGCATGTGAAAAAAAAAAATGTGTGTACTCACATACTTCCCTACTATATAGACAGAATGTGAAAAACAGTAGAAGGATAATACATCAAAATTCATAGCATTTTAAAACCAGCAGCAAGTAATCAGATGGTGTTTTTTTTTCCCACAAAGACTCTGAAATTCACATTCAGTTGACTCTTTCCTATTCCATATGTAAGTGAAGCAATGCTGGCATATACTGTGCTGTAGGTAATGATGACAACATGGTACAATAGACATAGCACATCCAAATTCCATAACAATTCATACATTTTTCCAATGTACTATGTAGTACAAATATAGCTCCTATACTCACATTTGGGACACACTGACATTCCTTGCAAATCTCATTTCTATTTTTAAATATTTGTATCTGATGCACATCAAGGGCTGAGCACAAACACGTTTAACTGTGAGTCATAAAAACCAGAGAAGCATCCAAGCCAAAGCATGAAGTCAGTTTGATGGAAATGCTTCCAAATCCCAGAGTGCATCTGCCCAGGTGGATTGAGACAGTAAAAAGAGTACGCTGTGGCTGTGGGAGACTCATGCTGGATGTGACGACAGAGGAGCCGTCCTGTCCTCACATCTCCAGCTTCAGCTGCTTTCAACCGGAAAGATGAGAGCTGAAGCCTGACTGAAGTGACAGCACGTCTGGAAAAAAGCACTTCTGCTTGTCCTTGAGCAGCCGGGAGAGAAGAGTCCCTTGATGTCTGAGTAGGCAAAACTCACATACACACACACACAGCACACACTATACAATGCTGTAAGAGGCGTCTTAAGTGTTGTTCTGATCGCCTTAAGTCCGGTTACAGTGTGACAACATTGTTGAGAATCTCCTCAAAAACACTTCTGGAGTAAAATATTCATCAGTCTGCACCCCACGAAAAGAAACTACAACAACAGTGGCTCATTTGCATTGAACGATGTGCGTTTCAAGGCTGTTTCCGTATTCCTGTGAACATCTCTGAAATCACTTCATGAACACAATGCGGAGATTTGAGAGATTATTGCTGCGATCTTTGCAGCTGTTTTTAGAAAGAGCGATTGGGGACAATCATCCTGCTATTATAATTAACCCTTTCATAATTACACAAATAGCTCTATACAAACAATCAGTGATCAGTAAACCCAAGCTGGAATGTCTGCTGGTAGAAAACAAATAAATACCATTTATGTTCCTCAAATTAGCATTCAGACATTTGTGAATAGTCTTGCGTAGAGAATGAGTACCATGCACAAACTATTGCTGTATTTGCATATGACTGACAAATAAGCATTATGTTAAGGGCATAATTTACCCCAAAACATGTAAATATGTTGTTAATTCACTTTAATTGAATAACATTAACATCAATTTAAGGTCAATTTAACTTTTTGCTCACTATTCACTTAATTCAGAGGTACCCAAACTTTTCCTTATGAAGGGTTAAAAAACAAACACAACTGAGGACTTTGGGCTGAAGGTATATGTTTAACTGTATTAAAAATATTCTGTATTACAAATTTTCTCTTTTAAATAATATTTAAAAATAAATCAAACCAGGCTCATTGTGAAAACATAGTCCCGTGGACAATTCTGGAGACCGTGAAATACATCCCGGGAGAATCCACGAGAGGCCGTTGTTTGCGTTTTTTCGTATCTCAAATGTCTTTCGCGCGTGCCGATCACACATGCGCTGTTCTCGTGTAAACCTACCAAAGGCCGCTGTCGAACGACCGTATGTCTGACTGACTGAATGATTGACTGTGCGACCGGCCAATCGACTGACCCTGCCTTCTCCTTCCCTAAAGCCAACCAATTTTACTGATTGACCCGCCCACCCACTTACTTCCCTAAACCCAACCAACAATTTACAAAAGCCGTCCAGAAAAAGAAAAGCCCTCGTCACATTTTCAACCTGTTATTCACTTGTTCGTTTCATTTTTTGGATACTGTTTTTGTCTTACCTGATTTCTGGAACCGCTCTTCCCTGGACCTGAACCTGGTTTTCGTCGTGGTCAGCTCCTCTCTGCATGTCAAGTCTGCCAACCTACACGACGAGCTAGCTGTTCAAACTGGTTGCATCAGGAAAGCCCTCCACAAGGAGGTAAGCGGTCAGCCGGTAAGCAAGAAAAGGAATGATGTCATACCACCCCGTTTCGTGCAATTAAAAAATGAAATGCAGCTATACATTTCTCTGGCTACTTAATTTGCAGTCTCCAGAAACGTCCATGGGACTACGTTTTTAGAATGAGCTTGGGTTGAAATAAATAGAAGGCTTTACTTGTAATGTGAAGGACGCTGACAATGGAGATGAAGATAACACATATAGTGGTGTCAGTGTCCATGGTGTCACTGCTAAGAAAAAATATGACCAACTTGATCCACTTCAGTTTGCATAGAGCAAAGGAGTAGGTACATGTGATGCTATTAATAGTCTGTTGCACTTTGTTTTGAATCATTTAGAAGGCCCTGATGCATGTGCATGTGTACTTTTCTTTGATTTTATATCAGCGTTTAATATGGTTCAACCAAATGTTTTAATTAGGAAACTAAAAAAGTTAGGAGTAAATCCTACAATTATTGAATGGTATTACTGCTTTTTGAAAA
The DNA here is from genome assembly GCF_052040795.2 of Danio rerio. Classification (NCBI taxonomy): domain Eukaryota; kingdom Metazoa; phylum Chordata; class Actinopteri; order Cypriniformes; family Danionidae; genus Danio; species Danio rerio. The sequence continues at coordinate 32,837,842 of NC_141035.1, forward strand.
CTGAACTCAGTCAGTCAAAGTAAATAATAGTTTGTTTAAACTTTAATATAGTAGTTCTGGTGTCCCTCAGGGCTCATCACTTTTGTTTACTCTATATACTAATGAGTGCTCAAGCAGGCACTCACAGAATCTTAAATACTCAGATGATAGGGTAATTTTAAGTTTGCTAAAAAACAAGATCCTGTTTGTGTTTATTTTTCTGAAATTGATTCATTTGTTGAGTGGTGTGATGAAAACTTCTTTAAAGTTAATACAAAAAACTAAGGAAATAATATTTGATCCCAAGTGTGTTTTTGAACATTTACCAGTGTTTGTACATAATCACAAAAACACTCAGGTACAGTCATACAAGTATTTGGGAATTTACATAGATAAGTCTCTACCATGGGATACTCACGTAAACTGGAACTTCACCAAAGACTTTATTTTCTATGAAGGTTATGGTTCTATGTAGCTTTTGTCTGTGTATCTTTTTTGACCCTCAAAGTGCCAGTAGATTTGAATTAGCATTTTATAAATCAATGAAGACCACTGTTTCAGCTAAAAATCCTCTTTTAATGTTCAACTAAAGAGAAAAGGTTGCCAGCAACTTGGCCTGAGGTTCAGCTAATTAACAGCAAATTTTCATTTTTGGTTGAACAATGCCTTCAAGGCTATTTTAATGTTAAAAACTGTGCAATTCAAATGAATGGGAATTTGATAACCAATTCTGGTTCATCCACTTTAAATGTAAGCCTAATGCTTTTGAGGGTTAAAATTCACTTTAATCTGAATTGTAATATTTTATGTAAATAACTTCATAACAGATGCATATGCCATCCATAAGTGCACTTTGACAGCACAAACATACTGTCAGGTTTCCTCCTCGGGTTCAGTTATTCGCAGCGAGTGGAGATGAGCCATGAGAGATACTGTGCAGCACAGGAAGACAGCGCAGATGTAATCATCAAACAAATCTCCTGCCTTCTGTTATTTCCTGCCTTCCTTTGATCATTTCTCCTCTAAATATGAATGGATGCTTCCACACAAGAAAATGGCCAACTGTATAGACAGGCAGTCTACCACACTAATGCAATGCTGCCACAGAAATGGTCAAGGCAAGCAACTGAAAACAAGGTTCAATTTCACAATAAGCTCTTGCGTATTCAAAAGTCTTTTTATCCTTTCAATAATCTCACGCATTACAGTACAATCATGTGCTATCTGCTATATGTTTTCAGTTAAAGTGAGATGTTACAGCTTAGTCCTATAGGAAATTATCATAATTCAACTGTATTTTCTGAAGTACAATATAAAAGCTTGAGATGTTCCAAACAAACACATGATCAAAATTAGAGATTCCTATCAGCAGAAAAGTCTTTAATTATCTGACAATCCCTATTCAACTGGCAGCTGAATTTCCAGCTTTTATTGACTGATAGTGATCCTTTCTAAAGTGGCCGAAATTCTCAGACAGCAGCTGATCAGATGAAGAACTAATGGATGAAGAGGAGTGATGGTGATTCCAAATCTGTGATTTCTAGAATATTGCATCTGTAACACAAGTCCCCAAAAAAGGCTGGCCATCTGAAAGAAAATCCAAAAGAGGAAAAGATAATGCAAAGAATCTCTAACTCTGTCCATACTCTAACTCTGCAGTCGGTTCAACACTGCAGCTGGAATTGATCAGTAGTTCATCTCTGACCAGGGTACAGATCTCTCTCATAAAACAGTGTCCTGAAGAAGAAAAGAAAATGTGGACAGAGAGCCCTCCAACCAAACCACTCATCAGCAGAATGAATCAAATCCCTGGAGACTAACATTTGTTGAAAACCATGGGGACAAAGTCTACTTTCAGCAATGAAAGCAGATTTATTTATTAGCAGGTTTTCTTGATTTGTTTTTTCATTTGCAATAGCGCACATCCAGTATGCATAAATGAAACTGGAATCAAAGTGAACCCACTACAGACAACAAAAAAGCTAAATATTAATGACAAAAATTTGTTTAAATATTTATGTTTTCACAGTTGACCTTTACAGCTTAGATAGTCGTCACCAGTGTGTGTTGAAAATTGTCACCACCAAGTATTGTCTGACAAAGAGCATCTCGAAATGTCAGCAAAACCGCTAAAGCCATTTTTTGAAGCTGAAAACACTGAAACAATTAAATATCTAGCCCAAATCCTGATCTAAACCTGATTGAAAATCATTGGAAAATCATTGGTGACATAGTTACAGCTCAGAAATGCCCATGGTTAATAAAGTTATACAGTACTATGGCCATAAGACTGTAGAAGAGCTCTTGTGATTAAAGCAGAGAAGTGTGAGAGACTAGTGGTGTCCTTGTGGGGGAAAAGGAATTTGTTTGATTAGTTTTGTGTCTACTTTATATTAGAAAAGAAAATGTTTAGACTAACAACAGATTAATCAATATTTTCTTTTGTATGATACCATATATTAACCCAGCATACTTCTTTCTTACTATCATGTATGCTTCTTTATAGAAACTCATAACAATATGGAAATAGCAGAATAAGAATAACTGTAGTGTGGGGGCCTTGCTCCAGACTTGACTTCTGTCTAATAAGTCTAGACATGTCACAAGGCGCTTGATGTTTGTAGAAATTTTGAAATATATTGAAGGTCACTTAACTGCTAAGAGATTGGTACAAGAACCAAATGACTGCAGAATGACGGATAGGTGATGTTACACCAAAACTCCACCTGTTGATATCAGTTGTGTGTATATGCTGGAGTCAGGAAAATGTAAGTTAGTTATGCACCTCCTGAATGTAATTCATGTATAGCATTGGGGTAACGTGACCCAGAGCTTTGTTCTCAAATTATTCATTTGAATCTAATAAATTGATCATATTTTTGACATCAAAGAATACCCTCTCCTAACCTTTTTGATTAAACACGCATGAAATTGGCATGACATTCCAACATCCTGCACCTGAAAATGTGTTTAAAGCAAAGGTCTGTACACTTCCCAATGACTTTTGACTGCTACAACCTTCTACTTCATGCTCTGATAGATAGATACATGGATGAATGGATGAATAGATGGATGGATGGATGGACAGATGGACAGACAGACGGACAGACAGATAGAGAACATCTACACTCTCTTTAAAAGAAGTTTCTAAAAGTGTTTTCCATTGTATGGGTAACATTTAAATGTGTCTCGTTGAGCTATTTTTAAAGTCCCTCATAGGTTCCTATTCATCCAAAATCATTATATATAATGTAGCATCAGCTTTTTCTTGCAATGTAAGAAATTAATAGTTAATTTATTTTGTGCAACACTTTTATTTTCAAAGCAGTTCCACATAATTCTTCTGTTCCTTTTTTATAGATTCATGATTAATTGTGTATTAAGTTGCAATCACCGTTACGCAACGTGCAAAATTTAATCACATTATCTCCTTTTGAAGCAGGAGTTCATCTCAAGTGGCATGCATATTATGAATCAGTTCATTTCTCATAATCCCCAGGTGCCCAAGAACAGTAGAGAGTCTGATGTGGCTCCAGAAAGTACAGCCAGTGGCTCATGATGCGGCGCAAGCGTGACGTGACAAGAGCAATTTATCAAACTATTACTCACATAATGTGCTCTTAACTGGAAGCGGCATGTGCATACATATCGTCATAAATGTCTGGAGAGCGAGGACAGCGCGCCTGCCATCATCACTGCAGGAGCAAGAATAACTACCCTCATCACTGATGAATACAAGACATTTAGATTTATGAGTCGGACTGAAGCTCTCTCAGGAATAGCGATATGCCTCTGTGGAAATGAGTGGACTTATGCAGATGTAAACGTATTCAAGCGTTGCCATGTCTCGCTGACGGCAGATGCCAACCTTGTTTGCATGTGAAATGAGGAAAAAAAAAAGCCTGAGGACAAGATGCTGTTGTCTCTGATCATCTTGACGTCCTGCTGTATCTATAATGGTGTGATGAAGTAAGTGTTATATGCCCACACTGATCTGATTATTAGGCTTTTACAACAACAACACAACCCCTGCTGCGAGTCTGCTTTATTGTGATGATGCGAGCCGCAGTGGGAAGAAGTTTTGCTGATTTATTTCATCTGAGAAGAGCTGAGGTGATGCTTTTCCTCTGGTTTGGCTTATTTTATGCCAGCTGTCCTGTTGTTTTTGAACCAGGAGGCTCGAGATGGATCCTGTCTCCTACTGTGCCACATGAAGAACATCTGCTAGGACGTTTCCAGTCCTCATAAAAAAATTAAATGCTTTTTAGATGTTGTTCTAATGGGAGTATCATCGGAGTTAGCATTGGTAGGCAAGTTGGCGAATGCTCAAACTGTAGAATAATATTATAACTATAGTTTAAGTGCCTGATGTTTTATTTTTAAAAGTCAATGCTTCATGTTTACAGCTGGCGTTCAACTTAAAGTCAACTTTTTAATCAATCTCTGAGTGTAAAATAACTGTATTGTTTTCATACCAAATTTGGTAAAAATACCAAAGGCCAAATAAATTGTCTTATTGTAACGTTGAACTGCTGGACGACAGAATTTGCAGTCTACAGATGTTACTACTTCAATGTGTTCCTTATGCCGCCATTCATACCGCGGCGACGGCGGTACTTGATGCGCCAGCAGCTTTTGACCGCTGGGTGGCAGTTTAACCACAGATATTCAGCTTTGCCTTTTCACAACACTAAACAGACTTTTCTGTGCGTACCTTATGTGATCAGATGTGTTCAATTAAAATATAATTTTGATTTAGTTTTCTTATAGTGATAAACATGATCTTACCAGGGCTTAAAGTATTCCGGCACCATGCCGGATCTCCGGCGTGCGGCCGTGAGAGAAAAAAAAAATAGAGCTTGCACATGCGGTTTAGTTGGGGATGCTCAAAATAACTGATTAAGCAATAACCGAAAGGGTGCGTTTGTAACCGATGAATGGTATCAGTTAAACGATTAAAATATGCTTTATACATTTTTAAAGTTTGTCTGCATACGGGGCATCTGTTTAATGGTTTACTGACTGCCGCCAGTGTTTTACGCTCTGCTTATGCTTGCTCAGCGCGCTTTAAGTTTTGCCGTTGCGCGCTGTGTGCTCGAGTGGAAAAAGCGTGTTACCTCTGTTTCATTGTTCAGTCAAATGAAAGCACTGCAGGCTTTCTGTTGAGGTGACAGCGGGGTTTGGGTTGTCAATGTGAGTACGATAAACTTTTAAAGACTGAGGAGAGACTTGTGGTCGCTGTTTCAAGTTATCCAGAGCTGTATTTATAGATCTTAAATATCACAATATTATTAAAATTACAATTATAACATCGACAGCAACTCGACTCGCGCACACCAGCTAATTCAGTCGTTTTCTAGTGACATACAAAAGAGGCTTATTTTTTTCTTGTCAACCATAAAAGGCAGCGCGGTACGTCGCGCGTTTTTGCAACGTAAAGGCGTGCGCTTTGTGATCGGCCCCTAAATGTACAACAAATATTTGTTAACTCTTGGGATGGTAACACATGCAAACACACGTTTCTACAGACACATTTTGCCAAAGAAGCAAAATGAAAGAAGGATATTTCTCGTCACAGTTTCACACAGTGTTGACAATAACCAGCGCTGATGCAGATCACCTCTGTGCTGTATGGAGCCGCTTCATAAACCTAAAAAAAGCAGGCTGTTGATGATTTAGGGTGGGCTACAACCAACAAACCCCTTTTTATTTATTTTTTTTATTTTTTGAAAATTACAGTTATTAATAGTTCTTATATAATATCAGCTTTTAAAATAGCCTACAATCTACGAATCAAACAAATCCAAAGATTTTCTTGATTTTTGTATAATAATAACTCCGCACCAAACTGAGGCTTTCATTTTATAGCTTAAAACATGTATGCAAATGTATGCAATGTCATATGTAAGGGCTGTGACGGTCACCGTGACGACAATCACTCTAGAACACACATTTTCTGTTTTGTTGCCAAATAGCCTATACATTTATGAACATAACGTTAACTTAGACGTGATACAGCAAGTTCAAGTTCAGCCATGAACCTTGCTGGAAAACTTATATTACATCGCCAATCTGGAAACATTTTGGATTCGTGGCGAACTAGTAAGGCGAATCAATAGTTAGGATGAAGCTATTTGTAGGGCTTGTTTAGAAAAATAAGTGTTAAATGGACAAACACGTCGAACCTCCATAGCCATCTGTGGTAATGTCACCCAGCCATGACATGCGGAGCCAGCTCCGGTGTCATCTACTGAACGCAAATGCCCAGCTAGTCAGCCAGGTATGGTAGAGAGGCCTTTTCAAAAATGGGCAAATACAAAAGAGAAACTGATAAATAGTAGACGTTGATGAGAAATGGACCAGCATATTTGGTAGTTGAGAACGCGCCGATCCACAATGTAGAGCTGGTTTCCGAGAAATGCAGGCGGCGGAGCAAGATACTCTCTTTGCCACGGTTGCGAAAAAGTATCTGTATGGGCTACAGGCACACAGTCTCAGTGCTGCTGGAAACATTGTAATCTCAAATAAGTCTCCGCTTAAACCGAACAAAGTCAACATGTTAGTTTTTCTGGCAAATAATTTAAAATATGAATAGAAAAAAAGGCAGAGAGACGCAGTTTTTTTTTCCAACATCTGACTTATGTTGTTACAAGCCTATAGGCTAATATTTTTGTTCTTCGTTACTATTTATATTATTATTGATTAGTATTTGAGAAGTTTTTAAAATGTAACGTTTACTGTTTCAAGCAGTTAAAGTTATTTAATATTTAACTAGCCTAGGCTGTATTGTGTTGTTTTATCAACGAAAGTTAAAAAACAAACATGTTCGTTTGTACGAATATTTAGCATAATACTTTGGTCTTTTTTTATTTCTTAATTTTACATGAAATGTAAATTAACTTAGGTAGGCTACTTGGGTACAGGGGCGTAATTTGTTGGTAGTATACCGAGGAATGTTTAGACAGTAAATATTGTCATCATTATTTAAAAAAATTATAAATAAATAAATTAAATGAAAAAATAAATAAAACACCTTACGGAAAGGATGCAATGAAGGAAAAGCATGCTCTTAATCATTCTTCATAATCTGATTCTTACCCTATACATGCAATAAACTTATTGCGCCAACAAGAACAAGCTCTAAAAGGTAAAGTCTAAAGCAAGAGGAGTTATTGATATGATATTAATGTTAGTTAATATTATTGATCGTAAACACGACCTGCGTTGTATAATAAACGGCGTCATTGTGTCCTGTCTGCGATTTTTTTTCTCGTTGAAGAACAGAAAATTCATGTTGTCACCATCTTCCCAGCCAGGTTTTCATCCACAGTTTCCGCTTTTGTTTCTTCTCAAACAATAAAGTTTCGCTATAGCAGGCCCGGCGGCAGGATATCATAACTGAGGGCGCAAGGGCCATTTAAAAATAGTTTCTAAAATTAATGTGTTACTTAGTTACATTTTTAGGCATTAGTGTAGCCAAACAGAAAGCCATGTCTACCTATATTATTCAGCCTGCAGCGCAAGAGGTGGATCCGCGGTAAATCCACACGCACTAAATAGCCTACCTTTTTCTTTTACAACACTGTAAACATAACTTCGCAGGTCGATCATCTTTAAACGCAAAAGACATTTTTAAGTGTCCTAAATTGACTGCTGCTGTAGAAGGGGATGTTTTTTTTACATAACTGTAAGCGTGTGCTTTAGCTATGCCAAAATGAAAGCAAATATTTTGTTCTGCGTTTTGTCAATTGTATAGCTTAATAATAATAATTAAAATAATAATAATAATATTAATAATAATAATAATAATGGATATAATAAATTATAATATTATTTATAGTATAGACATTTTTACTAGGCTACTTTAATATTAATCCCTAACTCAAAAACTAATGTGAAAATGAATGGCAGCTGTGCTAAAATTAATGTAACGGGAAATTTCTTCTGCGTTTTTCCCCTTTATAGCTCAATAGTTTTATTCAAAGAATTAGTTAAGCAAAACATGAAATAAATTAAACTGCGTGTCTTTGTGATATCCACTAGTCCAGTTTTCTCCAGTGTGAGTTTAGAGTGCGCCTCCACCGCATGCGCATTTATGCCTGCACCAGATCAAAGCAGGTGTAAAGTCCAGCACAGAGCGCGTTGTGCGTTCAACTAGCAATACCCGCTCCACTGTCTCCAACACACAAATACTCGAACTCTTTATTTGTGGACTTACTTTTGATAATAGGCTACTATCATTACCTTTATCATGATTCTATTTTTATTTTTATTATTCAATTTTTTTATTTTATTTTCTTTATTATATGTTATATCCATAATTGTTTGCACTACTGCCCTTTTTGCACTGTCTTTGTACGCAGTGACGCTGCACTGCTTTGGCAATACGAATGTACAGTTATTTGTCATGCCAATAAAGCACCTCAAATGTGAAAATAGCCTAGGCAACAAATAACAAATCGGAGTCTAATAATAACAAATGCCATTTTCATTTTCATACACGTGTGGGTTTTGACAATATGTGTTTAATTAAGCTATAAAGATTAGCCTATCAAATGAAATGCATAGTGAAATATGAAATAAATGTCAATTTTGCTGAATAATTAATTAATCTATATCTTTAATATTTTTAAAATCATCTCGCTTCGGCCCAGAGAAAGAGGCGCGCGGCACCAGCGGACCTGTGCTTTCCCAAACAAAGCCGTACAGTAACTTGCGCTGAATATACATAGTTTGGGGGGGAGGATATAGTAGTGAGTGTTTCCCAAAACCCCTATAGTTTCTCTGTCGCAGATCCATCATTTGAATCACGTCACTATTAACCCTGCTTTTATTTATTAAATGCTTCCCAACGCCGCATTTCTGTTGAGCGAAAAAAAGCTGCTGAAAATAAATAAAGTTATGCCAATGCCATTTTAATAGATTCATGATAGTAGTAGCTGGTGTGCTTCATCTGCGTGATTCTGATTTGACATTCTTCCGATAAACTTGCGCTGTCTTGGTGTAAATGGGCTATGAACTGTTGCTATTGAGGCTAAGGTGTAAATAAGGCTATAGTTCTCTCTGCAACTTTCAGGTTTGAGGTGGGGGAAGTGGCAGAGGCAATTCAAATGAACCATCTCTAAAAATAAAAAATGCCACGTACGCGGCATCTGTGTAAAGATCATTACCTTATTTTATTATTATTATTATTATTATTATTATTATTATTAATTCATTCTTTCATTCATTTTCTTTTCGGCTTAGTCCCTTTATAAGTCTGTAATTGCCACAGCGAAATGAACCGTCAACTTATCCAGCATATGTTTTACGCAGAGGATGCCAGGAGGGCCAGCTGGGGCTTTGGGGGGCGAAGTGAAAGGAGAGGCGGACTTTGCCCCAAGTCTGGGAAAGATGGCTTGCCGTCATTACACTAGTTTTCCGAAGGCACACGAGTTACATGCGCCAAATACATGAACAAATAAATTAATAAATAAGGGAAAGAAAACATCTAGCCTTATGGGTTGAGAGGTCTTTTTGATTATAATCGCCGTTATGTTTCCGTTTTAAATGTAAGGCTGTTGCATAAAATAATACAATTTTAATTTATAAGTGACTTTGCTGCGTCCCCCTGGATGTTTCAATAACGCATAATAATCTTTACACCATATTAAAGACACAGCAGACTAAAGGTTTTCGAGAGTTTTTGTCAAGTTTAAACGGTGTGTTTGTGCGTGTTTATATGCCTGCATATGTGTGTGTGAGAGATTGAGCAAATGAGCGCTCCCTTCACAGCTCTGGTAAGCTGCGAGCAGCTTCTTTCTTTTTGTTATTTATTTTGATAATACACAATATGAACAAAACAGAAAGACATAAAACTTTACGTGTACCCTTTTGTAGACTTAAAACAAGTGTCATATCTTTATAAAATAGCCTAAGCCATATTGAAATATAATTTAAAGAATTACAAATATCTGATATAATAAAATCGCATGAAATAAATAAACCATTATAAAACAAGCAAAAGCAACAAGGTAGGCCTTTATAGCCTACATAAATGAAACCTTTAAAGCCATATTAAACAAAGCCATTTTACAAAGGCTTTGTTAAAAAAAAAGATTTTATATATTCTCTAAAAACAGTAAACACCAGAGAAGGTTTAAAATATGATTTATTTATTTATTATTTATTTAGGATACGATGATTTTAATAATGATTTTATTAAAAATTTGAATTTATCTCAATTTGAATAATCAAATCATGCAAACAGAGCATTTTTGGGGTGAGTGAATGCATGAACTGCGACCTTTTTTCAGTTAACCAAATGTGCAGTGCCACTTTAAAAACGGATCAGGGGAAACTACAAAAATAAGTGTGTTCTGTGTCCCCAAACAAGCATTGATGTTTTTATATGACGCGCTAAAATTGAAAAATTAAATTTACATGAAGAGCTTTATTAGTGAAAAGCTGCTGAGCGCAACGCAATATATGCTGTTTTATTACTCGCTCTGTGCTTAAATAGTCTACTTAACACTTTCCTTAAGATCACAGATACAATATGCAACATCTAATTCCGGGGACGTTCTGGGGGCAGGGTTTGCGTGTCATGCTGCAAGCTACTAGCCCGAAAGTGAAAACGCGACATGATTTCAGCCTCACTGATGCCCATTAACACCTAACAGACAAGCTTTTGGTTATGAATAGGGGGAAGGGGTCTCCACTCTTTAAGTGTTTTTCATAAACATGAATACACAAAATCCAAAAATAGGACGGATGGCTTAACAAAACCTATGCGTTTAAAAACGAAACCGCATTAAATATGGGGCCTTATGAAAATGAATGTTTCTATGCACAACAACTGAACTTAATGTGTTATTTAAAATATCTATATTATGCTCCAAGCATTCGCCAAAACGAATATATTTTTACGTAAAAACACAGAACATAGCTGAATAGAGTGTTGCCTGCTTTAGACGATAGGTTAAAAATTATATTATAAATGGTTATGTTCAGGTCAGTGAAATAATACCTTTAATAAATAAAATGGTGGGCCAGTGATTCCCTCGCTGTCATCAGTGCATGGGTTAATGAGCTTAGGAGAATTCTGCTTTGCATTTTTCTATGCATTACTAACATCACTAAACCAGACATTTGTTTTATAAGTTAACCAAATATTCGCGCAGATTCAGCAGTTTTTTTCTGACGCGTTTGCCATTCATGCCAGTCAGTGAAAAAAGAAGTAACTGTGGCCCTGTTTGCAGGTATTAAGATTCGTTTTCATCAATCTGATGCAACTTTTATTATTTACAGGACGTAAAAATGCAATTAAAAGTTTCAAATCAATTCAATTCAATTCAATTCAACTCAATTTATAAAAAGACTAGCCTATTTTATGCATTAAATAATGAAATATAACTAATTTCCTTTATTTCTGATCAGACCATGCATTTTAGACTATTTTACAATTGTAATATGTGCATATGCTTTTTTTAAAATAACATTCGTCTAACAAATATTTTAGCACATCGAAAGTAATTAAATGACCTGTTTTTGATTAAAAACCTTTATGCAAAAGGATCAGAAATTGATCGCGCACGCATAGGAAAATGCAGTTATGTGACACATGACATGCATGGCTCCTATGCCGCGTTTTTAGGATAAATTGGCATATAGGTGCTGCTTTGAATAGAATAAAACTATTTAAAAACACATTAAAAACTTCACAAAGCGTATCTTATGGAAAAACACCAATTGCCGGGCTCTGCTTTCGGTTTTAAAAGAATCAAGCAGCTTTAAAAAAATATAATTTCCTGAAGAGAAATGACAGAAAAAAAAAGATTAAACATATCGGGACTGTTAAAAGAACATTTCTCTTTAATATATTCTTTCGACTCCGAAACATCAGCTAAGATTATGAATTACGGAGTGTCTCTATTGCCTGCTTCAGCAGTGCGTGGCTGGTTATGAACGAGGAGGCGGAGAGAATGCGCTGTTTAGTTTCTACTTGATATATTTAAATAAAAACTAACACAGAACTGCTTTTAACGCTCAAAAAGTTAAACTAAAATGCACAACTCTTGTTGGTTGCACCCGCGGGATGCACAATAAACCTATCGCGCCATTATTTTAATTCTATATTCGTGAAGAATGAGCCACGAGATTGAGATTTTTGAAGGTGCTCTCCAGCGGCGAAGTTCCTGGCAGAGTAGCGAGTGAAAAAATGTGCATGCAGAAATTGAACAAGAGGAATAACATTTTAAATTATATAACAAGCATTGTATTCTTTCTAATCCCCGCCCAGTTTTAATACAAGTTGTGTTCTTCAATTTTTGTGGCTGGGAAGTTTATTAAGAATATATTAATAATTATATATTATTAAATAATTACATATATATATATATATATATATATATATATATAGAGAGAGAGAGAGAGAGAGAGAGAGAGAGAGAGAGAGAGAGAGAGAGAGAGAGAGAGAAAGAGAGAGAGAGAGAGAGAGAGAGAGAGAGAGCCATTACAAGTAAAACAACAACAACAAAAAACAACAATTTTACTTTAAAGAAAAACAGATGTTTTGAGAAAAAAAAAACTGAACAAAACTGAAACCAAATTATTAAAACTAAACTTGCGGGACTTTATTTATGTCCTGTGGCAAAATTATTTTTATTATACTTTAAGTTATCTGCTTGAAGTAGGCTAGGTCACATTTATCAATGGTAAGTTTTAGTCTAAGTTTACATCAATAACAATGTGCATTGTCCTTTACCATACAAAAAAGGAAGAAAAAACATTATTATACACCATAGTAGCCGCAAATCTTTTTAAATGCATTAAAAAAGCAAGCACATATCTTAGCCTTACCTTGAGTTTGTTCACATTCTGCCAGTATTAACATACATGCTGTATTTTATTACAGTTCATTTTGATGAATTAGGTCTAACTGACAGTTTTTTCTTCTTTTTTCGCGGTTATGCGGCATTATATTTCACACGCATATGCAAGGTGACTGAAATTGAAATTAAAATACCAAACATACTGAGCCATTAATTAAAAAACAAAACAACAGTTATAGCTTCTTTAAAGGAGAACATTGACGTTTTGAAAAAAAAAAAAAACTGAACTGAAACTAAATTATTAAAGATAAACCTGCGAGACTTAATTTATGTTATGTCCTGCGGCAAAATTTGTTTTATTATACTTTCAGTGATCTCCTTAAGGTAGGTCAATTTATTTATTTATTTATTTGCTTTTGATGAAGCAGCATTCAACTTAAGCTCTTTAGACCATGCCCCTGACCGTTTCTCAGTGTTTCGCTGCAATATCTTTAAATAAATAATTTATTTAGGCCTAATTTCATTATTAATTAGTTTTCATTATTCGTTTATTATTATGTACAATTGTTGAGACATAAAATAAGATAGTAAAATATAATCAACAACGAAAATTAAAACAAAAACAGAAATAAAAACATAAATGAAAATGTCTTGTCTTAGTCCTATCAAAATAGCAAACACTGAACATCTCTCTATATTTAGGCTAAAAGACTGCTTTATTTATTTATTTAAGACTACTTATTTGTACTGAATGTTTGTGCTTTCATGTTAGTTGTCTTTTATTTCTTCAATTCTATTTTCCAAAACTAGTCCTCTTTGCACTTAAAAAGTTTACAATAAAGTGTGTTAACAAATTTTAAATGATTAATGAAGGAATTATAATGCTTTGACTTATTGTTTAATCTCATTTACAAGCACAGTAGCATATTTAAAGCTGCTGTAAAGGCTATTTCTGTCCGTTCGCATCCCGTCCCTTTGCGCCCCCTGGCGGCTCATTCACAAGCTGCTGTCATATACTAAAAACAGAGCGGCAGTTATTTCAAACGGCGGCGGTATAAGACGCGGCGGTAATAGTCACTTTGAACTCTCACCTACTGTACGTGCAGTTTATTAAATGAAGTTTCATAAACTAATTTCGAGAGGAGCACGTGATATGATTGACTGCAGCCGGCCACTCATCTAAGCTCATTAGCTAGCCAATCGGAACGATCCAAACCCACTATAAATAACCTAGCTAAAATGTACACCCCTATCTTCGTTTTCCGAAGAAGCACAGAAGGACGGACACAGCTCCTCTTCAAATCCTCAAATCTTCATCTACCATACCATCGCCTGCGACATTAACTTCAACCTACTACAAATCAACAACGACAGCAACAACAAAACTCAAAAAATTCAACGGACACGCCATCATCAACTAAACAACAACATCATGGAAAGAGACGATACACCCGCTCCCCTAGGAACACCAGCACAAGGACAACAAGCCCCAACCGGAAACCAAACAAACACCGAAGCTCCCATAAGAGGCAGAAGACCCATCCGCTCTACAGTTTCAAGGACCCATCGCCGTACACAGTCTCCATCCCCCATAACCCCAAACCGCAACTTACCTTCTCCATCTTCATCATACGCATCTGCAAGATCCTCATCCCTCATCTCAAATAAAATGACAGTCGCCGAACTCCGTCAGACCATTACAAACGCCGGTATATCCATCCCCAACCGCTGCAACAAAGCTGAACTGTTGAAACTCTACGAAACCATCCCTTCACCAACTCCTCCCCCTCAGGACAGCAGACCAACTCGATCCCGGCACACCCCCTATCCTCAACCGACTTCTGCACAGCAAGCAACTAACCACCCCGGACCACCCAAGAAAGCAACCAGGAAAACAAATAAAAAGCTACCTCAAGCTACTGGACAGTCTGCACCCGTTACCATTACCTTTCAAAACACAGACAATCCACAGGAAAATCACGCCACTCCAGGACTTCCCACTCCCCTTCTCTGGCCTCCAGCTCCACTTTCCAGCGGAAACTCCATTCCTGCTCTTCCAGACATCTCTCCCTCTCTCAACCCTCCTCATTCTATTCTCCCTTCTAACCTTCCCCATTCTTCAACTCAGTTTTTTCCCACTCAAACTTTTCCTACGATCCATAACGCCGTTCCTCTTCCTACTAATTTCCCCTCTTCTACTACCTCCTTTTTCCCCTCTACATCCCTCCACCAAGCACCCACTGTCATTACTAACCCTCCCCAACAGTCTACTCTTCGTACTAGCATCTCTTCCGCACGGCCCCCCTTCACTCTAAGCACCGCCACACCCCTTCCCATTCCGCAAAATGCTCCAGTCCTGGAACCACCCCCGATCTCCAATGCCATCAGAAACCTCATCTTATCAGGTGCCGACATAGACCTTTCAACACTCCTTTCACCCATAGCACCTCCCTCGGCAGAGCGACAGGTGGATTGCGGCGAATTCACTATTACCCTTAAACCACCAGTCAGTTCACAAACTCGCACACTCTCCATTGCCGAATTTCACGTAGCCTTCGCACGATACACAGAAACCATCTGCTCAGTTTTTCCCCATAGGAGGCGCGAGCTGAATGACTATATGGCCATCATCTCAGAGCTCGCGCTCTCCTATGGGGGAACACATTTCTACACATATCATAAATTATTCTCAGCTAAATGCGCAATTCGCGTCACTCAGTGGAATCAGTGTACTTATTGGGGGGCTTTGGACACTGATCTCCACAACAGAGTATTCTTAGGATGTCGCAATCTATCCTGCGCGGTCTGCCGCTCTAACCTTCACCCGACCACTTCCTGTCCCTTCGTAATTCCCTCCGCCGATAAAGAACTACAAACCCCAAAATCCACCAGCTACGTACCTCGCCCTTCTACTTCCACTATCCCCTCTCTACTTCCTCCTCCCTCCTCTCAAAACCCTCCTTCTTAAATCTGTCAAAGCTTTAATATCGCTAGATGCTTTCGCCACCCGTGCAAATTCCTGCACACTTGTAGCTACTGCGGCGGCGCACACGCTCGTGTCGTCTGCCAAGTACTAAAAGCAAATAAAAAACATAGAAATTACTTGTCGACTCCTGTTGATATTTCTAATCTGTATTCTGAATTATGCTTGCACCCTGATCCTAATTTTTCTGAATTTCTCATTTCAGGTCTGTCTAATGGATTCCACCCTGGTGTTTCGACCCTTCCTTCCTATAACCTCGCATGTCCTAATCTCCAATCCGCTAACGCCGGACCAGATGTGGTGGATCATCTAATCAAGAAAGAGATCGATAATAAATTTATGATCGGTCCCTTTCTTGCCCCCCCCGTTTAGCACCTATCGAATTAGTCCAATCGGCGTAGCAACCAGAAAATTTTCTGGGAAAAAACGACTAATAATCGACCTGTCTTCTCCTCATAATTCTGCCTTTTCAAGCATTAATAGTTTAATTTCACCCGATGAATTCTCATTGAACTACCATGACATAGACCAAGCAATTTCTCTAATTAAACTCGTCGGCCGTAACGCTTGGCTCGCTAAAGTTGACATTACGTCAGCTTTTAAAATTATGCCGTTACACCCTGATTTCTGGCACCTCTTTGGCATCAATTGGAAATCCCAATTTTATTTCGCAGTCCGTCTTACGTTCGGCTGCAGAAGCAGCCCCAAAATTTTCGACATGCTTTCAGAAGCTATATGTTGGATCCTCGCTAATAATTACGGAATCCCGCACGTAGTCCACCTCCTTGATGATTTCCTCATCATCTCTCCCCCCCATACCCCACCTGCTCAACACCTAGCGACTACTAAAGCAGTTTTCGCTAGGCTGGGTATCCCCCTTGCAGAAGAAAAAACCGCTGGACCCAGCACTCGCTTAGAATTTCTAGGCATTAATTTGGACTCCCAAAAATTTGAAGCTTCGCTGCCCAAAGAGAAAATTGATCGAATCATTTCTCTATCTTCCATATTTTTGGAGAAACATGAATGTTCTAAACGCGAACTGCTATCAATATTAGGACATCTTAATTTCGCCATGCGTATCATTCCTCAGGGACGCCCGTTTATCACTCACCTCCTACAACTCGCAGCTTCCGTCCACAGCTTAGAAGATAACATAACGTTATCCGACCCCTGCCGCAATGAACTCAGCCTGTGGATTTCCTTCCTTAAGTGCTGGAACGGCTGCTCATTCCTGTATAGCGATCTAATTGCATCCCCCGTAGACATCCAGCTATACACGGACGCAGCTCCCTCGGTAGGATTCGGCGGTTTCTACCAAGGCCGCTGGTTCGCCTCTGATTGGCCCTCTCAAATGCTGGAAACTCCTCTACCTCAATATTCGTCTGCTTTATTCGAATTATACCCCATAGTAGCCGCTGCCTTATTATGGGGAGACGAATGGTCTGCCTCTAGCATTCTCATTCACTGTGACAACGAAGCCGTTGTGCACTGCATTAACAGAGGGCGCTCTCACTCTCCCGCTTTAATGCCGCTTCTCCGTCGCCTTATTTGGACCGCAGCCAAAAAACAATTTATCATAACTGCTATACATGTGCCCGGTTTTCATAATCAAATTGCTGACGCTCTTTCTCGCTTTCTTTTCCAGAGATTCAGACAACTAGCGCCGGAGGCAGAGCAGCACCCGACTCCCATCCCTCCTTATTCAGAGATGATATTCCAATAAATCATCCAATGCATGAGCTGCACCAAACATCCATATCCCTCATTCTGCAGGCTGTGGCTCCAAGGACCTTACAAGCATATCTCACTGCATGGAAAACATTCAAACACTTTCATTTCACATACAACACCATATTCCCAGATTTCTCCCTGCTTACAATAAGCTCATTTATTACATACCTTCATTTTCATAAAAACATGCAGGCAAACTCCATTAAGAGCTATTTAAGTGGTATTCAGTTTTTTCACAAACTCATGTACGGCTCCATTTCTGAATCCATTGCCAACTCTCAAGTCAGCCTTCTTATTAAAGGCATACAGAAAGCACGCCCCCCCACCCCAGATGCCAGATTGCCCATCACACATAACATACTCTCCAAATGCATTTCCACGCTCAGGAAAGGCTACACATCTTTTCATACAGACCGCACACTAGATGCAATGTTTATTCTTGCCTTTTTCGGATTTCTCAGATGTTCTGAATTTACAGTAACATCAAAATTTGATCCTTCTATTCACCCCACTATAGCTGATCTGACCCTGATTGATGAGGAGACAATTTCTTTCCTCATCAAACAAAGCAAAACAGATCAATCAAGAAAAGGACATTGCATCTACATATTTAACATTCCCTCCTCCACAAGCCCCTTCCAAACACTCCTAGCTTATATTCACTATAGGAAATCACTAAGCAACAGTCCCTTAGCCCCCCTGTTCATAGACGACACACACAACCCAGTGACACGCTTTTGGTTCCAAAAACACCTCAAAGCTACCCTACATCATTCAGGCTTCCCATCAGAATCATACTCCAGCCATTCATTCAGAATCGGAGCCGCCACCACAGCCGCACACAAAGGGTTAACGCAACAACACATACAAACACTTGGAAGATGGTCTTCCGACGCCTTTAAATCTTACATCAGGCTGAGCCACAGCCATCTTAAGGAAGCCCAGAGGACCCTCACTAGCAGAAATGCCAATCCCAGCGGCCAAGGGCACAGGCATAATCCAGGGACAAGTCAAGACCCAGCCATGCCAGCTCCCCAGGGGCGGAAGAGCTACCCAATTATGTAAAGGAGCAGGCACGACCCAGCCTCCTAACGGTTTCCCTCCTTCCAGCTTGAGTTGCACTCAGCTTCTCTACCTAGACACTCACCTTACTACAGCAGATGTTCCTCCTGCCCAAGCCCCCTTCTGCCACTCCGCCCCCCCAGGCCGCTGCCACAGAAGTCTCCACTGCCCCCACCCCATTCTAGGACTTCTGTAGGACCCCGCCCCTTGGCTCTGAACCCGTACAACGTTACACAGAGCTTTGATTCCGGCAGGAATCATATTAGTCTTGCCCCAGCCCTAGCTTTTATATATTATATATCATTTCTTATAATGCTATATAATATAGTCTTATTTTATTTTCTCTGTTCGATTTGTTTTATATAAATGTATATTCATATGCACCCACGCATATAAATATAAATTTATATATAGTGCCGCCACCCTCATGCTCAGTTCCCGCTGGAACACTCCCAGAGCACCTATTCCGCCCGTCACCCTCTAGTAGAAGTCTCCATCTCCCCATCATCTCTCCCGACTCCTACTGGAGTTGGCCACAATTAGCTCACCCAACCCTGAGCTGTGACACGAGCACGAGTCACTGACCCTCCCCGGCCCTAGACCTTATTTTTCTTGATTTCTTATTTATTTTTCACATTTATCTTTTATTTTTAAAATTTATTTATATATCTATATATCTATATGCACCCACGCATATAAATATATACTTATATATAGTGCTGTCACCTTCAAGCTCTAACACTCGCAAGAGTTGCTCACGAGCATTCGACCCCCGCAGGGGTCATCTCCCAAACGCCACTCACCCTTCAGCTGGGGCCTCCACCTGCCCTCCATCGTTCCCGTCCCTAGCTGGAGATGGCACTTGCAGCTCTATCTCCCGCTGGAGAGCCCAAAAGAGCTAGACTCCCGCTGGAGTCAAGTAAAATCGCCCCCCCAAGGCCTTAGTTTTTCCCCATTATATATATATATATCTATATATCACATATACATATATATTTATATATAGTGCTGTCACCCTCAAGCTCTAACTCTAGCAAGAGTTGCTCCCGAGCATTCGACCCCCGCAGGGGTCATCGCCCAACCGCCACTCACCCTTCAGCTGGGGCCTCCACCTGCCCTCCATCGTTCCCGTCCCTAGCTGGAGATGGCACTTGCAGCTCTATCTCCCGCTGGAGAGCCCAAAAGAGCTAGACTCCCGCTGGAGTCAAGTAAAATCGCCCCCCCAAGGCCTTAGTTTTCCCCATTATATATATATATATCTATATATCGCATATACATATATATTTATATATAGTGCTGTCACCTCACAGCTCTATCTCCGCAAGGAGTGTTCCTCGAGCAATTACTCCTTAGGAGCCCCTGACCCCCCCGCAGCCCTAGTAACCCCCTCATCCAGCTGGAGTCCTCACTTTTCACTCCTCATCATTTTGACTCCAACTGGATCCCCGTCCATCCCACAGCTCTGACCCCCGCTGGGGTTTCCCTTAGTTTCTAATCCAGCTGGAGTATTTATAGCCCACGCCAACTCGGCACGGGCTCCCGCAAGAGCCCGTATCCCCCTTGGCTCCCATCGGAGCCCCTTCACTTTCAACCACTATATCCAGCAGCCGGATATAGCATTTCAAGCCTTTCGGGGAGTTTCTTCGAATACACGGCTGCTGTCCCGAGTCTCATGCATTTGGGGAGCTCTCGAGAACACCTGACCTCGTACTCCCCTCACATGCTTTATGGACCTGGCGGGAACCCTGGGCTCAACTATCTCCGAGCTCAGGGTTCTCTCCCGGGACAGCATGCCAAACCTGCTAACTTGCTAACAAGTTGTCAAACAGTATCTAAGTGTGAACTCTTGAAATGAAGTTTCATAAACTAATTTCGAGAGGAGCACGTGATATGATTGACTGCAGCCGGCCACTCATCTAAGCTCATTAGCTAGCCAATCGGAACGATCCAAACCCACTATAAATAACCTAGCTAAAATGTACACCCCTATCTTCGTTTTCCGAAGAAACCCCCCATCCACCCCTTCTCCTCCTTTCCTCTTTTGCCGAGGGGAGCTCTCGAGAACACCTGACCTCGTACTCCCCTCACATGCTTTATGGACCTGGCGGGAACCCTGGGCTCAACTATCTCCGAGCTCAGGGTTCTCTCCTGGGACAGCATGCCAAACCTGCTAACTTGCTAACAAGTTGTCAAACAGTATCTAAGTGTGAACTCTTGAAACAGAGAATAGTCAGGCAGGCAACAATCAAACACAGGAGCAAACGGGTACATACAGGTAATCCAAAAAGCGAAATCAAGTAACAGGTAGGATGGCTGATGTGAAACTGACATTTTAACATCCCGAAGTGTAAGTGTTTCATAACACTGCACCGAAGCATGATCCAAAACACCCAGGTTGCATGACTAAGGTAATTCAAAACACACAGGTTACGTGACTAAGATTATTTGAAACAGAGGTCGCTTGACTAAAATGTTTCAAAACACCAGGTCACTTGACTAAAGCGATTCAAAGCATCTGTCATTTCAGAAGCAATTCGAAACCTGTCGAATCAGCGGTTGACTGACAGGGTCAAAAAATCTCATGTAGCCTAATGTACCATCCATGTGCACAGAATTCAAATCCTGACTTTAGTAATGTTAATTTTATATTACCGAAACAAGACATATTTATTCCCAAAGTGCTCATTCCAATGTTAAAACAAAATACGTTACAAGAACAGAGCCTTTAAAAAATTAACATCTATAGCTGTATCACCCTGGAACTCTCATCGCTCCACTAAGTCACTTAAAACCTAAACTCAACAACGTGGGGTATAATACCTCAGTTTGCTTAACTGTTTCTTTGCTGAAGCTGTTTCAGAACAATACATGAAAAATGACCACTAGATGTCCCTGTAGATATGGGTTTCAAAACATTTTGAAGCTTCGACACATTTGCTTTGACTGTTTCAGTATTTCATGGAGCTTTGCTTTGCCCACCACTAAGTACAGGCAGCAAAGAGTCAATGACGAGAAAACAAGGCAAAGATCAAAACACAGAAACACTAGACAGGATTATGCTTTGTGGTGTTACAGACAAACAAGACTCAGCCATGTGTGTGCAAGTGTGGTGTATAGTCTGTGTAATGTGTCCTTGATCAACTTTCAGCTGTGTGTGTAATCATCGAAGAACCGTAACAGTGTGTGTGTGTGTGTGTGTGTGTGTGTGTGTGTGTGTGTGTGTGTGTGTGTGTGTGTGTGTGTGTGTTGCATGATGGGAAATGTATTTCATAAATTAACAGATTTGTAGTCTGGGCAATCGTGCGTGATCTTCAAGCCTGGATCGCTGGTGATAGTGACACTTATTACTATTATTATTATTATTATTATTATTATTATTATTATTATTACTGATAATAATAAAACCAATAATTAAAATATTTTAATTCATAAATCATATATTTTTAAAATAATACATTTAACAGGTGTATTGGGATGTGTTATGATGATTATTATTACAACAACAATAATAATAGAATTATATAATCAAACAGGAAAAAAACATACAAAGAATGTACAGTTTACCAAAATATAATAAATATATACCCAGCAGGCACACAACATCATAAGACGTTAATATTAGGTTAGATTTAGCTTGTGATGTCAGGTGACCAAAATCCAACATCTGGTCAACATCTTAAAGGGTCACGAAACACCAAAACACATTTTTTGGGATTCTGACAGTCATATATGTGTCCCACGCTGCTAAAAACACTATTAGGACACATATATTTCACTAAAAAGTGAAAATTGGTTGTTTTTGTAAATTCCAGAATCTAGATTGGCTGTCTGTACCACTGAGTACAAAGTGACGCCTTTGAGCTTTCATCATTAATTCAAGAGATATACTTGGTTCCAACCAATCAGCGCACTCTATTGTGTATGAGATGTAACTTTATTAAAATGCATGATAGCTTTGAAGATTGTTTTTACCTGTTACAATGTTAAAATGGCAGAGAGACGCCACATTGTGTTGCCAACCTTAATTAGAACAAGTGGAAGAAGAAGAATTGTTTAAAGACATGGGTCGTCATTGTTGCGTTTATAAATGTGCCGCAACGAAGGTTTTGTTTTCAATTCCCCGCTATGAGAGCGCAGCTGGACTCACCAGTGGATTACAGTGGTCTGCTAACATGCGACAAAAATATGTTTACAGGGAACATTTTTTACCCGAGATCTTTTCGCTTCTTGAAATGGTAAAATCCAGATTTGCCACTAGTCTTGTTGAAGTGTGTGATCAGTGTTCTTAGTTTGTTTATTCAGAGGCAATTAGTATTGTCAGCAGTACTCTTTCAGTTTTTAAAGACTTCCCTTAGTCAAAATGATTTAGTTACTAAGTTTACAGTATGTTACTATCACAACAATATTATGGGCTAAAAGATCTGCTGTAAATGCTGCTCTCTAAATGTAAACATGTAAACACCTTAATCAAACTATTATCGTCATGTAGGATTTTTGCCGCATTTTGTGACAGGATAGTCTATACACACAAGACTTTCTGTTACTATTCTCTGCACCTACCAAGTGCATCTAAGTTACTTAGGAATACAGTTTTTTTTTTTCCGCCATACGACATGCGGTATCAAACATTTCATTAAAACTACACTCTTAAAGCAGTTCCTCCCATCTAATATCTTGTTTGTCACAGGGGCATGCATGCAATGTTCCTGAATGAAAGTGAAAGTGCTAAACTGCAGTTAAAGTCAACAAATTAATAATTTGGCAAATATTTTGATTACTAATGTCCATGTAAACGCAGTCACTGTCTTTCTCACATGTCTGTGTTTGTTATGCCTCTGAAGATCAGCGCATGCTCAAACCGAAACACCCCTTTTTTGCAAACTCATCCCTCTTTCGCCACTCGACACTCCCACCTAAACAGAGCTGGACTCACCCACTTTCCTGACTTTTTTTAAATTAGAGGTGTAAAAACACCCTGCTTAGACAGGGGAGGGGGTTCGTGGCCCTTTAACGTCATATTGACATTAAATATTGACATTTATTTAACCAAAATCCAATGTCTGCTAGATGTCATAATGGTAACATCCACACAACATCAAGCTGTAACATCAATAGATGCTGATATTTGGTTTGGCAATGCAATTTTAGGTTCCGCTGAAAAGTGACAAAAATCCAATGTCTGTCCGATGTTGGTCTGACATTGGGTTCTAACGTCAACCCAATTTTCTTTCCACCCAAAAAGCAATGTCCCCACGGCATTAAGGTAGAATGTCAATCTAAAGTCATGTTGACGTCCTGTGTCTGCTGGGTATATTTATCATATGGGGCTTCCATTAAAAAAATACCTAACAATTCTGCCTGATGATTTGATTCTAGATTACAATTAATTACAATTAAATTGCAATTTTAAACATATTTGGAATTTACACTGTAACAATTTTTGTTTCTTTTTTTCCATCAATAAAGAGATGGATGTTAATTGCAGGTGTAACAGGGCCAAAATATTTGCAGCAGCAGCGAATATACATCTTGTTATGAAAAGACAACTATGACAGATGCAAAACATGTCAAGTGTATCGTTCTTCACGCTCATCACTTTTTGAAAAGGCAATGATGGTGTGGGTGAAATGCCAGCTAAATGCATTGGGTGTCAGCCATTGCACTGTGTTTGTCCACTTGTCACTGTGTGTTAAAGCTCTCTGCTGGCTATCAGGACAGAGGCCAGGCTGTTTGTCATCACTTTTTTTTTTTTTTTTGGTAAAATATCAGCCAATTTGCCAGTCGCACACGGCTCTGTCTCGGACAATCGGGTCATGTTGTCCCTTGGACCTCTGGGGAGGGCATTAATGAAAACTCAGGGGAGTGCCAGATTAAAGTGCAGCCATCCTCTATCGCCTCCACCGAAATGATTTATCGCCGACAACACTAACCCCCCAACTCCGACTGAACTAATAGCCTTTGCAGAATAAACCATGTCTCAAAGTAGATAAAATGCTTGTGGTGTCAGATAGCACTTTCCTATCTGCCAGATTCCGTGCATGACAAATATATCACTGCCTCGACAAATAACAGGCCGATGCTAGCAATTTCTGCTTTGAAATGTAACACTTTTCCTCTTGTAGCTAAAAGACAAGATGGTTGAGTCTGGAAGTCATGAGACTGATATTTCCCCAAGACTGTTGTCATCCTTAATATTAACAAACAAGTTTTAAGCCTTTTCTTATTATATAAATGCAAGAAATTATTAACTGCTTTTTTGTTTACATTTTATACTGTGTTTACATGGGTCCAATGCTCCCAAGACTAATAGTTTCTAGTGTTCCCAGAATGGTTTTGTGATTTATAATACCATGCTTTAAAATAGCATTTTTAAACAGTAGAAAATGCCATTTTTGTGTGTCTCTTTAAATGTAAATGCTCTATGACCCCTTTCCTTTCGAGTCTTTACAGCACATGCCTTGGCCACTGCAGCAATCAAAAAACAAAGTATCTACCTATGTTTTAAAATTTTGTCATATTAAACTCCTAAAGTAATCTCCCAAACTCAAAATGCAGAAAGCTGGCTGAAAAACATGTGTTAGTTATTAAACTAAATTCACTAGTCAAACTTTATTTTGATGGTCTGATTGTTGAATTTAAATTATACTGCATCTACATGCCAACTAATTCTCGTTAGATTTAATGTATGTAGGTTAGTGTAAGTTGACATGCACTGGCAAAGTTTCTTATAGTCAGTTAAATGTCTGAAGTATCGTAAATACTTAAATGTAATGAAGGACCAGTATCAACAGATATTAAGCAAACAGTCAACTAATAATCAAATGGATCATTAAAATAAAGAGTTACCTTTAGTTTAGTTAGTTTTTTTAGTTTAGTTTAGTTTAAAACTTCCTTCAGGCACAAAAGTAAATTAATAACGATTTGTGGAACAGCTTATGGTCCTTGGACGTCACCCACGGGGCATCCATTTCAAATATTTGTTTAAGACCTGTGTGCTATCTTCTAGTATTTAGCCATCCTTAACACCTGCGGTTCATAATAGGATGCAAGACCTCGCAAAGAGAACTCCTAAAATTTTTAAACACACAAAAAAAAAATCCTTGAAGACGATTCTTTTTTTAATTTTTTTTATAATATTTTAACACATACATACATATTTTTTATGTCCCAGATATAACATAAACCAACAAGAAAACAAATGAACAAACAAAACAAAAGCTTTCTCGGTATTTTACATCAGAATACAATATATTTTTTCTTACCAATCCACTGAAACAATTCCAACTCCACTACCTTTTAAAAAATAACATAAAAGGTCCCCAAACTTTATTAAAAATTATGTATTTATTACTTAATATACAAGTTGTTTTTTTCCATTGACATGTTTTTTACCATCTCTTTCAGCCAACGGTCTATATTTGGTGCACATTTACTTTTCCAATTTAAAGAAACAAGCCATTTGGCTTGCAGAATACAAATACTCATAAATATATGCTCCGTCGTTCCTGATCTAACCTGATCTTCTTGGGATATAAATTTAATTTAAAAATTATAAAGACATTGGTTTACTAACCTCAAGAATCTTTTCTATTATTTCTTTCACACCTTTCCTGAAGTTCTGTATTCCTTTACATTCCCATATACAGTGGTACAGTGCTTCTTGTTTTTTATAAACAGTGGGGAAAACCAGCAAATAAAGGAAAAGGACAACGTACTTTCAAATTTTTTTACAATTGTAAAAGGTCTTAAGAATAACTTTCTCTACAATAAAAAAGTTGAGTCGTTGCAATGAAAACAGTGTTTGATATATGCCTTATTAATAATTGTATGTGTGTTTTGATCAAATCGACCTGTTGTCAATAACTGTTATTAGGTACATATATTCCTCCATAACCTCGACCTGTGTGTCATTGATTAGCACCCTTTGTTATGTTATAAGCTCTGTGTAACCCTATATGAGAGGTCCTGGGTTTAAGTCCCGGACGAGCCCCCATTTGTTACAGCCGGCTCTGAAACTGTAACAAAAAGGAGGACCAGACGCAACCATCACAGGCAAAATAATATTTATTTTAACAGAACAATAACATAAAGAAAACGAAAAGAAGAGTCAGGGCCAAATGAGGCAGTCACCGCAGCTTAACCGAGCTCTATGCCAAGATGATCGCTCAAAACCCTCAGACTCCTAAGAGCACAGCAAATATGGTTTCTATCCACATCCCAGCGAGCTGCACCTGTGTACCAATCACGTCACTTACAGCTTGTGATTAAAACACACGCACTCACCTCCGATAAGCTGGGACACCACACACACATAGACTGGAACACCACACACAGACTCACAGCCCATAGACTAGAACTTCACAGTAAATAAAAACAGTTATGGAAGAAATGGCATAAGTCTCTTTTGGTTTGTAAAGCTGTGTCATTTGGATACTGTATGACAGCAACACCCAACTCAATTAGGATCTGCTGAACTGAACACGCCTTGGGCAGGAATTATTTTCAATTTAGGTTATTGTGACATTTACATTGCTGGAAGAAAACTCAAGGCTATAGCTGTGGTGTTTGAGGGAGTTCAGAAACAGAGCTTATTGAGAATAAACCCTGTTTGGATTGACTTTGTGCTTTCCAGATCTTTTTCAACAGCAAACACACTGAAGCAAGGTTGAGAGTGCAAAAAAGTCCATCAGAACCACTTTAACCCTAAAACAAGGCAATATATATTTTTTTTTCATCTATAAGTTAAACACCAGTAAAGCCAAAGAAAAAGATTTTATACAGTTTTAAAGGAAAAGATTCAGGATCTCTGGCCTCAACCAAGGCCATTCTCATGGTGTTCTTATGAATCTGAACTTAATTGGCAAAATCTGAAAAACAATTTCAGATTGTTTTCAGAGGGAAAGAATCAGAACGTTATTTACAACATTGTTATTACCTTTTAATCCCCAGCCTCAGCAAACAGTCCTGAGGATGCTCATGTACTCGTGTTTGTCCTGGATGCCTGGATGCTTTTTCCTATAAAAAAAGAAAACAAACGGTGTCAGCTCTTGTGTCCTTATGTCACATATAATTTTTGCAACAGTAAGCCTGTGATCCAGACTGTTATGAATGCACTCATAGCCATTTGCCAAGGTTGTGGATTAAAGGTAATAATGTGCTTGTCATAGTTTTACTTCATAACCCTTCATTCAATTTCCTTCGGCTTAGTCCCCTTATTCATTAGGGTCGCCACAGCGGAATGAACCGTTAACTTATCCAACATATGTTTTACACAGCGGATGCACTTCCAGCTGCATCCCAGCACTGGAAAACATCCATAAACACTCATTCAAACACATGCACTGTAACCAATTTTAGTTTATTCAATTCACCTATGTCTTTGGACTGTTTGGGGAAACCAGAGCACTTGGTGGAAACCCATGCCAACACAGGGAAAACATGCAAACTGACACAGCTGGGAATCGAACCAGTGATCTTCTTGCTGTGAGGGGATTGTGCAAACCACTAAGCCGCCATGTCACCCCTTAGCGCTTCAAAGGAAATACAAAACTGTGAAAATACAATAAAATGTCAAATAAAATGCTTATTTTACAGTATGACAATTTTTACAGTACTTTTACTGTATTTTTTAAAATTTTACACCAGCAGTAAAAAGCATTTATTTTTAGGATTTACTACTGAATTGAATATATTTTAAATAAGTGATAAAATCATGTACAACAGCATTTTCTATTATTCATTGGGATTATATCCATGCTAAATGGTTTAAAAAGACAATTTTCATTCATCAACCTAGTTTAAATACATTTTGTGATGAATGATGCTAATTGATAATTTTTTCATTAACTGTCTCATTTTTTGTTTTCAACTACAGTATAACAGTACTTGATTACATTGATTACTGTAGCAAATTCCTAATGGGCAGTAAGTACACTGTTAAAAAAAAAAAAAAAAACTAATTTTACAGAAAATATCTCTAAATTTTTTACAGTAATTTTTTGTAATTTCAAATTATATTCAAAACTTAGCACAATGACAATCAATCTCTCTAAATTAACAGTTTAACTTTCATTTTAGGTACTATTAAAGACAAATTACTGACATTTTTGTTTTTAATACATGGAAATTACAGTATTATTTATACAGTATTTTTTCTGTTACTTTAAATTATATTCAAAAGTTCGTAAAAATTACAAACAGTATCTGTAAATTAACAGCTTGACTGTTATTTTATGTACTATATAAGTAATGACAAATTACAGCAATTTGTCTGTTTTATACAATAAAATTGCCGTATTATTTACAGTTTTTTTCCTGTTTTTTTTTTTAAGTACATTTAAAATTACGTAAAATTAAAGTAATAAATTGTAATTACTTGCTCTGTAAAAACAAAAAAACAAAAAAAAAATCCTAAAAAAAGGTCAAATGACTGGCAGCTACGGCTGCCAAACAAAAACCATAAAATTACGGTAAAATTTCTTTATTGAAATAAAGTGCAAAAATACTAAATCTACAGATATTTTCATAAAAATGTTTACAGAAAAACATTCTTAATAACACTGTTCATTTACAGACTTTTCCTAGATTATTACGATCAAATCCGTTCAATAAAGTCACACACCAAAGAGCGCTCACATGCACCTGTTCCGGATTCCGCTGATTGCACACACACAGACAGAGGATCGTTATGAACTGATTACATGCACTTTAAAAGCAGCATAGACCAATTGCTTAGTCTTGTTGTACTGTTACTGTGAACATTATGACGGGTTTCTCTTCTTTTGCCTTGCTTTGTTTGTTAATTGTTTACGTTGTTTGCTGCCGAGACTGACCATTTGCCTGTTATTTGACCATGACTCTGGATTCCCTGCATAATGTTACATCTGTTTGCCCCTGTGTTGACTGTTGCTTGCCTGACCATCTGTGTAATAAAGCTGCATTTGGATCTGCACTCATTTGTCAGCGTCCCCTTCACGTTACAGTTCCATTTCATTTAAGATTTAGAACTGAATCATTCCATATAACTTAAACCTCTACATGTTTTACATAAATACTATTCAATAAAATGAAACAACTGTAATTTTAAAGTTGTGAGAATTTTAAACAGTTGTATCTCGTTTGCTGTTTTTTCAAAAAAAATTTGATCCAAAATAAAACTGTTAAATTACGACCATGAGGATGTCTTGGCATTTTATTAAAGGTGTTTAATCGTAATGATTAAGGAAAAATTATTTTAAATAACATTGTTTTCTCTTGAACTTTTAGTGCAGTCACTTTATTGGTGGTGTTTGATCATAATAATCTAGGAAAAGTCTGTAAAATAACTGTTTTTCTGTAAACATTTTAATGAAAATATCTGTAGATTTATTATTTTTTGCACTTTATTTCAACAAAGAAATTTTACTCTAATTTTATGGTTTTTATTTGGCAGCTGTAGCTGCCAGTCATTTGTCCTTTTTTATGATTTTATTTCTTACAGTATACTGTAAAAGCTTTAAAATTCCCCACAATGTAGTGCATAATACAGTACTAAATTGTAAAGAATGTATGTGGTATTTTACTGGGTGTTTTTGCAGTAAATATCTTCTAAATTGCTGCAAAGTGTTAAAATTGCTGTAATAATTGCTGTAAATTTCTAAATTAACAAGAAATGGCAAGAAAGACATTGGCTTAAATGTGGCATTTATAAAATCATTATCAAGCAGAAAGTAAAATAACTTTTTTTATTTATTTTTTATTTTGAGCAAGTCTCTGAGTTTTAATAATTAAGCTCCAAAGCGTTGCTGAGATACAGCCTTTTCTTTGACTGTAATTCATAAAACTCAAAATGTGTCTGGGTCACAGTGACACAAAATAATTGAGTCGGGTCATAGTGGCATTAACTACAGACTGCCATGTATCGAACTGAATGTAGAAACATCAGGAATCAATTTCCTCACTTACGCGTTATTGCTTGTAATCACTTTCAAATGAGGGGACTGTGGGAAGCTTTTGCCTGGATTTGCCTCTGCGATTTTAAATCACTGTGTCATGCCATACTTAATTCCAATCCATTTGAGGATCAAATTAACTTAATTTTAGCACTTTATAAACTTATCTTAGTTACAATCACACTGTTTATGGAAATCTCTATTCATTGTGGATATACTGTAATGCTCTTCTAACATATTGACATGGAAGCCGAGTTTGGAAAAGTGTCATTTACAGACTTTACAACTTTCAACTTCAACTGCGCTTTGTGCATTCATTGAGAATCTGTACATTGTGGCATGTTTTGAATGGCAATAGATTATGTACTGAATTGCTCAATCTAGTGTCTGAATATAGATCTTTGATTCTGGTGATAGAAAGCCTAGACCAAAAAAAAAATGTATTTCTTTGCCATTCTTTGGAAAAATTGAGCTATTTCTCCTAGAAAGGTTTGATTGAGTTTAATGGGACATTACTGAGATGCTTTTGGGTGATTTTCTCTCTCGCTCTCTTTTCCTAAATTTTTATGTGCTTTCTATTTTATCCAATCTCTGGCTGCTGATGGGGATAAAGAGGTCAATGTAAAGACTGAATTTATTATTATTATTTTATTTTAACAAAATTAGAATCTAAATGTGACTTTTTATTTCCCCTTACTCAGTTGTTTATCAAATAAATGTTTGTTTTGTTGTTTATGGACTGATATCTAGATATACTGGTCAATAATTACAATTTGACTGTTTTTTTTTATTATTATTATTTCAGCTTAAGGTCGCTGGTTCGAGCCTCGGCTTGGTCAGTTGGCGTTTACAGTTTGCATGTTCTCTTCGTGTTTGCATGGGTTTTCTCCAGGTGCTCCGGTTTCCCCCACAGTCCAAAAACATGTGGTATAGGTGAATTGGGTAGGCTAAATTGTCTGTAGTGTATGTGTGTGAATGAGGGTTTATGAATGTTTCCCAGTGATGAGTTGCAGCTGGAAGGGCATCCGCTGCGTATCACACATGCTGGATAAGCTGGTGGTTCATTCCTCTGTGGAGACCCCAGATTAATAAAGGGACCAAGCCAAAAAGAAAAAAATAAATCAACATTTCAGCTGTGTTTTAATATACATTATTACATGGCTCTCTGGAATACTTATTTCTGATTGGTTAATCACAGCATTCATTCCAAGGTACGTTATTCTCTGTTAACAAACTTTAAACTAATAACACAGGATCATCTGCATATTGCGGATCATCTCTGCCGTTAGTGAGCAAATGTGTATTAACTCATTTAATTTATATTTTTAAATATATATATGTGTGTGTTGAATATATTATTTACGTGTGTGTATGTGTGTGCTAATCTATCACACTACTGTTCTGGAATTTTTGGAGCCAGATGTTTAAAAAAATGTTCTTTAGTTTTCATTTTTAAGCTTTACGTTTATGTAAAGTGTTATTACAGTAAGAGTTATTATAAAAATGATTACAGCTTAGATCAATGTTTCATATCTCAAATTCTTTACTTCTGTGGCAAGTAGCTGTGTAATAAGTGGGATAAGGTACATCAAGCTGGTTGTGTTCACTGAATAAACCCCTTTGCATTGGGTTGCCTATAAGTCGAGCTATATTTATCTGCTGGATATATACTTATATATATATATATATATATATATATATATATATATATATATATATATATATATATATATATATATATATATATATATATTGTATGTATATATATATATATATATATATATATATATATATATATATATATATATATATATATATACTGTATATATATATACATATACTGTATGTATATATATATATATATATATATATATATATATATATATATATATATATATATATATATATATAATTTGTATATGTTACTTGTATATTATTACTATTACATACACTTACTACAAAAAAGTATTAATACATATTCTAGATTATTAGATTTTGTAACAATCCTATTGTTTTATATTTTTCTACTTTTATATAAAAAGAAAGTAACAAAAACTTAACTTGACATTAACTTATATATTTTTGTTTATGAAATACAAATTTGAGCTAATTGTAACATTTTGCATAATTGAAACCCACTTTAGCTTACCAGTACAAACGTCAAATATGGACTAAACTATAGCAATATTCTAGACTGCCATAAACCACAGGGGATGTATTGAGAAAACGACACAGCCAGACATAGATGTCAAAAAATAAAAAATGCCACAAATGTGGTAAAATTGCATCTGATGAGATCTTGACAACCCCTTTCACAATGGCTTTAGATTTCAAAGCGTAAAAGTTCACCGATTACACATACTCCCCCTGATTGGTGTAAACGCTCCTTCTTAAATAAAAGAAAAAAGAAAAAGAGGCATTGGCTTTTCTGGAAAGTAAATGGGTGTAATCAAGCTGCAGCCAATCTATTTGAGCTGACTGATGTATTCAGTGAATGAACTTAAAATGCTTTATAAAAGCTTCTTTTTCTCAGTAAAGCTGTATTTATTTGATAAAAAAAAAACAATAAAACTGAAAAACTGTGAAATTTGATCACAATTTAAATTCAATGCTTTACAATTGTACGTAGTTTAAATGTGCTTAAATGTGTTAAATATTCATACAATTTAAATAATTCTGAAATCTTTATGATGATCTGCCACTTAATTACATGCAGATACACCTTACTACGACCAGGTTGGAGCTCTTTTTGCCTTCAGAACTGCCTTAATAATTATTATAGACTTATATGTCTTATCCAGGAAGAAACAAAAAAATATAACATTTACATTAACAAGTATAATATTTACAAAATAGATGTCTTTACTTTCACTCTTGAATGTGTCCCTGAAGAATAAAGCAAACACATTTTAATGGTATTTTTAAATGGTACTATATCAGTTTTCATGGAAAGAAATGAAAAGAAAAGAAAAGAAAAGAAAAGAAAAGAAAAGAAAAAAGAAACAGTGCAAAATTTTACAACACTGATTGTAAATAATGTTTTTACCTCTTAAAAGTTATGGCGTACACTCATCGGCCACTTTTTTAGGTACGCCGTTCCAACTGCTCATTAACACAAGTTACTAATCAGCCAATAACAAGGCAGCAACTCAAGTTGGCATGTAGACATGGTCAAGAAGTTCCAACCACTATCAGTATGGAGAAGAAAGGTGATTTAAGTGACTTTAAAAGTGGCATGGTTGTTGGTAGCAGATGGGCTGGTCTGAGTATTTCAGAAACTGCTGATCTACAGGGATTTTCACGCTAAACCATCTCAAGGGTTTACAAAGAATGGTCCGAAAAATGGAAAATATCCAGTGAGCGCAAATGACTTATTGATGTCAGAGGAGAATGGCCAGACTGGTTTGAGCTGATAGAAAGGCAACTGTAACTTAAATAACCACTGGTTACAACCGAGGTAAGTAGAAGAGCATCTCTGAACATACAACACGTCCAACCTTGAGGCAAATGAGCTACAGTAGCAGAAAACCACACCAGACCATAGAAGATTGGAAATCATGAACATGACAATGAGTTCACTGTACTCAAATGGCCTCCACAGTCAGCAGATCTCAATCCAATAGAGCACCTTTAGGATGTGGTGGAATGGGAGAATTTGCATCATGGATGTGCAGACGACAAATCTGCAGCAACTGCTTGATGCTATCATGACAATATGAACCAAAATCTCTGAGCAATATTTCCAGTACCTTGTTGAATCATTGTCATGAAATATTAATGCTGTGGTACCAGTAATAATGGATCATAGAATAGCAATTCCACAACATAAGGATTTCTGAGGGATCATGTGACACTGAAGACTAGTAATGATGGTCAAAATTTTAGCTTTGGATCACAGAAATTTGTTGTTGTTGTTGTTGTTGTTGTTGTTGTTGTTGTTGTTGTTGTTGTTGTTGTTGTTGTTGTTGTTGTTGATGATGATGATGTTGTTGTTTTTATTGTAATAATAAATCAA
The DNA here is from genome assembly GCF_052040795.2 of Danio rerio. NCBI lineage: Eukaryota > Metazoa > Chordata > Actinopteri > Cypriniformes > Danionidae > Danio > Danio rerio. The sequence goes on from NC_141035.1 coordinate 32,872,354, forward strand.
AATGTTTCTTTTTTTATTGTATTTTTGATTAAATAAATGCAGCCTGAGCAGGACAGCCTTTTTCAAAAAACATTAAAATCACACGAATCAGTCGAAATATTTCATCAGCAACTTTGAGCCTCGGGTTTGTTTTAAAGATTTCCTTACGACTTACTCTGATTGCAGCATGCAGTTATGGATATAAAAAGACATTTTTAGGTTATTCTCAGTATCCCGTGGATCAGATTTCAGCATGTCATAATTTGAGCCAGTAAAATAATCTTTATTTAGCTGAGAAAAGGCATATCATCTGTCAAGAGGTGCAATGGTGCTTTAACATTTCTGTGAGGTATAAAATATCTCTTCTTTTCATGACAGGGGCAATTTACATCTTGTTTGGAAAGACTATTATTTGTCTATCAGTATATCCTAGTCATTTATCCATTACATACAACAACAGTCAAAATGAATGTTTTGATACTTGACTTGACAAGTTTGAAGCAGAAGGCTATGCAAATTTTAGAAATATGACATAGCTACTATTTAGCATACAACTAGCGGAGAACAAACATTATGATTTACACGTTATTATTGATCCTGACTGTTTTGTTTTTAGAAATTTATTTGATGCATGGCATTTATTAACAAAAAGTCTTCCCCGTCCAGATGCAGGCTCGTAATAAAACACTGTGGCATATAAAAAAGATTTTTAAAAAATAGAGCAAATTCATCAACCCCTCATCCTGCGTCCGTTACATAGCCTTCAAAATATTCCCCTGGGGTAAAAGTAGTCATGACACGAGCAGTTTGTATATCAGCATCAGTGAAATGACAGTGAGGAGCATCTTTATCACTGTCTCAGGTTGTGTCTCAGGTTTAGTTGTCAGCCTGATGAGCTGATCTGGGTAATGTGCTGATGGAAAGATTCCTGCATGCACTGGCTCTTCCATTGTAACAGATGGGGATTTGGGGAATGTGGATGGCATTGAGGAGCTGTTGGACACACTGGCTGGGCTTGTGTTATTTCTCTGCTGGCCTTCAGCGCTGATAAGGGAGCTTGCTTCTATCTTGAGCCCTTGCACTTTGAGATTGGAGAAATTCAAATGTGTTTTTTTTTCTGAAACCATGGATTAATTTAAATTCTGTTGTTGTATTGTAATGTTCAATATTTCTAATGTTTTAATTCAAATGTTGCGTACATAGCACTGTTAACATTATAATCATGCTATGGTCAATATTTGTAATGTAATGAAAATTATATTATATTATATTATATTATATTATATTATATTATATTATATTATATTATATTATATTATATTATATTATATTATAGGCAGCACGGTGGCTGGTTCAAGCCCTGGCTGGGTCAGTTGGCATTTCTGTGTGGAGTTTGCATGTTCTCCCAGTGTTGGCGTGGGTTTCCTCCAGGTGCTCCTGTTTCCCCCACAGCCCACATGTGGTATGACATGCGGTACAGGTGAATTTGGTTAGCTAAACTGTCCAGAGTGTATGTGTGTGAATGAGTGTGTATGGATGTTTCCCAGGGGGAACCCTTTATTTGCAGCTGGAAAGGCATCCGCTGTGTAAAACATATGCTGGATAAGTTGGCGGTAAAGAAAAATGAATGAATAATAATAATATAATAATATAATCCCATATAAGTAATTATTCACCTTAATGTCATTCCTGCATGACTTACTTTCCTCTAACACCAAGAAACAAACAGATGAATTTTAGCGTCTAAACAACAACACTGGATCCCATTGACTTTCATTACCCAGAAACATACATGAAAACAAGATATTTTTCATAACATCTTCTTCTATGCTCTACAGGGAAAAAAAACCCTGCAGATTTATTTATTTAGTTCTACAGTGAATGATTTTCCTTTCTGTGTGAAGTGTTTAGACTCGCTAAGCAAACTGACTAGAAAATAATAAGTAAACACTTCAGAGAAAACTATTGATATCATGATGATATAATGGCACTGAGATGATGTCATTACAATCCCATAATGCTTTCCTGCATTCCATATTCTAGTCAGAAGCAGAAGTTGAAATGGTGCAGAATCAATAAAGGAGATACTGCATTGCAGGCACAATATCTGCTTAAATATTCTCATCTAATGTGAAAACTTTCCCAACTCTTTTCCAAGTTTGTTGTTCTGCTGAACAAGTCGAGCCCCGGGGTGCAGAGATCAATGGAGATGTAAAATACTGTATTTAAAAGCATTATCGGGGTTCTATAATACTGTTGCCGTGGCCGACAGGAAATCTATGCATTAATTAATATCTGAGGCAAAGAGGATTGTGCATTCAGCTCCCAGCTCCGGCGCCCCCGGGGACCATCCCTATCAAACACACAATCACAGCCATCGATCAGACACTTAAATTTTAATTATTCTGTAAACAGACTCATTCATTCTGAGAGTATCTGCAGCTCTTGTGTGGCTGCAGGTGCTTCTGGCCTATTTGTTGCAGTAAACAGAAGCTAAATGTGATGGCTTTGATATCTTATGTTCGGGAGCATGAGAGTGGTTTTCAGAAGGAGTGATTTCTTGTTTTTATTTCTCCCAAGGGCCCTTATAGTATCAAACTGCATTTCAGTTCAGAGTTTATGATGTGAATCTATGGCAAGAGTTTAAAAAAACAGTGCCACATATCAAAGTCAAACGTGTTCATGCTCCCAGAAAAACATCAGTCTTGGAATAAACTAAATAACCGTACAAGATTTTGGTTTCAGGCTTGAGAGCAAATATTCATTCCGAATAACAGCTAAAAATAAACTGTTGTGTTAATATTGGGAAAACATAACATGTATATTTTTCAGATTAAGATAGGTTTAAGCAATTAATATGATGCTTTTGTTGAATGGCGTCAGCAGATTGACACTGAGCCGAGTAGAAAGTGACATGTTTAGTTGTGTTTTAGTTTATAAATTTAAAGTGAATGTGAATGTGTGTGTGTGTGTGTGTGTGTGTGTGTGTGTGTGTGTGTGTGTGTGTGTGTGTGTGTGTGTGTATACTGTTAATATATATGCCGTTAATCTATTCTTAAAGTTGGGTTGGGAGCTAATTCTATTCAACGCAAGCTATAATGACTTTTCCCTTGATATTTTAGCGCAGATCTATAACTGACCGGTGAGCCATCTGAAAAAAAAGTGCCCTTCTGAATCAAATCAGCAGGATGCCCTTCTGTATCTTTCACTTACTTCGAAGACACTACTGAGTACATTTACATGGACAACTGTAATCTAGTTATTTGCCTTAATAGACAATAATAGAATTAAGGTGTTTACATGAAGTGCTTTCATGTACAAGTTTCCTGTAATTTTGGGTGACTAACTGCAGAACGGCAATTTCACTTTAACTCAATAATATTTTATTCATGCCTCTGTGACAAACTGGGATATTAGAAGCAAATAAGGAGTAAGGACTGGTAAGAGTGTTATGAAATAACTAGTGCTGTCAATCGATTAAAAAAATTAACTAATTAATCACACATTTTTTTAAAAATTAATTGCGATTATTCATGATTAATCGCATTTAAAATACTGAAAATTGTAATTTTGGCTATTCAAATGTAAAATTAATGTAAACGCAAGAAAAAAAACTATTTAAATAAAAAAATGTAATTGTTTATTTGAATTAAAATTCAAAATATAATTGTTTAATAGAACACAATTTTGTTTAACTTGTAACACAGATTTCTTCATGTAAACAACATACCCACAATAAACCATCAAGATCCTGGCTTGACAGCCATGTTTATTAAAGAAATGAAAACACAGGCATGTTAATGACATTTAAATTTCAAAACAATAAATGCCAATAAAGAAAACATTGATTTCCATGTTGGATCCTAAGTGGACTGCACAAAAATGCCAAAATACAGGAATTGCAAAAATTCCTTTGAAAAATTATAATAATAAAAATTGAAAATGAAAAATTATAATAATAAACTATAGAATACAAACTGTTGCACTCATTGTAAAGTTTTATTGCTGTGAGTTGAGAACATTAGTTACAGAGTAGAAACAATTTTGCATAATCCTCCTTTACATTCATCCAGTTGCTAAGACTAGGAGTATCCCGCAAATGCACAGAGACTCCCAAATGAATGATAATTTCTCGCAAACCGGTCGTTACATACATTGCACACCCCTCTCCCCCGCATTCCTCCTTGCTCTTCAGGTAGCCTATGTCGCGCGCAACTCACCCCCACCGTCCTTCAGGTACATCTCGCGCGCACACGCCCCTACTCAGATCCATCGCTCACTTCACCCCTGACCCCCCTCAACGGGCCTGACACAGACACACACAACACGCTGCAGACGTTTTGGCCCCAACGGCCTTCCATACTGGAGCGACTCCCCTCAGATTCAACACGCATGATCACGTTCATCAAATTTGCTTAAACTAAGCGTCCTAAAGTATTACTGTATTTCACAAGGATTCTGACACAACAACGCGAAGCATACGCTTTTGTTGCGTTTAATGAGGAAACACACTAAACTTGGAGGGCTCATGCTGAAAGGCAGAGTAATGCCGTGTCTTTGACAGCTCGCGACTTCAGAGACTTTCTGAGTACATTCACATAAAACACCAATACACCGATTTTAATGTGATTAAGATTATACTCTTATTAAAATTATACCGTGTAGCCTAAGCAGTGATTTTATTACCTTAAAGGAACACCGAGTCACGAAATGCGGAGGATTTTCTTTCTGTTCGCCATGCGGTATCAACTTACAACAGAAGTCGAAAGTTAAAAATGAAACACCCGAAATTGCATGAAACTCTGGATAGCCTGGTGATGCAACTAATTGTTTTATACTGGAACTTGCCTTCAAAAAGTGCTTCCTTGGTCTTATCCACATTTCTTGCATGTTAAACACACGTCCACCACAACAGGAAGTAAAAAAAACCTGCAACTGCGTTAATTGTGTTATTTTTTTTAACACGTTAATTATTTAAAATTAATTGCATGCATTAACGCACAAATTTTGACAGCGGTAGAAATAACGCATGAGAAATAGAAAGAAAAAACATCCGCATTTTGTGATGTGTGTGTGTTTGTGTGTCTGCACGGCCCTTTACTGACTGCTGTGCTTGTGGATCTTGTCATGAAAAAATGGCGAAAAGTCCTACATGATGGTAATAGTTTGATTGCAGTGTTCACTTCAATAATGCCACTAATGTGTGCATACTCCCACCTTAATTCCATTTCTGTTTAGTTCAGTTCTGACTTTAGTCGGATTAAGGTCATCAAAAATCGCTGTTTCGAACTTATGTAGGTCTACAGTTCAAAATTCATGTTAAACTGAATAAACAGTTAGTAAACACAAGGACATCTTATTGAACATAATGTATTTTCATCACCAAATTATCACAGTTGAACAGTTTCTCTAGCAGTTTGTGATGCATTTTTGGGAAACAGAAGATGAGCCCCTGGTCTAATGTGCACCCTGGCTTAAGAAACCCGTTCTTAAAGACTTATTTTTAGTTGTTATTTGGTTAACACACATATTCTGAATGCTTTTGGCATGAATTTAAACGAGCTATATTAATCTAGATTAATTCCAAGAGTACAGTGAGATTAATCTAGATAAAAAAAATGAATCTATGCCCACCTATAATATACATTTTGGTCCATAAATATTTAGACATCGACACAATTCTAACAATTTTGGCTCTATACACTAACACAATAAATTTGAAATTAAACTAACAAGATGTGCTTAACTGCAGACTGTCAGCTTTAATTTGAGGGTATTTACATCCAAATCAGGTGAACACTGTAGGAATTACAACAGTTTGCATATGTGCCTCCCACTTGTTAAGGGTCCAATAATTGGACAATTTATGTCTAAGTAATTGGACAATTGGCTTCTAAGGTGTTCCATGGCCAGGTGTGTGTTATTCCCTCATTTCCCTACTTACAATGAGCAGATAAAAGCTTCAGAGTTCATTTCAAGTGTGCTATTTGCATTCAGAATCTGTTACTGTCAACTCTCAAGATGAGATCCAAAGAGCTGTCACTATCAGTCAAGCAAGCCATCATTAGGCTGAAAAAAAGAAAACCAACCCCTTAGAGAGATAGCAAAAGCATTAGTCATGGCCAAAACAACTGTGTGGAACATTCTTAAAAAGAAAGAACGCACCAGTGAATTCAGCAACACCAAAAGACCAAAGAATTACTTTCCTGATGAAAAAAACACCCTTCACAACAGTTGGCCAAATCAAGGACACTCTCCTGGAGGTAGGTGTTTGTGTGTCAGAGTCACCAATCAAGAGAAGACTACACCTGAGTGAATACAAAGGGTTCACCCCAAGATGTAAACCAGTGTAGAGCCTCAAAATCAGAAAGGCCAGGTTACAGTACTAAAAAAGCCTTCACAGTGCTGGAAGAACATCCTATGGACAGATGAGATCAAGATCAACTTGTACCAGAGTGATTGGAATAGTATGGAGAAGAAAAGGAACTGCTCATGATTCTAAGCAGTGAATTATGGTGGAACTGGTTCTCTTGTACTTATTGATGATGCGGCTGCTGACAAAACGAGCAAAATGAATTCTCAAGTCTTTCAGCCAATATTTTTTGCTCATATTCAGCCAAATACTTCAGAACTCATTGGACCGTGCTTCACAGTGCAGATGGAGAAGGACCCAAAGCATACTGCAAAAGCAACCAGAGTTTGTGGAAGGAACGAAGTGAAATGGTATGCAATGGCCAAGTCAATCAGCTGACCTGAATCCGAATAAGTTTGCATTTCACTTGCTAAAGACAAAACTGAAAGGAAAATGCCCCAAAAACAAGAAGAAACTGAAGACAGTTGCTGTAGAGGCCTGACAGAGCACCACCAGGAATGAAACCCAGCATCTGGTGATGCCTATGCATTCTAGACTTCAGGCTGTAATTGACTGCAAAGAATTTGCAACAAAGTATTAAAAAGTGAAAGTTTGATTTATGATTATTATTCTGTCCAATTACTTTTAGACCCTCAATAAGAGGGAGGCACATGTGCAAACTGTTGTAATTCCTACAGCATTCACTTGATTTGGATTCAAATACCCTTAAATTAAAGTCTGCAGTTAAAGCACATCTTGCTCGTTTCATTTCCATTGTGTTAGTGTATAGAGCCAAAAATGTTAGAATTATGTAGATATCCAAATATTTATGAACTTAACTGTATATATATCATCTTGTTTATCCAACATTTAATGAAAAAAATATATCCAAATCAAATTACTGATTTGAAAGGTCAGCAGGCTATGGCTTGCAATTATGAAAATGATCAGGGGTGGCCAAACTTTTTTGTTAACTTTTTGTTTATATATATATATATAATCTTGGTTATCCAATATTTAATGTCAGAAAACACCTTTTCTTTATGATTTATGAATTCATTGGATGCCTAGGAACACTAAGTAAATAAAATAAACATAACAAACATTTTACTCAACACAATAAAATCTGCCACTAAATTTGTCGCAATTTTGATATGTGTTTAAGAAAAAAAGTCACGTAAGAGAAGGAAAAAGCAATCAGCTTTGTAGAATGACCATTATAACGCAGAAAGCACTAGGCTTGTGCAAAACTTAAATGAGATAGTTCGGTGTGGAAGAACCTGATGTCCTCTGCACCACATTGAGATCTATATGAAGGACGGCCACCCTCTGACCTCAGTCTGATTACATCCATCCAGGCATTTCTTAAACCCCCTCAGCTATTTGGGCTGAAATTTCATGGCAGTCACTTTAAAAGGACATTTTTTACAGCACAGGAGGTCATCAACCTTTATAAGCTGGACTATTTTTTTCCAGAGGCTGCATCAACGAGTAAAGCTGAGAGAGAAGCTGCCTACAGCCGCACATTTCATTACTGCTGTTTGCGAAAAAAATATGTCAAGCGGGACACATGACAGTGACAACGGATACTATCTGAGAGATAAAAATCACCCTCTATCAAAACCCTGATGGATAACTAGATAGGAAGGCAGGAATGTGTGATGCATGTCGCAAAAAGACATGAATGTAATGGAATAAGTTGAGGGCCCTCCGTCAAACTCAGTGCTCTTCTGCTTCTTCCTTTCCTGCTGCTTGTCTGTTGATTCATGCCAGATGAATTGCCTCTCTGCCAGCCTGCCCTCTCTAACTCGATGTAAAAGCCTTGAGCTCAGTGCATAATTCATTAGCAATGTGATTAGCTTCAAGTGCTACACTGATCGGTTGAACTGAGCTGGAGCTCGAAAAGAGCAAGGCAAGGAGACTTTCAAACAGCTCCAAGCTTACACATTAAACACGTTCTTCTAAAATCCTGACCATATAATTAACCACTGCAAGCATTTCAATATTTGGATTCTTGACATTTCTAATATGTGCATACATAAATCAATAGATTGTAAAACAGAATGATGGATGCTTATAATTGTCACGATAACCAGCGATCGTTCTCCATAGATCGCTGGTTCCCACACATTAACCATGGACTACATATTCAGATATGCACTTTGTCCAGACACCCATGCTCACTCATCTAGACTGATGGACACCTAGCATCATAGCACCTGAGGACTATCAGAGACTGATTGCATTCACTACATAAGCCACACATTCACCCTTTCAGTTTGCCGAGTCTTGTTGATCAGTAGATGATATTACACCGCGTTTTCCTTGTCTTGTTTCCCGTGTTTCGACCTTGCCTTGTTTATCCTTGTTCTCCTGTTTAGCCGCCTGCCTTACAACCTATAGCCTGTTTACTGACTACGATTCTGGACTGCCTGCACCTGTATTGACCATTGCTTGCCTGACTACGATTAAACCCGCATATTGGATCTCATCCCAGTTGTGTGTCACTCCCCGAAGTTCCAATAATAAAGCAAGAATTTTCAGAAATGGATGGATGGATGGATGGATGGCCATTAAGAGAAAATTATAAATTGCAGAATGATGGATGTATGGATGACTATTTAGAAAGAACAATAAATGACAGAATGATGAATGGATGAATGGATGACAAAAGAGAAAAAAAGAGAAAAAATGATAAATAACATGATGGATGGATGGATGGATGGATGGATAGACGGACAGATGGATGGATGGATGCTTGGATGGATGAATGGATGGATGACAAAAAAGAAAGAATGATAAATGACTGGATGGATGGATGGATGGATGGATGCTTGGATGGATGCTTGGACGAATTAATGGATGGATGACAAAAAAGAAAGAATGATAAATGACAGGATGGAAGGATGGATGGATGCTTGGATGGATGCTTGGACGGATGAACGGATGGATGACAAAAAAGAAAGAATGATAAATGACAGGATGGAAGGATGGATGGATGCTTGGATGGATGCTTGGATGGATGCTTGGACGGATGAATGGATGGATGACAAAAAAGAAAGAATGATAAATGACAGGATGGATGGAAGGACGGACGGATGGTTAAATTAGAAATAATGACAATTGACAGAATGACAGGATGGATAGATGGATGGATGGATGGATGGATGGATGGATGGATGGATGGATGGATGACAATTTATAAAGAAATAAAAAATAACAAAATAATGGACGGATGGATGGATGACGATTTAGAAAGAATGATAAATGACAGAATGATGGATGGATGGATGGATGGAGGGATGGAGGGATGGATGGATGGATAGATGGATGACCATTAAGATCAACTGCAGAGATCAATAAATTGATAGATGACAGAAAGATGAAATAACAAGATGATAAATGGAATGATGGATAGATGGATAGATAGATAGACAGACAGACAGACAGACAGATAGATAGATAGATAGATAGATAGATAGATAGATAGATAGATAGATAGATAGATAGATAGATAGATAGATAGATAGATAGATAGATAGATAAAATGATGAGCGTCATTATGCTAGTGCTGCTGTTTTGATAGAGGCCATAAACAATAATGGCTCTTGAGTAGCAGCCTTATTAACCTCTTCTCAGATGGATTGGTACACAAGTCATCAATTTGCTCCTAGAAAACTTGCTTTAAGTTCACCATCCGTCTTTGTCAGGAACAATCGCTAACTTCATCACTCAAGCCAGGGAGGCAAACGAGCGGGATTGGCACAGCGGTTCTCACTCTCGACTGCCAGATTCAACCTTCTCCCTGCTGTCTGTCAGACGGGTTCCTGCAGAAGGTTGTCAAGTGCAAGGACAGGAGAGATGCCCCGGTGGTCACATTTCCAGTGGGCTTTGCCAACCCGATTATACACGCTATCTGCAAGCAGTCAGGCCTCAGCGGGGTGTCATGAGTGGACTATCCAGGACCTCCCTAATCCGTTAGATAGAGCTGGATATGTGTGGTCAGAGAGAGGTCATGCTTCAGTACAGAGCTAAAATCTGCTGAAAAAGATGACATTTTGGAAGAACCGAGCATGCTTATACCAAGGCTGTGCATTATTGTAAATTTAATTAGGAATGTCTTTAAATTATCAATAGATTCTTAAATTAGAATTGGGGTAAAAAAACAGTAGGCAAAATAAAATATTAAATGCATTTTAGAATAAAAATTATCAATGAGTATTTGAAAAGGCCAACGGATAGAAAAAAAATTACAGAAAAAAAGAACAACAGACATAAGAATAGGCATAAAGAAAGATGGTTACATGTTAATAATGAAAGAATGACAAAAAGATAAGACAATGACAGGATGGATAAAATAACTAAATAATGGGTTATGGATGGATGGATGGATGGATGGATGGATGGATGGATGGATGGATGGATGGATGGATGGATGGATGGATGGATGGATGGATGGATGGATGGATGGATGGATGGATGTTTGCAAAGATCAATAGATGAAACTATAGAACAACAGAACTGCACAGATCAATAATGGATGACAGAAAGATAAATAACGAGATGATGAATAGAATGATGAATGGATAGTTTGACAGACAAAAGGAAGGATGGATGGATGGATAGATGACAGATTGATTAAAGTAAATAGATGTTCAGCAATAATGATATATAATGATTGATAAAGCCATATACAAACCTACAGAACAACAGAATGGTAAATAGAAAGACAGAACAATGGACGAATGAATAAAAAAACAATTCTTCAATTCAGGCTTTTGCACACACCAGAAGGAAGAAAGAATACACACACAAAGGGGAAGATAAATGCCTCTTTTTTCCACTCTCAGCCTATTGTTATTACGATCTCCGATTGAAAGCTTGAGTTCAGACCTTATTGAGTTTTGTACAGTCTCTGCAATTTCCAGCAAAGTTGCCTCTTCCTTCATTTGGGAGCTGTCCGTGGTGCTGAAACCTGAGCTGTGCCAAGCTAAACTGAACACTTTCCACTCTGTTCAACTGCTTTTGTTTTTCAGCGCTAAACTCCTGGAGTGACTGCTTCTATTTTGTCACCAGGTCTTCGGGGATGACATGCAATACTCCTAACCTCGCCTTTAATCCACAGTGCAACAGTAAAGAAATAAAACTCAGAGCTGCACTAAGGGCCAATTTACACTCAGGCTGACTCTTGAGGTTTTTAAGCTAGGGGAGCAAATGAGCCAAATCGATCAGGAATGCCGTCTCCTTTGGTAATGAGAAGACACAGGCCTCCCTGTGGGGAGAAGAACCTGGACTGCATGCAGACTGGAAGGCAGCCTATTCACAATGAGATCCCCAGAGAACAGATGGTGGCCCAAACAGCCACAAAGGGCTCTGCTAGAGACCAATTAGGGACACTGCAATGTCAGGTAGAAAGTGGGCGAGCTGAAAAGGTTGCATCTTTAAACCGACAATAACAAGTCGAAGTGCATTTTTTGGGTTTATTATCTTAAGACCAATGTCTGAAGTACTTTTGCGCAGCTTTTGTTCACTTAATACATCACAATTAAGACAGCCAGTGGAGTTTTGTTTTCTGAGTCTGTTGTCACACAAACAAAAGCTCGCTCTCCTCTGCACCCCCTGCCTCCGCACCGGTGGAGAAATCAGCAGGCGATGACGGCTTTCATTTTCACACCCTCAGTATCTGACAGGCCTGAGGGCACTATGTTTTAATAACAAATCAATAGCTGGGAGAAACTCCATCCTAACAGCAGCCAGAGCTGACAAACTACCAACAAAACCCAGTTTTCCTTTCAAACGTTAATCTATCCTAACATGTAGCACAGGGAGAGGCAGCTTAGAATACAATCTATGAGAGAATGGGTGCAGCGAAACAAGGTTATTCCATCAAATGTGAATGGGAGACGTAATGACGAAGATAGCAGGAAATTATTTCTATGCATGGGAAGCTTTTCCGCTCGCTGATATAATATGAGTGTTTAATTGAAACGTTCTGCGCTTCCCGTGAGTTCTGCTTTCTAATCGATAGTTTTGCTCGAGGCTGGTTTCACACTCGCTGGAGAAAGGGGAGGTGGGATGGGGCAGAAAGGGGAAGGAAATGTGCATGCAATTAATTATAAATGGAGCTCTGCAGATTGAGCAAACTGCACGGGTCAGAGACTTCGCAAGAGCGCAGTTCGGCTGCCGTTTTCCCCCCGTAGATTGAAGCCCTCCATCTTGCGCCATGGGCTAATGAACGGCCTGATTGCTTTCCCTAATGAGAACCACACTCTGGGAAATGGGTTCTTGCATCAGAATGGAACAGTGGGTCAAGAATTAAGGAAAAAAAAAATCTAATTTGTCACCGATACAAACTGCATCACTTCCTCTCTCCTAGAATCTTTCTCTGTGTGCGTTCCTAGTCTGCTTGGAAAAGTCAAGTCATTTGTACAAACCCAAACCTTTCTGTGTGATGTATCTGTGCCATGTCATATATGCAGATTTTTTTTTTTTGGAGTGTAAATGATCACAGAATCTGAATATTGAAAGAATCATTTGGCCTCAGAAAATTATTTGGCCTCTGAAAATCAGAAAATCAAAATCAGCTGCAGATTCAGCTTTACAGTATATATAAATAACACTCTAAAACACATTCATTCATTCATTCATTTCCTTCGGCTTAGTTTCTATTTAGGAGGTCAACACAGCGGAATAAACGACAACTATTTCAGCATATGTTTTATGCAGCGGATGCCCTTCCAGCCGCAACCCAGTAGTGGGAAACACCCATACACACTTATTCTCTCTCTCTTACACACACACACACACACACACACATAGATATGGCCAAAATAGTAAGTTGAATTCATCTAGCGCATGTCTTTGGACTGTGGGGGAAACCAGTGCACCTGGAAGAAACCCATGCGAACATGGGGAGAACATGCAAACTCCATGAAGAAATGCTAACTGACCCAGCCGAAATTCAAACCAGTGACCTTCTTGCTGTGAGGTGACATTTCTAACCACTGACCCACCAGGCAGCCCCTTCCTAAACACTATAAAAGATATAGGAATGAAATGCTCTTCTTCACTTCAACTGAGATTTTTTCCTCACTATTTGAGAACAGTTTTATAACCATGCTTCTAATTTACATGTGCGAAGCATTGCTTTCCCAGGGTTAAAAGTGAGGTTTGGAAAAATGATAATAATCCTGTCAAAGATTGCCAGACAGCCACAGGAAATTCCAGTGAAAGTAAATTTATTACACAGATAATTGATATTTGGATCCCACAGCAATGTATATATATATATATATATATATATATATATATATATATATATATATATATATTAAATAAATTAAAAAATATTACCATTCTCTTTGTTCTCTTTGTTCACCAAACTTCAACAAATTTCTTAAGCAGAAGCTACAATTTGCTCACTCCCTCCATACAAATTAATCTCACCCTTGAACATCATAAGTGACGAGGAGTCCCAAGTACAATTTTGCTAGCCATTTTATAATCTAGGCTATACCTAATATGAGCCTACCAAATTACAAGTAAGTTTATTTCCTTGCGTGTGCATTTCTGATCACAAATTACATATAAAACTGAATTTTGTCATGTATAAATGATCTAAATCAAATAAACAAATCAAAACCATAATTTACAGATACAGTATTGTCAGTGACACAATAGCCAACATTGTTATCTCCCATACTTCAGGTTTAAAAACAATTCAGGTTCAATGATAGGTGTATTACAGTCAGATAAGATATATTTGTTGTATCATGAAACGTAGTCTTAAATAACGCTTTAAATCAAACGTGTTTGTGGTTATTAATAATAAAAATGAATGGTCAAAGTAGCGGCTAATGTTTATCAGTGTTGTAAAGTAACAAATTACAAATACTCAAATTGCTGTAATTGAGTAATTTTTCTCAGGAATTGTAATTTACTTAGTAGTTTCAAAAATGTAAACTTTTACTTTCCCTTGAGTACATTTTTAGTGCTGGATCAGTACTTTTACTCCACTACTTTCCTTCAGCCTGCACTTACTACTTTATTATTTCCTGTCTATAGGGATTTTAAAAATCAGTCCTGTGATTCCTGTCCAATCAAATCACACATAGAAGGTAAATCGTATCATAATGAACTTCCTCAAGCCATGGGCAGTTTATAAATGCAGAAAACTAATGACTATAAAATAAAACTATAACTTTATATATTATATATAAAACTAATGTCTGATGTTTACTGTGTGATGGTCTAAAGCACCCAGCAGGCGCAAGACATCAACATGATGTCAGATTGACGTTGTACCCCAATGTCATGGGGACGGTGACAGATTGACGTTGTACACCAACATCATAGGGACGGTGCATGTTGTTTGGAAATGAAAATCGAGTTGACGTCAGAAATCAGCGTCAGACCAATGTCAAGGTCCAACCTAAAACCAACCAAAAATCAATGTCTAATGATGTTACAGTTTGACATTGTGTGTACGTTACCACTATGAGGTTGGATTTTGGTTACGATACCTGATGAATAAATGTCAGTATTTGATGTCAATATGACTTTGGTTTACGATGTTTGCTTGACATTGGATTTTGGTCACTTTCTAACAACCTAAAATCAATCAAATATCTAGGTACTTTGATGTCATTTTTGGACACCAAAATAGTGTCCTTAGATGCTGGCTAGACATTGAATTTTGGTCACCTGACATCACAACCTAAATCTAACCTAAAATTAAAGTCTTATAATATTGTGTGCCTGCTGGACAACAACTAGATGCACTACAGAATGTTACGTTTACACACATGTGCACAAAATACATGTAAATGTATCAGCTTTTAACAGCGTAATACTCACTACTTACTACTCTTGAGTACTTTTAAAAGGGCTACTTTTTACTCATACTTTAAGTAATATTTACAACAGATACTTTTACTCTACTTCCACTACATTTTTAATGGTTCTTTTACTTAAGTATGATTTTTTAGTACTCTTTCCACCACTGCTGTTAATCCAATACATTGTGCAGTTATCCACCACAATTAACAAACAAAATACACATCATACTCTGATATCTTAAACACATGATACACAATACATTCAACATTCACAGATACCAGTGCCAGCAAACAGACTGTGTTAATTTTGCATGAAGTGTGTGTGTGTGTAGATATACTGCAAATACAGGGGTGTGTAAAAAAGTGTTTTCCCCTTACTCATTTCTTTTTTATGTTAGTTTCAGCGTTAGTATACTTATGGGAGATATATTATTATTTTAAACAAACAATAATACCATGATATGATATTTTATCAATATAACAGCCCAAAATGTTCCATTAGTCAATCCTTTACATACTCTGAATGATACTGTTAACTGTTCATGAATTGGAAAGCTACATTGGACAAAGAGGAAAGATTATTGCCTTAGGTCTAAACAACATACCTTATTATCTTGCAAGTGATGTTAATATCAGGATTCTTTTGTCTTCAGAGAATTCTCTGTTTGTTCTAGTGGAATAATTCACTAGGCTGGAGGTCTCATGATTGCTATAGTGTATTAATTGACCTGAGAACACCAAAATAACCACACACCATGTCTGCGCTGGTTACTGTCAATTAGAAGATTCTACATGACTGCATCTCATGGTTCAACCTTGCTTACAATTACAGATTATGTCAAGCAGATGACCACAACCCCTCCACTTGGCCTGTGGGTGTTAACAAGCTGTTTTTACTCTCCGCTTTTAATTAACAGAGACATACCGTGCCGTAGACACTAACTCTGGGGAACAGCGGCCTTTCATGGATAGATGAGGCATGAGCTGCTTTTCCCTGAGCTCTGTGCTTTACTCTACGAGGATGCCGTAAAAGTCAAGTGGATATATGTAGCAAATGCTCTAACATATCAGGCCAGGCACAGCACATGCAAATGAGAGACTGCAGGAAAATTGGATTGCAGAGCTTTGAAGGTTATCACTGCGTGTCTGGCCACTGGCGGCTCTGTGGTAAATAAGCACAGAGAAAAGACTGAGCGTCTAGTCTTAGCAAGTAGAAAGGTGAGTCACTTGAATCTAATAAAGAGATACTGTCAAAAAGTCTCTTTGCTTGAAAAGCATTGCTCCATCTGAAGCGGCTGGACTTGTTCAAGGATTCATTCTTTAGATAGCTAAGGCTAAAAATATCTATGTCTTTCATTTTCAAATGTGTCCATTTACTGTAAATCCTAATAAGGCAGCATGTACTGATTGAGGGTATCAGTTAGTCAGCAAATTCAAACATTAATGAGACACCTAAAAAAACTTTGGTAATACTTTACTGTAAGTAACAATTGACATCGTTTTCTACTGGCTTACTAGCTACCTTTTATTAAGACCTATAAAATCCCCTATATCCTCATTCTGAAAACATACCCCTATATACATTTCTGCAGATTGAGAATTATGTTCCATGTTAGTTTAGTGTATTTATTTTTCTCACCCTTCTCTTTCCACTTATCACTCCAATTCTAGATTTCTTATTGGTTTAGTTAGGTGTCCATCACCATTATGGTGACAGTTCCACCAATACCCGGATGAGCTGCGTGGATTTAAAGCTCCGACAGAGCAGTGTGTGGTGTGCGCTCTGCCTCGACGTTCTGTACATTTGTGCTCCACGTAATTTGTGTTTTTGGCATGTTTAGGCTATTTGGTGATTTATTATCTCAGATTTTCTGTGGTAATTCGAGTTTTCTTTTTAAACTTCATTGGCTTCAAGTACAGTAAATGCTTTGATGGTCACTGTGTGATTCTAAACTGAGCCTTATGACCTTATTGTTAGGTTTGTTTTAGTTTAGATTGATTTTGTTATATTACTTTGAGTGTTTTGTGTAATTCTGAGTTTTTTAGTTCAGTTAGTTTAGATCAGGTGTCGAGCGCACTGAAGATATCTGTTTCATTTTCATTATTTATTTATTTATTTATTTTTTTTGTCGCCTAGTTTAGACTTTAGACTTAAGGATTGTTTTGTTTTGATCATTTTTTTAATTTGGCTTACACTAATTGATTTCATTTAAAGAGAATATTGTAAATGTTTATTTTTTTCATTTAATATTGTTACATCTTTTGTTTAAACCATTAATTAAAAAAGCTTAAATTCAGAGGTTGCCCTTACCTCTGTGTGGACAGCTTTTCCGCTGCTACCAGTTTGTCTAGTAGCTTGCCATGTATGTCGGAGGATTTGAAATGCAGAACGGAGTTTACCGTGACGACAGGGTTTGAGTCTGGTGAAGAACGGTTCCAGAAAGCAGGGAAAACAAAAACTAAAAAAAAAAAAAAAGTTAATAACAGTGAGAATGTGGTCAAATCTGAAAACGTGGTAAAAAAAAAAAAAAAAAAAAAACTGGCTGCTGTGATGGCTTTTCTTTTTCTGGATTGATTTTGAAAACATTATTGGTTGGCTATAGGGAAGTGGGTAGGTGGGTCAGTCGATCAGTCTGTTGATAGTGGCCTCTGGTGGATTTACACAAGAACAGCAGGCATGAATGGCACTCACAAAGGAAATTAGAGGTCTCAAAAAGCATACACAGCGACCTCTGGCGGATTTGCGAAAAACAAAAATTGCTAAAATAACTTAAACCATGGAACATATTTAGTGTTCTCCAGAAATGTATATAGGGATACATAATCAGAATAAGCCTGGGTTGTTTACATCTCTAATCCTACAAAACATATACCTTACCATTAGTAAACAGCTAATTAGTAGTATTTTGAGCTAATAATATACGTTAAAGGTTTTTAAGCGTGAATTGTATTATTTACATTTTATTACATGTATTAACCATTTACACAACATAATACTTGGGGTCTGAAAATGCAACCTTTTGGAAACAGAATCTCAATGTAAACTACAAAAGTTGAATTTGTGAAAATGCTTGCCATCATTTTCACAATACTTCAAAAACATATATGCTAATTACAATGCAATAGAAACACTGAAAAAACTAATTTGTTGCATTACATCATAATAACTCAAATCCTTACGAAACATCACATTTGCACATGCTAATGTTACAGAACACTAACAAATCTCTATCTAAAACACAAAACAAGACCTAATTTCAACAATAATTCTTATACAGTCTACAAACAATGCTGGGAACTATAGAATTTCTTCAACATACAGTTTATGTACAGTTAAAGATAATCAGTGATTATAAGATAAGATTTTTATAGATTTTGAGTTTACATCACGTGTCACTTTCCTTTTTCAGGTATAATGAGGCCTTCATTGAAGAATGAACTTTGAGATGAAGAATGATTTTATTGTTCAGTGTGTATACAGTTTGACTTTGCTGCAATTTTATGGTAACTTACTGCAAAAAACCCCAGTAATATACTGCTTACATACTGTACAGTATACTACTGTGATGTACACTGCATTGTTTTTTTTTTTTTTTTACAGTAACTTACTGTATATTGAGAATTTGCGGAATTCTACTGTATGTAAAAGCAGTACTGCTACTGTAAAAAGATGATAGACTTTTGAATATTAATCCGTGTTGAGTTTTCAAACCAGTAAAAATAATGTAGTAATACTGTAAAATTTATTTGCGTTATTATAAAATTAATTGTAATGTTATAGTACTGTAAAATTTATTTGTGGTAAAGGTATTTTTACCATAGTATGGGCATCCAAATGTGCATTCACTTGAATCACTTGAAAAACCATTGAACAAATCAATAAATCTTGCCGAATCCCATTTGCACAATACAACAAAATCTATGATGTAACAGCTCCAAACCACAACACTAAAGTTCCAAGCCACAGCAAACAAGTCTGTAAAACAAATCAAGTGGGGAAAAAAAGAAAAAAAAACAAATAAGAATTCTCTAAATCACTCAAGAAATGAATTGACTTGCATAAACAGATAATTGCAATTTGATGATCAAATATGACAAAAACATTCTGAAAATACAATATCGACTTCTTCAATTATGTACTTACACTAACGATAACAATGCTGATTGTTATGCACAGCATTTGTAATGTTTCATGTTGTATGATAAAATGCTTTTGTTGCTATGGAAGTAGTATATAGGGCTATATTTGGTATTTATGGTATTAAGAAAGACTTAATATTTGGACTAAAAGGTGAGGGTCAACAAATGTACATATATTATAGATGTATTTACAGAAACGAATTAGCGCTCTAATTGCATGCAGATATTTTTAAATGCATGATAACTGCACTGTTAATGTTATGTTACTGTACATAATTTGATGACAATTGGTTACAAAAAGTGAATCATATTCCTGAAAACTGCAGAACTGACAACAAGGCAACAGAATCTTGGGAAGTAATATGGATATAAATCTTTCAAAAAAGCTGTAATCATACCATAAACATAAGAATATTACTGCTGTATAAATAGCATTTTTTAAATGAAGGTTGTTGCAGACACGGGTGTAACTATAGGCAACTTTAGCTCCCCTATATTTTTATATAGCCCCCCTAAAACATTTAAAGATTGGCAAAACTGCAATCCATCGCAAGTGCCTGAGTGCCATAAGTAGCACTGTAGCCTACTGTTTGCAAGCATAGATCTGTATAATGTGTTATCAATTATCATGCGTATATAGACTGTCAATGGAGCAACATAACCATCACAGATTTCGCTCTAAATGTCTTCAAATGTGTTCTGAGGATGAACAAAAGATACATACAACATACAAGAGTGAGTATTTAATGATAATCATCACCATTGTCGTCATTAACATTATTATAGGGTGAACTATGCTTTTAAGGGGGTAAATTAAAATGGTTTAAATTAAAATGTGCTCACTATTTACTCACCGTCAAGTGGTTCCAAAGCTTTGTGAGTTTCTTTTTTCCATTAAACACTAGAGCATATATTTTGAAGAAGCTTAAAATCTATTGATTTCCACAATAGCAAATTCGGAAGTTAATCGTTACAGGTTTTCAGAAAAATATCTTCCTTAACAGAAGAAAGAAACTCATAAAAGTCTGAAATCATTGGATAGTGATTACATTAACAAGTTTAAATGAAATACAGCTTACTAACCCCTTTTTAAATTTAGCCATGGTTTTAAGACAATGACGACGAGAACTATTATTCCTACTACTATTACTAATACTAATAATAATAATAATAATAATAATAATAATAATAAAACAAATCGTTATATAAAAAGGTTGTATATTTAATTTTGTCAGGAAAAACTGCATAGGCCTAGATGGGAATTGGGAATGGGTCCATCAAAATGAGAACTGATTAAAACTGGCAACTGATATTTTTAACCCAGCTCTAGTGGAAGGTTTAGTGATAGCCTATTATTTAGTATTTGGACTGTGGGCTCCAAACCGTTTATAAATGCTGCCCCAGTTGGCATATCACAGTTACAAATAACACCAAGCAGCTGGGTTCTTCCTCTCGGTGTTCCTGCCAGGCTGATAGGCAAAGCTGGACGTCCCCGGAGAGGAAAAAGAGATAAGAATCCATGCTTGAAGAGCTGGACTCACACCTCCACACCTGCTGCCTATGAGCCCGACTCACCACACAGCCTGTGAGGCAGATGAAACAGGGGCCCAAAACAAATGGCAAACACATATGCGCCTAAATATCAATGCTTTAGATACTGTAGCTGGGAATAGATTACACTAGAGCTTGAAATTATCTTTTTTGAGACAATGTTGCAGATTAGTAATAACTGATGTGAGATCAGCTGATGTATGAAACCTGGGGGTAACTCTGCTCACTATATAACATAATATATTTTTTATTATTATAATATATATATATATATATATATATATAATTATTTATTATTATAATATATTATTATATATAATATATATATAATAATATATTGTAAGCATTATTTTGAAATTAACTGTAGTGGATTTCCAATTGCCTCTTCAGTGGAGTGAGCATGTTTTGTATGCGTAACAGAGTCCATAGGCAAAATAGATGTAAATAAAATGTCTTCATTTATTTTACAAAACAACAGGATTCTCTCATCTATATCGCATGCTACTCTTTTGTATGTAAAGTCAAAAATTGTGCTTCCTACCAAAGATCTTCCTCAATGCAATGAAGCCACAGTTATATAGTACCTTACTATCATTACTGTCACCTAGCGGCCAAATGCTATTATGTAACGTATGGCTCCAAAACCATCAATAAAAAATACCAATATTTTATGTGACACTGTGCATCTGCGATAGCTGTAAAGGGTTGTTGATTAAAAGTGAAAATATTTTTGCTTCTTTTAAGGGCATCTATAATGAAATGTATCTTTTGTAAGCTGTTTGGACAGAACTGTGTGTAGGTATAGTGTGTCCAATATCATGTTGAAGTAATTTAAAGACAATAGGTCTCCTATAGTCAGTAGAATCCAAATTCCTCCCATTTTGATTCCCATCACAACTTGACGTAGGATTGTGGCTTCGCTACCCACCGAATTGATTGACAGCCGTGTATTAACATGTCTCCTTAGTAACGTGTATAATCATCTCAACAAGAGAGTACAAGCGCAAAGCAACTGGGATTAAAAGATCTGTTCAGCTCTCTGTGATCATCAATCATCATCAACTGTGATCAAGAATACAAGTTTAAAATGTTTTTAAAACAGTGCATGTTTGAAATGAATTACAGCAATTTACTTTAGCTTGACTTTATCACCACAGCCGTGTATCAGTATAGTTATAAAAGAAGATACTTTAATCTCCATTTGTGAAGGTATATACACACACACTTTTAATTAAATATATGTACTCTGTAGATGTAAGTATTAGAGGCTTTCTAAAATAATAACAGCTCACTGACCCAAAAATGTGCAACTGAAATAAACAAACAAAATAAAACTTACATTCCTTTACATTTCCCAGAGATGGGTTGCGGCTGGAAGGGCATCTTCTGTGTAAAAACGTGTTGGGAAAAGTTGGCGGTTCATTCCGCTGTGGCGACCCTGGATTAATAAACGGACTAAGCCGAAAAGAAAATGTATGAATGAACATTCCTTTACAATACCAATTACATTTTTGCACAGTGAGCAAGCCAAAATCCTAAAACTTCTGTAATCATGAAAAAAAAACCTGACATAATATTTTAATACTTGCTTATGCAGTCCACTCGTTGTTTAGAGTTTTATAATTATGCAGTGACATTAAAAATGATTCCCCGTTTGTTGAAAAAACAGTCACAGAGAAAAGAGCAAAGAGAAAAGGGAAGAACCAGCCATTTTGAAGCAGCGCACAAAAAGAAGAGAGAGAAAGGAAACATTAAATTCAAGGACGGTGCATTTATAGTTTGGATGGATGGCAAAACCTCTTAAATGCCCCTGAAAGATATAAGGCAATGAAGAAGGGGGGGAAAAGCTAATGATATCAGTCAGGAGCTCTGACAGGATGATATAAGGTCAGGTGTGGGCTTTCTTTAGAGCATCAGAGGAACACATCTTCAGCCTGAGTCACTGTGACTGAGGGACAGATCACTCCGGCTGTCTCTGGGATTCAATCCACTAATACTGCCTGCAGCACAGTGCAAGACCGCAGAAAACTACTTCAGGCAAACATTTTTTATTCCTCAATCCCAGGCATGGTCATAGAGAAAAAAAAAACTCATGCATTTTTATGGATGTTTAATAATGATAATTAAGTGATGTTTTATTAACAAATTTCAGCAGGAGGGCACACAGTTGACAAGGTTAATTTAAAAATAAAAAAAATAAAAACCATATTGCTAGTTTTGTGGTGAAAAAAAAATGCATCTGTGCATGTCATTAAGAAAAAAAAAGTTTACTATTGTAATCTCAAATTAAAATCTGAAAATACACTTCCTGTTTGTTAGATTTTCAGATTACATCAGGTTAACATAGACCAAGCCCCTCCAACTGTTGAATAACTCCCGAAATCCTTGAACCTTGATCATTCTGAAGGAAATGCCTACTGTACTTGACTACATCCAGTCAGCAAAACAAAATTATCAAGCAAAAAATCTGTGAAAAACAAGCAACGCCCACTCTTTTCTCATGTAATATTTAATTTCACTGTATAGAATATATTGTTGGGCTGCAAAAACTTGCAACACAAGGAATTTGGATATATTTAATACTTGGTTAAACTTGTAATTTATACAAATGTGATATGCTTTTGTGTGATTAATAATTATAATTATATATAATTATATGTCTGCCACATCAAACTGTTATTGGCATCACAGCCTCGATACAAATGGCAGAGAATGAGATGCCAGGTTAAAATAACACGCTGTCCATTGCCCAATACAGAGCATAACTAATTCCTGCTGTCTGTCAGTCCGCATCTGACACGTCTCTGTGGATTGGCCAGTGTGTTTATGCCACTGCTATTTAATGATTAACAGACCCTGTCTTTATTGTGATGGGCTGCAAACTGGGCTTTGTTGTGCTGACAGGCTCACTTAACTCTCACAGAGCGGTCAGAAGCATGTGTAATGGATGGTGAGTTTTCACTCTGGGATCTCTGACTATCAATACAATTTGCTCTTTGTGTTGGACTAAGACCTGCAGCAGAAAATCAATGGTAACCCCCTGATAAGCCCATTCAGCACAAGAACGTTAACTTAAACAATATGTACTGCATCCATGCGAATACATTTGGATGATTTTCTATTCATTTGAATTCAAATTATATTGTCAAATGATCATTTTATCTTAATTTTAAACTATTACACTGTTGAATGCAAGTTATTTCACAACTGCATGTATTAGTGCAATTCATTTAGAAGATCTGTTATTTTGAAACCATCAGTTTTAAATGTTAACAGATATTAAGACAGTCTACAAACACTCTAATGACTGCTAATTGACAAAGCTATTTATTGTCTACAGAATGTCTCAAAGGAACACAAAATAAGATCTTTAGAAGAACCATTTGCAATTTGCATTTGGGCCATATGTTGGCTTTCATTGCATGGAGATTTTTATCATTAAATGTTCTATATTATACAAAAGACAATATTGGAATGACAAAGTAAGTGTAAGTTGATGAAAGAGTTGTAATGTTTGGGTGATGTAATCTAATATAAGCACTTAAACATATTGGCCACTTTTAAATAAACCTGTTTAACTGATTGTTAATTAATTATAAATACACTAGCAGACAAAAGTATTGTTGCCTATCCAAGTTTAAGGAAAAACAAACAATAACTTGATTTTTAGTTGATCATTTGGTATCAGAAGTAGCTTATATGAAGGCCTATAAGTTATGCTTATTTTACCAAAATAAATATGATCATGCCTTGATTTTTTAATGATTTAATTAAGACAGTAAGGTCTAACTGTGCTTAGACAAAAGTCTTGTCACTTAACAGAAAAAATGTACAGTATAAATAAAAAAGTCATGGTGCAGTGGAAAAATGTATATCCATACATCTCTGCAATGACTCAAATGACTAGAGTTTTTGGATACTTTACGGTTTGAACACTTAAAACAATAAACACCAAAAAAAAAAAAGTATGTATATTGGATTATGCAAACTTTTTTGGCATTTATGGTTTTAAGTGTTTGTGGCAGGCTTTTTCATACTGTGCGCCCAAATTATGGAATGCATTACCCATTAACATTAGGAAGGCTGTGTCTCTGGACTGTTTTAAGAAGCTTCTTAAGACTTACCTTTTTAGTAGTCTTTTTAATGTGTGATTGATCTTACTTATTATTATATATTCCTATTTTATTGTTTTTACAGTTTTATTGTTTTTGCCTTGTACACATCTTGAGCTTGAGAAAAACGCATTACAAATAAAATGCATTGTTACGACCCTGGTCTAGGGTCAAGGCCACAACATAAAAGAACACCCGACAAATAAAATTCACTTTTATGACCCTTTTGTATCGGGTCTCTTTATTTTTCTTTTTCTGTCTTTTTCTCTTTTTTTTCGGAGTGAACCCACAGAAAAATAAAATAGTGCACACTAACTAAACACCCAAATGAAACTAACTAC
Source organism: Danio rerio (assembly GCF_052040795.2). NCBI lineage: Eukaryota > Metazoa > Chordata > Actinopteri > Cypriniformes > Danionidae > Danio > Danio rerio. The sequence goes on from NC_141035.1 coordinate 32,897,666, forward strand.
ACCTAATAAAATAACAGAAATAAAAATACTAAATCTACACATATCTCTCTAAGAACAAAAACAGGAGAAAATATTTACAATGAGAAAAGTGTGGCGTCCAGCCCCTACTGCCACTTACCGTGTGTATATATTTACAATATTAACAATTAACAAACAAACAAACCATAAAAACAAGTAATAGGAGGGGGAAACACGGATGGATATACAACACAGAGTCAAAACCTAAACACCAACACAGGAAACACAATCAACGTTAACAACAAGAAAAATTTTATATCACCAACTCAAAAACAACACGCCAACAAAACCCGCTCTCCCACCCAAAGCCTGTTGTTCCCTTTTTAATGAACGCCCTGGGTTACTTCATCTAATACCAGGGCACGTCGTCAACGTGACTAAGGTGGGGCCTGCTGATAGAAAGAGAGGGAGAGGGAGAGAGAGAGAGAGAGAGAGAGCGAGAGAGAGAAACACACACACACACAGACACACACACACATACACACACACAGGCCAACGCAACAGTATTATTATTATTATTATTATTATTATTATTATTATTATTATTATTATTATTATTATTATTATTATTATTATTATTACCCCAGGCATTTTCAATAATGTTAATGTATGGTAATTGGGCAGGCCAATTCTGGAGCCCCTTGACCTTCTTTGCTTTTAGGAACTTTGATGTGGAGGCTGAAGTATTAGAAGAAGCACTATCCTTCTGAAAAAAATTGCCCTCTCCTGTGGTTTGTAATGTAATGGGCAGCACAAACATCTTGGTACCCCAGGCTCTTGATGTTGACATGCACTCTGCAGATCTTTCACCCGCCTCCTTACTGAATGTCATTCCAAACCAAGATATTTCCTTCATCAAACATGAAGGATTTCTGTGAGAATCTTGGGTCCATGCGGGCTCCAATAGGTCTTCCGCAGTATTTGTGATGATTGGGATGCAGTTCAACAGATGATTCATCATAAAAATCTACCTTCTGCCACTTTTTCAAATAATCAACAAGAAGTCAAGTTATTTGTTGATATTACAAACGAGATTGATGACAAGACTTTTGTCAGGTAGTGTATATGTATAATCAGTCAATGTCAATGTTCAAGGCAATCTAGTAGAGTTTAAACCAAGCATCAGAATGGTAAAAAAAACAACCTAGTTGTCCCCAGAGGTCAGATTTTGAGCTGACAGAAAGGAGATTAAAAGGATAGTTCACCCAAAAATGAAAAAGACCTCATCTACTTTACCTTGTGTGCTTTTAAACATTCATGCATTTCTTTCTTCCATTAAACAGACACATAAAAAAGATTTTCTGCAGAATGCTGGCTGACCCATCGACTTAAATTTTTTAAAAAAAGTCAACGGGTCATTGCAACCAGCATTTTTCATAAATCATCTTTTGTGTTTAACAGAAGAAAGACACTCGAATAGGTTTTGAACAAGTGAAGGGAGAGTAAATGACTTCATTTTTGGGTGAACTATATAACCACTTGTTAAAACCGAGGCCTTCAAAAGAGCATCTCTGAACTCACAACACACTGATGCAGATCACTACAAAACCACTTCACATGGTCTTATCAAAATAGAATAAAAATAGGGAACTCCAGCAACACATGTATTAAAGGGAGAACGTTTTACTGCCTGCTCTACCAAATGGTTGACCATATTTTGACTGCTTTAAAAACTGACTGTTAAAATTATTTAAAGAATGACTGTTTCAAAACATGTTAAATGAAAATCTGTAATATTTTGCTTACTTCAAAAATTAAAGATGATTTAGTATTCATTTTAATTATATTTTCAATTAAATTACAATTCATATTTTCTGATTTTTCATAGTATATGAATTAATCCCATAAACCGACATATCAACCATTTGGCGTAAAAGCTTTCCTAAGGGCACAAAAATACATTACATACAAACATTTCCAAAGGCTTTTAATATACATTTCTATCTTAGAACTTCTAATTACAGATTAAACAGCTGATAAACCAGAATCCGTTACACCAATCAATCAGCAGGAACTATACAAGTGGACATGAATCAGTTAACATGAATCCACATCAAATCAACAGATAACCAGACAATATAAATTACAACTACAAATTACAAAATCAAACCATACAAATCCACTGCTGGATATTATTATTATTATTATTATTATTATTATTATTATTATTATTATTAAAGAAAAAAACATTACAAAAAAATCTTATAATGAAAAATCTTCATTCAAACCTTATGGAAACAATTTTCTAAAATAAAAAAAATTAAAAAGCCTCCTGCTTCTTCCTACAATCCAGAGGTTTCCAAACTTTTCAGCCTGTGACCCTCAAAATAACAATTCCAGTTACTCGCGACCCCACTATCCTTGGAGGTGGTTATAAACATACAAGCATTGCACACAATGGTGCACACACACATCAATATGCCTATATAAACACGAGCATATTAAATGAATACATGACATAATACATATATTCATGACTGTTGCACTTTTTTGTGTCATTTATTAATTTTTCTAAATTAATATTAACCTCATCTATTAAGCCAGCAAATTGTCAACAGCATAACCAGTATACTGACAACATAAAAAAGCGCAACAATCATATATATTTTTTGTCATTTATTCATTTGTTTAATTTAATATTAACCTCATCTAATAAGACTGGTGGGCACAATGTTTCCAGTACAAAATTATTGTTGGTTTAATTTTAGAGACGTCACTTGAAGATCATCTTCCATCTTCAGTCGTGTAAGATTTTATAATCTTTTTAAAAATGATTATTTTTTTATGTACGAGTACCGTAAAAGTGTCAAAGCTGCTGTAAAATCAATCTGCTGCAACTGACCCTAATTAATATTAGTAATAAAAACACCACAGGGGTCGCAATACAAAGGAAACAAAATTTAAAAGTATGTTACTATTCATTCAGCCATTTTCTTTTCAGCTTAGTCCCTTTATTAATCAGAGGTCGCCACAGCGGAATGAACCGCCAACTTATCCAGCATTTGTTTTAAGCACGAATGCCTTTACAGGCACAAACTAGCAATAGGTGAAGTACGGAACTAGTAAATATTTTTTTATCTTCTGTAAGTTATGGATAAAATATGGTCATTCTAACAGTTTAAACAAGTTTATTTTATTATTTTTTTTATCACCAAGTGACCCCAACCAAACCCAAACTACATTATCCTGCTATCATGTCAATATGGAGCAGTGTTTCTCAGAAATATTTTCAGTTCCTTAAATCTATGCCTTAAAAAAATGAAAGCAGTTCTAAAGGTGAAACATGGCCCAACTTAGTGGTGACCAGATGAAGCAAATAAATTACACTGAAGTCAAAATTATTAGCCCTCCTGAATTATTAGCCCCCTGTATATTCCCCTGTATATTTTTTTTACGCAATTTCTATTTAGTGGAAAAGATTTATTTAACAAATTTGTAATTATAGTAGTTTTGATAAAGGATTTTGACTGATTTATCTAATCTTTGCCATGATTACAGTACATAATCTTATACCAGATATTTTTCAAGATACTAATATTTAGCTTTAAGTGTCATTTAAAGGCTTGACTAGGTTAATTAGGCAAGTCATTGTATAACAGTGGTTTATTCTGAAAACAATAAAAAAAATTATAGCTTAAAGGGGCTAATAATTATGACCGTTAAATGGTTTTTAAAATATTAAAAGCTGCTTTTATTCTAGCTGAAATAAAACAAATAAAACTTTCTCCAGGAGAAAAAAATATTATGGGAAATACTGTGAAAATTTTCTTGCTCTGTTAAACATCATTTGAAAAATATATAAATAATTTTGACTTCAACTGTATATTAGACTACCTGACTTTAAACTGTGCATCTGTCATTATAGAAACAAAACAATGACCTTGAATTAATAAAGGTTAGTGGTCAGTCTAAGGCAAGATCTGGAAAGGCAGAATAGGTTGATGGCCTGTCACCTCTGTCTCTTCCTGTCATCCATCCGTGGAGAAAAATTCTCTCTGCATTTTTTTTTTGTCTTACCCTCAAGGTAATAAATCAAAGAATTGACTTTGTGCGTGTATAACTGTGCATGTCGGCTTGCTTGTGTGTGTGTGTGTGTGTGTGTGTGTGTGTGTGTGTGTGTGTGTGTGTGTGTGTGTGTGAGTTTGGGAATAACTGCTGATCTGTCACAGAGGCTCAATGACAAGAGTGACTTTGTAAGAGGCAGCGGAAGGACACATACAAAAACTTGCAGCCGAACAGACAGGGATTTTGTGTAAGGATCTCACACAAATCTCCTGACTGGCCTCCACACATTCACAGAAGGGGAGCTGGAGGGGGGTTGAGAAAAAAAAAAAGAGCTGAAATACCTAATATCTCTCCATGGGCACACCGCAGCCTTGTTCTGTTTTCTTTCTTCATTCATCCATGGATTATTTTAGGACTAAATTGCAAATTAAGCTAGGCCTTGTGCCAGAACTGCAGTCAACAGCATCGGAAATACCTTTTGATTTTTTAGGTGACCTCATCTGCCTATTGATTTGCCTTGATGCTTGTAATTTAGTGTTAGCTTTCATCTTAAGAAGTTCAAAATGTCAGGCAGAATTCAGATATTTACAAAACTATATAGGCCCCTTTCATCCAAATTTTTGGATATAGTTTCTAATGAAGCCATCTGATTAGACTAAAAACTTCAGCACACTTTTAAATACACAAGGACACACAGTGTATTTTTACTTTCCTTTGTTATACATTTTTGCTGCTTTTGTTTTTCTAAGTAAACATAAATCTCACTGCCGTCCAGGTCATGGCACCAACTAGAAAGAGATTTGAATTTATTGCCATATCAGTTACCATGGCTATTTCATGGTAAAAACAAATAAAATATACATAATTAATTTTCCTTCAGCTTAGTCACTTTTCTATCAGAGGTCGCCACAGTGGAAGGAACCGCCAGCTATTCCGACATATGTTTTATGTACCGGATGTCCTTCCGTCCGCAACCCTGTACTGGAAAACACCCATATACTCTCACATTCACACATGCAGTCATTCATTACGCACGTCCAACACAATCTCACGGCAATTCGTAACTTTTTCATTTAGTGGCTAATTCGTAAAAATTCGTACGATCTAATTCGTACATTTTAGTACGATTTGCGTATCCCCCAATGACGGTTGGGTTTAGGGGTGGGGTTAGGTGCCACGCCTCCTTTTCAAATTCATACATTTTCTTACGATTGAACTCGTACAAATTCGTACGAATTAGCCACTAAACTGCCAAAACGTACAATACTTACGTTTTCTCGTGAGATCAGGCTGGCACGTCATGATTTTGCCAAGTACGATGCAATCCTGGACTAACAACTATGTTGATCCTGGACATAATTTTTGTTCGAAAATGTAATTCATACCTATTCCCTACCCCTAAACTCACCCATAACTGAATTATTCCCATATTCAGAGAGGAATAATAGTTGCATAACAAGCATGTAGAACTGCATAAACTGTAAGCTTAAACTAAAAAGAAATGGTAAATATGTTCCTTAATTCTGATTGGCTGATTGGAATGTTGCTCCAGGATCAACATAGATGTTAATCCAGGAACATGTCCTACTTGGTGAAATTAGGTTGGTGCACACATACAGCTATTTTTTTAGTTTACCCAATTTACCTATAGTGCTTGTTTTTGAACTGTGGGAGAAGCCGGAGCACCCAGAGAAAATCCATGCCAGCATGGGAAGAGCATGCAAACTCCAAAAACAAACCAGCCGGGACTCGAACCACTGACCTTCTTGCTGTAAGGCGACAGTGCTATCCACAGAGCCACCATGCCACCTAAAATTGACATACATTTCATTCATTCATATTCTTGTCAGCTTTGTCCCTTTATTAATCTGGGGTCACCGCAGCAGAATAAACCGCCAATTTATCCAGCATATGTTTTACGCAGCGGATGCCCTTCCAGCTGCAACCCATCTCTGGGAAACATCCATACACACTCATTCACACTCAAACACTACGGACAATTTAGCTTACCAAATACACCAGTACCGCATGTCTTTGGACTGTGGGGGAAACCAGAGCACCCGGAAGAAACCCACGCGAACACAGGGAGAACATGCAAACTCCACACAGAAAAGCCAACTGACCCAGCTGAAGCTCGAACCAGCGACCTTCTTGCTGTGAGGCGACAACACTACCTACTGCGCCACTGCGTCGCCTTTACATACATTTTATAAATATCATTTTACTACAATAAACAGGTTTATGACAATAAAAGACATCAACAAAATAAACAATTCACAAATAAGACAAAAAAATGTTTTAATATTGGCAGATGTATCTGACTTGCATGAAAGCTGAGACACGCAGTCTCAGACATGCAGTCTCAGACACAATGCATTCAATGGGGCTAGTGACGTCACTGTGAGGGTAGGGTTAGGGGCAAAGTTATGTGTAGTTAAATGCATTGCATGCAGCTCGGCTTGCATCTGCACCAGGTCTGCAGGCAGACCCTTTTCAATATTGTGCCTGTTGCAGCCATGCTATATGGTGGCAAAGTTCCTTGATTCTTATGCTAGAATAAGTGTATATAATTTCTTTCTATGTCAGCCTGGAAAGCAGCAGCTTTTCATTTTTCGCTTTTGTCCTAGTACACTATGTTACTACAAAATGGTCAAGATTGAAATAGGAAAATTATTCGTTAAATTTGTAAATATAAGGTTCGATATGCATTCTGAACGATTTTGAGATATTGAGAAGTTTTGGCATTCCGTATAGCAAACAGTATGTGTGTAACATTGGTTTTTTAAATAAAAAGTCTTAAAATGTAAACATCCCATTATGTAAATAAGTTGTCATTTAATAAGAATGTGTCCATAACTCAGTTTTGATAAAAATGTCAAATAGAAGCTTAAAATTCTAAGGTGACAAATTGGTAACACTTTAGTTTGTCACAATTCACGGTTTTAACAAACCATTAACCAACACCACTAGCTTAATAAACTACTAATTAGCTACTTATTAATAGTTAGCAAGGTAGAAGTTGGGTTTAGGTTGTGGGTAGGATTATGGATGCAGAATAAGAGCACACATTATAACTACTGATGAAATGTTAATATCTTAATAATAGGTAAGTAATAAGCCAGTTGTAGATGGCATAAGTTGTGACCTAAACTAAAGTATTACCAAATTATCAAACTACTCAACAGTCATTTTTGAGCAAGACGCTAATGGTCTATTTCGATTAATTGATCTATGCTTAGCTAAGATGAATGGATTCATAACTGTTTAACTCTAGGATAGTTGTACAATTAATGTTTATTATATAGTGTATAAAGAAGCTCTTAAGACATTGGCCAACTGATGCCATTCCACAGGATATACAGGAAGTGTGTCATGTTATTTAACTATCTGCTTGGCAGCAAAGCTGTACTACTGGCAAATCTACTCATGGTAAAAGAAAGCAATCAAAATATCATAATCAGCTAAACACTGATTTACCATCTTAGCTGAATGACGTATACTCTTGATGACAATCTTCTTAACTGAAGGATTTATAGTTTGCATACTATTACGTTATTGTAAAAATATGTCAATATAACATTTTTTTCAAAACTCCAAACCTAAAATAGTTTTTAAAGGAGTCCAGATCTTCTGCCATCAATTTAAAGATGTAGCTACATGAGCCTTTAGAAACCTGTTTACAAATTATATACACTCATGGTAAAAAAAAATATGCAGAAGAAGATGTCATTTGTTTTGACAAGGAATCTATTTTTCTGGCTGCTAAAGGTCAACATTATGCAGAGGAAGTGTCTGTACATAAATTGCTGCAGGGCTTCATACATCATATGATGAATAAGATCAACGATTATCAATGCGCAAGTCAAACTCACTCAGGAAAGCATCAATTTCTGACACGGTTCCATGCATCATTTAATGAAAAATTATAATCCATGTACACTACTGTTTAAAAATTTGAGCTTGTTGTTTCTGAAAGAAGTTAAAGCAAAACTGCACTTAGTCAAAAATATAGTAAAATAAATGTATAGTAACACTTTACTTGAAGAGGTGTTCATAAGACTTACATAATCACAACATGACACATCATGAGGATTTTATGCATGCTCATGACAACTGTTACCGCTCAGTTATGTCATTTTAAATGCAAAGATGGTATTGTTTGGGGTGTTTTTGTTATAAAACCGTTGCAATACCAAGACAACGTAACTTGTCATAAATCCGTCATAAACATGAGTGTCAGGAGTATATTAGACTTGTGTTATGAGTTTCATAAGTGCCATTAATATTTGTCTTGATGTCAAATACACATGTACACATTGAATCTGTCATTAATACATCATTAAACATTATTATTTAATATTTTATCAGTTTATTATTAAAGTATTCGCCATTTTAATAAGAAATTGAAATTACAAGTCATTAGAAAAGTACTCATGGACTCATGAATAATTATGTTTATGATGGATTTATGACAAGTTATTTGTCTTAGTACTGTCAAGTTGTTATGGCAAAGCCAAAAGCAAGTTAAGATGTATTTGTTTATGTCAGGTTGTCATAAAGACATCTCAAATAATGTCTTCTTTCCATTCAAAATGACATACAGTAGCTGAGAGAATTATTCTTAATGACAGCTGTCATATTCATAAAATCTCATCCATATTCATAACATTTGTCCTGTGATGACTTTAAAGGTGTCATGACAGCCTTACAAACAAGTAAATGTTAACAGATGTATTTACTGTATGTACAAACAACTGCTAATTTACACAAATGTCACGTAAACTACTACAGGTCACTGTCTCTCATTACAAAAAGCACTGTGCATTTCTATGAGCATAAACAACCTTTTACTTTAGGCCACTGATCAATATACTAATTTAAATTTATACAGTTTCTTACCAGCGTCACATTGGTCATTTACGTACTCTTGAGCTAAAATGGCACAAGCCTGTAATGGTCTCCCTAGACCAGACTAGATATAGCAAACCTTCTCTGCACGAGACAGTGATCCCGACGGTGCTCATCTCCCCTGTCACCATGCAATCTGTCATTTAGCTGGCTAGCGGTTAGCCTTTGCCCAATCCATCAGTGACTGTGTGCACTTCAATGTCAACCGGACAACCGGAAAAAAAAAAAAAACATGAGACGTGCTGCTCACAGGGTTGTTTATGTGACACTGAAACCATCTGTCTTCTGGCTTTTGTTAGCTTTAAATTGTTTATGCTTGCATTGACGTGCTGTATTAGTCATATAAAGCATCTGAGCGAAGGCGCTGAGAGAACAGAGACCTTAAAAGGATTCACGGCAGACACGTAAAGTTATTTCATCCTGGCATTTGATGAAATGATAATAAAGCCTAGAAGTGTGGGCAGATTGACTTTTAAGTCAGAATGAATGTGAACTTTGTGCTGACGGTATTGGATTCAAGTGTGAAGGCTCAATGATGGTCAGATGGTAAACCTGACGCACTTGTTGGAAATTTTGAGAAGGGGAGGATTATAAGGTCTTTAGGTTTAGTTTAATAATAAATGAATAAATAAATAAATGAATAAAACACACACACACACACACACACACACACACACACACACACACACACATATATATATATATATATATATATATATATATATATATATATATACACAGTATATATATATATATATATATATATATATATATATATATATATATATATATATATATATATATATATATATATATATATATATATATATATATATGTATATATAATATTTTATTTTGGTAAGAATAAAAGCAGTTTTTAAAAAAAAACTGTTTTTTAAAAAAAAATTTAAAAGCATTTTAAGGTCAAAATAATTAGTCCCTTTAAGCTATGCTATTATTTTTTTGATATTCTACAGAACAAACCATCATTATACAATAACTTGCCTAATTACCCTAACCTGCCTAGTTAACCTAATTAACCTAGTTAAACCTTTAAATGTCACTTTAAGCTGCATAGAAGTGTCTTGAAAAAGATCTAGTAAAATATTATTTACTGTCATCATGGCAAAGATAAAATAAATCAGCTATTCGAAATGAGTTATTAAAACTATTATGTTAAGAAATGTGTTGAAAAAAATATTCTTTTCATTAAACAGAAATTAGGGGAAAAAATAAACAGGGGGAGGCTAATAATTCAGGGGTCTAATAACCCCGACTTCAGCTGTATATATTGAGCATTTATTCACCCTCACATTGTTGTAAATTCATAGTGCTCAAATGCATAAAAGAGCATATTAAATGGGAGTAAAGTTTTTATTTTAATGTTTTAAAATGTGTGTCAAATTATGTGATCATCATTTAGTCTAACAGATACATTTATGTACAAATAAAGCCCAAAATTCACTCTTTTAGACACTTTTAATAAGTACAGATAAGATTAAGTGATCATCATACTAAATTATTTTTGAAATTATTAAAAACTTTATTCATACAAATTGGTAAAAACCTTGTGGTTTAAAAGTAGCTAGGTATAAAGTTTTAAAATGACAGATAGCTAAACCGTGATGCTTAAATAGAAGTCTTTCAATATGTCATCTCATGCTTCTTGTTTTGAATATGCCTAAGAATAGTGTTGTCTCACTTTACTTTAAGGTACAAATTATCACTGTTATTAAACCAAAGACTAAGACTTTCAGATAAATAAACGACTAATTAGTTGCTTATTTAGTAAGCTAGTAGTTGGATTTAGGCATTGGATAGGATTAGGAAGGAATAAAATCATACTTTATAAGTACTAATAAACAGCCAATTTCTTAATTATAGGCAGGCAATATGCGATTAATTGTGGGAATTGGTATTTAAACTAGTTTTATCTTTTTATTTTATTCACATTTTAAATATTTTGTATTTTTCTGCTCACACATTTATTCACAAGCTTACTTGTTTTGGTTACTGAAAACCCATTTTAATATCTATATTATACATTAAATATAAATGTGTACAGCTCATACAATACAATTTAAAGTGATGCATAGATTACACCTTAATACGCTGTATCCTTCTATCTCTCCAACGGTCATACATTCTGGTCCTGTATCTGAGTTTTGAAAAAGTATCTTCAGACCTTATTCCCAGGCTTTTGAAATGGACATTAAATTGAATGTGGAATTAGCATTGTTTGGATGTTCAGACAGGCCCTAGCTATGCCTAAACATCAACAACTCTCCCTTATGTTTGGCATGGTGCTGGCCAAGAGAGTGATTCTAATGGAGTGGAAGTCCACCTCTAAGTTTTTTTTTTTTTTTTATTGGTTAGCTGAAATGGTTTCTGCTCTCAAGCTGGAAAGGTTAAATTTCTCTAGATTTGGCAAACAGAAGATGTATGACAAAATATGGGGCCTCTTCTATAGATGTATTGGTTAATAATGTCTCAGTAAATATTTTTTATATTTTATTTTGTTTCTTATTCCATTAGTCTGGCTAAGATTTTATTGATTTATTTTAATTAATTTATTTATTTCATTATTATTTATTTATTTATTTATTTATTTATTTATTTTTGATGGTGCTGTATAATTGCTGTATTGTTTGCTACTGTTTTGGTACATGTTCTAGTTGGTATCAGGTAATAACACCGAGATAATTTTTTTTTAACATACATGACACACTATTGGGTGTTATGTCTTCATAAAAAATTCTATAAATAAAGTAAAAGCATATATTTATTTATAAATGTGGCATCAGGTTTTCTGTTATTAAAATCAAATGTTGAGAATTTGAGAGCTACATGTGTTTAAGATTTTTAAAAATAATGTAAAAGTAATTGTTTGTAATTATTTGGTCATATACTAGGTTACATGTTCAGCGAGACGAACCATACATGTTTACCAAAAGTACATCCAGCATGTTTTCATTCAAAAAACAAGTAATCTATTTTGACTTTAGTCTTGCATGAACATGCTGCCCTCAAGTGGCCTAGTTGTGTAGTTACCTAATAAAAACATTGTAACCTTTAACCTGCAACTCAAATATAAACAGATTTCATAAGGTGTTTGGCATGACTGCATTCATAAATACTTTCCCACAATCCTTCCTCGCAATCTGAACCTGTTATTTAGTTTAATCTGACTGATCTTGAGCTGTTCTGACTCAAAGCTGTTGTATAAAATGAGCAGTTGTTACTAGTGGGTCAATAAAGACAGACGTGTTATCAGACTGTGTGAAGGAGGTGGTGAAGAGGAACAAAATCTGACTGGATGTGATCAAGAGACAAAGCTGAGTCATTTCTGCCTTGAGGGAGAACAGAGCTCTTTCCTGCTCCTCAAACCTCCATTTTACTGGAATCGCCTCCCTCTATCAATCCTGAGGGGGGGGGGGGGGGGGGGGGGGGGGGGAACTCCTGGAGAAAGACCATCACTGCCCCCTTCTGCTAAAAGAAAAATTTATTACAAGCCTGAGAAATTACCTTTTAAATGTATACTCTCAATCTCTTCCAAGGAAATACTTTTGGAGTTCAACTTTACATCTTCTTAAACAACCCTCCCATTTTCTTATATTACCTATTACTTATAAAGATCCATGACAAATCCTGTTAGAACAAATGCAGACCACATACATTTTGTTTGGAGTGCTGAACATTTATTTATTGGAAGGCCATTCCTGACAGGTAAGAAGAAAAAAAAAAACAAGTCAAAATTATGACTTACTAAGTCGAAACGATAAGATAAATTTAAATTATTACTTTAAAAGTAGAAATTATGAATCATCTTAATTACGATAAATCATAATTGTCATATGACATGGAGTAATGGTCTTCCATATTTATACAGTTGCATATCGGTGTTATTATTTTATTTATTTATTTTGTTACACTCTAAAATTTCCAATACATACAATATACAAAAAAATTATGGGTTAATTTTTTTATTAAATTTATAGTCTGATTTGGACCCAGTAGTTAGACCCAATCGCATATCTGTATTGTTATTTATTCATTTATTTTATTTTGTTAGTTACACTCTAAAATTTCTAGTACATTTAATATACAAAAAATTCTGGGTTATTAAAAAAATTGTTAATTTATAATCTAATTTTGACCCACTGGTTAGACCCAATCACTTTAATGGTCGCATTGTTATTTTTATTTTATTTATTTATTTTGCTACACTCTAACATTTCCAATGAATCCAATATATTAAAAATTCTGTTTTTTTTTTTTTTTTTTTTTTTGATTTATAGTCTGATTTTGACCAAGTGGTTAGACCCAATTGATTGCTGTGCTGTTATTTTTATTTTTTTTATTTATTTATTTATTTAGTTAGTTAGTTAGTTAGTTAGTTAGTTAGTTAGTTAGTTAGTTAGTTAGTTAGTTAGTTAGTTAGTTAGTTAGTTAGTTAGTTAGTTAGTTAGTTAGTTAGTTAGTTAGTTAGTTAGTTACACTTTTTAAAATAAAATGTATAGTCTGATTTTGATCCAGTGGTTACATTTGTCTCTATTTAACTCTAATTTGGATTGACATAACGCAGCATTTTTCAAAGTGTAAAGATTGCAGCCACTTTTTCAACAGCTAATTGTGAAACTTATTACTTCCATGTTGACATGCAGCAACAATTTGCAGTAATTACAACATCAACGCCAACTCTGCTTGACGCCATAAAACAGAATGTAAAGTTGACACAGCAATTACATGTTAAACAGTCAGAAGATTTTTAACACTTCAAAAGGAATTTTGCAGATTAACTAGTTCTGTTCTCCTTTTCTCGAGACATAGTACAAAGAACTTGCTGCACTACTAGACTTTTCCACATACTAACAGAATTTTTGACAAATGACTACAGCTTGCAGCTAAAAGTAATAAATAAAACTGTTAATAAAAGCATTTTAAGAACTAGTAATAACATGGTAAGATATAAAAGGCACACTTATGAGAAATACAGTTGGAATTGGAATGTACAAAGATGCAAAAGTATGATGTAATGTTAATGACAACAGTCAGAAAAATGCTTGCAATGAAAATTAATCTGTAAAATGTGATAATAAAAATAAAAATTAATTTAAGTGTTTTTTTTTTTTGAGGGGGGGGGGGGTCTTTTTTTTTTTTTTTTGCTTAAATGCAAAAACGTTGTTCTACACTGACAAGGATCAAGACAACAGATCAAGTAAGACTTATTAGCCCCCTCTATTTCCTAAATGATGTTGAACAGAGCAAGGAAATTTTCACATTATATCTGTTAAAATTGTTCTTCTAGAGAAAGTCTTATTTGTTTCATTTCAGCTAGAATAAAAGCCGTTTTTACACTTTTAATAAACATCTTAAAGTCAAAATTATTAGCCCCGTTAGCTATATTTGTTTTCGATAGTCAACAGAACAAACCATCGTTATACAATTACTTGCCTAATAACCCCATCCTGCCTAGTTACCCTAATTAACCTAGTTAAGCCTTTAAATGTCATTTTAAGCTGTATAGAAGTGTCTTGAAAAAGATCTAAAATATAATTTACTATCATCATGGCAAAGATAAAATAATTCAGTTATTAGAAATGAGTTATTAAAACTATTATGTTTAGAAATGTGTTGAAAAAACTTCTCTCCATTAAACAGAAATTGGGGAAAAATATTAACTGTGGGGTAATAATTCACGGGGGCTAATAATTCTGACGTCAACTGTTTGTTCAGCAAATATAATTGATACACCTTATGTGCAAATAATTATTTAATTTACAGTTATAAGTCATTTCTTAAGCTGAAAGAAGTAATTGCTTTGTATTTAGTAGACAATAATAATTTAACTACAATAGTTTTAAAAGAGCCAGTCTGTTTTATAACATAAGCTGCTTTATTTGGGGGGCTGTGCATATCAGAATGTATGAATGCAGTAACAAAAACATTTAGACAACAACAAAATTATTAAGGCTTATTTTTGTCATATTATCTAACATCTTACATTTACAAAACCATTATGTACAAAAGATAAACATTTATAGAAGTTTTTTTTTTTTTTTTTTTTTTTTTACCAGGCATTTGCTGTAATATACAGTATACTGTTTTACCTGAACAAAAATGTATCCAAACATTCTCTAATAATGGTTTTCAACACAAATCTAAGATGATAAACGTTACTCAGTGCATACTTAAGGACTGCTGATATCCATGACATGGAAGGTAACCCAACTGCCAAGCTAAAGACGGGTTCACAGAGTCTGCATAGGTGTCCATATGGTTCTGATGACAGGAGACTTTAGTCCCCTCTTGGAATCCAGTGTAATATCCACCGCTGCTTTGGTCGTCCCATTGGTGAACGAAATGTCCGTGACTCAAATGTTCCTGATTGTTGGCTGCACAGTGGCCATAACGTGGTGTTGGTGCCAAATTTGATATGTCTTGGTACACAATCCCAGGAATTTCTGGAGAGGCTGTGAGCTCTGGCTGATGTATGTAGTTCTCAATTGGTTCCTGGAAAGATCCTGCCTTTCTGGGAAGGGAACTTGTCTCTTCTGGTAGCCGGAAACACTCTGTATGGGTGCACTGAGGTGTGTGTGGTTCTGTGGATGAATGTGTTTGTAGATATAAAGATAATGTTGAAATGCGGTGGATGGCACGACGGAGAGTTGCGATCTTGGATAGACGCTTTCCATTCAGGTCATGTTTGAGGACAGTTCGCAATGCGTTGAAGGCCTGGTTGTAATCCAGGATTCGCTTCCGTTCTCTGACATTGGCGGCAGCTCTTCGTGCTTTAGACCTTTTGGGTCGAGTACGTCTTTTCACAGCTTTTGAATCCTCTGTATCACTTGGGCCTGATGACTCTGAACGATGTTTTCCTGGGTGGTTCTTTCCACAGTCTTCATCCTGATCCAAAGGACAATCTTCCAACTCATCTTCTGAAACCTCAGATTCTGTACTGATGCTGTCCAGGCTCATCGTTGTACACTTTGTTGTTGTTGTTGCTGTTGTTTTTTCTCTGCAACTTTCAAAGCTTCAGTTTTAGAGTTAAAAAGTCTTACAAACAGTCAGCTTTGCAAAACATCCACATGTTGAAATCCTTTGCTCACCTTCTAGATCAGATCTGTCAGTCTCTGCGAGGGCGAGGGGGGTTTTTAAAGGCAATTTCTGGATGCATCACGTGAGCAAGCTGCCTATAAGCAAAGGTGTATTCTGTGTTTACAAGTGCCCTCAAGGCAAGTGTAGACATCAGTCAACAAGCTTTGACACACCTCCACAGCAACAGGATCTGAGCTTTCCAACTGTACTGTGCCGAAAACGAGGAATGGCATTTGTGAGTTTGACAGATGTAGCTAACTCAAAGGTCTATAAAAAATGGCTGTTGAATGTTTAGTTTTGACTCTATGGTAATTGACTTTTTGATAATAATAGTGTTTTTTATGGAATCATTTATACTCGCAAACAGCAGAAACAACTCTTAGAGAGATACACCCTTAAAAATAAAGGTTCTTTAATGGCAACTATGGTTTCATTAACTCACATAAAACTTTCCATTGTAACAGTCTCTCAGAATTATAAAATATTCTTCACACCAACAAGAAACATTCTTTTGAGAAGAACTTTTTTTAAACTTTCTTTGAAGCAATTATTTTTATTACATGATCACATATTTTAACAGTATATTCAACACAATCTCACTGCAATTCGCAACCTTTTAATTTAGTGGCTAATTTGTATGAATTCTTACTACCTCAATTATACAATTTAGTACTTTTTGCTCCTCCACCAATGACGGTTGGATTTAGGAGCGAAGTTGTGTGCCACAATTTCTTTTTAAAATTGTCTATTTTCATATGGCCACTAAACTGCCACTAAACTGACAAATACGTAAAGTAGTTAAGTTTTGTTGGAATATTAATTCCATGCATGGTCAATAAAAAAGATCAGGAGAGAGTTTTCTTCAATGTCAAACATATTAGTAATTTATTGGATACAAATGAATAATTCGATTTACAGAATTCTGGTATCCTCAATGCAATGCAAAAGTTACATTCAGGAGGTGCGCAGCCACTTTCATTTCCTGATTCGAGCTTTTACAAGTAGCTGATATTATCAGGTAGAGTTTAGTGGAATTCGTCACTTGTCAATAATTCTCCATTCCTTTATTGGCCGCACCCGTACATACTTCCTCTTTCTCTATGAATTCTCTACACAACATTAAAAGCATAAGACTTCCTCAACTGCAAATATTCTGTGTTCAGCTCAATAAGGCCTTTACATTTCTATCAGTTTCATCTACTTCTGTAAAAATGCTTCATAAGTATGCAAGGCATATCACACTGAACAGAAAAAGTCTGGTTAATATATCAACTTTAAGCAATACAAATACTATAGTTTAATGAAAAGTAAAAAAGACAAAAAGAAAAAAAAAATTCTTATAATGCTTGTTTCCACGTGAGATCAGGTGGGTATATCAGGTTTATTTAAAGCAAACTGTAGTGTGATTTGTCTGTGAGCGTGGATCGTCTGAATCAGATCTGATCTCTGATGTGCACCAAATATGCAGACTTAGACCTCTGAAAAGATGCATTTATTTTCTTCCAAATGAGCCCTTATGCAGTTTTAGTGAAATATGAATGCAACACTAAAGACAACTAAACAAACCAAAAACTAACAAGATGCTTCCAGAAAACACAGAATGCTCAAAGCATCTGTTTTTTCTCTTCATAGTCATATTGTTAAAAAAAAAAAAACTTTAATATAGGCACTAGAAACATGTTTGTGCGTACTTGTTCAACTTCTAAGTTCCATCATGAAAAATGTCAAAAAAGGCATAGAATTTACAGTGTGAATGATAAGCTAACTAAGAACAACTGTATCCCTTTCTTTTTTGGTCCTGACCAATGAACCAAGAAGACTGAACTTCAAATAACTAGTTGCTGCTAGATGCAAACAGGGGCGCCTCCAAGGGGTGGCCTCCACCCCTTTGGCCACCCCAATATAATTTTGCGTTGACATTATTGATTTAAATGAACTCATAAATTCCCAATATTTAGATAAATAAATAAATAAAATGCAGTCACTAAATTATTGTTGGTGTTACTGACGTAGCTCTCCCCCTCTGGTTCAATGCTGGTGAAAGCAAACTGACGCATGCGCGCGAAAAACCATTCCCGCGCGCCTCACGCACTCCTGTGTGAATCCCGGTTGGTTGTTTGCATGCACGCCGACATAATAGGCACCGCTCATGCGCCGTGAAACCGGAGTAACAGCCTTTTGTGCAGAGGTGTCGGCACGCAGCGAGTTTTGAAAGTCGTTTAAAGTTTATATAATATGATGATGATGATGATGATGATGATGTTACTTTCACTAAGCATGCCTTTAAAGCAGAAAGGAGGGATAATGAGTCAGGGAGGTAAGACTTCATAACATGATTTCTCAGCCATGATCTGGTCTAAGACCACAGATAATTCTATAATACATTTTTTGTATTCTTTAGAATTGTCATAATTAATTTTTATGCAAAAGGTTTCTTAAGTGATGTTGGCATATCACTCCAGTTGTTGTTTTCCAGTAATATTTAGGACTGATTTCTGTTATTTATTTAGAAAAATAATTGTATATTAATATTAATTGTATATATTTAGAATAAGTATAAATAAATTGTTATATTTATTGAATAACAAATCTAACAATTCAAGAGAGGTGGGGGTGTATAGGGTGGTTCGCCCAGGGTGTCATTTAAACTAGAACCACCACTACTACCCTCCCCGATCGTCCTTGACAGCACGCACACACCTTCAATAGACAGCAATGGCTATTTAATATTTACCTTAAGCTACAGTATATCAATAGAAGAAGCTGCATTAATAAAATGGTTCAAAAAGCAATATGGATAAATAATATTATTAGTTATAGTGAGTGTGTATAGTAATGCCTTTTGTTCAGTTTGTTCATTTGTTTGGGTAATTAATAAACTCATTATTCTTTCATTCATTTTCTTTTCGGCTTAGTCCCTTTATTAATCCAGGGTCACCACAGCAGAATGAACCGCCAACTTATCTAGCACATTTTTACACAGCGGATGCCGTTCCAGCTGCAACCCATCTCTGGGAATAATAAACTCATTAATCTTCATTAATTTTAGACATGGCATATCTCGTATGATGTACAATAAAGGCACGTTAAAAAAGAAGTTATTTATACAGTATATGAAAAGTGTTTTTAAAATAAACATAGATTTTTATTTGGTTTGCACATGTACTTGCTGAATTATTTCAAAGAATAAATTGCAATATTTCAAGTAGAATTAATTTAATGAATAAAAACTACATTATTTCATTTACCAGAAACAAAAATAAAACATTACACTGAATTCATTTTTTTTTGTGTGCCACCCCAAGATTTGGTGCGGCCTCTTCTGGCCACCCCTAAGAAAATTTTCTGGGGGCGCCACTGGATGCAAAGTCATATGTTGCATGTAATTATGCACAATTTATTGTTATTACAGTACAGTACGGAACATGCATAACTAATAAAAGTCTTTTATAAGTATTGACGGCTCCATGAAGAACCTTTAACCATGAAAAGAATTTTGGAATATGTCATTGTAAGAGTAAAGGACACCAAAAATTATTATTTTAATGACATTATTTACAGCATAACTAGCATTATATTGTGTATAGCATTACCATTGTGTTAAAAACTTACATTAAAAAAACTGCAAGACTGACCTCAAGAAAACCAATCTTCTTTGAAAGAATTTTATGACCGCTAAAGTGTATTTATTATAAAAAGCCCAAAAGGGTTGAGAATTTATTTGAAAATAACAGTTCGGGAGGACAAAATGGTTTTAAAACAAAACAATGAAGTAGAACCAGTACAAAACTTTTACCAGTATAGAAATAAAAGACTTGCATTCTTAATTAAAGCATTGGTCATTCATATCATACAAATGACAACAGAGTAAAAGAATTTCACTCATAGTTTCCCTCCACCTTGATCCAGATAGATCGACTAAAGCCGTGTCTTGGGTGTTGAGAGAAAAATGGGAACATTCATGACAAATTACAGCTTTATCAGATAAGCCTCTTTTGCCAATTTGCCTTTACACCTTTTCTCTGCCAGAGGGATGGAAAAACACTTATCATGTGTCACATAAACTCTATATCTCGGTATGGTCACAATTAGCTGTTGTGTATTAAGCGATTACTGGCCTTCCTGGGCTGCAGCGAGGGACAGTGTAATTTGGTTGTCTACAAAGTCATAAATCTAATGTGCGCTTCCTACAGGGCAAGAACAGACAGTAGCCACCTCACTTCAAAGCTGGGGAAAAGAAACACAGATATTTTACAATTATTACCTGTGATGACTGCGAGTTAAGGGCTTCTGAACTGATGCCTTTTTATTCTCACTCACAAACAGCTTGCGTATCCCATACTTGAACCCTCTAGTGTGTTTTAGCGATCCAAAAAATGTGTTTTGTACTGAAAGTGGACAAAGTTGTGAAATTTTAACTAGTTGACCTCCTTCTATCATTCAGCATTTGATGTTAAAAACGCAATGAAAGTATTTTTCCAACCACCATGTCGTAATGTGGTCTCAAACCTGACATTATTTATTGCAGGAGGAAAAAATCTGCTCTATGCTTTTAAGCTCATCTCTTTTTCTCTAAGAGTCAGGAGACAATACATTCTGCTTGAGGATCAAGATTATGTCAGATCCAGTAGATATGTTGATTATGCAAAGGCAAACTAAAACTAAAAGTATTAATTTTACTAATTATTTATTTAATAGAACTCAGTTTTATTTGTTAGAATAAAACACTGTAAAGAGTTGCAGAATTACACACAATTCATTCATGTTATCCCAATAAAAATCAATGAAATGAACGTAACAAATTTAAGTGGATTGAACATAAAACTCTTAAGTCGTCGCAAAAAAATCTCAAGAATTTTGTTGCATCAGCTTATTTTAAATAAGTTGTTTAAACAAGCAGCGACATATTTTTTTTAATCTATGTACCATATTGTGATGTTATTATTGTATGAGACTATATCAAAAATAAGGAGTGTATTTTAATAGTCTAGGACAGGGGTGTCCAAACTCAATCTTGGAGGGCCAGTGTCCTAGAGAGTTTATCTCCAACTCACTTCAACACACCTGCCAGGAAGTTAAGTTACCTAAGAGCTTGATTAGCTGGTTTAGGTGTATTTGATTAGAGTTGGAGCTAAACTCTCCTGGACACCGGCTCTCCGGGACCGAGTTTGGACAGCCCTGGTCTAGGAGTATTTATTACTCAAACTAATAAATAAATATGCCAGCATTTTCCAACAAAATTAACATTAAATGAAAGATCGAGTTAAATAAAAAATAAAATAAAAAAACAAGAGACGAAATTCCTCAAATAAATCAAGTGAAAAACAAAAGTTATGTAGGCCCAGTAAAAATGAAGGGGGAAAACATGAATCTAAACTATAGGATATGGGTAAACATTCACATGTTCAATTTCCAGAAGTCTTTTTTTTTTTTGTCTTTGCAGAATTGCATCTACCACAAAACTATGGGCCATGAAAGAAGATATGTTAAAGAAAGTATAACCAAATAAACAAACAGTTTGCTTCTAACTGACTCCCATTGTATTTTTATCCAGGCAATTGAAATTATTGGGGACTAAAGCAATTTGTATTTGAACACCCTTCAATATATATATATATATTTATTTATTTATTAATTTTTTATTGCACAGAATAAAAATAAACCTGCATACAGGTTTAAAGCAGGATTAGAGAGTAAACCAAAAATTTTCTTTATTTTGAGTGGACAATCTAATCTAATAAGCCACAGTCAGCTCAGAAAGCCACTAGACAGACCCACCATCATGTCATAATGGCAAAAGTGTAACATCTTCTCTTGGGGCTGTTTTTCAAGTACCAGGCCTCCAGTCAAACCAGTGGCTCAAGAGTGCTTTCTAGCAACTAAGATCATATCATCAATGGGCGGTGGTGCAATAACCTTTAAACAAAGAATGAGACACCGTTTTAGACATTGCTTCCTTCCTGTCCAGTTTTAACTGCCTAGTAATGACTAGAGCAATCTAAGTTTAGCTGTCCGACTGTTATTTAACACAATCAATATATTATTTCAAATTGAAACAAAACTGCCAAGTCAGTTTTCAAAGCACCTTTGATATAACACAATATCATTCAAGGCACTGTTAGCTGGACAATGTCTATTCAAACTTTTACAAAGACAGGCATAAAAAAGCCAGCATACTGTTTCTAATAATTCTTCCAAGCCATTGAGATGAAATCTCCGTTTTGCATCTCCTAATGTAAAATAAGTATTTCTAAAGTAATTATTTATCTAGTGCAAATCCTGACCATATGAATTGTTTAGATCAAGATTAGTTAGTATATTGTTAACAAGTTTAACGCACCAAAATTTTTAAAACCACTAGCAGGCAGTGCAAACTTCATAACTGAAAATAATACCTCCAAGAAAAATAGTTGTCACTTTCAATCATTTTCGATTATTCAAGCTACTACAACCACCAAACTTAGGTCAGACCTTTAGTTCTAACTCGGGATGTTACAGTATATCTTGGATATCCAATAAATTATGCCCAATAAAATCATAAAGCTTCTATTCTATCTAATATTTCCAAACCTTTAGTTTAATTTAAGCTTCATTTTTGACATTTCAAAACATGACAGTGACATTTTAAAACTGCTAACATGTAAAAACATGATAGCAAAGCTGTAAAACATGCTACCAATGTACTAAAAATATTCATGCAACTAAAACGTGTTAGAAACTATGCTAGTAGCTTAATAAAAAAATGGAAGTAACTTAATATCAACTTTGCTAACATACCAAAACATGGGCAATGCCTATTTAACCTTCTACAAAGACACATAAACAGGCTAAAATACTTCTTCAAATAATTCTTCTTCCAAGATAAATAATTGTGACCTTCATTTGTTTTAGAGCATTCAAGGTACAACCACCAAATTTAGGTCCGACCTTCAGACTGTTCTAACTCAGAATGTTAGTATACATCTTGGATTTCCTATACATTATGCCCAAGAAACTCATAAAGCTTCCATTCTATCCAACATTTCCACACCTTCAGATTAACTTAAGTGTCAAATTTTTACATTTCAAAACATGATGGTGAGATTATAAAAATGCAAATGTGTTAAAACATGATAGCAAAGATGTAAAGTTTGCTACCAATTTTACTAAAAATATTCAGGGAACAATCTAAAATATGCTAGCAATGTTAAAACATGTCATTAAGATGCTAGCAATGACCTAAATACTACAAACAACATTTTAAAGCATGCTAGAAAAATGTAAGTAATGTGCTAAAACATGCTAGTAATAAGAAATTCCAACATTCTAGAAACATAATCATAACATACTAGTAACCATTATTCGCTAACAACATTTTAAGCACATTCTAAGCATGTAAGCACAATTTTAATAAAGCCTATGCTATCAAAGCACATGTTTACAACATGCGAAAACATCCAATTAAAATGTTAACATGCCAGCAACACAGTAAAACATGCTAGCACCATTTGAAAGCATGCTTGTAATGTTCATATATACATTATAGAAACATGTTAGGCCTACTAATGTTGAAAACTACTTGCTAGTACTCAAGTACTAAAACATGCTAGAAACCATGCTAGTAGCTTAATAAACCATTCAGATTAATTTAAGCCTCATTCTTGACATTTCAAAACAAGATAGTGACATTATAAAAATGCTAACATGTAAAAACATGATAGCAAAGTTGTAAAATGTTCTACCAATGTACTAAATATATTCAGACAACATTCTAAAATATGCTAGCAATGATAAAACATGTAATTAAGATGATAAAAAATAAACTAAATATTATAAACATTTTATAACATGCTAGAAAAATGCCAGTAATGTGCTAAACATGGTCGTATTAAGAAATTCCAACATTCTAAAAAGTGTTAGAAACATAATCATAACATACTAGTTACTATTTGCATTGCTAACAATATTTTAAAACATGGAGCATGTAAGCACAATGTTAAAATAGGCTATGATATCAACGTACATGCTTACAACATGCTAAAACATCCAGCAACCAGAGATGTATAAAGTACTAGAGACTCAGACTTAAGTAAAAGTACAAGTGCTCTATCAAAAAAGTGACTTAAGTAGAAGTTGAAATGTTCTTTAAGCACCATACTTAAGTGGAAGTACTAAAGTATTCAGTAGTTTATTTCAAAATTTACTACTCAAGTACTGAAAGTAATAATACAAGTATTGTGTAATGTAGTTATTAAAGAAAGCAGTCAAAAGACATATTGTTTTGCTTATTTTAAATACCTTTTTTTAGGGGGGGGGCGGCTCGTGAATAAGCTAAATAAAAAGAATCATAGTTTACGATTTATATGAACTAGGAGAACGTTTTTCTCTCACGCTTGAACCACAGATCTGAAAGATTATATCAGCTTTAACACACCTTTCAAAGTTGTGTGTCACAAAAACACTCCGTAATCCACTCAAAACTCGATTAAAACGCATTTTCGGATAGCAAATTACCAGTTGTAAATGCTGTAAATGGACGTTTTAAACATTCTACAGAAAAACACTGGTCGCTATGGTGCCCTCCAAGCAGCAGCCAAGAAAAAGGTCTATAATTGTAACAAGTAATGTAATGTAATGTGTATTTATATAGCGCATTTAAGTAGGGGTGTGAATCTACACTGATCTCACAGTGTGGTTCGGTACGATTATCATGTCATCGATTCAGTTCAATTCGATATCTCGGTGCATCGACGTTCCATTCATACATAATTAGATTTTTTTTCACAACACAAGAATTTTTTTATTAAAACCTATAAATATATTTATATACTATTTGCCAGAGATGGCAAAAGTACACGCATCCTTTACTTAAAAAGAAGTACAGATACTCACATTTAAAACGACTCTGGTAAAAGTAAAAGTACTGAATAAACTTTTGTACTCAAGTAAAGAAGTACAGCCTCAAAAATGTAAAAAAGTAAAAAAGTAAAAAGTACCCGCTTCAACCACAGTCCAAAAACATGTGGTGTAGGGGAATAATAGGTAACTAAATTGGCAGTAGTGTATACGTGTGTTTGTAAATGTGAGTGTGTATGGTTATTTCCCTGTACTGGGTTGCAGCTGGAAGGCTAACAACATTGCTTAAAAAGGCGGCCCATGTATCATCATCCTGACACAAACTCACAGCGTTCAGCATGTAGTTTTTTACCAGCTGTTAGATCAAAAAACAGCTGCCATTCATGTTGATACATTGTAAAAAATAATTCTGTAGACCTGTCTATCTTTATAAATAATGTCTTACATTTTACACTGAATTCTGTCCAAAAAATATTGCTTTTTTTTTCTTTTGCTAAAAAAATTCTTATCAAATTTGACGGCAAACTTTTTTTTTTTTTTTTTTTTTTTTTTGCATTAGCCTAAAGCTGCTTATTTCTTCAAAGAGCAGCTATTATACATGACCTGCTATTTTAGTGTTTTTTTTTTCAGGTGTTGTGGTTGTTTTATTTAATAAAATAAACATTAATTCTTTTACAGTTTTCCTGAGTCTCTTTGGTCCATTTCTCAGATAAGAATGGAAATCCTCAAAACTACCTGTTTAATCTTCAAATCATTGTGCCTTGTGCACATCAGAAAAGCAGTTTCTCATTTTGAACAAGTTGCAAATGCTTCCATGCAAATGGTTATGTGCAATTCTCTGATGTTTCCTATATTTTCAATTGCTGAAGTCATGTTGATCAAAATATATGATTTTGGCCTCTGTTGAATAGTCTCATTCCCTACATATTTTAATTGTTTGTTCATGGCACAAGTCTTTACATGCAAAATGGTAAAGTAGAATTTTGATCTAAATCTGTGTACAATTAGTACATTTCTCCCAGGTAAATGTTGACTTTTTTAATAAACATCTAAAAGAAGGTTGTCCTATGTTCACATTTTTTCTTTTGCTTTTTTCTTTGTGCTATGCAGTGCTGTCTTTTCCTATCTGTAACACAATGACATGATCTGTCAACAAATTACTGTACAAACAGCCAAAAAATATTGCCATAGTTTAGATCAGAACAGCCCACCAGAGTACAATGATATTGACAACATAAAGTGATTTGACTGTCTTATCCATACACAATGACAGATGGACTTGTCATCCTGAAGCCACTGACATGTTCATCAACACAGAAATTTCCCTTTGAGAGATGGATTTTGGGCAGGAGACCGGCTTACCTTGCAGGTAATCTGTGGTTGTTTGCTAATTATATGTTGTTTTGAGAGATGCACTTAGGCCTACTGTTTTGCAAATTTCAATTTTGATCTGGGAATTGTGCCAAAGTGACTGAGAAAAACTGTAATACATTTATTCTATGCTAAAAGCAACATATACAGGCGTGAATACAACCTACAAAACATGTGCATGATATTTCACATGATAAATTCAGGATCTTTTGCATTATATTTTTATTATCATAAATTGCCCATATAGATACTTTTGTTGTTGTAAAATATTTAGCAAAAAATTATTAATTAAAGACAACAGTATAGACCTATTTAAAATCAGATGGTCAAACGACAAATCAATAATAACTGAAAAACAGCAAAAATTATGTATCAGGAAATATGAACTTATCAGAAATAAATCGGAAATAAATCGCAATGCATACATTTTCAAGTATCTGATTGTTTTATTACTAAATGTACAAATCTTACAAAAAAAAGCACTATTTTTCGCGGTTTTAGATTGAAATCCCATGCAGTATGAACGAAAGGTGAAAGGCATTTAAACGGCATGTTTTTGAACTGGAATGCGTCTCTCTTGTTTACGTTTACTTGTTTACTGTGATCCGATGGAGCAAAGGGTGTCTTATTACTCTGTAAACAGGGCAGCATCAGTCATGTTAAGTTTGCCGACTCTCCCTCTCTCTGCGTAGTCATCCTAGCCTTTCTCATTGTAATCTTCATAAACCAGCCCACGTGCGGTGCGCGATAGCCTTAAATGAGGAAAAATAGTGCGCAATGAGGAAAAATAGACTGAATGCATCAAAAAGCCGCTCTTATTTTTGCGCAATGATAAGTAATAATATAGATCGCGCCACCAAACACACGAAAATGAAAGTAACGAGAGTGGTTTCAAAAATGTGAGTAGAAAAGTAAGTAGGAGTAAAAAGTTTTCAAAAAAATAAGTAGTGGAGAAAAGTACTGACACCAGAAAAATCTACTTAAGCACAGTAACAAAGTATTTTTCCTTCATTACTTCCCATCTCTGCTATTTGCAATACAATTTTGTTCTTTAATGCAGCAGTAGATTTATGAACTGTTCCCCTAATTTGACCTGCTCAAAGAAAACACTCTTTCTGAATGTATCAAACAAAACTCCAACCCATGCACAGAAGACAACATGAGCATTAATGGCAAATAAACTAATGTAAATATTATCCCGCTTGCTTTTTGAGCGCTGATAAGCGAGGTCGTACACCCCTATGATTGGTTATTGTCTTCACCTGCTCAACAGAAAGGGCTGCGTTCGGCTTTAGAAATGAAAGCGAAATTCATCAAAAATAGGTACTGAAGTAAAAGTGGAAGTAGGAGAAAAAACAATACTCCAGTAGAGTACAGATACAGCCTTTTAGTACTTAAGTACAGTAGTGAAGTAGTTCTACTTCGTTACTATACATCTCTGCCAGCAACATACGTTAACATTTCAGCAACACAGTAAAACATGCTAGCACCATTTAAAACAGGGGTCTCAAACTCAATTTACCTGGGGGCCGCAGGAGGCAAAGGCTGGGCCGCATAAGGGATTTCACAAAAAAAAGTCCTCAAATGTCATTATTAACAGTTTTAATTATTTCTTCTGAACATGAAGTGTCCTGAACATTAATAGAACATTGAGTGAAGATTATGAACAGTTCTTCTGAACATGGCATCTTTTGCCTACTCCTTGCTGCCAGAGACTTGACAGCGCTTCTTCTCACAAATCTGAACCACATTTGGCTTTAGAGCGGAAGCAGTTGAGACCCTCAGTATGGCTTGAAGATGATCATCATTAAGTCTAGACCTGTACTTTGAGTTATTGAAGTCCTAGGGAAAAAAGTGGGGGAACTCACTCAAAACTTCATTCCCTCACCTAAAACAAAGGCGTATATATGTATAAATAAAACAACCCCACCCCACTCCAGTCACATCAGTCTGTACCAGTCTGTATCTACCTATAATATCAATATATATAAGATGCAGGGCAGGCACGTGCACACATAGGGCTCAACCTGTGCATAGCACATGTCCTTTTTAGTCTTGCATAGAAAGTGCCCTTCCAAAATGAACAAAAGTGCCCCCGCGACGCGACACACCCTCGGTCCCCCCCTTCAGTAGGCGCACGATAACACCGCTCTTGAGTACGCGCGCGACAACACAGCTGATCAGAACGCGCGCGACAACGCGCATTGAGTGACAAGCGCACTGTGTACGGATAGAATCAGCTCTCTCTCCCCGCTCCGCTGATTCTGTCAGAGTACAGCGGTCGGCGCGGGCCACAAAATATTGCACTGAGGGCCGCAAATGGCCCGCGGGCCGCGAGTTTGAGACCCCTGATTTAAAACCATGCTAGTACTGGTAAAAACCATTGTTAATCATGCTACTAAGGTTGAAAATTACTTGCTAGTAGGCTACTAAAGTACTAAAACATGGTAGAAACCGTCCTAGTAGCTTAATAAAACATGTAACTTACTATCAACTTGGCTAACATTCCAAAACATGTTAAAAACATGCCAGCAGCAATATGTAAAAAAAAAACATGGTGGTAATGTATATAGCAAAATTATAAAATAAGTAATGTGCTAAAACATTTTAGCAATATACTACAATACATAACCACCCAGGAACATTTTAACAACTACACAGAATAGCACAGATGTCATACAAACAGATAACCTGAAAATCTTAAAAACTTCAAGAGAAGAAATTCAAGATTCCTTCAAACTTCAAATGTTCTGGTCAGATTTGTTTGAGCCCGTATCAAATTTTAAATATCAACTTCCTCACCACAAAAGAAAATATTCATATTCATATTAACAAATCTCTTCTCAATTGCTGCTAGTACGGCATGCCAATCCTTTGATATGTGTGACATGTTTTGACCGACAGACGTGTTGACTTGATGTCCCTCATGGGCGTGGGGTGTTTTCCAGATCTGCAGTGAAAGGCAAATCAGTTTTTTTGTTAGCGGAAAAATATAGTTGCTTAAGTGGGAATTACAACATCCTCTTCCTTTTCTTGTTCTGCAATTATAATCCAAAATGCAGGTTTGTTTAAACACAGGGCTGTGGATTGTGTCATAGAGTATTTGCTCTATAATTTGAAATTAGTTGTAAAACGCCACAACCTTTGCATGCTAATTACAGGCTGCTTTGGGATTTTACACTCAAACGGGAATCAAAATCAATGAGACTGTGAATGCTGACCTAATGAACGCAACAATCCCCAAAAGCGACACTCTTCGATAAAAACAACACACCAAGGCAAGTAAAGACAAAAGGCAGAATTACCACATCCAGACAGAGTAGAGCGTGGGAATGTCAGTTTAAGTGTTTTTGCTGCTTTTTCCCAATGTCACGAGAGAAAGAAATTAGGGGTCATGAACACGGAAAGGAGAGGCTGGTGTACTTGGTAATTGAGGGGTTTGTTTAAAAGGTTTGGGAACTAAAAACAACAGGATTTTTTTCTCTTTTATCAATCTAATGAAAGGGATGTTGAACAATATCTAAAATATTTATTGAATTAAAAAAAACTAAACTACCATCACTGTCAAATTTTTCACTCAATATCTAAACTGTCAAAGAGTTGTTTATAATGGTAGCCACTTTGAACCATGATGGCCGTGTCAAAGGTTAAAGAGCACCCTTAAGCTGGACACTTAACCTCAACTGCCCCTCAAAACACTGATAAAGGTTTCCCAGCTCATCAAATCCATTATTAGCAAAACGGGTTGTGTTACTTTGTGGTTATACGGAGGAACTGTGGACTTGCAATTTTACGAATGAACCGATCAACCTTTTTTGAGTTGAGCAATGTAATAGGACATCTTGGAGTGCCTGCTTCATCATGCCCAAGGGTTCTAGTTCCAAGTTTCTACAAATAAATGAATATTGATATGTTTAAAGAACTGCCATGTGTATTTTTATGCATTTGGCTTCTTTGTGCAACTGATGTATGTCCATTAGAGTTTTTTTATAAATCGCAATCTTAATATGCAGTTTGAAGGGTAAGGGAAGCTAGCTGATGTATTATCAGGAGCCACATTTGTTTTTGTTTGACTCTATATATTGAGTCTTCTATTTTTTGGCAACTTAATTGTTTTATGTTCAATCCACTTCAATTTGTAAAAAAAAATCATAAGTTAACTTAATTCCTTCATGTTGTTTCAACACAATTAAATTGTGTGAATCCGCTCATTGTTACAGTGTAGAATTAAATTTGAACGTAGAGAAGAAAAATTCATTTAAGGCTCATGAAACTCCTCTTTTTTTTTTAGTTCAAGCCTACCTCAGAATTTTTATAATAATTAAATGAATGAATATACACATAAACACAGTTTGTTATATAATTATAAAGATAATCATATTTATATAAACACTATAAATTAGGAGGACTTCTCTCCTTCTAAATCCCTGGGTCTGAACGTGGACACAGTGGATAGCAGTGCAGCAGCTCTCTTGCCCTATCTATTTCAACCATTAACCCTGCTCGTAATCTGCATGATTTTAAACATAGGCGAACAGATCAGCACAGATAGGCGATGTGTCTGAATAGTAACAAACTTAACTGATAAAAGACAAAGCCTGCCATTCTCTAAATCTTGTACAACTCTCTTGACAAAAATGCTTGCTACACACAAACAGCTTTGCTGTATCGGCTCTGACAGCATCACAGGGAAAACCCTGCAACAAACCCTGTGGATCATGGAACCAAACACATATGACCCTTAATTAACAGCTAAATACTGTGTGCCGTGTGTGCCGCAATCTCACACCTTGGCAGGTCTGTCTTTGAAAAGTCTTCTCATAGGATAAGAAAACGGACATGTCATCTCTGGACAGGCAGATCGGTGCTACATCACAAATTTCGATCCGTCCCAAAAATGATTTCAAACCCGGAAGATGAAATTAGCTGACAAATGCTCAAAATTATCCAGTTTTATCCACAGTTAAAACTGACAGGTGCTAATGCTTAAGTACTTAAGGCTTCTTGAATCTTTAAAATCATATTGGCATTCATCTTAACAAGTGCATCAGGTCCTATGTTAACTGACATTTAACCCTTTATAGGGAACTCATTGAAATACTCAACTGCATAAGACCTGGGGTATTATTTCTAATAGTGTTCGCACAAAGTAGGATGGAAATGCGCGTTCCACACAAAAAATTGTAATCTATAAAATACAAACTTGACAGGACATGCACATCTGTAAGTAATCTCGAAGAAACCATAATTAACTTAGTTAACTTAGTAGAGTTACTTTAACCACTTTAAAGGTCCGATAATATTAAAATAAAGGTTTTTTTAGATGTTAGTATCAGTATTGTGCCTTTTTAAGATATCTATTAGCTAGTGTGTTCCAAGACAGTGACAACATTCATGTTTAAAAGACATAAAACTGATATCAACATGCAAAGCTTGCAGTTTGTTACTTCCACCTAAATGGATTTTATTCACGTCAACCCATACTACAGTTCTCATCCCATTATATAATAACCAATCAAATGCTAACTAGTATCTGATAGACCCCACCCCCTTTAAGATGCTTCTCGTTTGCTTTTCATTTGATGCACTTGAGTTCAACCACTCTCACTGGTAAAGCGGTAATAAAATAAAACCATAATTATGAACCATAATCATTAATAGAAAAAAATAATTTATTCTGGTGTACATTTATTTTGGGAAGGTTTCTACACAGATTTTTAAAAATCAGACACCTGGAGTGTAAAGTAATAATAATATTAATAATTCCTTACATTTATATAGCGTTTATCTGGGCACTCAAAATGCTTTACACACAAAAAGTGTCTCATCCACCACCAATGTGCAGCATCCGCCTGGATCACGCGACGGCAGCCATTTTGCGCCAGACCGCACACCACACACCAGCTGATTGGTGGAGAGGACACAGTGATGAAGCCAATTGGAATATGGGGATGGTTAGGAGGCCATGATGGACAGAGGCCAGTGGGCAGATTTGGCCAGGATGCCAGGGTTAAACCCCTACTCTTTTCGAAGGATCCTGGGATTTTTAACGACCACAGAGAGCCGGACCTCGGTTTAACGTCTCATCTGAAAGACGGGTGTAGAATAGTAGTAGAATAATCAATGTCAGTGAAGTCACCATATATATGGTTCTCCACCCAATAAATGGTTATAGAGAGTTATGTGTTTAATTAAATTGACCAGATTTAAAAAACAGACCATTTAGAATTTCACAAGCTGTGTAGTCCACAAGATAAATATGCGTTTCATTTTCTCTAGCACCTTGACTTTATATGAAGTCAGTTGTTCCACTCCATGACTCTCTGCAAACCACAAGTAGCAATGTGTGATTAATTTGTAATGGAAACCTTTACACACTTGAATCACCTACTGCCCCAGACTAAGTGATGTAGTTCAACACATAAACAGTGATGATTTACAAGAAGGGCTGGCAGATTAATTGTCTTGTACTGAGAACTTCAAGCATGCTTTTAAACCCCTCCCAGCCCAGTCTTATTTTTGACGAATGGGAAGACACTAGTAATTATCAGTCGCCATGTATAAATCAAGGTCCTTTTAGATAGCTGTGCCCTCGCTGAGAGAACTAGAGATGGCCTGGCCATAACTGTGAATTGTCTAAAGATTTGTAAATCTTGAGTCTGAGGTTAGATAATGAGAAGCTGCTTTCTGGCAGTTATTAGAAGACAGTGACACAATTATTTAGATACATGCTTTTAAAGGGGTGGTGAGGCTTGAGAAGTATGCAGGGAAATTAGAGGTCCACGTGGAAAACATGAATTCGTTACAACATTCTTTGGAACATTTTTCAGCTCTATGTCACAGTAAGGGTACCAGCCGCTGTAGATTTAATGACAGTGATAGCATATTTTGATTTTTTTCACAATTGTTAATATACAGTAAGGAAAACTTTATGAAATTATTGAGTTAACTGAATAAAACTTAAAAACAGAGAAAAGCAGAAATTAATCAAAACGACATTTTTTTTCAGTGCACTCTCAGTCATAATAGCAGTGAATAGCATTCAGCATTAAGTTTTTTTTTTTAAATTACAGTATCAAAAAAGGTCTTATGTATCAAACGTTATATATATTACAAGCATTCCGGGGATTTATATTGACATTTAGTACATTTCGTCATTTAGCAGATGCTTTTGTCCAAAGCTACTTACAATTGAGGAGGTATTCAGCAATTCAACAAAACAAGGAAATACACACAAGGGGCTCTAACATACACATGGTGCAATAAGATGCAAGATGTGTATGGTGCAGTTTGTTGCTATTTTCAGACCAGTGCAGCTCTAGTTTTCACGTTTTTGGCCACGTTGTGGCCACGTTCTGTTTAACTGTTTTCTCACTAGTGAAACGTTCAGGTTTTTCACTGACAGAGTCTGCCATGTAAATAGCAAATGTGCGCGACGCAACTGACTTTTAAAGGTAATGGGAGATGAGACTCTGATTGGATTAATTCACCATATGCTCAAATCACACCCACAACTCGTTAAAAGAATAAGCTTAACTCTATAAGACCATGTGCCTGGGCAGATCTTATTTTTACGTCCTTTAAATAGCAAAAGTGAATTCGAACAAGCCCTTAATGCCTATGTGCCATACGCTTTAGACTCTGCACCTAGATCTTTAAAATACAGTTCAAGAAGAGCTAGTTATACAAAGGAACTGTTTGTGCTCAAGATTAAGTGCTAGAGTTAGGAGGGGGAGTGTGTTTTTTATTTTATTTGTTTGTTTTTAGAGAGACAGAGAGAGAGAGAAGAGTGTTTCTACAGGTGGTTTGTCGCCTGTGTAAAGCACACTTCATAAATTGATTTTTAAATGTTTTTTAATATGGAGTGATTGTAAGAATGTGTCTAGTGCAAAAGTGCAAGAACTGGTGCAAGTGTCAGTTATTGTGTCAGAGAGATAAAAGTGTGTGTGTTTTCTACAGGTGGTTTGTCAAGCCCACTCAGCTGTGTGAGGAGTTTGGTGAAGAACAAACAATTTGTTGCTCAAAAACCTGTTATTCTTTTTACATGACATTCTTGGCAAAGTACACAAGTGAACTATTTTTGCTCAATCAAAATGTTTAAACAAATTGCACTAGATGTATACATGCAGTTCCTTCACTGAATTGAAGCCCTCCAGACAGAATTGAAAGTCAGATATATTCAATGATCTTAATAATCTGTTGCGTTTCTGACAAACTCAACATAGCTTTTTATATTTACCTTTCAGATGGATGGTGTTATTTTAAATTGCATTTGCAATCTTGACTTCTGACAACTTGTTTGTTTGATCTACGGCAAATCAGCATGAACTGCCACACTAATACAAACTAGTCTCAGAAATATGCAAACGGTCTAGGTCAGGGTTTTTATTAAATAAATGTTGGATCAATTAAACAATCCAATGCATGTTCAATAAAAAAGGTCAGAAGAGAGTTTTCTTCAATGTCAAACATATAAGTAATGTATTGGATACAAATGAATAATTCGATTCACAGAATTCTGGTATCCTCAATGCAATGCAAAAATTACAGCGCAACAAACTTCATTTCCTGATTCACGCTTTTATAACTAGCTGATATTCGTCACTTGTCAATCATTTTCCATTCCTCTATTGGCCGCACCCATACATACGTCCTCTTTTTCTACAAATTCTCTGCACAACATTAAAAGCATAAGACTTCCTCAACTGCAAATATTCTGTGCTCACAGGAAGTTTCACTGCAGAGCTCAAGTTAATTTTAGACAATCAGCTTCGTCTAATTCTGCAAAAATGCTTCATTATTATGCAAAACATATCACACTCAACAGTAGAAGTTAATATATATCACTTTTAAGCAATACAAACACAATGGTTTAATTAATGAAAAGAAAAAGAGACAAAAATAACAAAAAATATATTTCTTTTCACAACATAATTTTACATTTTGGTTTGTTTTTCCACAACACCCTGCTGTATACTCACAAAATATATGACAAGTGCTGCATGGAACCATTTGTTTGGTACTATTGCATCTCTGATTTTTTCAACACATCGCATTAATACAGGGGTGGGAAACGTCTGGCCTCCGGGCTGTATGCGGCCCGCGAGAGGATTTGATCCAGCCCCATTCGTCAATTCAAAATCACCCCTCAGGAAATAAATAAATAAATTTCTGTTGTAGAAAGTGACAGTTGTACACATTTGTTGCTCTGCAAAGCTCAGTTTCACATGAAAATGACTAAAAGCATTTGCTGTAATGTAACGTTTGCAGCACAGGATGTGCATCATTCATTGATGTACGTTCGAATCATTCATATTTTTAATAGCGCGAACGACCGCATGGCATGCTTCTGTGTGTGTGCGCGCTTAGCCTCAGAGACGAGCAGAACACACACACATCTAACGCCATCTTAATGTGAGCGCTTTAATGGTCAAATACATGCACACTTGTGTCAGAGCGCGGTGTTTAGTGATTATTCATATTAACCCTCATTTGTGTAACTAACAAACAAGTTGAGAATCAAAAGACACGTGAAAAAGAAACCATATCAGAGTTTCTATTCTTAAAGTGATAGTGCACAATATTCCTGCTGCTGCCTGTTTTTATTATTAATCAAACAAGAGGAGAAAATCCCTCACTGCTCTTGACTGAAGGACTTTTGTAGCTGAAGTTTTTTTCTTACAGTGAAGATGCTTAAAGCACAGTTTGTTTCATATTTTTATTCTATTGTATTTCTCTTTCCTTATTTACAGGGAGGAAATGAATTATAAGCGACCCTTTCCCCCCAATTTCTGTTTAATGGAAAGATTTATTTTCAACCCATTTCTAAACATAACAGATTTAATTTCATTAAGTCATTTCTAATAACTGATTTCAAGAGTTCACACTTAGCTGATGATTGATTATAAGCAAGTTTGGCATGCTGTCCCGGGAGAGAGCCCTGAGCTCGAAGGTTCTTGAGCCCTGGGCTCCCTCCTGTTTGGAGGTAGAGAGGGGAGCCTCGAGCTCAGGTAGATCTCGACAACTCCCCTTTTTATAATAGCTAAAGAAAAGATTGAAGGCTATTAAAAGATATGCTGCATTATTAGATTACCTGTATTGAAATTTAGATTTAACGATTAACTTGTTGTACATGTTTTTGGAATGTGGGAGGAAACCGGAGAACCCTGGGAAAACCCACGCAAGCACGGGAAGAACATGCAAACTACACACAGAAACGACCACCGGCCTGTTAAGGAACTAGAACCGGTGACGTTCTTGCTGTGAGGCGACAGTGCTAGTCACTGAGCCACCGTGCTGCCCTATGGAGGGAAAGGTGAAAAGGTAGGGGTGGAAGGGGGGATTCTTCAAATCGAAGATGACTGTAGTGAGAAAACCCTGGCTCTTTATAGTGGTTAGGAATGGCCTGATTGGTGGATCAAGCATGCTAATGCAGAACCAGCCGTGTTCAATCATAATCACGTGCTCCTCTCGAAATTAGTTTATGAATAAACTTCACTTCTTTTATCTTTGCTATGATGACAGTACATTTATATTTTACTAGATATTTTTCAAGATACAAGTAATCAGCTTAAAGTGACATTCAAAGGCTTAATTAGTGTAATTAGGCAAGTCATTGTATAACTGTAGTTTATTCTGCAGACAATCAAAAATATATATTGCTCAAGAGGGCTAATAATATTGACCTTAAAATAGGTATCAAAATATTAAAAACTGCTTTTATTCAAGTTGAAACAAAACAAATAAGCCTTTATCCAGAAGAAAAAACATTATAGGAAATACTGTGAAAAAATCCTCTGTTAAACATCATTTGGGAAATATTTATATATAAAAAACTAAATTCACAGGAGAGTGAATAATTTTCATAACTTCAGCTGATAATCATTTTAAATAATCCTGATTACGATTATGACCAAAATAATTGCGATTATGATTTTTCCCATAATCGAGCAGCCCTATAATTCAGTATGGCCCCTAAACGATGTTACAAAAATGTAAATGGCCCTTGACAGAAAAAAAGGTTCCCCACCCCTGCATTAATAGAAACCGAAACAGCAAATTTCATAATTCTTAATATCAATGCAAAAACTAACAGCCAACTATACACAATATGAATTTGTGTAAAGCTTATTTGCCAATGCATGAGCCATTTTAAATTATTTCATTTAAAACAATAACAAAATAACAAAATACACAATCAGTCCTTTTGGCAAGATATCATTTTCATACAACAAAAGGCTGAGCACGACTTCTTAACTGAAGTATGTTTTGATGGGATATTCTATTCATTTAGGGGAATCCCAAACTATATGTTATAATCGCTGCGGGCACATGTAAGAGTGTAATGGAAAAGTCTGGGACCTCCTTGGCCTTCCATTCGAGCCCTTGTAAAAACGTACAACAGTACATTGTTGACACATGCCTTCTGATCCACACTCACCCTTGCTAGTTGGCACGGCTGCTGGAGGTTTGATGAGGTTATGTTAAAGATGGGTGTTGTGTCTCGTAAGGGGAGGATGGGCTGATCTTTTTTTTTATTCCCTGACTCACCATCCACAGCACTGGCGGCCTGTGCTCCATCTACAGATAGAAAAGAAAGAGACGGCCCAGAAATGAATCACTCTCAGACATGCTTAGAAAAGAGAACAACTCAGAGATACACTAACAAGCTTGCATTTAATGTAGTACTTTTTAATGTAATGTAAAGTTTGTAGTTTGTTCCTTGCCACTAACTTGGTTTTTTTTGGGATTTGTGGAGCTGCACATCATTGGACTTGCTCTTCAGTGTTTTGGCTTTCAGGAGTGACATTTACAACACACTGAACTAAACTAACATGAACTTCAACGGTGAGAACTAGACTGAAGCAGATCCAATTTACTAGAACTTCTACGTTAAGCTGTTTTGACAATCCATTTGGCACTAAATCAGTTGCAAGAATATCTTTAACATTTAACCGTGAGTTTTTTTATTTATAAATGTAATATCTGAATATGTGCAAAACATCTTGAAAAAAGAAAATACAACATTTCTTCTATTGTTGCATTCATTTAAAATTAGAGAAATCTAATAAGAACTATATTCTGAATTCCATTCAAAATGCCAGAAAATGATCGGGGAGTCCAGTAGTTTGCATGAGTAGATTATTGGTGGTCATTTTATTTTGTTATTTAAGTAAGAAAAGAGAAATAAACTTACTGGCCACTTTAATAGGTACAATTGTTCAACTGCTAAATGCACATGTAATCAGGCAATCTCAAAGCAGTAACGTAATGCATTTAGGCACATAAAACATTCTGCTGCAGTTCAAAATGAGCATTAAAATGGGACAGAATGAGTAGTTAAATGGCTTTGAATGTGTCAAGTTGTTTTTTGTTTTGTTTTTTTGTCAGAGGTAATTGTTTAAGTATTTTAGAAACTGGTGATCTACTGAATTATGCATACACAGCCATTTCTAGGGTTGGTAGAGAATGGTCTAGTAAATGGTGGTTCTGTGGGTGAAAATGCCTCATTAATGCCAGAGGTCAGATTTTGGAGCTATAGCAAAAGTAACTAAAAAAAGTTCGAAATGAGACAGAGAAGCTTGTTAAAAGTTAAAGCCTATAGTAAGAGCTCTATATAAAAAAATATGAATAGAAAAGTTGAATTGTATTAACAAGCACTAGATCACAGTTGTGTATTTAACATTTGACCTCAAGCTTTTTTGTTTTAATATTTAATACTTGAAAGTGTGCATATCATCTTGAAAAACAAAAATACAATGTTTCTTCTATTGTTGCATTCATTTTAAATTACACATATTTCAAAAACCAGCAATACTTTCTATTCAAAATGCCAGAAATTGATCGGGAAGTCCAGTAGTTTACATGAGTAGATTATTGGTGGTCATTTTATTTTATTATTTAAGTAAGAAAGGAGAAATAAACCTACTGGCCACTTTAATAGGTACATTTGATCAAATGCTAAATGCACATATAAGGAGGCAATCTCATAGCAGTAACATAAAGCATTTAGGCACGTTTACATGGTCAAAACTATTTGCTGCAGTTCATAATGAGCCTTGGAATGGGACAAAATGAATATTTAAATGACTTTGTGTCAATTTGTGTTTTTGTCAAATGGGCTGGTTTGAGTATATTAGAAACTGCTGATTTACAGAATTATGCATACACAACCATCTCTAGGGTTTGTAGAGAATGGTCTAGTGGTGGCTCGGTGGGTGAAAATGCCTCATTAATGCCAGAGGTCAGAGTTTGGAGCTAGCAAAAGAAAAAAAAAACAAGTTAGAAATGAGGCAGAAAAGCATCCCTTAATGCACAACATGTTGAAGCCTGAAGCAGAAAAGCTCCAGTAGAAGGGCACACCGGTGACACTCCTGTCAGCTGAAAACAGCAAACTGAGGCTACAGCTACTGAGGCTACTGAGCTCAGCAAAATTGAACACACTGGAAAAAATGTTTCCTGATATGATGGTTCTTGATTTCTACTGTGACTTTCAGATGGTAGAGGCAGAATTTGGCATAAAAGCGTGGATCAATCCTGGTTTGAATCGATTTCTTATGCTGGTGGTGTAATGGCCTGGGGAAAATATTCTGACCAAATTTTGGGCCATTAGTACCAACTGAGACCCATTTAATCACAGTGTGTCCAAAAATAGGCTACTTCCAGCAGAAACACACATGTCACAAAGCTGAAAATATCTCAAACTGGTTAACTGCATAACATTGTGTTCACTAAACCATAGTCAAATTGGGAAGTGGTTTAATGGAAGATTCACATGATGGATGTACATGTGATGAATATGCAGCATCTGCAAGCCTGTATAGGCATCCTGGTGAAAGCGGTGGTTCTCTTTTCCTAAAAAGTAGACTTTTTTGCAGTTACATGCCTTATTTTCTATTTATTTAGGAGATTTAAATACTGCATTTTAGTGACATTTTAGGCTGCATTAGCTTGTCAGATGGTCGTCATAACCACAATTTTTGATGTACCAAAAATATTTGCTAAATATTTACAATAAAGAAATATGAAAAAAAATACTTATTTAAAAAAAACAAATATCACATCATTTATCATCAGACAAAAAAAATGAATCTGTAAAAGTCTGTGGCCTATTGTCATTTAGGGCTGCTCTATGGGTCACTGTGACGCTTTACACCTTTTATTGGTAATTTTTTGCTCTAAGAAAATAAGGTTCAAGATTTAGAATAAAAGTTACATGTAAAATGTTTTCTCTGCTTAAAAACAATACAGTAGCGAAAGTTGACTTCGCTTAAGTCAGATTGTATGTTTTCTTGCACAGCTGGATGTTGGACTCATTAAAACTAATATCTACATTAAACAAAACTGATAGCTAAAGTCACAACAGACAACAGAGGATTCCAATTAGTCCTAAATCCTTTTTCAATGTATTATTTTCACTATTTATGATGGAATAGCAGTCAAAATAGGACAAATGAGCTCATGTATGGGACAAATTCTGAAACTTTGTCCATGAGGGTTGGTCATCCGAACCACCTGACCCCACTTGGCAACAGGCCTGATCTGCTTAACGTTGCCGAGTTAAAATAATCCCAAATCTATAAAAATTATTTAAAGCACCTCCTTAAATCTATGCCACAAAGGATTAAGGTACAATTTTTGCTATTAACCATCCAATTACCAAGAATTTTAATAAAAAATAGTACTAATTTGTTGCTTATTAATAGTTAGTAGTTGGGTTTAGTAATTTGGTAGAATTAAGGATTTGTTTTAAGTCAGTTCTTCAACAAAAATCACAATAAACCTAGAACAGGGTGTACCTAATAAAGTGAGTGATGTATATAGCTTCCATTACACTGGAATTTACAATAAATTTTCATTTAAATTGACTTTAAAAAAGGAGAAAAGGCAGTTAAAAATAGAAACCCAGCAATACATGTATTGACTATTTATTTACTGAACAACTAAGTGAGCTGGAGAAGAGGAGAAATGCAGAAAAGAAAAGCCCTTTGTGTGTGTGTGCATGCATTGGTTTTATATTCTATGCATCACTTGGCAATGCTTTCAAGTGCTTTTTTTTTTTAAACACTCGCTAATGTAAAATGAAATCTGATCACGTTCATGTGCATGAAGACAATACTACCTGGATTATGATGAAAGTTCTCTCTAAGTAGTGCTATATTTGTGATGGGCTTGTCTCCATGGTGACAGCCAGCGGGTGCAAGAGTCAAACTGACTTTTTACAGCCAGCACCTCATTTTTTCCATGTCTGACATCAAGTAAACAAGCCTAATGATTTCCCTTTCAGGTTCGGCAAAGGAAGCGCAAACGTCTTCACAACATGACAATTAGATAAAGATGTTTGAATTGATTCACACATATGTCAAATTCATAATATCT
Organism: Danio rerio; assembly: GCF_052040795.2. NCBI lineage: Eukaryota > Metazoa > Chordata > Actinopteri > Cypriniformes > Danionidae > Danio > Danio rerio. The sequence continues at coordinate 32,939,279 of NC_141035.1, forward strand.
GCATTTGTTTTGTTTTGTTTTTTGAGAAGCTACATTCCAGAAGAGTGAAATATGGCTTGTTAATGATACTAACTGGAGTTCAGATGAAAGCATGTTGACAAACGCACGGGGTATGAAATCACTCCTGGCCGTTCGATGCCATGCTCAAGGCTAGTCGCCCCAGTACCTGTATAGCAGCATTACAGAGGCAGAGGACTAGCATTATTTGAGCCGACTCTCTGCAATTAAAAGAGCCAACCTTTCACTCATGGACTGCTAGATTGCTAGATTACTAGAGCCGACTTATGTGATTTATGCTCTGGCTGGAGTCTGTTTGAAAGAACTTAAAATGCAATGATATAGCCTGTAGGTTATACTTGTTATGTTTTAGGAATGCAAGCTATAGCTCATATTCAACGTTGCTGTCTTGAAATATGCATTAGTTATGTTTAAAAGTATTGTACCTGCCTTGTGTTATTTTGAAAAATGTTAAAAACCTGTAAGCATTGACTTCCACAGTATTTGTTGTTGTTTTTTAACATGGAAGTCAATGGATACAGGTTTCTAACATTTTTCAAAATATCTTGCTTTGTGTTCAACAGAAAACTTAAAAATGAGGGTGAGTGGTAAATACATTTTCATTTTTGGGTGAACTATCCCATTAAGTATCAGTTCATGACTTAAAAATTAGATTGTAATTTTCACATTTCTCATCTCCCAGATGGACACCAGCAGTCTTTGTCTTTGGGAATGATTGTGGCTAAAAGGGTTGACATGATTTCGGTAATACAGATTAAAAAAAAAAAATCTTTAGTGTCTGGGTTTTTTTTTCTGAATATCTGAATGAACAAACCAGCCAACTCGACCTCCGTGGTTTCTTTAGAGACTTATTCTATTTATTAATTTCTAGTCTTTTTTATTTTATTTTTTGTTGTCAGCATGGTGGTGCAGTGGGCAACAAAATCGCCTCACAGCAAAAAGGTTGCTGGTTTAAACCCAGCTGAGTCGGCTGGTATGGAGTTTGTTTGTTCTCCCCGTGTTCAAGTGTGTGTGTTTCTTTTTGGTTATTCTTGAAAAATGCATTAAAATATAATTAGTTTTTAAAAAAAAATTAGACAGTAAGTCTCTAATATTTCAATTAGGCATCGGACGATAACCTCTTTCAAGGTATACCGCGGTTTGGAAAAGTCAATGTTTTAAAAAAGTACATTTTTATATATATATATATATATATATATATATATATATATATATATATATATATATATATATATATATATATATATATATATATATATATATATATATATATATATATTTAAAATTGTAACGTTTAAAATTGTAAAGATATCTGCATTTTTATAACTACTGAAGACAGCAGAAGTCAATAATTCATTTGTATAATTTAGCCTGACATGTTTACAGCACCAAAATATTTGAAATATTTCTCAAAATAAAATATATTATATTCAATTGGGAAAAAAGTTTTTTGGTTTTATCCAGACTTTTTAAAAGAACATATTTTAGAGCAGTTATCACTATACCGTGATACAGTGATATTTTTTTCTAAAGTTATCATACCACCAAAATCTTATATCAGCCCATGCCTAGTTTCAACTACCTTTTGTAAAAATATAAATACAAGTCAAATCATGTTACATCCATCCCTATTCAGTGTAACATATATGCTTGTAAAAATAACATTTACCTCATAAAATATAAATCCAATAAATGATCACAAAAAAAAGGTTATTAAATATGAAATTATTAAAAATGTCTTGCTAACAAATTTCCAAAACAGTCTTGTTAACAGACTTGTGAAAAAGAATATTTAACACGAAAATTGATTAATATTTTGAGTTTTTTTATAAACTGTTATACCAAAATAAATTTTATCTTATTTTATTTATTTTGTCTATAAATCATTAAAAACAGTAATTATTGTATCAGAAATAGAGAATAAATAAAAAAATAAAACTGAACACATTGTAATGTACCAGCCAAATAAAAAATTGATTACTTTTGGGTGTAATTTCCATCCCTGAGTTTACCGAAAATATCTGACTGCACATTTATGAAACATTTTCCATTATTTATTTGCTTTGAAACATATTAAACTCATAACCTTTTATTATCAGCTATGATAGTCCACGAGATTCATAGAAAGACACATTGCGACATGCTCAGCCATAAAAGGTGTTTTGAATAGACTATTAAAACTGCTTTTAAAAGTCATGGCAGTGTCTGACAAACACTGTAATCATGCCTCAACTCTACGTGCTATAATTGGAGCTGTTTTGCTCAAAGGTTCACCAATGTCAATTACGCAAGCAGCACTGAAGAATTCTTCATACAAACATCATAACAGAAGTGAGTAAAAAAAAAAAGAAATAGTTTACAGAGATTGCAAAAGGCTCAGAACACCAGTATCCTCTACTTTGGTTTCAGCTGAACGAGGAACTTTCTTTTTCTTTCAACAAGTACTGACACACATGAACAGGGGATCAGGAGTTCAGTCAGGAGTTCACAGAGGTTGCCGTCCATGTCAGTCTATCTTGAGAAATATGACCCTTCAAAGCATACGAACAATCTAAAGATAGCTGAAGAATTTTCCCTGTTTTATGATTATGAACTGAATTCCAGATCCAGACAATTAGAAAATACATCATATTATACTGTACATTTTAAACTTTAATTTTTTTTTTTTATGATTCTATGTTGTATGTTATTCTGTGTCTATGTTTAAAGATATTTTGAGTAAAATTTAAACCGAAATTGATCTAACAGTACATATATGAAGCTATATTTAATATAAGCACGCTAAAGATCCTCATAACTGTGTTTGTCTGCCACCCTCTGGTTAATTTAAGGGAATGCATGGAATTTTAACTATAAATTTACAAATTGGAATCTTCACAAGGTGGAAAAACCTACAAGCAACAATGCATTAAAGTTTGATGTAAACTGTAAGTTGATCTATTCAAATGTTTGGGTCAAACAGTAAAATTGAGAAATATTATTACCATTTTTTTGTAGCTTTTCTGTTTTAATACTATATTTAAGCTTGCAGTGAGAGTGGACGATTGTAATTCAAACAAATGGCGGTAAGGCTCAGCATGTTGTAATTTGAAGAAAAATAAAAATCCACTACACTAAAATGCAGCACTCCATACGCAGACTTAAGCCTTATTTACAATGTTTTCGTTCAGATTTACTGATATGTTTCATAGATTGTATGTAAAAAAAAAAAAAAAAAAAGAGAAAGATTGTATTTACTAATTAAAGTTTCAAATATTTTGTAACTTTGCAATCTTTAGATCAGGATTTTTAAAAATATGTCTGTCCATTATATGTTCAAAATCTGTAACGGAAATTAAATCTCCAGTAATGCTGATTTAACTTTTTTATATTAAAAATATATTGATGTACTAAAATATTGATGAAACAATTTCATATGCAGTATATACAGATCTTGAAGTTCTTGAGCATATAGCAGATGGAAAAATTCAGATTGAGACGTGGAGTGATGAGGAAGATGAAGATAAAGTTTATTACAAACAAGACATCTATACAACAAAAACCTCGTGCTTGTGATTTTGAAAAAGATTACACCAGCAATAATATATATATATATATATATATATATATATATATATATATATATATATATATATATATATATATATATATATATATATTATTGTATTCAATGTTGGTGTAATGTTTGGGAAATACAACTGTTCTGACCTGATGTCCATTGACCATAATAAATGTAATTTTTGATTTATACAGGGCTTAACATTAATGATTATTTCTAATGGTCTTTTAGACCAATGGATTTTTGCTTGCAACCATATGTAATTATTTCTTAGTAACATACTTTAATTTGTCAAAACAAGAAAACTGTAGTTGTACACATGTTATTCAACATAATATTCCGTTTTGACAAGTACATAACCTAAAGGAATATATTGCTTACTTATTATCATGAGGATGATCGTGTAGCTTCATTTGGCAAGGGAAAATTAATACCTGTTTAAAAATTATTTAGGGCACATAACACAACATTTCAATGAATTTAAGACTCTTTAAGGACTAAAATTTAGTTTTTGAAATGTAAGACTTTTTAAGACCCTGCAGATACCCTGTTAAACGGTGTTGAATTTTTATTGTTATATATTGGTCTCATTTATAGGAGCCTCAAGAACTGTGAAAACATAATTTTACATTTTTACGTAAATTGGAACATAATTCAAGTCTGAAGGGGATAATTAATTACATTTAGGTATTTTTATGCGTTTTGACTTGATTCACTTAAATGTTAGTACATAGTAGTTAACAACACTTAGTTTACCATATCACCCTAAAGACACGAACACACACGTTTTACTCAACACAATTTTCACTGTCAGCAAGGACTCAGGGGAAACTGAATGATTAAATCTCAAAGATGATCACGTCCTCATTCCAATTAACTGTCAGCATTTCCTGGGAGAGAGAGCAGAACCTGGCCCAGATCTACAGTCTACCCCCACACCGCAGTTCAAGCAGAGCTGGTCCAAAGTGCAGCAGATGGAGTTTAAATAGGCAATTGCTTTTGATAAGCAGAGGTTGGTGGTTTATTATATATATACCTGAAACAGGAAAATAGACAAAAACTGCACTGTTCAAATTGTCAGATCTCAGTTGTTGATCAGATCCAACATTGTCCAACAACTGCATTGTTTGGCTACACAGTATATGTCTGAACTAGGTACTCCCCTTCACGTGACCTCCGTTCCTCTGACTCTGGTCTTTTAAGAGTCCCCTCCACTCGTCTGTGCTCTATGGGTGACTGGGCTTTCGCATCTCTGGCTCTGAGGCTCTGGAACTCTCTCCCCTATGACATTAGACACGCTGAATCTTTTAATTTGTTTAAATCATCCTTGAAAACTCACTACTTTACACCCACCAACTCATGAGGTGTGCATTCTTGGTTTGTTTTATGTTTTAAGATATTTGAATGTTTTAGCATTTGTGAATGTTTTATCTTGAATGATTCAATTTTAATATTATTCTAAACTGTTTTATTTCTGTAACTTTTTTGTCTAAACCCCTTTGAAAATTAAGTTTTAAAGGCGCTATATAATAATAAATTATTATTCAATAGGATAAGAGTTATATTTCTATAGAACAAACTATTGATTTTATATTTTTGCATTTATGAGGAAAAAGCTTCGTTATAAATGTGGCAGACTTGAAACTGCCAGATAGATAGATAGATAGATAGATAGATAGATAGATAGATAGATAGATAGATAGATAGATAGATAGATAGATAGATAGATAGATAGATAGATAGATAGATAGATAGATAGATAGATAGATAGATAGATAGATAGATAGATAGATAGATAGATAGATAGATAGAATAGAATAGAATAGAATAGAACTACTCTTCAAGTCCAAACAGAACCAGAATGTGAACAGTGCTTAGATGTTTAATGCATTACTAAGATTAAACGCGCAAAGGATACCAAGTCTTGTCCAGTGGTTTGTCCAAAAAATGTCTCGCTTATAAGACACACACCCACTGACAGAGAGGAGCACCAAGCAAATCAAAGCACAAAACAAATTCCAATCACTTAAGGCTTAAATTCCCCAGCAGAACACAACACAACAACAAACGCAAACAGAACTGACACAGCATAGGAGCGATTGCACGAGTTCGCGTGACAGCTTCCTGTGGCCTTGACTGGGAAGCATCCACGCCTTGTATATCGCGACGCACGAAACACCGCCCGCCTCTCGCTGGCACCCCCAAACGCAGGCGGTGATTGGGCAGTGCAAATGTCTCAACTCCCCTCGTCCGCCGAGCACCGGTTGAGCACATTCTGTCACTTGCGCTAGCGTTAAATGGAGGAACGTCCCTGCGAAGGGGCAATCGGAGTATTTATCAGCCATGGAGCAGAGAACAGCCCTGATCGATCGAACATATCGGTAAACAATGATCAGAACCACAGTCAGTTCAAGAACGAGAAAACGCAGACGAAGAAAACAGGTTGGTAAACCAGCAGCGCTCGTTGTGTTTTTCTTTGACAAGCTTCAAATGTACGCGTTTACCTCATCGCAGCTTAAACTGAGTGTAATGCGTTGTATTTTATGCTGACCGCACTGTTTGGAATAGTTACAAACAACGTTAGCCGCAAAGCTAGTTAGCGTGAAGGGACATTGACCTTGTGCACCGGTCTCTCGGCACGCATTACACATTTCTCATATACAAAATTAATTCCCAAACATACCTCTCCATTTGGGCCGTTTTAAAGAGCAAAGCGTCCATCAGAAATCAGCATAGCCAGTTAGCTCTGCCCCGTCGCTGCCACAGCAACATGAACCGGCTCCTGTGGAATGTTCCTGCTCGTAGCTTAAGCTTGTTCTGTTATTTCCTGTCCGCCATGATGGACGGCCAAATCTCAGAAACTTCACCGCTACCCGTTTATCTTGCAAAACCGAATGTTTTGGCCAAACTGTTTGGAGAGCGTCGTTAGCTCTGTTCGCTTTTGATGCCCGGGTCATTATTAGTGTTGCTGAGGGGTGTTTGTTTCTGCAGTTTAGCTGGAAACGAGGCCTATTGCTCTTTGACAGTCATGTGAGTGGGCCTGGCAGAGACTGGGCTCGCGCTTACCGCTGATTCCAACTCGGCACCAAGTGGCCTGAATAGAACGCGACGGAAAATTCTATACCCGTTCAAACACAAACGTTCCAGAACCCTAAATAGAAGCAGTCGGAAAATCCTATACATAAACGGCCAACGTGCGCGAGTCTGCGTGTACACCCACATAATCAATTTCAAACAATTAACATTTGCCTTCACTTATTGTGAAGTGTATTTTCTTGACTATTTATCATTGATAATCCTTGTATGAAACACCACAAGTAAGCGCCCCATGCCACGACAAATGCTTTTAACTTATGTTGAATGTTTGATATTAATCAAAAGTGACACTATTTATTTAGCGTATTTTACTCATCGCTTAGTGTTGGAATGCACAACCGGACTTTGTGTTGGACCGTGGCAACGTTTGATGTGGAGCCAGTGTGGAACGGCTCTGTTAGCTATTGTGACATGGAAACTGTGCTACACCGCTACATGTCGCATAAATCGATCATAATTGATGGATAAAACGTCTTGTAACTCCTTTTCCAATGTGTATTTGTAGTTGTCACTTTACAAACTCGTCATAACATATAAACAGTCAGAGCTGCATGCGGCTAATCTATCGGGCTGCACTCTTAGCATGCTAAGCTATCTGATGACTTGGCCGGTTTGTTGATCGAATACGCACTGGTTGTCAAGAGTTAAGTCTTGTTTAGGTAAACATGGTTTAAATAAACCGTTAAAATTGCAAAAGTTATTTCATGTAATTCGGCATAAATGTTGCTCGCTGTCATGCTGCGATTTAACTAGGTTAGCCTAATGTTAACTTACACAATAGTGTGACTTTACTACACAAACAAGCGCTCACGCCTAGGATAAAACGGGTTAAAGTGCTTTGACCTGTGTTTTTCATTAATTTCAGCGTTTTAAGACGTGTCCACCAATACTGGGAAACTACCCAAATATGACTGAGTACTCCATTTTGACACGTCATACCTCCGGTTAAAAATAGGGCGATGTCAGACTTTAGCCGGCCGATGAAAGCACGCTTACAAGGGTTACTCTCTGCACTCCTCATATTTTCAGGCTTAAAGGACATAGGTCGTAAACACCCGTTTAAAACACAGAATACATTTATTACCGCATTTATGTAATTCGCTGTTGATTTGGGGTGTTGTATTGCCCCGTTGCCTCCGATTGTTTACATATACTGTGCAAAAATAGATCATGTCCGGTGTGAATTCATTTAAATCTGTGTACCAAGTTTTCAATATTGTATTATTGCTGATGCCAGTGCTGTGAGGACATACCTTAAGCTGTCATAAATAGTTTCCATAGAAATTATGAAGCCAAGCAGACCATCTCATGCCACTTGTCTAGAAATAAAAAAAAAACATAAGTTTATTTTTTAATCCAAACACTTCAAATTATGATTATTCTGTTGCGAACAACTACATTGAACATATAATAATTATTCTGTGGTGTAACATTATGCAAATTGAGGGGGTGTTTTTTCCTAGAATAAAAAAAAATTCTCACTTTTCAGGAAAATAAGCAGCTCATTACTTCTCAACAATGCTTCTTGAGCACCAAATCAGCACATTTTAGTGGTTTCTGAAATGTCATGTAACACTTATTACTAGAGGAATAGCTGCTGAAAGTTACATTTTCCATTGCAATAATGACAGGAAGGACCTTTCCCCCTTTATTTCTCTCTCGGTGTATTTTGATAAATGTTTATTATTAACAGCTTATTTAAAACTTACACATTTATAGTAGACTTATTTTGAAAACCCCAGATTTTCACTTTATTTTATGAACTGTTTGAATGTGGGATAGTAATGACTATCAGATTTTTCAAGATTTGAGTCATCCTAATCTGCAGTTTTTCATTGTAAGTTCCAGAAGGGAGTTTGTCATCAGCCTGACCCTGGCTTGGTTCCACTGAACATACCTAGTCTAAATATTTCTTGATCTTGTGCAAACATTGACTAGACTTGACCTGTTCTCTTACTGGAGCTTGAGATCAGATCTGGACATTGGCCATCAATTGTTTGTTTAGTGGATCAATTGATACAGATTTGCATTTTGTGTATTTATTGCTTTTGTTTCTTCTCTATGCAGAAAATGGCAAAGTAAATGGAACTTTGAAGGAGGGAGAGGTGACTCCCACATCCTTTAAACCAGACAGCTCCCTGCACCCTGCAAACAGCAATGGCGAAAGACACCTGCTAGACATCAACTTGAAACAGAAGCCCACTCGACGGGCTTTCACTGCTGACTCCACAGGGGACAGAAAAGTTAGAAACACTAGCAGAAACAGCATGGACTTCAAAAATGACAAGTCCTCAGAGTTGAACACACTTGAGGGCAAAAAAGAGGTTTTGGCTTCTCTGAATGGTGTGATTTCGATCAACTCTGTACCACTTACCAATGGTTACCCTAGCAAACCTGGAGCTGACAATGATGGCAGTGGCTCTGAGAGTGGATACACTACACCCAAGAAGCGTCGGGCCCAGAGGAATGGCAAAGCTGGAGACAATGTGACTGCTTCTGCCCAGGGAAAAGCCATGCAGCAGGGCGGCAAACAAGAGCATGGGCCTTTGGCACTGGAGTCAGCCTCTGGTGCTCAAGTGGAGAGTGGCAGAGGCGGTTCAAAAGCTGAGCCCTACCTAAAAGCCAAGGAACCACCTGCGTGTGCCACCCCACCACCTCTGCCAGTGACTGAACTTCAACGCAAAAACTCAGACAGCAAGGCAGCTGGCAAACGGTTCGAGGATCGCTCAAGCAAGGTTAAGGTGGCTAGCTCCACCAAAGAGGACTCATGGACCTTGTTCAAGCCTCCGCCTGTCTTTCCTGTGGACAATAGTAGCGCTAAGATTGTGCCTAAGATCAGTTATGCAAGCAAAGTAAAGGAGAACCTCAATAAGACTGCCCAAGCTGGCGGGGAGGCTCTCACTCCTGCTCCCCAGGTGCCTGGGAGACCACCACAGGTCCCCATGTCAGCGGTGAAAACCATCACCTCGGCTAGCTTTACCAACGGTCCCCTGCCGGGGGAAGGGAATGGCTGTCCCCTGCCCGGCCCCCATTTCAGCTCTGGTCCTCTACTGGCGACCCCAACTGTTGCCACTGAGAATGTAGCATCTCCCCCTGGTAGCGGCACTATGGCCATTGGAAGTTCTACCACCTCTTTGGCTGAGCCCAGGAAGCCCAGCTTATTTGTTTACCCCATCACCCCCTCCAATATGCAACTTTCTCTCCCTAGCGGCCGCCAAGCCGATCCCCCTGCTGCTCCGACAAATCAGAAGTCTCTGGGGGATATTTTTCAGAATCAATGGGGCTTGTCCTTTATCAATGAACCTAGTGCCGGACCAGAAGGTGTGGCATGTCGCTCAAACGGGAAGGACGTGCTGACGGAGGTGAGCTTTCAGGGAGGCTCTCCTGTGGCCACTCAGACCTCCAGTACCTCTCAGAGACCGGATCAACCACCCTTCACCAAGGCTCATGAGCCAGACAAACGGACTAATGCTCAGAGTCGAAGTGTTTGTGGAGGTGCCACGGCGGCAAGTGGGGCCGTACCCGAGACCTTTGTCCTCAGCCTTGATACCCAGAGAGATGAGACGGGGGTTCATGGAGCAATAGTGTTTTGTTCTTCCTCTAAGGACATTTGTGCCGAGCTGCCTCCCTCCTCTCCAGCTGCACCTAAGGTGGCTTTGGCCAAGGACCAGGGCCATGCTAAGGGCTTTGACAGGAGGTCTAGTTGGGGGTCGTTTGATCTAAAAGCTGCTGTAATTTATCACACTAAAGGTAATTACTGTTTTATCACCTTGCAAAGTACAGTCTCTTCTTGTATTACATTTTTAGCATTTGTTAAAATGTGCACAATACATTGACTGCTATTTTATTAAGTTTTTGAGTAAATGTCTGAGTACACGGAGATTGATAGAACCAAACCCTGGCCTTACTTTTTTTTGCTATATGCTTATCTGTACATCAAAATACTCAAAAAGGCGCTTTAGAGAACCACTGTTTGGTGCTATTATGGTCAGGCCACCTTAAAAGGCCTTCAACCCTCAAGTGTCAAAGTTTTATATTCGATCAATTTAAGACATTTTTTGCTATTTCTGCACAGAATTTAGTAAAAAAAAAAAATGTAGATTTATACAGAATGATTTTGGGAGTATAACAAAAAAATGAATATATGTGAATAAAAATTTATATTTAATGTTTACGTTACAAGTCCAATTAGATATTACTTTATATTACTGTATACTACTTTATAAACTGTATTGTCAATAAATCATATGAAAATTTTCATATTAGTTATAATAATTGCAGATTTCTGTGTGCGCAGATTTTGTGTAGACCTAGTTTTCAGGCTTTCTCTAATTTATAAAAAGTTTGCTTTGTATTATAAGTTAGTAGGGGTGTAAGGGTTTTCTGTAACAATTTCTTACTGTTCTCCAACCAAAGTTCGGCACATGCTTACCCTGCCATTAATGTAACAGCAAGTTTAACAAACATTGGCTAATGAATGTATATGGACCATATACAGTACATCATTACATTTGTGTTTAAATTGAATTCATTTAAGTTTTGTAATTTAAACATCGTAGCTTAAGATCTAAAGAGAACTCGTGTTTGAGTTTTAAGAAGGACACACTTCAACAACCATTTTTGAATAGAAAGCTGGACTACACAAATTGAGTCGTGTGTTTAAAAGGACAAATTATCACAAAAAAACTCATAAAACATCATATTCCTGTTGTCTGTGTTTTTAATGTTAATCAAGCAACAAAGAAATCACTCTGTTCTTTTGTAAATAGCTATTGTAACTTTAATAATGTTTTTATTGAAACTATTGAATTTATATAATGAAGTGTATGTGCAATTTTATCTTTTATTGTAGTATTTAATTTCTCTACCTGAAGAATGAAACTAGGCATGGGCCAGTATAAGATTCTGATAGTATGATAACCTTGGATAAAAATATCCTGGCATCACGGGGTTGTGATTACTACTCCACAATAAGTTATTTTTAAAAGTCTGGGTACAAAAAATAACTTTTTCCTCCACATTAAACACAATATATTTTATTTGAAGAAATATTTAAAATATTTTCAACTAGTAGCTTTTGATGTAGAGGTTCAGTTTCTGCTAGAGATACTGTTGCCTGAAAAAACTAAATAAAATAGTTGTGAAAAACAGGTAAAAAAAAAAAAAAGACCTTGCATATACCTTAGGAACGGTATAACAGAATACTTTGGCGGTTTTAAAACCTTGAATTTTCCAAACTGTGGTAAATCTTAAAATCGGATATCGTCCCATGCCTAAACGCAACTATCATTTCAGTCAGCTTTTGTCTGTTTAGTGTGTTCATGTGCCACTTTTTGGTCCACAAGGTGATGCAACAACACAGTTGGGTTTGTTTGGTTCTAGTTATTTTGCATCAGCTTGGTGTCTCCTGGCCTTCTCAAATTAGAATGTTAAAGGTACAGATTACCCACAAATGAAAATTGCCTCATTTACTTAGTTGGTTCTTTCTTCTGTTGATCACAAAAGAATACATGCTTGCATTTACTATGCAAGTCAACAGATCCCAGCATCCAGCATTTTTCAATATATTTTCTTTTGTGTTTGACAGGAGAAAGAACCTCAAATAGGTTTTAAACAAGCGAAGGCTGAATAAATGACGTCAAAATTTACAATTTTGGGTGATCTCTCCCTTTAAGGATTATTTTATGAAGACAAAGCTTGATTGTCATAAAAAATACATATGTTTTATATCATTATTAATGTCTCCCATGTGAACTATCCCAATTGCACGCAATACATAAGTGTTATTTCAGTGTGGCTATATAAAGCAACAAAACAGCAGTATTTTGAAGCCTTCTGTTAGTTTAATTGGAAACACCTCACTCCTTGGTTCTTTGAAGTCAAAATAGAAATGACAGATCTTGATTGAATTGTAGTTGTGCTTGGATATTTTTACACTGAACTTTGTTCTTGCTCTTCTTTGCAGAAATGGAATATATTTTGAATTTGCAAAAACAAGGTAAGCCTCCATTTATTTATATACAACCTTCCACAGCATGTGATTAAACCCTTAAATGATTCAGCGTTTAGATATTGCCCCATCTGCTCACATCCTTCAACCCTCCCCATGTTGTTTTCTATCTCTCACCTACAATCTAACTTTCCCCAGATCCAAATCGAGTAGTCCTCTTCAGTGAGTCATGGGACGGACCTGCTCAATGAGGCTGTGTCTGGACACTATATCTCAGATGAACTCTGCTGCAAAACGATGCGCTTGAGGAACATGGCTGCTGCCTCTGAACATCCCGAATCAGAACTAATCCAATCTTGAGATGGTTTAGAAAGGACCTTGTTACCAGTCAGCAGTCAAGGATGTGCGCAGAGGAACAGAGAAAAACGGGTTAGCTGATTTTAGAATATTAGAACGGGAGCTGTGGAACTCAACTCTGACGCGTTCTAGTGGATATGTTGCTGAAGACAATTGAAATGGCTTTTGGGGGACATACAACTCACGGCAAACACTCATGAAAACCCTGTCATGACATTGGATTAGGGCGGAAGCTTCTCCTTTAAGTACTCACGGACCTAAAGAGAGCGTCCTGGAGGAAGACATGTCACCACGTGTCCCCTTTTGAATTCAAATAATCATGTAGACTCAAAGGGGTCACAATGAATTCATTTGGGCACAGAACCGAAGAGTGTCACTCAACAGTGAACTAACATACTGTGGCCAGAGGAACTACATGGCTTTTCTTTTCTTTTTTCAGGGGAATCGAGCTCCAAATATGTGTGTGGGGGCAGTTAGTTCAAGCCTTTGGGATTAAATAATTGTCTTAATTTAATTTCCGGACAAGATTGGGTCAGTCCTGTTAGAAACACGTCTCCATTTGTTTGTCATTTTATTTTGTTTTTATCGAAATACTTAACTCCCAGGGCAGGTTATGAGGTACACTTGGATTGGGAAAGCGTACACCCTGTAGTGTGCATGTGCAGTATGCTGCTCTGTGCGTCCTCTTATGGAAGAGTTCAAAGTGCTATCGTTCTATAGTCTTATTGTCGTCTCTTCACGCTTCTGTCACATGACAGCCGTCTCTTGCTCATTGTGTGAGAGTGTGTAAACAGAGGGCAGAGATCATGCTATACTATATCTTGAGTGTTTTATGTTTTAAAGTTTTTTTTTTTATTTTAAGTAGCGATTAGAACCCAGAACTAATTGATAAGACGTGCCACACCACACTTTAGCGCTAATAGGTTCATCATGGCTATATTAGATCATTTTTCTACAGCCGCTCTTTAAAATAGGGTTTGTTTTTTGCCTAGAAAGGTTTTATTTGGGACGTCGACACAATTTAGAGGGAACCTAGAGAGCAATCGCTGACAAATCCATTTTATTTTTAATTTATTTTGCTCCGGAGACTAGAAGCCCCTAGCTTTTCTGTTTAAATGAGCGCCACAGTCATATTTTTATGCTTTTATCTCTTGTATGTTGTAATTTGTACCTGGTTTTCATGCTTCTTGGTTAAGCACACACACACAAGCCTCATCAGTAGAACCGCCGTTGACAGGAATTCTGCCGTTGTGTAAATGTTTCTCTTTCTAATGTCAGAAAAAAGCATTCTAAACGTAAAGTCTATGCTCTGTTTTTATCATTTCACAGATTAATTGATTTATACATAAGAATCAGTAGCACTTTATGTAATATGTTCTTGAATTGTATTTCCTTAAACATTGACATATCAGTACATATTTGAAATTCTAGTAATTAATCATAGGCTACTAACTTTAACCTCTACCTAAGGACTATCGGTCCACAATCTCAAAAGAAAAATAGATATATACAAAACTATAAAATAAAAAAAAAAAGGAAAAAGGAAATAAAATTTAAAAAGACACTCAGGTAGAATTAGGGCAGTGTTCTTCTATCTAACTAAACAAACAAAAAAATGCACCAACAGTGTTATTGCCAAAAATGAAAAGAACATCCCATGTTTGTACCAGCCGTTTTTTAAATTGTAACCTTTTAAGGGATTTAATTTTTGACTGAAAGCCAACGCTTGCATCTTTACAGGTATCATTTGGCATCAATGTTTTCTGTACATGACCATGAAACACTGCCAGGTGAAAGATTTAAGTACACGTGGAGGAAACGTTAACCACACTACGTTATCTATATGTCTTTGCGAGTTTTTTTTTAGTTTAAGGTTTTAAATTCAGCATGTTATGGTTTCCAATGTGGTCAGTCTTCACGAAACGTGGGATGTTTCGCGATATTCGTTAATCCGTTTATGTTCTCTTAGGTATTCAAAGTCTGTCCGGTGTCTTGGTTTGAAAGATACTGCAAAAACTCTGTTGATAAAAAGGTTGTTAAATTCTGCTTCATCTTCTCTAATTCCGTTGGATTCCACTTAAAAGCTTTGTGCAATGTAGAGAAATCCTGCGATTTGATAATTAGCTTGTTCTTGGCTTTTTAGCTGTTCAGTTTTATTGTAGTTCTCTAAATTGTCTTTAAACTGCTCACGTAGAGCATTATTCTTTATTTTGATATCCAAGGGATTTGCTTAAGGAGTTACTGAAGTAGCTGTAATTTAAAACCGTCTGTTATTACGTTTAAATGAATTATGAAATACCTCTTTGAACACGCATTGTCCTGGTATCCCTATTTCCACTTAAAGGGATCAATTGCTTTGAAATTAGGATTCTGTCATTACTTTATGTAACTTCATGTCGTTCCAAACTTGATTGTCTACCACTCAATGGCATCCAGTGCTGCTTTGGTGCTCATCGACTTTTACTGTATAGATTAAGAAAAAAAACAGCTTTGGAACTACTTGAGGATGATTAAACAAATGCAGACTCCTCATTTTTGAGCGAACCCTGCCCTTAACTCAGTTACATCTTTGTAAATGAACTGATCCTGGCCATTGTTTTGAGAAACTCAACTCCATGGGTCAAATGCACATGTAGAGGTTCTATGCACAGAATGCAAAACAGAACAGATTTATATTCTGGGGGGTTGCACATTAGCTTAATTTCCTCGATTTAAATAAGCACTTACTACCCCACAAATAATATAATTGCAATATAAATTATTTACACAAATCTTAAATAGCTCCCTTTAGAGTTTAAAGAATTGCGAGTATGTGCGGATGGGAGAGAGGTACAGAGATACTTAAAAGGTGTATTTCATTGTGAATTCTGTACCATGATAATGCATCTTTGTTGGCATATTCAAACTACATGTGGTTTCTTGATGTATGAATGATTCTTGTCTTGTCCTGACAACTCAATTTTTTTATTTCTTCGCGTGTGGATGCATATGTGTGTTGGTGTGCAAGCATGAGTATTTGTCTTCATCCATATGCTCAATGATATGCAAAGTTAATATTGCGAACTTTTCAAGTTCAGGGTGCCTGTGTTAAGCGATATATTAAACGGAATCACATCAGAACATGGAAAAAAAAGTCCTGCTTTTCCTTTTCCCCTGAACCCACACCCCACCATTACTCCCCAACAATCTTCAGTTGTGCCATGTTTTGACTGTTAAAAGTTTGAATTAATATTTCATTTTTATGTTGCTCTCTCTGAGTTTCCTACAGTGGACATCAAGAGAGGGTTACATTTTGTCTCGAATCTTTGTCACTGCTAATAAACTTGTTGAAAAGATACTCCTGTCTTGTTTTGAATTTACAATAGGTCTGCCTTTTAATTTGATGTCTACATGTGTCTTTTTGAAAACACATTAAAATAATGATCCATGTTAATGTATTTACTGATATGAAAATACAATAAACAATACATCACTGTATACAGTTGAAGTCAGAATTATTACCCCCCCCCTGTTTATTTTTTTCCCCAATTTTTGTGTAACAGAGAGCAGATTTTTGTCAACACATTTCTAAACATAACAGTTTTAATAACTCATTACTAATAACTAAATTATTTTATCTTTGCCATGATGACAATAAACAATTTACTAAATGTTTTTCCAAGACACTTCTATACAGCTTAAAGTGGTATTTAAAAGTGTAACTAGGTTAATTAGGTTAACTAGGCAGGTTAGGGTAATTAAGAAAGTTATTGTATACCTATGGTTTGTTCTGTAGACTTTCGAAAAAATATATATAGCTTAAAGGGGCTAATAATTTTGTCCTTAAAATGGTGTTTAAAAAAATGTAAAACTGCTTTTATTGTAGCTGAAATAAAACACGGCTTTCTTCAAAAGAAAAAAATATTATCAGACATACTGTGAAAACGTCCTTGCTCTGTTAAACATCATTTGGAAATATAAAATAAAAAATCTAAGTGTGGCTAATAATGCTGACTTCGACTGTATTTTAATAATTTTTTTAATGTAACAGTTAACAATTTTTGTAAGTTACACAGTATTTAACTGTAATATGAACTATATTTTACTGTAAGACAGTATGTATATACAGTATTTACTGTATACAAAGTATGTTACTGCATTTTGAGGTTTTTTTATCAAAATAACAGTATGTTTTACAGTAAAGATATGCAATACTGCAAATACAGATTTAGCAACATAAATGGTGCTGAAATGTTAATTTAGAGTATTTTTGCCATAATTGGTACCAGTAGGTTACTGTAGATCAGGGGTCACCAACATTGTGCCCGCGGGCTACCTGGTGGAGGATCACATGTGTTGCCCGCAGGCCTGTTCTAAAAATAGCTCACCATAGCGCCACTTACCAGTAAGCTTCATCTAATATAGAAGTAATCATTTAAAAATGTAAATATTTGCAGAAATATATAAAAATAAATAAATGCAGGGTATTTCCTACCCTGTTAAATCATTGTTGATAACTTTTGTGAGAATCATTAACATGATCAGTGTCTTCACATGGATGAATATCATTAATTATTACCAAAATCATAAAGTATAATTAAAAGTAAATTGAGCAAATTTGTTATTTGAGAAGCGTTTATCAAACTGGTAGCCCTCGACATTAATTGGTATCCAAGAAGTAGCTCTCAGTTTCATAAAGGTTGGTGACCCCTGCTGTAGATTCTACAGGATATTAACAGTGTAGTTAATGAAAGTGAAGTTCATTGTTAGTTGTTAACTCGCAGTACATCAATAAGCACCACTTTCATGTTTAATGAATTTGTAAATCATAAATTATGATTAATAAATGCTGTAGAAGATTGTTAGTGCTTGATATTAGCATTGACTAAGCCAGCAATGTTTTAAATTGTTACATTTTTTAGCATTTTAAAGACATTTTCTGGGTTCAATTTATTTTGGTATTGGGACCTTAATGTTGGTTAAAGGGACAGTTCACCCAAAAATGAACATTTACCTCCCCTTAAGTGGTTCCAAATCTTTATGAGTTTCTTGTTCTGTTGAACAACAAAAATAAGATAATTAAAAAAAAGCTATACTATAGCTAAGACTTCTACTATAGAAGTCGATTATTACCCGTTATATCTACTTTTGTCTTTAATTGAAAAACTTATAAAGCTTTGAAAAAAGAAGAGTGAGCAGTGTTGTGGGGAATAATGCATTATTAATATTAATATTACTTTTTAAAGTAACGAGTAAAGTAATGCATTACTTTAAAAAATAATAATATTGTAGTTATTTTAAAAAATGCAATGAGTTATGCATTTAGTTTAGTTAATTCCCTTTTAAAAAATAAACAATAAGTAAAATAAATAAAGTCACGTTCAATCCCACCCAATAAAAGAATGCAGGAACAGACAGAAATGAACACCGCAAATATTGTCATCATTCTGAACACATGAAAGAAAAGGAAAAGAGGATTATCTGAACGCACAGCGATTTTACTTTTTAATAAGACAAAAAGTACAAAAGTAGCAAACGCATTGCTTTAAACTTTCATTGATCTGTGTATATGGCATGTATAGCTCTGAGGTCAGGAAGTTCTCTGAAGATAACATCCTACATTCATTTTTTTTGTATGTGTTTTTTTAAAGGTAAATGAAGACTAAACAGTGTGTTGTTAATTGCAGAGCTTCTTTATTTAAATAAAAAAAGAAGAAGAAGAAATGCCTGCAAGTTCTGAAAGAGATCAAGCCTCAGCCAGGTCAGAAAGTAACTCAAATGTAACGTTACACATTACTTACCATTAAAAAAGTAACCAAGTAACGCAACTAGTAACTTTATGGGGAGTAACTCAATATTGTAATGCACTTCCTATGTCCTACTTTCTAAAGTACCTTTCCCCAACACTGAGAGTGAGTGAACAATGACTGAATTTTCATTTTTGGGTGAACAACTCCTTTAAGATACCAATCACTCCAAATATAATAATAAATATGTTATCGTTTTGTTTTGTTTTTTAATTGCAAGTATTTTATGTTTTTAAGGCAGCTTAAAAAGTAAAGCAGTTGCCAGAGAGAGGTAGCCTGAAATCCAGTAAAATCTTTTCCAGTAACGTCAAAAGTAATTAAAAACACTTCAAATAATATTTAACATTACAGGTTATAATGTAAATGCGTAAATAAAATTCATATTTGCTTTTAAATTATCCTAAACGCCATTTTGAATGCCTTTTTGTACCTTTGGTTGTTTAGTCAGACGTTAGTTTTGGGGCGCGACTGATCTTGAACTCTAAAAAATTGCTTTAACATTTATACCTCACCTTCTCAGATTTACAGCACCACACGCCACCTTCTATTTCCGCATTCACTTTTATAACCCTGACTTGCTGTTATTATAGCATTATAAACAGGACAAACGGAAGCTGTGTTTTCCCCCGCGGAAAGTCCCGCCGGAACCCCTTTGGAGTCTCTGGCCTGGCACTGCTGTTAAAAAAGGTGAGTCAAAAGATGAGCATGTCTGAGTTTGAACTGCTAGAAAGACATGGACGAGAACTAATTAAACATTGGTGGTTATTTGGCAATTGGCCTTATACTCTATTGTACTCTATTGTTTGCTTGACTATTAAATTTAGAAATCTATTTTAACAACCCCTTCTCATGTTTTATTAGGAAATATTTTATGAGGGGCGAAACGCCACCTCAGTAGGAATAAAGGAGTGCACCACTAGATGTAGCTGTTGTCCATCATAAAGTGCAAGACAAGCACATAAGCCAAAATGTATTTTTATTTATTTATTTATTTATTTATTTATTTATTTATTTATTTATTTATTTATTTATTTATTTATTTATTTATTTATTTATTTTTATTGCAGAATGCAGAAACATACAGAACAGTATCCTACATACAACATAAAGAGCAATATCAATTGATAAATAAAACAGGAGAGAAAGGAGAAAAAAAAACAAACATTTTTGCTCTTACAAGGGTTATTTTAAAATGACTTATACAAAGATCTTAAAATCTTAAGATTTTTACAGTTTTTAAAGCTTTCTTATTAGTCAATCCTGAAATTAACTGTTAAGAAGAGCACACAAGCCAACATTAAGAGTAAAAACAGACTACAAGATTACCTACAGAGATCCCACTGAGTGTATGAGAAAACATTCACTTTATTTAAAAATAAAATATTATAATGATGATATTTTATGATCATATTAAAATATTAAATTATCTTTAATAAATGAATGATCAGTAAAATCACTTTTATAGCAAATAATTAGTTATTTTCATGGTCTTTAAGGTGAAATCATGCAGCATAAACAAAGGAAGTTGAAAAAAGGTAGGCTAAATATGTATATGAAGTAAATAGATCAAACTAACTCAAAGTATATTATAGAGTCAATATTACACAATATAAAATACAGTATATACACATTGTTATGCATTATTTTATTAATATTTTTATCGAAATGTATAGCTAATATAAATGTAAATAAAAACTATAGAAAAACAGGCAAAAAAGGCGAAAGCAACAAAATTATATACGGTACAATACCAGTCAAAAGTTTGGAAGTTTGGGGTCAGTAAGATTTTTAAATGTTTTAAAGCTTCCCCTGCTCACCAAGGCTGCATTTATGTAATCAAAAATACAGTATAAATTGGCAAATTGTGAAACGTTATTGCTCTATAAAATAACTGTTCAGAAGTAGTTTATAATTTAATTTAATAATTTATTCCAGTGATTTAATGCTGAATTTTCAGCTTCATTACTCCAGTCTTCAGAGTCACATGATTCTTCAGAAATCACTCTAATAATAATCATTATTATTATTTTTATTATTATTATGATTAAAAATGGTAATATTAATAAAAGCAATAATGACGAGTAATAATTTCATATGAAACTACACAATAAGAAAGCAGCTATTTAAAAGTTCAATAACTATTTTTTACATTTAATACATTATATACAAGCATTTAAGCATGTTTATTTAGTTTATCTAGAAAAATGTATTATCAACTTTAAACAATATAAAAACACAGAAATACATGAACTAACATACAAATGAATTCAAACTAATAATAACACTGTAGAGAACATGAAAGCAATACAACATATACTGTACACACATTCATGCATGTTTATTTATTTATTTTTGATTCAATCTTCAAAAAATGAATTATCAACTTAGAAAAAGATACAAACTTGTTTACGTAAACTAATATAAATGGTAGTCATGGTAGTGCATGGAGTACCACAATCGCATCACAGCAAGAAAGTCGCTGGTTCAAGCCACAGTCCAAAGACATGCGCTATAGGTGAATTGAATAGGCTACATTGGCTTTAGTGTATGTGTGTGAAAGCAGTAGTGTATGGGTGTTTCTCAGAGCTGGGTTGCGGTTGGAAGGGCCTCCGCTGCGTAAAACATATGCTGGATAAGTTGATGGTTAATTCCGCTGTGGCGACCCCTAAATAATAAAGGAACTAAGCTGAGAAGAAAATGAATGAATAAACATGAACATTTTTATTCATTATTTTGTTAATTTATTTTTTGAATCTACATAAATATATTTTAAGCTTAATAACGGTACATCACATTTAACCTGTACTGTATACGCATCTACATCACATACTGTATGCAGACCAAAGCTTTGTTTGTGGAAGGAAAAGGCCAGAATCTTGATTCATGCGCCTATAGGGAAAAAACCCACTATGAAATACATCAATGATGAATGTATAAATCCCCTGGGGGTCCTGACGTGTCCCAGCATCTCCTGCGACGATCTGCAGATGATAAAAGAGGAACATAACACTCCGTTCTTTCTTCGTTTCTAATAATACCATTAAGCATCACACAAACCCACTTGCATTTAAAAAAAACAGCGCTCCATATTTGGACCATGATTGACATTTCTAATAAAAGCTAAGCATTACTTCCACCAAAGTGATAGAACTGTCGCAAACGCCAGTGATTTCACTCTCCTCCCTCCCTCCTCACCCCCGTCAGAAATATGCCCAAGACGGCATGGTAAAAATAGACAGTCGAAAGATTCCTTGTGCTTTAAATAGAGCTGACTCTCTAAGTATGAGGTCAGTGTCACTGAATGTCTTTGTAGGCTCTATTCTGTACTTCTGTGACTAAAGCCAAGCAGATACAGCTCTCTTTCTCTCTGCCACAAGCGGATCAACAATGCTTCAGTGTAACACTCACAGTCTATGTACACTCACAAGCCCCCAGATGTGTGACGATCTCTCAGTCTGAACGAAGGCCTGAAGGCTTCTGTGACTGGAGCTGCGTGAACGCCGACATTTTTTTCCATTACACAACCTGATTTTGCAATTAAAACTTGCACCTAGAGTATTGGATTCATTAAATCCAACCATGAATAATTTACATGCACATAATTTGGAAAAAAAAAATCAATTACATACTTCCATGACATTCCTCGTGTGGTCTTTGTTTCTTGGAGCCGTGTACGGATTATGTTCTATTGTTCCGCTCTGTAATCTTTACTACATGTTACGTTCGAATGGCTTGGACGAACAATAGGTGGTTGAAAGAAAATGTACATGCAATAAAATGTGAGTCTGGGTCCCTGCCGTCAGTGCCTGACCTCAGTGGGATTGAATTAACATTTGACCAACATCGTGTCCACGTTTGATTATGTTGTGTAGCTCGGAGCAGATTAATGGAAGTGAATGGAATTTATTAACAATATCTTCATAATTTCTTAACTGATTAATGATATTTGATCAAATGTTTTATTGAAACTTAAAGCTAAAATAGGTGGATCATTCCGCGGTGGCCTGATAACCTGATAAATAAGGGACTAAGCCGAAGAAAAATATATAAATAAAGCTAAAATTAACGTAAATAAAAACAACTAAATACTAAAATATACAGTAAATTCAGAAATTTTTGCCTGCCTTTGATTTTTTTCCCTTTTTAAATATTTCCCAAATGATGTTTAACAGAACAAGGGAATTTTCACAGTATGTCTGAAAAGATTTTTTTTTCTGGAGAAAGTCTTATTTGTTTTGTTTAAGCTAGAATAAAAGCAGTTTTTTTTTTTTTTTTTTTTTTAAGGTCAAAATTATTAGCCTCTTTAAGCTATATATTTTATTCAACAGTCTACAGAACAAACCATGGTTATACAATAAATTGCCTAATTAATTACCTTAACCTGCCTAGTTACCCAGTTAACCTAGTTAAGCCTTTAAATGTCACTTTAAGCTGTGTAGAGGTGTTGAAATATTTCTTGTCAAATATTATTTACTGTCATCATGGCGAAGAAAAAATAAATCAGTTATTAGAAATGAGTTACTAAAACTGTTAGGTTTAGAAATGTGTTGAAAAAAATGTGCTTTTCCTAAAACTGAAATTGGAAAGAAAAAAACAGTGGAGCTAATAATTCAGGGGGGCTAATAATTCTGACTTCAACTATATAACTACATAAACTAATAAATAAATTAATCCAAACAAATAATAACACTGCAGAGAACATCGAGGAATACAATATATGCACATTTTATACAATATTTATTTATATAATTTATTAACAATTTACTTATAATATCTTTGTAATTTCTTCATAACTGAATAATGGTATTTGAATACATTTTAATTGAAACCTAAAATAAACAAATAAAAACAACAAAATATAAAAAATCTATTTAAATACACAAATAAATTAATAATTAATTCAAACAAATAATAACTCGGTAGAGAAAATTTAGGAATACAATATAAACATTCTTTGCATGCTAATTTATTTATTATCCAATCTACAAAAATGTATTATTAACTAAATACATAAAATAAGCAATACAATATTTGTACATTTTTATGCAATGTTTTAGTTTATTTATTTATTTTTAAATCTAGATGAATGTATAAACAATTTATTAACAACATCTTTGCAATTTCTTAATAACTGAGAGAATTAGGTGATCAATGGTGCTGACTGAGCCAATTCTGAACAAAGTAGTGGTCTAGATCTTATTTAGAAACAGAACTTCTATTTTTTTTAATACTCAAACCAAATAATATTATTTTGTCCTTCATTTTCTTTTTGGCTTAGTCCCATTATTAATCTGGGCTCGCCACAGCGGAATGAACTGCCAAATTATCCAGCAAATGTTTTATGCAGCAGATGCCCTTTCAGCTGCAACCCATCACTGGAAAACATCCATACACTCCCATTCACACACACTATGGCCAGTTTAGCTTCTAGCATGTCTTTGGACTGTGGATAAAACCAGAGCACCTGGAGGAACCCACGTGAGCACGGGGAGAACATGCAAACTCAGAAATGACAACTGACCCAGCCGAGGCTTGATACAGTGAACTTCTTATTGTGAGGTGACAGCACTAACCACTGGGCCATCGGGCCACCGTGCCACCTAACATTATTTTAAATGTTTTTATTAAATTTATAGTTCACCTAAAAAATGAAATGTACTCTTGATTTACTCACCTTCAAGTGTTTCCAATTCTTTATCAGTTTCTTACTTTTGTTGACTATACATGTTGTTCACTAAAGATATTTTGAAGAAAGTGGAAAAAACATTGACCTCATTGGTTACAGGTTTCAAGCTTTCTTCGAAATATTTTCTTTTGTGTTTAACAGACTAAAAAAACTCTTAAAGGTCTGAAACAAATAAAGGGTGAGTATATATTGAAAGAGTTTTAATGTTTGGGTGAACTGTCCCTTTAACTGTAAACATCACCATAATGTCCTACTCCTGAATGATTGTGATTTTTTTTTTTAGTAAATCCAAAATGCACCACAACCAGTGTAGTTTGATTAATCAGATTATGTTTAATGAGTCAGTAGATATCATACAGTTTGATTAGTGCAGTCCATCTCCAGAAAGAATGACGCTATATGAGTCAGTTCTTTTTAGTGAATAAAACACAAACAGTACAGCACAACAAGTGAAGTTTGATTAAAGACAAAATAAACTGAATATTTTTAGAGTCAGAAACCTACAGCACAATCAGTGTAGTTTGATTAAGGAAAAATTACTCTTATAAAACCAATTATTAAAGAGTAATAAACATTTTGAATAAATTAGTCTTGTGAACACATTTTTCTTTCTAAATAGGGACATTCCATAGGCTTACACTATTTTTATACACAGCGAAGTAGAAGTACTATGACCTAACCATAAACAGAATTCTGAAAATCTATCAATCTACTACTTTTAATGCTCAACATGTCATTTTGGCTGGTTTTGCCACACAACATTTAGTGACAGTTTGTTGTGACAGTGTAGATAGCGTTGCACATAATGAGATAAAGAGGAATCATGGATTGCTGTGTTTTTATTTTTTGATTTTTAGTTCAGTTTTGTACTAGTGTAATGGTGGCAGTAGTGGAATGGCATTCATTACAGAATGTGCTTCCAGTGCTGTGTTTACATGGTTTAAGGTTACAACCTGCGGCTTAGTTAACACTTACACCTTATGAACATTTTGCTTGTAGCATATTTTGCCTATTTCCCAGACAAGATTTGTTGCTTTCAGTTTTAAGACACTCAGAATTTAAAACACAAATTCTTTTCAAGACACTTAAACAACCGCAGAAATGCAAGACGGCCTTTAAATTGGGGGAAAATCATATAAATTATGTAAAATTAAGTCACACTCCAGAGAAAAGGTGACAACTGTGAGATGTCAACTTGGAATTTGAACAGTAAATCTGAACTCAGTGATATAATTCCTGAAATTCTGATGTGCAAGAATAACTCATCACTTTCTAATTGTTTTCCCCTTTTAAAAAGGCACAAATTATTTATTTATTTATTTATTTATTTATTTATTTATTTATTTATTTATTTATTTATTTATTTATTTATTTATTTATTTATTTATTTATTCGTTTATTTATTTATATACTTATTTATTTATTTTATTTATTTATATACTTATTTATTTATATACTTATTTATTTATTTAGTGTATTTTTATCCTGTGGTACAACTGTGCTTTTATATTTAACTTCACTTCCTTAACAGGTGGCAGATTTTAAAACACTACCTCAATAGAGGTTTGTAACTGAGAGGAGGTAACTTTGTTTTCTTTCCAAATATTTATTCCATACAACTAACACAAAAAATAATGGAACCAGAATTTTAAAGAGGAAACTATATTCTCTGAGGCTTTATCACTAAAGCTGGTGCTCCACCACTTTGGACAATTATACGCAATGGACCGCTCTGTGTTTTGATGTTTTTTTTTTTTTGCATGCTCAGGACCATCTGTTTTCTGCTCCACTTACATACTATGGTCTGCCTGGAGTTATTCAGCACTACATTCCTGCAGCTTCCCCACCACAGTGCCCCAAGCAGTACTCACTGTCAATGCCAGGCCCTAATTAGGCCACCAATTCTCTGTGCAGATACCCACGCCTGGGTTATCCTCAACCATTCACTAAATCATAGGAAAAGGGATAATGGTATATCACTGTCCACCATTAGGTTTATGTGGGTGCGAGCTTTGATATTGGTCAAGATGCAATGACGGTTTTCTTTTGTGTCCTTCATTCTGTCATCGTGATTTGTAAAGGATTTTTGTGTGTCTGAGCTGCTGGTCAAACTGAAAATGAATGAACAATGAAAAATGCATGTTATTCAATTATTGATCATGCGTGGGGTAGTGGATTATAATTCCATATTGATGACATCGACATCTACTGTTTAGTACTCTTATCTAGCTCGTCTCTGTCAAACATTGCACAGCTCCAAGTGGAATTCAAACCAGTATCTTTAGTATGAGACACGGACATTAACAAGGACATTCAACAATGACCCTCAGTCCTAAGTATGCCTCTTGGGCCAGATGAGGCTAGAGGTTTACAGCTCTTTCTAGCTGGTCAGAGTTACTACCCCATCCAACTCAATATCATGTTCATTATAGCAGAACATTTAGTCACGCAATAAAGACATTGAAGATGATCATTCTGCGATAAGGACAGCTGTTAGCATTTTAAATGCTGCTACATCTTGAAAATGACACATTTATTAACCATTTTACTTCTTATACGCTTTAGAAATTCAGTCGAGAATTTGAATTAAATGAGAGTGAGGGGATGGTGGTTAGCAGTCACCTCACAGCAAGAAGGTTTCTAGTTCCAGCCATTTCTGTGTGGAGTTTGTATGCTCTCCCTGTGTTTCTGTGGAGTTCCCCTAAAGACATGTGGTATAGGTAAATTGGATAATCAGAATTGGCCATAGTGTGTGTGAGAGTTAGCATTGTTGCCTTACAGCAAGAAAGTTTCTGGTTCCAGCCATTCCTGTGTGGAGTTTGCATGCTCCCTCTCTGTGTTCACCTGGATTTCCCAAGATGTCCTCGCTGCAGTCTGTAATCACAAGGACAGAAACACATAGTGGACATTGTACCGCCCACTAAGGTGACAACCATAATACTGTGAGGGTTGCATTTAGGGTAGAGGGAGGTGTAGGCAATTATCCATTAAGTAATGAACCTGGTCCAGTACGCCATCAAGCTGCGGGCTGCAGCCAGGACAGTTTCAGATTTACCCCAAAAACATGTGGTACAGGTAACTTGGGTAATCAAAATTGTCCATTGTGTGTGTGTGTGTGTGTGTGTGTGTGTGTGTGTGTGTGTGTGCGTGTGTGTGTGCAGGGGCGGACTGGCCATTTGGGAATTCTGGCAAATGCCAGAAGGGCTGGACCATTTTTTTAAATGTGGGCCGGTATGCTATTTTTTATTAATTCTTTTAAGTATTGCTTTTACATACAGTTTTTGTTTCTTGCTAGATGTGAATATTATGATGATGATGATGATGATGATAATGATGATGATGATAAAAGTAATAATAATAATTGTTAAGCATTGGCAAAATCGGCAATGGCCAGCTGGTTTCGAGATGGGCCGACCCAATCAGAGGTTTACGCGGACAAACAGTAAACAAAATCTGGCAAGAATGTCAAACAAACATTAGGTTCAACACAAGCTTATTGTCAGAGATGGACCGTAAAAAAAGGAAAGGCGGTGCCAAAAAGTTCAGAGAAACTTAAAAATTGCTCAAAAATCAGACGCTGCCAAATGCATAAAATGAACTGAAATAGTCTCAAAAGGGGGCAGCACAATGGGTAGCCTCACAGCAAAAATGTCAATGGTTCGAGCCTCGGCTGGGTCATTTGGTGTTCCTGTGTGGAGTTTGCATGTTCATGTGGGTTTCCTCCCGGTTTCCCTCACAAGTCCAAACACAAAATAAATATCTATTAAATATCTATTACATATGGTACTGCTTATATTATTTTACCATCAGGGTGGGGCTGTGTGGGTGTGATAATGTGGGCTGATGTGGCTACAGTGCCAGGGCTGATTTTTAGTCCTAGTCCGCCCCTGTGTGTGTGTGTGTGTGTGTGTGTGTGTGTGTGTGTGTGTGTGTGTGTGTGTGTGTGTGTGTGTGTGTGTTGTGTGTGTTTGTGTGTGTGTGTGTGTGTGTGTGTGTGTGTGTGTGTGTGTGTGTGTGTGTGTGTGTGTGTGTGTGTGTGTGTGTGTGTGTGTGTGTGTGAATAAAAGAGTGTATGGGTGTTTCTCAGTTCCAGGTTGCAGCTGGAAGGGCATCTGCCACATGAAACATTTGTCAGAGTAACTGGTGGTTAATACCACTGTGGCAACCCCTGATAAATCAGGGACTAAGCCGAAGGATAGTGAGAAAGTTTTTTCCTGGGTTCCTCGACCTTAAGAGGAGATTTGCTACTGCACACTTCTGTCACACATCACTATATATCTTACTATCTCCCCCAATCCTGGAACTCGCTCTTATTATGGTCAAAAAAACAATGTAGCCCCTCTGGTTTTACTCGAACCTCTTCAAGTGCAATTTGAACCAGCATCTCTGGAAAAGGGGATTACTAATACACTAATTCAACTCCAGGTCATGGCACCAATGTAACTCCTACACACAAGAGTCGAGACACATTACAGGAATGCAATATTTCAGTCCCTATTGTCAGTTACTAGTGCTTTTGTGACACCAAGGGGATGATAGCTGCGTACACAGCTCTTACTAATATGCAACAATTACACACTTAGTAACAAAAAAAAAGATTTCAAAATAGTTTTGAAAGTGATGTTATGCAATATAATGCAATATAAATTAATAAAGGACCCATTAATATGCCTTTAAACAAAGATTTCTACAATGATATCTGAAAACATTTACATCCCTGCGAATAGGTGTCTTTATAAAGTCTCAGACCAGCAAAGAGTAGACTGAATTCGCACGATCTGTGATCTTAGTCTTAAACGTAAACAATTACTCAGAGCATTCTCTATAAAAATGCTTATTGTTGGGTCAAAATGGAGAATCTATAATGCATTATGATGCATTATCCTAATAGGTGATTCTGTTTGTGACATTGTACTTGCAAACACACACTGAAGTGTACTTAAGGAAGGCAATTTCTTGACATGCACAAACATCAAACACACATCGTGCGCATATAAAATATCCAAAATGGGTTTTGTAGCTTGAGAACCTCTCATCAAAAGCCCTGGACACAAAAGCTTGCATTTTGCATACCACTTCAGGGCAGTTTAATGCATTAAAACATGGCGTGCGGATAATGAGGTTTATTTAAACCACAAATTAGGAGCAATAATCCAGCACACATACAAGATAGCTAAGAAGAACTTATAACCGAATTCACACACATCATAAATGTATGCTGAATATCTGACCTGATACATTTTGCAGACATATAGGCAACAATAAAAGACATATTCATCTGCATATTTGTGCTATCAGAAAACAAATACCATGTTCATTTGGTTTTAATAAATTTGTATTTCATTACAATAAAAACAAATATAACATTTTTAAAAATCACTCCCTAAAACATCAGACATATTGAAGTGACTCACAACACCTATTTTAGTTGGCACCCCAACAGAGAGAATCAAATTTAAACTACTTTTGAATTTTACAGCAATCTATATGAACACTGTGTAATATCACTCCTGCTGCTGACAAAACGCTTCTTATCTCTCTCCTTCATTGCTTCATTAATAACCTGCCAGCCTAAAAGTTATTTCTGGCTGATATGAATTCACTTAGGAACATCCATGTGTATATCTTGCTCTCCAAGTTTATGGTCCTGAAGTTTATTGCTTTTGAAATAACGCAAAAGGAACCTAGCAGGATTTTTTTTTAAATGTGAAAGCATAATAAAAAGAAGCCGGACACCTCTCATTTATCAGTGTACCCTATAACTGATTTGACTTAATGTTAGTAGCAGCGAGCAGCCTACAAATTTGCTGTAACTTCAACTACACAATGATATTTAAAAGGGGTTCCTCTATATTTGCTTTATTCTAGTTAAAAGTGCTCAGATGCTCCACTTTTGACCATAATGTATTCATCAGTGCAGTGGGTTATGGAAACTGCCTTTAGTTTAGTTTCTGGCAGCTGTGTCTTTTGTTAGCCAAGTATAATTGCTGCTTGTTTTACAAAAAGTCCTTGATTTTCAGTGCGTTCTGGTTGTTTTGCTCTTTGTATATGCATTGGCGAAAAAAAAAATCCTTTTGGAGAGATAAAAGGGTATAAATAAAATAGCAATAGCTGAAATTGTTGCACAGCAATTATCTAGCACAAGTATATCTCACTGTGAAGTATTCGGGGTCATGGATAGATTGTTGAACAGACTGAGATTCAGTTAATTCAGGCGTGTTGTAGACAACAATGAACTAAATAGCAATGTAGTCAGCAATTAATTAAATCTTTAGATTTCTATCAGATGTAATTTGCTGATGAAAAGCGCTAAGAAAGATGACAAGTTGCAAAATATGGGTATCAGACTGTAATTTGATCTTCATAATGCATACAAAATCTATAAAAGTGATGCATTCTGAGTTCATTTGAAATGGTTGAATCCCTGTTTAATCAAATAAAGTTGTTTGTATATTGTTTGAGCATCGATATCACAATGTGTGTATCTGCAATAGTCACATCGCAAAATTAGATTGTGGTGATTACCAGCGATCTAGGCTGTGCAAAACCCCTATAACATGAATTATCACCCGGACTACAGTTCTGCTGCGATGAACTACAAATCCCAGAAGTCATTGCTTAAATCACTCCTGCCACAGCTGACAGTCATCCAGACACTGACATTTCCTGCTTGTTATCAAACTATTTATTGTAACAGGAGGCAATTCAATCACAACTTAATGTTAAAACAGCTACCATAACATTATTTATCAATATGTGGCTCTTTTTGTATTCTCGGAAGCTATAGAAATTAAAAAATGTACAACAGGAAATACATTGGGAACATTATTTTTGTATACATCACTCAAAATGGTCTATATATTCATCTCAAACACACGCACACATGGCTGAGTCTCGTTTTCAGTAAGCATTTCAAAGCGTTATTTCTTGTCTAATCTTCTCATGTTTTTGACCTGTTTTGTTTATTGTTTATTCTGTTTGCCATTTGCTCCGATCCCCAGTCTGCTTTTGACCATGCTCTTTGAATAGTCTATATGTATGTGGACAGTTGCCTGACCATTCTCTGTTAAGTAAAGTTGCACATGGATCCTCAACTCCGTTGCTAGACTCAGTTCTGTTCCATAGATTGTTTATAATTGTTAGAGTTGTTAATAATATTACATTTTTTAGCAATATTAAAATGATGACCATGTTATTTTATTTCATTTCACTCTTTTTTTAACTTTTATAATTATATATGTTTGTAATTTATTATATTTTATGCCAGTGCACTGCATAGAGAAAGATTTAATTATCTCAGTTGACCTTAATAAATAAAATAATTTAAAATAGAGCAATTAAAATCACCTGGTGATATTATATTCATATCATAATATATATCACAGCAAAACAAAATATCGCAATGTCAGATTTTTCCAATATTCCGCAGCCCTAAAATAAAACAAATATTAATATAAATCTTAAAATTTAATTAATAATTCAAATAAACATATAACCTTTTTTTTTTCAAATCAAACCATATCTAATTGGTAATTTCTCATTTATGTGTTATTATTACTGCCTTTAACACTTTTTTCACTTAAATACAAAACAAATGCATTTAAAATGAACTAAATTTTAAAGGAAAAATACATTACAATTTTAAAGAACACATAAACCATCAAAAGACACTATGATGGAAAACGTGATTGGTGATTGATGATGGTTTCAGAATTACAACAAGATCAATAGCAACCGGGGATTCATATGTTTGAAATGCCAACATATTAGTGGAAATGCAAATTCAGCATGCTTATTTAAATTAAAAGATGCTAGGTAATGGTGGACGATGCTACATTTTTTACATTACAGATTAAAAAAAGTCCAAATTGGGCCTGATTCATTCCTGGAAATGTCTTTTTTATTTTTTATTCTTTTTGGGGGGTGGGGGAATTAAGCATCCTCCCTTTGATAATACATACAGGCTGATTCAATTTAGAACACGTCCCACTCATCCATAAGAACTAGGCCTGCACTTAAAGGAGGCCACAAGTTTATTTTGGAGCCGGGCAGGAGATTAATTATTCTGTTTAAAATATTTCCAGTAGTTAATGAGACACGTACAGCAGTCCTGCTTTCTGGAAAGACTGCAGATGCTCACTTATGCTTCCTTTCAGACTTTTAATGCCCCTGGTGGTTATATTCCAGGACATTATAACAATTACACATGGCAGCTTGATATTACAAGAACATTTTTTCGGCCAATAATATAAAAGGTCATAAGAGCAGATTAAACCAGGTCAGTAGTCTCATTTCACCAACTCTGTTATCAAATAAATCAAATAATGAATCAGAGAGTGTGTGTAGACTTACGCCTGAGTTAATGCTTAAACAGAGCTTTGAGTTATATCACAAATAAACACATCACCTGCATGCTTCAGTACACCGGCGGCGCTGTGAGAGTCTGCTGAGATGAAGCATTTATCCTTAAGCAAACACATAAGAGTCGAGGTCAAAGGTGTGGAATGTACAGCTGTAGACTCTAAACTGCTCAAGTCAACTTGATTAAGTTTTCCAGTCTCGTAAACAAGTCCATTCTGAAAACAGAAGGAACAAATATATGTGACAAGTAAGCTGTCTGTGGATATTTCTGTGTATATGAAAGGATGTTACCTAATGTTTTAATGATAGAAGGGGCTAAAACTAATATTTTTAACAAATAACAAATCAACATCTTTGGGTCAAAGAAGAAAGAAGGGTTTTAAGCATCACAAATACAAGTGTAATACAACTATTGTAACAGTAAAGAGTTGTTAATTACATTATAATAACTTACGCTAATTTTAAATTAGTATTTTGATATAAAAGTATACATATTATAAAAAATATTTATTAAGTAAATTTTATAAATAATTACAAAGCAATTACAATAAGTGAATTGCACATATATTTACTGTATTAATTAATACTTGAAACAAACAGAAACTGAAAGTAATAAATGATTTGTATTTATTTATAAACCTGGACATCATAATAAATAAACTGAAAAACAACAAAATGACAACAAAAAGAATATATACCTACAAGTGAAAGATGAAAAGTGTCAAGTGGTGAGTGTTTCTGTAATATTTTTAATAATATTAAAGTTTAGAAATGTAGGGGAGCGCGGGGCACAAAGTGCATGGGGTAAATTGTAACACAGAGCTTTAAGGTGTTTGGTCAGGGTAAACCATGGCATGATTCAGAGGTTTTAACCATAGTGTCAGCAGACATCTTCCTGCCAATTAAAAAAGTTTTGCGAAATTTGGATGAGAAACAGGAGAAACTATTTTTGCAGCATAAAATTATTTTTATAAAAGATGAAATTATTTTAAAAGATGTAAAAAACACACAGCGACTGCAAGGAAAACACTACACAGTCGAGTTAGTTGTGTAACAGGTTGTTACAAATAAGCCACACAATGTTGAACACCAATTAAACTAACAAAATAATTTAGAAATTCGAGTTTGATGTTAAGAGCTTTTTAAATAAAAATGTTTAAATAGAAAATATATTTTTTATAGAATTTTTTATTGCTAATAATGCACATAAATGCATTGCATAATAATGGATAATAATGCAAATAAATCCAAATATGTTTATCCAATAGATAAATAAATAAACATGCTGTGCTATGTAGTATAACAAAATGAGTTAAGTACTGAGGAAATATACTATTTAAAGTAAATTGAATTTAAATTCATTCAAATCTGCCTTTTAAGCATGTGTTACAACTAACCCTCTGTCTGTTACAACTTGCCCCGTAGGTGAGGTAAATAGTAACATTTATACTGCTGGCACTTTTGTCAATACTGCATAGAAACCATAGGTCTGGCGATCATACAACCAGAGCTCATTTGTAGGAGAGGATTGTGTATTGTTGGTAAAAAAAAATATGGTCTGTCTAACCCCTTTACTTTATTCAATATTTGGCCTAAACCAAAACAGTTTTTGGAAAATAATACATTACTCAAACAAAGCTATATTATTATATTATATATTACAAGTAATTACAAGTAACACAATGAATAACAGGCCTGTAGGCAGCCTGGTGAAAGGGGTGGTTCTTTTTTCTCAAAATGGGCACCATTTTGCAGTTATTCAAAACATTTTCTATTTAATTATGAGGTTTATATACTGCATTTTAGTGACATTTTAAACAACTTTTAGATGAATTTGCTGGTCAGGTGTTTGTAACACTTTTTGATGTGCCAAAACTATTTCCTAAATATTTTAAATAAATAAATATGAATAAATACTTATTTTTAAAACACAAATATATCACATCATATACCATTAGAAAAAAACAGCACTCTGTTAAAGTTTTAAATGAAAACCTACAGCCTATTGTCATTTATTTGGCAAATAACAAACCAGCCAGCTTATCTAACCTTCCACAGTCAGAATTTGGCCATTTGAATAATAGAAAATTAAAACATGATAATAATAATAATAATAATAATAATAATAATAATAATAATAATAATAGGTGGTTCATTCCGTTGTGGCAACCCCTAATTAAATAATATAGAGCAGTTAAAATAAGACCAGTTAATATATGGGACAAAACTTGGACCTTTGTCAGTGAGGGGTGTATCTTTCGAACTATACGGACCTGAATTACCCATATAATTAAGACTTGAAACAAACAAAAACTGAAAGTAAAATGATCATTATTTTTATTTATTTATAAACCTGGACATTAAAACAAATAAACAAAAATGAACATATACCTACAAGTGATAGATGATAAGTGCCACGTGGTGTTTCTGTAATATTTATACTAATAATTAAGTTTAAAAATGTATTGTTACTAAATATACCGACATATATTTTTAGAATACTACACATTACTCAAATAAAGCTTTATTTATATCATACGTGCAAGTAAGTTTCATAAATAATTATAAAGTAATTACAAGTAATACAATGAATAACACATAAGTACCAATTGAAACAAACAGAAACTGAAAGTAATGATCTGTATTTTTATTTATTTATAAACTTGGACATCATAATTAATAAACAAAAACAACAAAACTAACATATAAGTAAAAGTGGTAGATGATAAGTGTCAAGTGGTAAGTGTTTCTGTAATATCTATACTAATTATTAAGTTTAGAAATGTAGTTTTACTAAATATACCGACATATTTATTATAAATATTATGCATCACTCAAATTAAGCGTATGTTAATGTAGAGTGAAAACTACTATAAACTTCGCGAACTGTATTATATTTAATAAATATTGTATAATGTTTGACCGTCCTTGTTCTGCATTTTGCCTTCGATTTGAAAAACGATTGGACAGCGAATCATGTGTCTCCTTTCAGACGAGAGACTCACTTCAACGGCAGGTGCTAATTGGATGGCATGTCTCGCGTAATATCTCTGGGTACGTGGGCCCCCTCGCTCTCCATTTCGGCTCAACGGCTCCGTAGACTCGCACTGTCTTTTACAGTATGCTGTAGCCGTAATGGCGCTTGCTTCCACATGCAACAAGGGCCAGTTTATTATGGCTGGACCTGCGTCTCTTCCTCTCGTCCGCTGATTGGCTGTGCTGCTTCAGAGCCGCGAGGTGATTGGTGCAGAGAGCTGTCAACGGACAAGGAATAGACGGGTACCCAAGACGGCAGGGTTGCGCGTGTGCCTTCCCAGGTCCTGGCAGCACCATCCGGCGAGGGGGTGAGGACGCTGGCCGCCTGTTTTCTGGCTGCAAGGAACACTGGATGTTTTTCTTTTGATTTCTTCTTCACTGGATGTATACATGCCCACGATTTCGAGAGCAGGAACGCGGCACGCCGGTGAACGAGCGCATCGCTATCGATGGGGAAAATAAGTTGAAGGGCTTCGGAAGAATGTTTTCCTTGTTCCAGGGAAACGGATTGCTGTGTTGATCAGCGTGATGGGTGTTTCGAGAGGATTTTGACATTTGGAGAGGATCTGGAGCAGCTATCCATCTACAGCTTAGGAGGGCTCGAGCGCAACAGAAAGCGGCAACAGAGCGCCATACTGCAAAACAAGCTTCCCGGATCGATCCAGTGTAGCAGTCTTTTCGTGCGGGAGAATTGCGCGTTTTAATGTACATGTAAACAAGTAAGCTGGCGAGCAAGTACCAAGTCAGCAGCAGCGGTGGCCTGATTGAGATCCGCGTAACTTCTGCAAACTGCATGCAGCCCTGGCGGTGGAAACAGGGCTGGAAGAGCCCAAAATGGCAAATATGAAGAAATCCAAAAGATGAATGTTGCATATCCCCCGTAACTTGTACTGTTCGCCTAATTTCCCTTCTTTCCGCGCAAGCCCGAGTTTCGAGCCGAAGCAAGGTGCTCCTCATGCCTCCGACATGAGGGAGATTTAAGGCCGTGCGGAATTGATTTATTATGGGGGGAGCGC
This sequence comes from Danio rerio, assembly GCF_052040795.2. NCBI lineage: Eukaryota > Metazoa > Chordata > Actinopteri > Cypriniformes > Danionidae > Danio > Danio rerio. The sequence continues at coordinate 32,976,144 of NC_141035.1, forward strand.
ATTCTTTTGATTTAATCCCTCTCTCCTTTTTTACTTTTCTTTTGTTTACCCTCCGCTTGAGGGTTCTTGGATGTCCGCGCTTGTCATTTTGCTAGTCTGAAACGTACAACGCGTAAAGATTCTCCGAAGTAGGTCAGATCAAAGCTGAAGAGTTGTTAGTATGACACCTTTTCACTCTCGTCTTGATGTATGCCGGACATTTATGCTTTGATTTTACCCGTCGTTTGGCTCTATGACGGCCAAATGAGAGTTTGACATCTTGGCAGCCTCCCACTCCATCTCGTTCGCCTCTTTGTTTTGTTTTTCCACCTCTCATTTCGGGCTGTTGAGTGAGTGAATGGCTCTGTGCGGAACCACGGCTTCCAATGCCGCGAAAATGATGGCTGCGTACAACGGCGGCACCGCGGCAGTGGCAGCGCATCACCCGCACCATCACCACCAGCTGCCACATCTCCCGCCACCCGCCCACCTCCACCACCATCACCACGCTGGCCAGCATCACCTCCAGCACCCCGGCTCGGCCGCCGCCGTGCACCCCGTACAGCAGCACGCTTCTACGGCCGCGGCCGCTGCTGCTGCGGCGGCGGCGGCGGTGATGCTGAACCCGAGCCAGCAGCAGCCGTACTTCCCCTCGCCCGCTCCTGGACAAGCTCCGGGGCCGGCGGCCGCTGCAGCCCCAGCACAGGTGCAAGCCGCCGCCGCGGCCGCTGTAAAGGTGCACCATCACCACCACCAACACTCGCATCACTTACAACAACAGCTGGATATAGAGCCGGACAGACCGATCGGATACGGAGCTTTCGGCGTGGTTTGGTGAGTGGAACAACTTCTGTGTTAACAGAGAATGCTCTAAATAATGCTTCTTCTGACGACTTCAAAAGGGCTCTTGAACATTAGCCTAATGTTTATGTAAATCTAAACAACAAGTTTTTATGATCTATTAATATGTGCATTTTAAAAGTTTATTATAATGTTGTGCAAGATATGATTATTAAAAATACATACGCAGAATAGAAAAAAGTTTTGTTATTATGTCACACAGAGCTGGTACACCCCTCATGGGTGCCGCCATGTTTGTCACATGACTAGCTGTGGCATAAGTTCACACCTTACTGTTATTTTGAGATGACAACACCAGCTGTTCATGTCGGCTGACTTGCAATTAGTCTTTTGTATGGACTTATTGTTAACGTCTTTACTTAGAATCTTAATCAATATGTCACAGTTAGGTGATTTACTGGTCACATGGTACAAGCAGTTGCTCAGAAACTCTTGTATTTTGAGTTGTACTAGAATGTGAACAGCTTCTACAAGTTGTAATCTATAAAACAGAGTAATTATGACACCCATGCCACTAATTGTTGCAAAAGCTTTCAGTGGAAAGTAGTTGAAGTCTGCATGATAAATGGCAGATGATGTCATGTCGATGAGTCTTGTTCAAGAAGTCACTAGATTCATTCATTTCTTTAATTCCTAAAGGACTTAAAATGTTGCTACAGAGTCGAACAAGCAAAGTGCATTTATAAGAGCTGTAGCAATAAGTCTATTCAGTTTGGTATTCTCTATTGAATTGATTCAGAACTTCGGCATTAACATCAGGTGGTGCTCTAGGCCATTGGGTCCAGACTTGATTCTGGAGGGCCGGTGTCCTGCATATTTTAGTTTCAACCCCAACTGAACACACCTCAACCTGCTAATCAAGCTCTGGCTGTCTCTCAATATGTGTTCTTCAGCGATGTCATAATTAACTGCCATAGATCAGTTCCAAAACTCAAGACCGCAAGAACGGAGGATGTGGAAAGGTTCCCGGATGCGTTCTTGGTATCGAGGATGCACCAATACAGACTTGAGCACCAAACTAGCTCTAGAAGTCCCAATAGTGATTGAGACTTGAGGTGGGAAGCGCAGCCTTTTTATTAAAGTTCAGAGATATAACTTATTTATTTATCTCAGGAGTTTCCCTAAATGAGAAAGTAAACATTACCATGAAAAGCTTTACAAAGACACATAAAGGGTTTTTATTTGTTGAAATTCGTATTAAAATCTGTTTTATTTGTATTGTGCAATGTATATTTGTAAGGTCTTTATGCATAGTATATATTGTAAAAAGGGTAAGAACTATAAATTGTTGTATGAATGCTGTGATGTTTAAATAATTTCCCATTAAAAATGCGTGATCATGTGACCATCAGGAAGAATGCATTTAGTTTCTTACAGGATGCGTTCTCTGTTCTCGTGGTCTCCTGAATTCATTCTTCCGAGATGGCAAGAGCAGTCTTCACACATTCTTGGAATTGAGAAACAGCCTCTTTCTAGGTAGCAACTTCAGGGAGGAAGTTGGAGCTAAATTATGCAGGACACTGGCCCTCCAGGCCTGATTTTGGACACCCCTGCTTTAGGGTAGTTTTTAGGCATATGTTCAAATGCTCACGAAGAATAGCACTTGTATAATAAGTCATATAAGTGGTCAATCCTTTCGTTGATTTGTTTTATTGCCACAGCGTTTCCAAATGGTGGCTGCGACTACTCAGGAGTCCAACAATAGTGTACAACTCCTTGAAGAAAAACATCGACATAAAGGTCTATTACAAATCCACCCCTAAAGATCATAGGAAAATGCTAGAATGAGATCATATCAATTTGCCAAAATGGCTAAATAGTTCTGAATGCTACTGTGTTGGTTTATATTATGACATGCTATACAAAGAACAGACATAAAAGTCAATGTCACGACAAAATATTGATGGCATGAATCAGCATGTTTACGATCTGTTAAATAGAATAAAAAATCAGTCATAGTTGGCCATTGCGACATGTAAGAACTAACTAAACCAGAACTTACCGAGAACACCTTTAAAATAGTTCACCTGCTAGGGTTGTTATGAGGGAAAGGATCCGTATTTTTAGATTTCCATGTGACAGTTCAAGGAGCAGCTTTTGGCAAAGAATGTAAGATGTACACTAAGGGAACATGGCTCTGCTTAAGGGATAAGCTGACTTAAATGCTAAAGGTTTAATTCATGTCAGTTTGAGTGCCTTGAGAATAGTTCCTAACTCTGGTGTTTACTTCGCTCCTTGTTTAAATCTAGGCACTGAAACCCTGAGCATTTGAACATTTGGTTGAATCGTATAAGCTGTACTGTACTGAATAACTGTAATGAAGCAGATCAGTCACTTGCTGAAAAGTTTTTTTCCTGCCATAACAAAACCAGTTCACATGACTGCACTCCAGTGGTACTATACAGAGCAAAGATGAAAAGTTGAGTAATATGTGTAATGCTTAAAGGAAGGAGAGTGCCGGTTCTCACAATGACTTTGTAACTCAGAGGAAATGCAATATCCTTTTAAGCACACACCCTCTTGTCTTGTAGAAGACTCAGCCAGGGCTTCTGTTCAGAGGTTAAGCTGAGAGTTTATTCTTGAGACAAAATATATATTAAAGGGTTAGTTCACCCAAAAATGAAAATTAGCCCTTGATTTACTGACCCTCAAAGCATTCTAGTTGTATTTGACTTTCTTATTTCAGTCGATTCCAACCAGAATTATTTTAAAATTCACGCTCTGCATTGGAAACGGGGTATTTATCTTCAACACTCCAAAACCCATAAAGTCCCATCCATACTAGAGCTGCACAATTCATTGGAAAAAGATCACGATCTCGATTCAAACCCCTAGACGATCTTAATCCAGCATTTCTACGATTCTGTCAATCATATTTTCAAGTTTAGGAAAGAAGCATTGGTGGCCGCATAAGTCTTCACATTGTTTTACATACGTTGTTCAGCAACGTGGACACCTCCAAATGGTGCTGAAAGAGTCACATGTTGTATTTATAAGATATAATTCACCTCAAAAATGTCATTTCTGTTTTCATGTAATGTATTTGCGAACGTAAAATCACACGTGACGTGTGCTGACCGTCAGCTGTTACCACAGAGAGGGTGGGTGTGCGCGCCTCTGAATGAAGTCTACTTTAGTGAACCGTGTTGCCAGCTGTAGGCGAAACATTCCAGCCCAAAAAGTATCCAAACCGCCGAAATGCAAAAATACTCACCCAGTCTTCTGTATTCACGAAAATCACATCAGTGACAGATTTTAAGCAGAAAATTACAGATTGTAAGCATATGACTCAAACACAATGATTTAATATCAGAATTATCATCAGCATTAATGACCAGGACAAATCTAAAGTCGGTTCATGTCCACCATTCCAAGTCTATACAAAATTTAGCATTTTAACCCACAGTACAGCTACACAAAGCCTATTGCTGTTTCACCTTATGTTTGAGAATAACAATAATAATAGCCCACTCAAATTAACCTTTATTTTACATCTACAGAATCGTGAGAAAATCGTAACCAAAAAAAAAAAAAAAAACGCGATTCTCATTTCAGCCAAAATCGTGCAGCTCTAATCCATACATAACAAAAAAGTGCTTTACATTTTTAATAATGGAGGACGCATGTGCCATTAAGCGCTGAACTGTTTTGCTTTCATGAACATGTGGACGACAGACAGTTAGCAGAAGTTACACAAAACTGTTTATAAAGTTTTAAGTATGAATATTATGAATCAACTTGCTACAGTAGACCTTTCTTCACCCTTTGGAGGCATGTGAGGCACTTTTATATAGATGGATGCGCTTTACTGGACTTGTTTTAGACTGTTAATGCCCCTTAGGATGTCTTAAGGGTGAGTAGGCTAATTTTCACTTTTGGAGAGCAAAACCTTTAAGTGCTCTAGAATTTTGAATAAATGATCAAGAGTTAAGTTAATGAAATGTTAATTCCCTGACCAGTTAAAGTGTATTCTAGCATAGGGTCCTGTTTGTTTATCCACAAAAGAGTCACCTGCTGAAGGGCCACTAAACTAGAGGAGCTCTCGCCAACAGTCACACTACCCTCCACCCAGCCTGACCTTTCCTCAAAATCGCTTCCTGTTGCTCATTGTCTGCTTTTAATCGGCCCTGTTGCATGCTGGTATATTTATAGCTGTCCTCCAGAGGCATGTCCATAGAGGAATAATCATTCAGTGTTTGCACCCTCTAAAAGGGAGCTGGGCAGAATCGCATAATTAAAAGAACAGTTCACCCAAAAGTGACAATTCTGTCATTTACTGACCCTCATGCCCAAACCTGTCATAGTTTTAATTCTTTGAATTACAAAGCAAGATATTTTGAAGCAATATGCTGGCTGCTCTTTTACATTTATGTACAATTAATGGCTTCTGAAGCTTTCAGCTTTTCTGAAGCTTTTTTGGTTTCAGAAGGCCTTATTTAACATATATTATATTTGTTGGTACTATTTTTAATACTTCCTTTTTGAAATTGCAAATTGTACACTCTTGAAAATATCCATTTGTTAGGTTCCAGGTTCAAATCACACATTTAAGCTAAGCTTTTAAAAACTCAAGGTATACACTACACTTTAAAAATGCTGGGTTCTACACAATTTCTTCATCTTGTCTCAGCATAAATTGATTAAGTTAACTAATCCTTTTTTACAAATTTAGATGTATTGAACATAAAACAAAGTTGTCCCCCCAAAAAAACTTAAGAATTGTGTAATTTCAACTAATTTCAAATAATTAGGTTGAACAAGTAGCAAAAGTAACTTTTTTTGAGTGTACAATCTCCATGCTCACAGTTTCTGTTAATGAGGTTTAATTCATGGATGTCCTTTTGTATTTTGTTAATTAATTGCAGAATATTAATGTTTAAGTGAACTTCTTTTTGTCTTTTATTTTCATCCCTCTGTCCAATTTGTATAACAAGGCCCGTCAGAGTGTACGTAAGAAGGTTTGCCATTGAAGATTTTTTTTCCACCAGTCAATGCATATACCACCAGTACCAGAAGTTTGACTAATGGTGTGTTCACACTCAGCAGGTTTGGTAAGATTAAAACAAATTTCTCAATCAGTGTAATATGATTGCCACCATCTGAACGCTGTTGCGCACTAAACTAACTCTGGTGTTTTTTTTTGGTGGACTGAAATGTTGAAATACTGAAATATTATTATAACATAAAACCGAAGACCAAACTAATCTAAACAAACCAAAAACAGGACTAAAATTTCACAAGTAGCAACCCTAAAAAAAGTCCTGAAGTATGCCTATATGTTATAGTCACAATGTGCATTACAATTTAATATGTGCCTCCGTGCAGCAGATTTCTTATATTATATTCAATTCACTTAAATTTGCTGCTTTAACTTAATCGATTTGTGTTGAGACAACATGAATGAATTGTGTGGAACACTGCATTTTTCACAGTGTAGAACAGGGGTGCCCGAACTCGGTCCTGAAGGGCCGGTGTCCTGCAGATTTTAGCTCCAATTTGTCTCAAAACAACTGTTTCTAGAAAGCTTATTAAGAGCTTTAGCTAGCCCAGGTGTGTCTGATTGAGGTTGGAACTAAACTTTGCAGGACACCGGGCATCCAGGATAGAGTTTGGGCCCTGGTGTAGAATGAGTGAAACAACATAGAGTATAAAATATTTTACAATGTGGTTGGCCCACTGGTTTGTCTGTTAATATGCCATACAATTCCATCATAGTTTGTGTTTTTTCTATCGGATACAATGTTTAACATACTCAGTTGTGTGCTTGTTTTTCTGCACATTTTCAAAATACTGTTAAGTATTGTACATGCCAGGGGTCTTAAAAAGTATTAAAAGTTGATAAATTAATTCTGAGAAAATGAAGGCCCTTAAAAGACATAAAAAATTCTTAATCACGTTTTTGCAAGGCCTTAAATTTTGTTCATGCGTTGTCCAAAGTGTTTGACTTTAAACAAGAATTATTCGCTTTATTTATATTAACAACGGCGTGCTCGATCCACGCGATTGATTCAGGCACGTCCGGCCAAGCTCTGTCACCGGCCTCTGTCCCGGTGATGTCACACAATTTGCGACAAATGCGGGAAGGGGATGTGATGCTCTCCGCATGTAGCGAAACCTTAGAGTGAAACAGATGTCAAAATGGAAAAATTTCAGTTTGCAAACTTCTAGTTGAAGAAAGAAGAGTTTAAACAGTGGCTGAAGCTTGTCACTGAAAATAACCGTGTAAATTTATTCTTTCAAGCTTTGTTTCTTTCAAGCTTATCTGAGTTCTCTTGCATGGTTGAGCTCCATTGATTTATTTAACTACTTCTGTTTATTAAGTTAAAGGTTTGATACTGATTAGAACTTGAAGTGGCACTGAGATCTTAAAATATTTCGAGGAGGTCTTTAAAAAGTCTTTAAAAAGTATTGAAATTAGCTTTAGGATTCCTGCATACCCTGACATTCACATATCCATGTGTATAAAATAGGCGGATGGAAACAATACAGCTATTATGATTAAATAACATACAACCAAATGAAGTTCAACAAGAAGCAGAGAATCAGTGGTCATATCCATGAAGAAAAGTATGAGCTTGGTTCTAACGTTATCTATTGATGCCTGGTATTTGGTGTTTTACATTCTAGTGGGCGTCCTTTCATTCATGCAGCTGCTGAAGTTTAGATAAATAGTTTTGGCGCTTTTACAAGTGTGTCTGTCACGTACTTGGGTCTGATGCAGATGGAGTCGGATTAAATTCTCTTTAATTCTATACATAAATAATGTACATGATCAGTTTGCATCTGCTTAATTATACAGCAAATAATTCTTAATCAAAGTAAGCATATTGTGATGTATTTGCATCCTGCTTTTTTGAGTGAAAATGAAAGCAAAATGGAGTGGTGTGTAATTGATGGTTTATGCTAAAGAGATGCTGTGCTAAGCTTTATTCTGTCATATTTTAGTCTGCAGAAAATGAAGTGCAAACTGCTGGGTCTGATGCTTTCTGGGAAAACAGATCTGTCATTCAAACTAGCCTCAAAATTGTCACTCTATGGAGTACTTTTGTGAAGGACATAATGGCATAACCGTCTTTGTCTTGGGGCTCAGCCAAACAGTTTATTTTGAAACCTATTGGCCTGCATTTACTGTTTGCGCTTGTAGTTTGAGATTGACTCATAGTGTCTGCGAACAAAGTTACGGGAAACAGTAGTGCTAAATCCTAAACCGCTGTAATTTTAGAAGGCTTCAGTGGACGGTGATGCCTCATTTGTGGCTTCAGGAAATTCCATGTGTGTCCTGTATTATGTTTGGCGTGCCTTATTAATGCGACATGTTGTAAGGGAAGTTTTAGGTTGCAGCAGTGATCGCTTTTGCTTTTACATACATTTTACGTTTGCAGATGCTGTTTTTTAACTGAAGTGACTTACATTATGTTTAAGGGGAACATTTTATGGCCTCTCTAAGAATCATACCCATGTCCTTGGCATTTCGAGAGCCTTGCTCAACTATTTGAGCTGCACTTAGACTCTTATTTTCAATTTTTTATAATTTCTTATTGTTATTATTATTTATTTTTCCTCTCTTTCCTCTTCTACTTACTACTACCATTATTATTATTATTATTATTATTATTATTATTAATATTTTTATTACTTGTCCTCTCCCTGATTTCCCAACCTCCCCTCACCTCGTCACTTTTATCATTAATGATATTACTTTTACTTTTGTTATCAATATTATTATTACTGTTCTGACTTGTCCTCCTGTTTTCATTATCATTATTCTAAGTATTCATACCATTGTCATTATTAAGGTTGCTGTAGTTGTTGTAGTAGTAGTAGTAGAAGTAGTTGTAGTCATTGTAGTAGTATCGATTGTAGTTGTGCTTATTGAAGTAATAGTTGTAGTAGTCTCGTAGTAGTTGATGTTATTGGTATAGTGGTAGCAGAAGTAGTAAAGGTGTTGTTGTTGCAGTAGTAGTAGTAGTAGTTGTTGTTAGTGTAGTAGTATCAGTAGTAGATGTTGTTGATGTAGATGTTGTAGTAGCAGTGATTGCAGTAGTAGTGGTAGACGTTGTTGTATTAGTTGTAGCAGACGCTGTAGTACTATCAGTAGTAGTAGTCATTGTTGTAGTATCAGTATTAGTAGTGATTGTAGTAGTAGTAGTCGTGGTTGTGGCTGTAGTAGAAGCAGTAGTTGTTGTAATATTAGTAACTTTCTGTTGTTGTAGTAGTTGGTGAAGTACTTGGTATTTATTATTATTGTCAGTTATTATTACTGTTGTCCTCTCTTTCTTTTTCCTGTCATTATTACTATCATACATTACTAAGCATTGTTGTTACTCCTTACCACTGACTGGTTTCTTTCTATCTGTTTTATTTATATCTGTGATACTTGCTTCATTTATTGACTGTAATTGTCCCTTATGTATGTACTCTGACCTGTCCACATACACACACACACACACACACACACACACAGACACACACACGCACCTACCAGTAACTTACTATGTTGTTGTTTTTGTTTTTTGTTGTTTTTTTGTTTTTGTTGATGTTTCTTTGTATTTGTGTGATCCCAATTTATGTACCTTTTTGCATATTCTAATAAAAAAAAAGAAAGAAAGAAGAAAAAAAAGACTCTTAATTTTTGTACCCATGCTACCTCTAGATGGAAACTGTTGTTTTGGGTAAACCTTATGATTAAAGTTGCTGCACATCCACCGGTTCCCATCTCTGAATGAGTGAGTTTCAGCTACTAGTACATTAAGGTAGCATATATAAATAAATAAAAAAAACACTCGCAAATAAAGACGACACAAAGGAACATAAAAATCTACTGTCAGCTAGCATTCCGGAAGTGTTATTGCTGAGCAACACAAGCAGCAGACAGAAGTATAAATTCACGACTACGCGCAAGTCATGCACCTTTGGTCACACTGATCACTCGACGCAGTATAGTATAAATCAGCCTTAAGGTTCAGAAAAGATTGCAATGAATCAAAAATTGCAAGACAAACTAGGAAAAATGCTTAGAAAATCTACACAGGGTAAACAAGACTCAGCAATTTGTCTGAAAATGAGAGGTGTCTTAGTTGTTGCTAGGTCGGATACGGTTGCAGCCGAAAGTTAACCAGAATTATTTATGTAATTTATTAAATTTCCCATTTATTATAATTTTAATAACATACCCCCATCCTAACCCTAAACCCAACCGTCACAGTAACTTAAAAGCAATGTTGTACCGAGTATTATTTATGCTATCTAATAAATTACCCAATAAATTGTATTTTTTAATGCCTACCCCAACCCTAAACCCAACCATCACAGTGATGTAAAAATATTAATTATTGTTATACAATGTCATAAAAATTGCTGCTATATTGATGTGCATATCTGACTACTGGCTGGCCGTGTATCTAATCTAGACTTTACCATGTGTCTTTATACTTAATAATTTAGTGAAGAGCTTCAGGTGTGCGTCTGTGTGTGTCATCAGGGGGAATCAGGAACTGGTGTATTTAAGGTGCATGACTGTAGTTGTAGTTCAGTTCAGTGGCTGAATTGAAGTTCTTCAGCAATTTGCAACTGCTCAATCGCTGGTGATCATAACAATTTAATACAACAATATATTTGAGAATTCCTTCTTTATTTTTTTATTTAAGCTAAAGATGCGATTCTCAGCTATGCCTTTGTTGACTTCTGTTTCTCAGGGAAGAACACTCTCAGAAAAAAAGGTACAAAATTGTACCTTTTAGGGTACAAATGGCCCGTCACTGGGGTGGTACCCTTAAGGGTACAAATTTGTACCTCTATTTAAAGGTACAAAATTGTACCTTCTACATTTGTACCCTTTAAGGGACAATTTTGTACCCCCACCGAAGGTACAAAAATGTACCTTTTTATATTATATAGCATTTTCAGGGTACTGACCCAGGCATTTTGATCCTTTGGTGACTGCATGCACAAATAAATAAATAAAATATTTTGGTTCGCAGATGTCCATTTTTATTTATTAATGTAGAAATATTTCATTACAACTTACAACTGAATGTGTCAAGAAATAAAATTACACAGTAAATATAAAGCAGACATGTAAAACAGTAAAAAGAACAATTTAGAAAACAAATAAAAATTGTTCACTCACTGTACAGTATATAATCTACCCTTAATACAAAGACCACAAGAATACTGTTTAAGATTTATAAACACATTACACAGGCTACATCAAGTACTTCACTTTATAAAGTCCAAAGTATTTGTCTTTAGTCAGAATAATCGGTCATAATAAATAATTTGTCATCAAAATTTTCTCTGAATTTCAGAATGAAGGCAATGTTTCTCTATAAATTGCTTCAACAGTGCAGAAAACCAAAAACATCAGTAGCCTCTTTCTCAACATCAGTAGATTACTCCTCATCATCCTCAAGTGGAGTTGTAAATTGTTGTAACACAATATGTGTTTATGCTTTTGATGAACTGACATGTAAAGCACTCATATCTGGAAAATGTTCTTTGATAGTCATTAGGACCACAAGTTACTTAAAAATTTGCTTTATGCATGAATGATAGCAGTGTGCTGGATTAACTTGATGATTGTGATTATCCCAAGAGCATGTAGAGAAACAAAAAACAAGGTTGATCACTCTGGTAACTGGAGTAGATCGAGGTTTGTCACTGTCCACCGTTCATTCAAAACATTCCTCTGCAGAAACATCAAGGTGATCTTCTAATAAGATGGATATGTCAAAAATGTATATTCGTCCACACCATTAGCCCGGCCAATCGCAATCCCATCAACTCTGAAGACTGCCGTGACTTGTCTTGTTAACACAGTTGTCCAGTCGGTGGTGTCCTCCTGTACTTGAACTGTTGGATGTGGTGAAGATGATTCACTGTAAATGACAAAGCAATAATTACATTAATATCAGTCACTCTATCACTGATGAAGAGAAAATTAACATGCATAGAAAGTAAAATAATTAATATTCACCGATTTAAAAAAAAAAAGTATCACAGAAAAGACTAATATAAATTTCATTCATTCATTCAATTTCTTTTTGGCTTAGTCCCTTTATTAATCTGGGGTCGTCACAGTGGAATGAACCACCAACTTATCCAGCATGTTTTATGCAGCAGATGCCCTTCCAGCTGCAACCCAGTATTACGAAACATCCAGACACACTTATTCACACACACATTTATACACTACAGACAAATAAGCTTACCAAATTCAGCTATAGCGCATGTCTTTGGACTTGTGGGGAAACCGGAGCACTTGGAGGAAACCCTCACGAACACTGGAAGAATATGCAAACTCCTCACACAAATGCCAACTGACCCAGCGACCTTCTTGCTGTAATGTGACAGCACTACCCACTGCGTCATCCTAATATAAAGAATATCAAGCATTATAAAATGCATTTATCACAGCATATACTGAACAGAAAACAACATACGCACCTGAGCACAACGAAATGTTGAAGTGTCTCGCTCAACAAGGCTGGCAACATGAGAAGTGCTGCTGTAAAATCAATTCCTGGAACATAAGATGTGGCATACAAACAAATATGAAGGAATTCATCTAAAGCTAGAATTTAATAATATTAATCAAGTGGAGAAAGTTTAGAAAGAGTACCTTAGAGTCAGGTTCTTAGCATTCTTCAGCTGATCTCTCATCTTTCGATGAAAACCTAGAAAATAATTTTAAACACGTGGGTGTACATTTATTGTTGTTTGTAAGTAAAAACCTACAAATTTAAAATAGTATGTAAGCCATTAAAACCATGGTATAGATAATGAGACATACTTACATCTTGTAACTGAGCCATGCTTTCATATGACATGCCTTCACTGCTCTGATGCTGTTAGCCTGCATTATGTTGTTCAATCTTGTCCTGAAAGACAATTGGAAACTTCATAAACTTCTGGAAAGCAATAAGATAAAGCAATAACTATTTATTTATAGTATTTTATTTATATATAAGTATAACGTTAAACGATAGTAAAGCACCAACAATTCTGGACATGAGAGTTTGTGGACACTCCTCAACATTAATATAACTTAGACACTGAAACGAAGATATGCACGCCACGTTTGTAACTAGCCACGTTTACATAATCAGTCGCTTTGCCGGTGACAAAATTGTGATTTTTCTTCACAAAATGGCGGTGTATATAACCGTCTAAAATTACATTTCCGCGGTCATCCGTGGCTAGAAAATGGCCTCAAAATATAAAACATTATCGATAATTACAAATTCCAGTATTAATAACAAAAAGTTTTATATCAAGGTATATGAAGACTTCAGTCGCGCGAGCTCCGGGCCACACCGCACATTACTCACGGCCCGATTCCGGTGCACGGATACGGCAGCGTCGGCTCGCTTCTGCCGCCGCATCTGGCCCGAGTAACGATACAGCAGACGGACTCGGGCAGGCGAGAATCTAGCCGAAACTGGCCCAAGTGTATTTTGCTATCTGGGTTGCGATTATATTCCGCCGTGGCAACACTTATTAATAAAGCAGTTACGTAAGTTAACATATAAGGCGTGAATACGTAATGTAGGCGATAAAGGGAACTTTTACACCGAGAAAACTAACAGCATATAGTACTTACCTTCTATAACGTTATGTCCCTCGGTGACTTCGATATCACATTGTATTAACTTCTTTAATAAGCTGCAGACATCTTAGCAAACTCCATCCTGCAGGCCAACGTACACCAGCCAGCCCGGAGCACAAAGCGGGGAAAGCCGAGACCCGAGAGTCAGACAAAATCAACAGAACACGGCTTCACATGTAAAAATGAGACTGAAAATATATCTTTAATACATTCTTACCTGAAAAGTGTGGACTCCAAAATAGACTTTTCTTTGAAGAGCGTGCGAAGTTCTGTGTAAACAGCCAGCATACTCGACCGACCGCCTCAGTAACAAACACTACTATAACGTCTCAACAAGCCAAATTCTTAAAGAGACAGCAACATCACCACCTGTATGAAGATGCTGTCACTCTGCATGGTTCTTATTCTACATCCTGTATACTATAGCGACTTAAACAGTAAGCAAAGACCAGTATTTACGTTGTTATTGATTAAAATTACATTTAATTATAAATTAAATTATTAACATTTTTGAGAAAAAATGTAATTTAAATACATGAAAAAAAATAATTATTAAAATATTTAATTCAATCAATTTATTTATTTATTATATTTTTAAATTATGTATTTTAGTATTAATGCTTAGTATTAATACATTTAAATTAGTGTTATATAGTGTCTTGATCTTATCATGAGCTGAGGGTACAATTTTGTTCCTATAGTGAAACAAAATATATAATTGTACCTTTAAAGGTGCCAAATTGGTCCTTTACGGTACAATTTTGTATCCAAATGTGCTATAAAAGGTACAAAAATGTACCTTTCAAACCTAAATCTGGACATTTGTACCTTTATAGCCCATTTGGGTACAAAATTGTCCCCTAAGGACCAATATGGGACCTTTAAAGGTACAATTTTAGATTTTGTTCCCTCTAGGAACAAAATTGTACCCTCATTGTACCTTTTTTTCTGAGAGTGAAGCATGGCTCTGCACAGATTTGTATCCAAGGCCCATTAAAGCATCAGGCAGTCGTTTGTTTCACTCAGTGTGTTTGTCTGGTGTGACTAATTTGGTTTAGCCTGTATATGCTATTTTGGCTGTCAAAATTTGGGAGTTGTTGACTTGCAGTTTGTGAATCAACCAGGACAATGGCTAAAAAATGTTTTTGTAACGCTGAAGTAAAAAGTCTTTATAGGTAATAATTCAGTGATGAGCTTCAGTTGTGCGTCTTTGTGTGTGTCATCAGGCAAAATCAGGAACTGGTGTGTTTGAGGTGCATGACTGCAGTTGTAGTTCAGTTCAGTGGCCGAATTGTTGTTCTCCAGCAATTTGCTACTGCTCAATCGCTGGTGATCATAACAATTTAATACAACAATAGATGTGGGAATTCCTTCTTTATTTTTTATTTTACTTTTTGTTTGAATTTAATTTTAATTTTCAATTATATATTTTTTATATTCTCTTAATAATAGTTAATAATAATTGCTATCATATAAGTCATTGTTTTTAAATCTTTCACATCTTATTATATTGTGCTAAGTTACACTACAAGCAGGAGGGTTTTCTGTTACACCACTGAACTTGTGAACAACTATTGTGAGTATTATTGCTGTATTATACAGCAGAGTTGTTGAAACACCAGCTATA
The DNA here is from genome assembly GCF_052040795.2 of Danio rerio. NCBI lineage: Eukaryota > Metazoa > Chordata > Actinopteri > Cypriniformes > Danionidae > Danio > Danio rerio. Next base: position 32,991,218 of record NC_141035.1, read on the forward strand.
TTTATTGCATAACCTCGCACTTATGCTGCAGGTAATTGTGTCATCAGTGTCTTTAATGTTTTGCGAATCAAGGTGCCCGAAGATGTACTGATGGAAAACCAGAGAGCAGGGTAACACAGACAGCTAGTCTACTGCCAACAGTTTGCTCATATTTATATTAACAATACAAATCACAAAAACAGATTTGGCCTGTTCAACCTGCATCCCACAGGCCTCCTGCTGCTCAAAAACAGATCCAAAAACAGAGACCTGCTAGATAACAATATCTCTGTCTCCATCTTAATCACAGCCCTCATGACTTACTTGTATTTACACGTGCAGCCTCAATCCATGAGCTGTTAGAGCCAGTGCTGATAAAGATGAAATGCCAGACACAAGCAATCTCGTGTCATGTGTCCTCTGTGGTAAGCCATTGTTTATTTGCAGCTTGATTTTCAAAGTGTGAATATTTCTTTAGCATTTCAAGCTGTAGCTAAAGATGTGGTTCTCAGCTATGCCCTCGTTGACTCCTGTTTCTCAGGGAAGAAGCATGGCTCTGCACAGGAATGTATCCAAGGCCCATTAAAGCGTCAGGCAGTCGTTTGTTTCACTCAGTGTATTTGTCTGGTGTCACTACTTTGGTTTAGCCTGTATATGTTATTTTGGTTCTCAAAATGCGGGAGTTGTTGACTTGCAGTTTGTGAATCAACCAGGACATACTTTCGCTGAAGTAAAAAGTCACCTACATCTTACAAGACCTGAGGGTGAGTAAAGCTGGGGCGCAGAAGCTGAATTTAGTGGTTTAATCCAAATCTTTTGAAGAGACTCAATTTGCATCATTTGAGAGATTTTTTGTCTTTTGTTGACTTATAAACAGTGATCAGCATCAGCAAACATATTCAAGAACTACCTGTTTATTGCACAAAAACAAACCCTAGTGGTTTTTATAGAAAATACAGTTTCAGGCCCTGCTTACACCAATATGTTTTAGTTTTTAAACAGCATTTTAGAAAGAAAACAACCCTAGTCCTATCTGGCATTTTACCTAGTGTTTCTGAAAAGCTCTTCATCCACACTACACTGCTGAAAACACCATCATGAAAACACCATCATGAAAACACCATCATGGAACCACATACACACACACTTTGGCATGTGCTGCAGCGTATGCGGACGTCTGAGCTCCATGCAGTCATCGGGGGCTTTGAGCACACCTCCCCAGGTGAGAGCAGCGCAGGTCAGAAAGTTCATCAAGGTTAATCTGCTGGATTTAATCTCTCTGTAGTTGTTAAACGTAATATTTAATTCATCTTGTCTCTATCTAACAACTCTTTGGTCTTTTGAATCTATTACTTTTCTCAGGCAACGTTTTTTGCTGAGATCAAAGATAAATAAAAATAATAATTTATGTAACCACATATACACTAATTCTGCACATTTGACTGATTGCTTCCCTTTATTTCCTACATTTTATAAACCTATTGTACGTTAAACTATTATAATGGCCATTATTGATTATTAAAACTGAGGTTTAGCAAAAGAGACAACGTTTGTTTTGTATATGAAAATGAAATGAGACAGTTATGGGCTCTGTTTTGTTATAAATATGCATTCAGTGAAGATTACGGTCATGTAAATATGTAGCTACACGATGCCTCAACATTTTTTGTGTCTGTTAAGGTCATATCAAAATGAAAATAGGCAGTTCCTTTTGTCATTTTTTTATTATATTGTTAAGTTAATGAAGCAACGTAGCCAGTGTGATGGAAATGACCTTATAAAGAGTTTTCCCGAAATGTCCTCTGCAGTCCTCAGGAGTTCTTGGGACATTAAACTTGCGAAGTCTGAACTTAAAGAAAGTGTGGAAGTGTGGAACTTTGTGCACTTAATATTTAAAGAAACAATCCTAATCAGGACTACCACGCCATCATTTTCAGATGTCTTCATTTTCCCCATCCACACTAACATGGAGCAGCAGTGGTTTCAAATGAAAACGGGCTAGAAAATTCCAGGGTAGTGTGGACGGAAGGTGCAACTGTAGCAAAACTTAGGCGTTTTAAAATTAAAATGTATTAGTGTAAACAGGGCCTTAGATTCATATAGTTTTCTGGATTTTTATATAGAGTAGGGTTGTCAAAAGAATCGACTTTGGTACCAAATTTTAAAATTGTGAATTCCCTGCTAACATTTGAGTGCTGTTAAGCACATTCTTAAACACTGTAGATTGGCCATTATGCTCATGTGCTTAACAGATATGATTTTGATCGGTCATAACGAGGTTCACCAAGCACGAACACAGATACATGGACACTGGAGCATTTGAAATCTGTCATCAGAATTCTCATTTATCTGCTTATAGGCCATTTCAATGTAGTTATGTCATTGGCCCATGAACATTTCATAACTGTAATAAGAAGCAATTCAATAATAACCTAATGTTAAAACAGCCATCATAACATTATTTATCAATATGTGGCTCTTTTTGGATTCTCGGAAGCTATAGAAATTAAACATGTAAAATAGGAAATACGTTGGGACCATTTTTTTGGTTTACATCCCTCAAAAGGGTCTACAGATGGATCAGCTGATAGACGCAGCTCATAAATGCTTTAGTGTATCTCTATCTAAGTTTGCACTTGGTGAACAGTGGTGAAGCAATTGCCTTCGGAGCCAATCACCATCCTATCTGTAGAGTACATGAACGCACTGGCCAATCTGCAGTGTTTAAGTTTTTGGCCTTGAGTGCTCAAATGTTAGTGGAAAATTGGTACCAAAATTGATACTTTTTGATAACCCTAAAATAGAACAAAAAAACAAGTAAGCAGATCTGTCCAGTGAACTTAATTACTTGTTAAGTGTTTACAACCAACATTATTCTTACACCGTATCACAATTTGATTTGGTGTACAGCAATATCATTTATTTATTTTTTCTAAAATTTTACATTTTGTGACATCATACAGCTAGTTCAATCTTACTGAAGTCCTTCACTCCTATTATTTTCAGTATCATTATTCCAGTCTTCAATGCCATTTGTTAATTATTTAAAAGGAACATTTCATATTCTGTCCATTTCTTATTTCTCAATGAACATTTCCTATATACAGACTCAAATTATTACAAGTTTTGATGTATCAAAAATGTAAAAATGCATTTATTTAAAAGTAAACGTAAACAAATGTCTTTTATATCAATTGAAGCTTTCTGAATAAAAATAATTCATGTCTTTTCTTCTTAGGGTGGTGTACGTGGATAGTGTGTTTGTATATAAGTAACATTATGACTCAAGCTTAAAGTTTAACAGTATTAAGTCTGCAAAATCTCTGAAGATCACTGAGTTTTTTTTAGAAACGCATATGAAATTGAGTTTTGCGAGAGCTAAAGGAAAAAAAAAACAAGCATTAGTATTGATGTAATGACTAATTTATGCCCGTCTCCATTGTAAATGTACAATTCAAATGAAATGTGAAGGATTAAAGTTTGATGTGTTTTCTTTATTTTTGGTAGGGGAGAGGAATCTCATATCCTCCTCATCCTGATATGAACAAAGTCATTCAACTCCTGATCAAACATGTTTAAACAATGGTTCAATATTAAATCCGATTTGTCATGCAGACTGATGTTCTTCCCAGTGTTTTGAACAGCAGGAATGAATTTAAAACTCTTTGATTTTTCCTTGCGTCATCTATTATAGACAATCTAATAACGTCTTAATTAGTCAGATGCAATCATTTATCAATATCACTCTCATAATTGGAATAGCCATTGTTGAGTAGTTTTAAGTCTCTTTTTTGTGCTGTGGTTTTTCTGCAGCTTGTGTGTGTGTGTGTGTGTGTGTGTGTGTGTTTATGCATATAATAATGGCAGACGGCCTGGTGCTTTTATACCCTGAACTTGAAAGGCTCACAGACGGGACAATTTTTTTGTTTGGAATTTTTTTTTTTTTTTTTTTACAACCACAACAGTCAGAAGCAGCTCTTAAGAGGCTCTGGGTTTGGCAGATGCACAGAGTGAGCAGAGAAACGGCTTTCCTTTGAAGTGTTGGGGGTGAAAGCGTACAGGAGCATGTCTGTTAACCCTTCACTCACCTGCCTCTGTCAGTCTATTCTGGGCTGCACTGGTATTGTGATGGTGACAATGAGTCAACAGCTCTGTTTACCTTTCTTTGTTGTTTGGATGAATGTCACAGAGAAGTGTCTGGGTCACTTTCACCCAGGAATGAAAAGAATCAAATAAGAAAGCAAGCGAATACGAAAAATAAGCAGATCTGCTATTTATTTATGCCTTCATTCATTCAAATCTAATATTATAAGTACGATCATGTGTGAATCTGCAGTTGTAGTTTTAATGTGCACCTTTTTTGCATTTTTCTACACTGGATCTGTTCAGCAAGGTTTTATTTAGTTTAATTTAGTTTATATATATAAATGCATATAGAAATATAATTATAAATATATTTATACATGCAATTATATAAATATAATTATAAATATTAGTTTAAACAATTATTTTATGCTTTTGTCATATTTTTGTTGTTTTTGAAACATATCTATACATCTTTTATCTTTTTTTATTTTAATTGTCGTTATTTTAGTAAGTCCTCCTAAACTAAATTAAAATAAAAAATATTTCTTTCAAGTTCACTGCCAAGTAACTTAAAAATAATATTTTTAATTGCATTGTTATTATTATTATTATTATTATTATTATTATTATTATTATTATTATTATTATTATTATTATTATTATTATTAGTATTATTATTAGTATTATGTTATTTATTTATTATTTATTTATTTATTTATTTATTTTTTATTATAATGTTACTTGGTTAATTTTAGGGTCGGCGATATTGCAAAAAATCATTTTGATATAAATCAATGATATATGTCATTTGATATCAATAACTATTAAATATTTTTGAAACAACAAATTTAAGAATATTAGGTTTTATTTTTGTTTAACCACTTTATTTTAATTTACCAACATTTCTAAGGCAAATAGTTTTAATAGTCAAAAACAAAAATATTCAAACAAAGTATCTGATCTCTTTATTATGAAATAAACATAAGTGTAGAAGAGACTCATAAACTTGATAAATAAAATGTTGCAAAGTGTGTGGAATGGTTAAGTGTCAATGCTGAAAGCAGTATAGTAAGCCTCAAACTCTGTTAACAACACAAAATATAATAATCAATTCTCAGCCTTAAGTAGCCATCATTGTTCAAATACATATTTTAACATTACAAATTGTGAAGTTGAACGACTATATTACTGCCTTTGCTAAAATATATTTCAGATGGTGACTAGTGGCTGGGATGCACAAGAAAAGAAACCAAAAAGCCACCATAAAAATTATTGTCCAGACAAAGTGTGAAACAGATTGGCTAGTTCTACATGAATTGCGGTGCGTTTGCAGCATTCAGAAAAAGTTCAGATGTTTTTTAACTAGGTGCGACTGGAAAATGCGAGCGGGTCACGTGCGCACTGCTTGTACAATATGTGCATTCTAAAATGCACATTGTGCAAGTCACGTGCCGCCATTGTAAATGACAAACTTACACTATTGGCACTGCTTCCAAGGTGCATGCTCAGCAGCCACATTTTTATAAAACTATAGCTTTCATATTGAAATTTCATACCGATTTTTTTGTTATTGATGTTGACAATGGTGTTCGGTCAATAAATATCGATACTGATTGTATCGCCCAGTCCTAGTAACGTAGTTAATTGAATGCTTCAAAAAACGATATTGCGACTGTCAACTGATAGTACTTTAAGAATCAAATTTTAACTTTTTTTTTTTTTGCAAATGTGCAATATTTCATACTTTTTTATTTCCCAAAATAATTAGATAAAGACTCAAGAGTGAAACTTTGCTCTTATCTTAGTGTGATTGGCTGGAAAATATCAAAAGTAATAATGTATTTTTTCACATTTTCTAGGTCTATTGTAATCATATGCTTTATTTCTAATGTAAAATTACTGTTAGTGTATATAATTCATGTTCAGTGCAAAACAGACTCAATATAGGCTTCTATAGTTTTGCTTTATGCATACTGAATACATAATTGCCTTTAATCTTGCATGACTCATGAGATTCAGCAGTTTCCTGTTTGTCCTCTGTTTGTCCTCTTTGGCTCATTTTCGGCAGCTACCTCTGTTTCTTTAAGCTTATTAAAGTGTGTGTTTGTTGTGATATTTTAGCATTTCACTAGGGTCCCTCAATCAAAACAGTGGACATGTGTGTGACTTTGAGGGGTGATGTAGCTGTAAATTGTACTGTTTTTCTAATATCTAACTTCAATTAAATATTAATACTTGATAAAATGGGGAAGTATTGTCACACAGCATTGTTAAAATGACAGTATTTATGCATTCTTCATTTCTTCATGTTAAAACCTCAAGTATGGTTCAATGATACAGATTTTTGCTATTGGTCCAGTCACAATTTTCTCTGGGCCAGCTGAATAAAAATGAGTAAAGGAGTAAAATACAAATATTTGTTGTTACAATGTTTTGAGCCATGTAACATTTTAACAATCAAATACATTCCACAATTCTCAATTCTAATTCCAGTATTAGAGATGAAACTACCACTTACATAATATTAAAACTATTGAAGACCGTTATTAACTAATTAGTACAGTTAGAACCAACTTTAACACAAATAAATACAATAGAACAGGTATACAGATGAAAACCGTGTTTCAATACAGCACATACAAATAAAATAATCTTTGTCCAACAGCGATTTTATCGTGGTTTCGAACCTCTATTTTTTTGTATTCTTCTGTTGAACACAGTAGATATTTAGATAGATGTTGGAAACCGGTTGTCATTGACACAGTATTGTTTTTTTCCTACTAAAGGTGTCAACAGCATTCATCGTACATTCATTAAAATATCTTTTTTGTGTTCAACAGAGAAAAAGAAGCTTAAAGATTTTGAGCCACTTGAGACTGATTTAATGCTGAGTAAATTTTTTTTTTTGGGTGAACTACCCCATTATCATTAATGACTGCTATCACTTTTAGAAGATGGACATTTTGACTTCATATATTTTAGCCTATACACTACCTGACAAAAGTCTTGTTGTCGACCTCAGTCGTAAGAGCAACAAATAATAACTAATGCAGAAGACATATTGGAAATTGCATGGACCCAAGATTCTCATAGTTTGGTGAAGGAAAAGTCATGGTTTGGGGTTACATTAAGTATAGGGGCGTGCGTAAGATCTACAGAGTGGATGGCAACATCAACAGCCTGAGATATCAAGATGTTTATGCTGCCCTTTACATTATAAACCACAGGAGAGGTCAAATTCTTCAGCAGGATAGCGCTCCTTCTTATACGTCAGCATTTACATCAATGTTCCTGAAAGCAATGAAGGTCAAGCTGCTCCAGGATTGGCCAGCCCAGTCACTAGACATGAACATTATTAAGCATGTCTGGGGTAAGATGAAGGAGGAGGCCTTAAAGATTAATTCAAAGAATCCTGATGAACTCTGGGAGCCCTGCAAGAATGCATTCTTTGCCGTTCTAGATGACTTTATTAATAAGTTATTTAAGTCATTGCAGAGATGTATGGATGCAGTCCTCCAAGCTCATGGGAGTCATCTTTTTTCCACTGCACCATGACTTTATATTCTATACTGGACGTTATTTCTGTTAAGTGACAAGACTTTTGTCTAAGCAAAGTCAGACCTTACTGTCCTAATTAAATCATTAAAAATCAAGGCATGATCTTGTTTTATTTTGGTAAAGTAAGAGTAGTCCAGAAGACTCTGCCTTCCATATAGGTCATTTCTGATGCCAAATGAAAGTTATTATTTGTAGTTTCTAAAACATGGATAGGCAACAAGACTTTTGTCAGGTAGTGTACATTAACGCTCGTCAGAGAAGTAAAATTTAATTGTTTCAAATCATTTCAGCGTAGATATACATTAAAATATTGATACTTTTAACAACACTAGTGTATTGCATGTAGTGTAGAGCAGAGGTCCATCCGCTTCAGCTTTAATACTTTGACGACCACCTCTTCCTCTGAGGGCAGAACTGTTAATTAAAAAGGCCTCTGCTCAGACTGAACCGCTCCATTTAGAGCCCTGACACCCTTGACACCCCTTGTGCTTATTTATAGCTGTCCTATTAGCTGCCCGCTCTCAATTCTGCCTAAAAGCTACCTGGATTTCTCTGAAGCAGAGCAGAGACGAATGTTGTAGATGCGGTTTGGATCTCCCTGTGCCGGATTTGAATATAGAAACAATATCCACCGACAGGATGTCTTTAAAACTGACATTTGAATATATCTCTGGCCATCTGTCTGGTTTGTTTGCCGTCCATTCAAAACAAGACATGTGAAACACACCCTGAGCAAAACCAGCCTTGTTTTTGTACCCTTCATAAATTTAGATGACTGCCTTGAGTGTGCTCTTTTGGTTTAAAGGGAAAGTAAAGGAAAAAGGAGGAAGGCTGCATGATATAGAAAGAAAACAAACAATTTCTTGTTTTTCTGCAATGCATATTGTGATATGAAAATGTGCAGAAATGTGCTTTTTTCAATTCTCAATAAGTTGTTGTTGTTGTTGTTGTTAAATTTAATGTTTTATAATTTCAGTTTATTGAAAGGGGGGTTGATAATTACATTCATTTATTCTTTTATTCATTTTCCTTCGGCTTAGTCCCTTATTTATCTGGAGTCGAAACAGTGGAATGCATGGGCCAGTATAAGATTCTGACGGTGTGATAACTTCATAAATACATGGTTTCATGATATTGTGATCACTGCTCAAAAATATGTTCTTTTTAAATGTCTGAGTAAAAAAAAAAAAAAAAAAAAAAAAAATATATATATATATATATATATATATATATATATATATATATATATATATATATATATATATATATTTTTTTTTTTTTTTTTTTTTTAAACATTTTAAATATTTTGGAACAATTAACATGTCAGGCTGAATAATTTAAATGAACCATTGACTTCTGTAGTCTTTTGTTTTAAAAACACAGGTTTCATTACAATTTACACATTTTCTGCTGGAGAGACTGTTGTTATAAAAAACAAAACAAAAAAACGTAAATGAAAAAAATCATACACATACCTTAGGAACGGTGTAGCTAAAAATTTTGTCGGTTTTAAAACGGTGACTTTTCCAAACCACAGTATATCTTGAAAATGTTTATCGTCATATGTCTAGAATGTACTACGAATTATTCTGGCATATGGCCCTTCCAGTCACAAGTCATTACTGTGAAATACCCATACACTCTCGCATTCACATACACACATACTGTACACTATATCCAATTTAGTTTTTCCAATTCACTTATACCGCATGTCTTGTTGTGGGGGAAATCGGAGCAGACGGAGGAAACCCTCTCCAAACACAAGGAGAACATGCAAACTCCACAAAGAAATGCCAACTGGCCCAGCCGGGACTCAAACCAGCGACGTTCTTGCTCTGAGGTGACAGCGCTAACCACAGATTCACTGTGACACTCTACTAGAATTCATGTAAAACATTAAATGGATTGCAGACTAGGACAGAATGTAGAAGAATAAAAAAGAAGAACAAACTCAATTAAAGGGGAAATTGGATTTGAATAACAACTATGTTTTGTAAAATACACAGTAATATTTACATCCTTATTTCTTTGTTTTCATTTTTTAATTTTTTTTATTCATTTTTGCTTTCTCAGAGTGTATCATGTCACTATGCTTATCAAATGCTCATAAAAAAAAAAACTGTTTTAGTTAACATACTCTGCTCTGGAACTGACCAGGATGACAAATGAGTGCTACTGTAAATAAAAGTTCTTCACACAGCATCTAAAAACACAGTGCTACAAAAGATGTGAGTGTATAATGGTCAGACACGTTCGTCAAACCATGGAAAAATAAAATCTTGTAAGCTATATACTGTAGGGGTGTCAAAATCAATTGTCCGCAATGCAGATGTGGACAATTTGATATCGGTTCAGTTATAGATCCTAACTGGTTAATACATACTGGCATCATTTATGTCATATGCACTATATTGCGGTAGCTTACTATGGCAAGGGAGGCAAGCGCAAGTATTTAAAACACTCCAACTACTTAAAAACACAGAAACTCTGCACAATTCACTGCATGTGTGTTTGCTGGACAGTCTTTCACTGACGCTAAAGTTACAGCAAAAGCCCCTACTTCACTGCTATGGAGAAAATGAAAGTAAACCCCATTTCTCTCTCTTACTGTGGAACGCATGACGTTTTATCTCCTCTTGGCTGTTACAGTGATACTTCTAGATAAAGACACAAGTGCATGTCTCCAGAGCGAGTTTATCATGGATCAGCTGTGATCGCCGCTGCTATTTGTTAGCGTTACTCATCAGTGAACAGCACCAGAGCGTTAGAGCCAATCGCAGCCCTTTCTGTTGAGCGTGTGACTAATTATAGGGGTGTAAGAACTTGCTTAACAACGCTCAGAAAGTGAGCAGGATATTTACATTAGTTTATTTGCCATAAATGTTCATGTTGTTCTGTGCATGTACATGACTTTTTAAAGGTACAGTTCATATATCTGACTGTTTGTATAAGAGCACAAAATTGTGTTACCATAATATATAAATATACATTTTTATTTAGTTCTTTATTTTATTACAAGAATTGTTGTGATGTGAAGTAAAATTTAAACTTGTGTATAAAAGGCATCGTCAATGCACCAAGAAATCCAACTGAACCAAATCGATGACATGATAATTGTAACCAAACCAAACCTTGAGACCGGAGTAGGTTCACACCTCTAATATGATGTATATAATAGTAAAAAATAAACAAATAAAAACACCAAATTACTCTAAAATACAGTATTTACAGTAAAATAAAATGAAAAATATATAATATACGGTTATACTAAATTAACCCTGCTGCATGCATTCCAATAAATAGTGCGATGCGTTACTTCAAAACTGGCAATCTATGTGTCTTAGTTTACTTATATCACACATTTCACCATAAGATTGTTAAATTAAACAATATTTTTGATTTAAACCATCATTTTTTGTGAGTTGTTATACTGATGTGGCCTTACGTCAAGTAGCACAGGCAATGGTTGCTTGACTCAGGCTTAAGTCAGTGTGTGTTTGCCTTAACACTCTTCTAGTGTGATGGCGAGAGGCCAGGAATACAGTGGGCTGCTCGAGCATGACTGTCTTCAGGGCATCACCGTTTTTTTTCCCTGACCCTCAGAGTTGATTTTGGAGTCCTCCTAGCAGAGATGCTCCAGGGGGAAGAGAGAGCGAATATCCGGAAGTGTGAGTGCTGATTGGGAGTGATGAGGGGCTGGAGGAAGTTGGAAATAGATGGGTGGAAGGGACTCGTTTGGCGTAATTATCTCTTCATCCATTTCCTCAGTGCAACTAACACCACCCTGTTTCTGGCCCCTGTCAGGATGCCGTTTGATTAGGAGCTCCAGTTTTTCTCAGGCTGGATTGAGTGTAATTGGCTCTTGGCGAAAAGCGGCAGGAAGTGGCCGCGGCATCTGCCATTACTGGAACCGTCCTCAATAGGAGAGCTCCCTGGATAATAGCATCCATTTGTCTAAAGCATGTTTGGGCCTTTCTAAGTGGATGATGGAGAGAGTATTGTTGTTATCCAGAATCATTTTCTTTTGTCTTCATCTCCTAAAATTGAATGAGCCTGGTTACATGCACACCAGTATGCTGATGAAAAATCTGTTCACGGAAATGATCTGTATTCTTGGTTTAAATGCGAATAACGCATTAATAAATCCATTTATTTTCAGGTAGAGATGTCAACATGTAATAATCGATAAGAATATTTAATTTATGTAGGGTGTCATAACTTAAAACTGCAGAATAGTCTCACAATGTGTGTCTGTAGCACTTCTACGTCTGCTGCACAAGACTAGAATACTGTTTTATCATTTTATCATTAAAATACATCTGAGTTTGCAGTATATTTCTTCCTTACTGCAGATTTTTTGCTCTCTCTGGATGCGCTTAAATCCAAAGCAAGGACGTGTTTCTGTCACATATCACACGCACACTTAATATTAAACAGACAGAAGGCAGATTAGGTGAAATTGGTATAAAGGGCAAAAATATAACTGCGACAAACACTTTATCCTTTCTCAAGTCATTTATGACTTTACTCTAATAAAGTCAAGTTATCAAGTTTACGTGACCATGTGCATTGTCGACTTTTTAAGCATAATCAGGTATAACTTGAATGAATGAATGAATGAATAAATGTATTTATTTAACAGGGACATTGGACAAGAATTACATTAACCTTAAAAAGTAAAGATGCATTGTGCCAGGTTGTAGCAGGATTGCTATTTTCCACCTGCAGTCCTTGAACAGGTAAAAATTAAAACAATAATATACAATTAATTAAAAAGTCAGTTAAAAACATACAGGTAAAATTGCATACTGTATAAACTAAAACACTGACAAATCAAAAACATCTCACTCAGTGTGTACAAATTTAATTTGACAAAAACCACCTCATAGTCAAGCGTGAAAACATCTCATAATTTGTACATGTGATTATTTCTGTTGGGAGAGAATTCCATAGATTTGTGGAAGATTGACAAAAAGAGGACTTACGTCTAGGGCTAATACATTCCCTCTTACCATAGAACGTGTCGTTTGTGATGTTTTCTCCAATTTGGAATTTCAAAAAAAAATGGTAACAATGAAGCAGAAAGATTGTGAATAATTAAAAAAAACAAAAAACAAATATTGGAATATTTAATAATATTATCAAAACTTAAGAGACTATGCTTTTTTAAAATATTGCATTGATGATACAACTGAGGCTTTTTATCATGAATTTTAAGTGCTCTCTTATATAATGATTCCAATGTTGTTAAAGATGATTTACATGCCTGAGACCAGCTTGTTATACAGTACAACAAGTGCACTCAGTTAACCAAAACCTCCAACATTGCTGCATTATTAGACCACATGTCGAATAGGGTATATGCAAACAGACTATAAATTTTAGTTAGTCAACCCCAGGCCTTACAGTGAATTGTCACCCCACACAAAATCTCCACATTTAAGATCTGATTTCTTTTTAAAAAACAGCAATCTTTACTGCCTGACTGAGATACGATATAAAGTGTGTATCAGACCAATAAGAAGCACTGCATTAAATTCTATTTTTCTGTCATTAAAATATGGAAATTTATTTTACCCCGGTATTTTCAATGGAATTTCTGTGCTTGCCTGCTGCTAATGACAGTGCCTGTGTTTACACGGTATTTCATTTCTTTTTATGCTTTAACAATCAAATGGATGCTTAATTTTATTTAACTGGTTATATTTGATTAACATTACAACATGGATGCTGTAAAAGAAACCTTATCAAATTGAAAATAGTCATGTAAACCTTTCACTAGAAGTTCATCATTCGCTAAAAAACACTAGCTGTGCACATAGCCTATTGGCATAGAAAAATGAGATACAGGATAAGAGGTCAGGGTGCCTGCGGGGTCTTAAAAAGTCTAATGTCTTAAATTTCACCAGCTAAATTTTAGGTCTTAAAAAGTTTTTAATGAAATATTGTGTTCTAGATGTTAAATCTTTTTAAACAGGTCTTAAATTTCCTTTTTCCATCTAAATCTACCTAATCAGGCCAACACCCATCCAATCACCAACAGTGTATCTCAATAAAACTTTTAAATCAACCAATATGGCTTAACTATATTAATAAAAAAAAGACTTTGTTGAAAAAATACATTTATATTAACACATTATTTTAAATATGTGGAAAAAGAATTTCCATTGGCCCAATCAGACCATTAGAAGTCTAATATGTCATCCATACTGGTCCTAAAAGGTCTTAAAAAGTCTTAAATTTGACTCACTGAAACCCGCCGAAACCCTGTTGGTATGCGTTTTAGGCAAAAATTATATTTTTCAATAACAATATTTTTAATAGTATATTGCTAAGTATATTGTATTATTGTTTCATTAGTATCTGTCATGTATAAAACAATATGACAATAAACAATTTGTAAAATCTTTCATTCAAATGATTTGTTCAAAAAGGCTGATTCATTCAGAAACAAAGCAAGTAAAGTAAAGGACTGTAAAGTGCCCACCTTAATATTTCTTGAAGTAGCAGATCATCCAGATTTTTATGCGTACTGAAAATTCAGACACTTCTTTTGCCATATACTGTCGTTTTTGTCATCACTGTACTGCCATTTCTAATGAAGCCATTCTTAACAGCACAGTCTTGCCTTCATTTCTTTAAAAATCTCACTGACCGCAAAGGTTTAAATATCAGCTGTGATTATGGTCTATTTGATGCATTATTTTGTTCATACCACATTGGTAAGTTTGAGTTTTGTGCAACTTGTCTATGGCACTAAACATTTACTCAGAGTTCAGTTTTCTGTGTAGGAAGTATTCATAGTTCCTTTGGGCCACATTTCCAACAGTCGGCCTTCAAAGCTAAAAGTTTGGATTTGAGAACAGAAGTACGCTCATGTTTTAGTCAGATCTTACTGTGAACCCTCATTTTTAGTTTGCTTACAGGGTTGGCATATGATCTAACCCAGTCAAATACAGTACTGTTATCAGTTTATGGCTGTCCTTGTACTATGTCCTGTTAGCAAAGACTCCTGTTAGGTTTTTCTTTCTATCTGACCCTAGATGCATGCGAGGTGAAAGGTCACCTGAAGACCTTGAAATATGCAGCATTGTTTGATGCATGACAATGCATTATTAAATATATTGTGTTCCACATTATCTCACAAAAAGATTTATTTTAAACACTACTGAAATTATTATGTGTAATTAAGTGATTTTGGTTGAAACATTATAAAATGTGGTGTTTTTGCATTCATTAAGATGTAGAGACATTTACTAAACAGAGACATAGTTCACTGAGAAGCTACACAAACAGCTGTCATAGTGCAGAATGATGTCATCGAGTTAATATTGTTCAAAAATGAATACCTGTAATGACGATTGTCAGTTAACTACGGATCTGTGTAGTAAACGCTGCTACAGTACATTTGAAGTATGTGCTGATATATTTGAAATATACACATATAAAAGTATATTTATTACTGATCACAGAACCGTTTTCATTCACAAAATGTGGGCCCCATATAATGCTGGGGAAGGGGGATACAAAAAATACGTGTTATTTATTTTGGCAATTTTCTAAATGATAAATGATGCCTATTTACTGATCATTTACCAAATTCATTTTGATTTATTGACTAATAAAAATACTAAACAATTTAATCCCATACACTAAATATGTTTCACCTATGTATTTAATAGTACATTAACAAAACCAAGTGTAAAATAAAACAGCATGACTGTACCTCATTGTTCATCTTATTGCTCTTGCGTTATAAAGGCACACTTGTAAGCAGTTTTTAAATGTTTGTACTTGTTTCTATAGTATATATACATACAGTTGAAGTTTGAATTATTAATAACTGATTTATTTTATCTTTGCCATGATCACAGCAAATAACATTTTACTAGATATTTTTCTAGACTTCTATACAGCTTAACGTGACAATTAAAGGTTTAACTAGGTTAATTAGGTCAACTAGGCAGATTAGGGTAATTAGGCAAGTTATTGTATAATGATGGTTTGTTCTGTAGACTATTGATAAAATACTCAGCTTAAAGGGGCTAATAATATTGTCCTTAAAATGTTTTTTAAAAAATTAAAAACTGCTTTTATTCTAGCCAAAATAAAACAAATAAGCTTTCTTCTTCAGAAGAAAATATTATCAGACACACTGTGAAAACTTCCTTGCTCATTTAAACAACTTTTGGGAAATATTTAAAAAAGAAAAAAAAATCAAAAGGGGGCTAATAATTCTGACTTCGACTGTATGCATATATATTGTAACAAGTGACAAACTGTATGTTTCAATGCTTTTATAATCTAAATTTGGATTTTTGTCACTGTTTTGGAGAGCTACTCTATAGATAGTATCAACATATTAGTCTTGAGGTTAACACCAAAAATAGCTGCATTTGGATTTCAGCGAAACCTTTAAGCGTCTCTCCTCCTCAGGGTGTGACCCTGTGTGAGCCCAGCCACTGTTATCAGTGTTGAACACACTCTTCTTCATCGTCATTCACAGTTGCTGCATGCGCAAACACTCACCCATAGCAGCGCGTGGACGGCTCTAGCAGCAGTGAGTCTGTTCTGGCACTGGCTCTAACGAGCGCTCAGGGGCCTCCGTCAGGAAATTAACCATGCAGTTTCACAGCCAAACATGCCACAATCAGCCTCCGATGATAACTCATCTTTCAGTCCCTTTGTTTGCGCTCTCACTGTTTTTCATGATGCACCAAAATGTTTCAGCAGTGACACAGTGACTGGACCAGTACACTTTCACTCTTCTCTCAAAACTCTGTTGGCAATTTGGTACAGCATGGTGTTTTTTCTGATCAGTTAGAGGCCAGACTCACAATTACATTTTATAACTGATAATAATGATGATGATGATAATACTACTACTAAAAATAGATACTTATATATTTATTATTTAGCATTTATTTACAAATATTATAAAAAATATAATTATTAGTATTATTTTGTTTAATAATCATAATATAGCTATAATAATATTTTTTCATTTTAATTTTATGTTGGTTTTTAAAAGAGCAACCATAATATAGTATTGATAACCAACACTGTCTGTTTTTTTATTTGTTTTTATTTTATTTATTTGTTTTTGTATTTATTATAATTGCTCTTTTTAAGCAACAACCCTGTAGTATTACTAATAAATAACAATATTAATATTATTAGTAATAGTAAAAGTATTACATTGTTTCTGATATAATAATAATAATTATAATAATAATAATAGTTTGTTTAATTAGATAATAAACAGGGCTGGGCGATTTGGCCTGAAATTAAAATCTCAATTAATTGATTATTTTAATTCTATTATGATTAATAAATTTTTTATTTATTTATAAAAAAAATTAAAGTAATCTCTGGCGCATCTTCTAGTCGTCGTCAATGTAGTGCAAAGTTAAACCCAAGAATGACTCCATTATTCTAATTGACCAGAGATCAGATGTGGCTGCAAAGTGGCTGCAGAAGTAGAAATCAGCCACAGCCTTTAACAGAGCGGAGGCACGTGACACGTAGGGAAAGTAATCGAAAAAATAGTCCTGGAAAATTTAGACCGATTATAGGTTCTAAATGTCGATTTCAATTACTTTTCCATTATCGCCCAGCCTAAATAAACACTAATTAAAGTTTATAACTATTATTATTATTAGTAGTATTAATATTATTAGTATTAAACAAAAAAAGGTCCAGTGTAAATTTTACACCACAGGTGTTGAATTTAAAACTTTTCTGGTGTATCCAGGAGTCCAACCAGCCAAGTGCCCAAAAAGTGTTGAATATATACACCTCTGCAGTGTAAAGTATTTTACAATTAAAATGTAAAAAAAACTGCACACCACATGAAAAATTTGCAGGGCAAATTGTCCAGTGTAGTGTCCAGTGTCTTCTAGTCCATATACGAGTCATGCCTGTCCAGTATGAGTTTGAAAGTATGAAATTTTTCTTTAAACTGACATGAGTAAAAGTTAACATTTTCCCCCACATAAAATTCACAAAGAAAAGTGTATATTTCAATGTTTTAACACCCTGAAATATTATTAATATTAATAATAATAATATACAATGTCAACAAACTCTTTTCTGTTGCCTTACTAAAATGATTGTTTAATTTAACCCACATCAGTGTTAAAACAGTATATGTACACTTGGATTTTAAAGCTATAACACTACAGGGGCTTAAACCAGAAATTCAACACCTCACAATTTGCTGTGTAGTATTATTGTTGTTCTAAATAGTAGTTGTAAAAGAACTACGTACAGAAACTACACAGTTTTATTTATAAATATGTATTTATTCTTTATTTTCAGAATTATTTTAAAGAAATTATAAAATAAACATTCAATTTAGTACTTAATTCATTTTTTTATATTTTTTAAAAGTACACATGTATACATACATTTCATTCCAAGAGCAGTGAAGCTGAACTAAACAAAGACCTGTATGATCACACACACTCACAAACACCACCTCCTCTCAACCTGAAAATCCTCCTCTCCAAATTACGCCTGTTGTTGTTGTTAGCCTGCCATATGTTCGTCCCTCTGATCCTATTTGAAGGGGTTTACCTGAGGGCTGGAGCAGTGTTTGGGGGCAGGGTGATGTGTGGAGGAGCACATGCAGGACTTAAACACACCACAGCAGAGCCGCTGGTTCCTGGAGCTTCACCATTCTGTCCTGCATGATCATCTATACACACACGGAGTCAATGTATATGTAGTTTAGCCAGAGGGGCTGTAATTCAGACTCTGCCTAGTTCCACTAATGGGCTCGTGGAGGTTTCAAGCTTCCGGCTGACTGGAGGAGATGTCTAGATTGCTGGAGAATTGTTCTCTTGATAAAAATAGCATAATAAGTCCATTATGGTGACAAACCATTTATGAGTCAGCTGAAGTGATAATTCAACGCAAAATTGAAAGAAGAATTGGCACTGTATAGACATGTGCACTCTTATCTGTTCAACTTTCTTCTGAAGGACACTAAAGGAGATATTAAAAGATATTAAAATGTAGTTTTATATTTTGACAGACAGACAGACTGGTTGATGATAGATAGATAGATAGATAGATAGATAGATAGATAGATAGATAGATAGATAGATAGATAGATAGATAGATAGATGGATGGATGGATGGATGGATGGATGGATGGATGGATGGATGGATGGATGGATGGATGGATGGATGGATGGATGGATGGATGGATGGATGGATGGATGGGTAGGTAGTAGGTAGGTAGATAGACAGACAGACAGATAGACAGCATGATGGATTAATGGATGGATGGACGAACGGACGGTCGGACAGACAGACAGACAGACAGATAGATAGTATAGATAGACAGACTGACTGTTTGATGGTTGGATGGATGGATGGATGGATGGGTGGATGGATAAATTGATGGACGGATGGATAGACTGACTGCTTGATAGATAGACTGATTGATTTGTCTAGCAATCTAGCAGTATAGCATTTGCTTAAATACTGTACCTCAAATCCAGATGTATGTGTCTAGAAAAGCTCTATAAAAAAGTAAGGAATTATTAAGGAATTAATTGCTTTCAGGTATTTAGATCAAGATTCAGTTGATGACATTATAAAGTTGTATTTAATTATCACAGTGAAAAGATAAAATAAATGAAAGCCTTCTTTTTTAAACTGCTATAAAATGTTAGAAAACTTCAATGGTGTTTTATTTATTTATTTAAATTTTTTCGTTTCTGTAACGGAATGAATCATCCATAAAACATAATAAACAATATATACAATATACAAAAATACTGTGCACATTGCAATATCGATGCTGAAACGATATATTGTGTCTCCCTAATATCCATCAAGGGTGAGTAAAGTATGGGGAAATATAGATTTGTGGGTGAACTATTTCTTTAAGGTTATGAGCCTACTAAGACAGCAAGGCTTTCGTTTCCCACTTTGCATGTTTGCTGTAGCCTGCAGCTCATGCACATGCTACTGTATAAGCTGAGCCGGTGCGCATTAAGAGCTTTGCGAGATGAAGGAGCGCTGTTTAAGTCGTTGCATGTAAAACGGCACCAGTCACTCTGCAGGGAGCAACGAGAGAGCTTTGCATGTTCGACTTTGTGTTTGTCGTCCTCGGAGAGACACTGTGCATATGCTCGCTCTCTCCCAGCTTTGTTTTTTTCATTTCTCTGGGGTGCTTTGAACAGAGATGAAATAAAATATTTGATTCTGCTCGGAAGGAACAAAACAAATAACAGCGAGTATGGATTAACCAAGCACTTTCATGTCTCCTTTACTGTTAATGCCCCCCCCCTTTCTTTAAATTAATACTTCCCTTAAATTGTTTAGAACGCCATCATGGCCTCCCATTGTCTTGCTGTATTTTTTAGCTGCCGAGCCGAAGGAAACACAAAAGAGTTGCACTATAATCCATTATCTGCCATCTTCCCCTTAGGCCTCCACCGTCTCCCTCTGATCGATTCTGACAGTCCTGTGTGTGTGCGTGCCTGTGTGTTTTTTCCTCTGTTCTTAGTTTAGCATTCATTCAAGCAGTTTGAAGTTTAAAATTGATGTCTTTTAGAGACTTTGGATACTATTATATCTTGTAATATCTTGCTTTTATGGTTTTTATATGAAATATTTCTATTTTTTTTACACCAAGTATTTGTATAGTAACAGTTTGCTGGCAGTTAGCTCTCTGCTAATCTCACATGGTCATACACTGAAGTTAAGCAGGGCTGTACCTGGACAGTACCTGGATGGGAGAATACATAACACGGGAAAGCTAGGTTGCTGCCAGAAGTGGTGTTAGTGAGACCAGCAGTAGGTGCTCAACCTGTGGTCTGTGTGGGTCCGAATGCCCCAGTATATTGATGGGGACTCTATACTGCTCAGTGAGTGCTGTTTTTGGGATGAGATGCTAAACCGAGGTCCTGAAAGGTCATTAAAAATCCCAGGATGTCCTTTCAAAAGGAGTAGGGGTTTAACCCTGGTGTGGTGAGAAATCGAGTTTCCCCTGCAGTCGAGTCCGCTTATGACCCCAATAAATCGTTTGTGTTGAATGCCTGTGATCAATAGCTATTATCGCGATACGTTGTTAGTCCTCTTTACAAAATAAAAGTGCACACTAATTATAAAGTACTAAGCGAAATGCCAAATATATCTCATCAAATTGCTGAATGTTAGACTAAATTGGAAAGAGGGATGTAAATAGACATTCTACATTTGGAGTATTTTTTTGGCAAAAGTGTGTGTATATGTATGTCTCTCTTACGTCTGTCTTAAGTGTAGTATAGTACTATCATCATTGATTCAGCTACTTATACAAGTGCATCCATTTACACATAGTTTCCCAATAATTTAAAATAGTTTTATGTCACTACAACGCTCTTTTAAATTTCATACATTTAAATGAGATTTTGCTGCATTTATATATATATATATATATATATATATATATATATATATATATATATATATATATATATATATATATATACATATATATATATATATATATATATATATATATATATATATATATATATATATATATGTTTAGTTGAAGTCAGAATTATTAGCCTCTCTGAATTATTAGCTCCCCTGTTTATTTTTTCCCTAATTTCTGTTTAATGGAGAAAATATTTTTTTCAACACATTTCTAAACATAATAGTTTTAATAACTCATTTCTAATAACTGATTTATTTTATCTTATATTTTTCAAGGCACTCCTATACAGCTTAACGTGATATTTAACTAGGTTATTTAGGTTAATTAGGCAGGTTAGGGTAATTAGTTATTGTAAAATTATGGTTTGTTTTGTAGAATATCGAAAAAATAGATAGCTTAAAGGGGCTAATAATTTTGAGTTTTTAAAAAGTTAAAAAAAAAACGGCTTTTATTCTAGCAGAAATTAAGTAAATAAGACTCTCTCCAGAAGAAAAAATATCATTAGACATACTGTGAAAATTTCCTTGCTCTGGTAAACATAATTTGGGAAATATTCAAAAAGAAAACTCTGTCTTCTGTCCACCAATCAGCTGGTGTGTGGTGTGTGGTCTGGCGCAATGTGGCTGTCGTTCCATCATCCAGGTGGATGCTGCACACTGGTGGTGGATGAGGAAAGTTCCCCAATGTGTAAAGCGTTTGAGTGGCCAGAAAAGTGCTATATAATTGTAAGAAATTAAAATTATGTATTATTATATTATTATAAGGAATTTGTTATTTAAAGTTAAATGTATGTTTTATTCGTCCAAATTTCAAATTTTGTGTTAATAATAATTTTTATGGTTAATGTGAGTAATTAAGCATGTCCAATTAATCAAAAATCATAATCATGTAAATAATAGTAATTATTGGTAATTTTTATTTGCTAGTAGTATAATTATTACTTTGAGAAGCACATTCTATTATACATGAAACATAATAATGGTTGTATTTCTATCTCACAGTTGTTCTGTCATTCAACATATTCTTATTTACGAGAGACTTGCTTGCAAAAAGTGTAGTTAGTGTTTCAGCATTCCTTCAGGACGGCTAATTGTTTTTAAAAGACAAATTAGCAGGGTTATACTTTTCTGTGCCAGTGTTTCAAATGACACTGTTAACTAAAGGGCACTTTCACATTCCTCACATCTTACACTTACGTCTTACTACTGTTTCGGATGCGCTTATGTTTATAGCAATGAAAGATATAAACCTGAAAACAGCATATGTTTATACTCATTCAGCAGGTGGTAACACTGTTGACGCCATATAGAATTTCAAGACCCTTTTCTTTCAATTCCCGCTTTATTTGTAACACATTGTGAAAGGATCTTTGTATTGTGTATTTCAGCTATTTTTCTCTGATAAGTGAGGATTATTCTCAATTGTATCTCAGTAATTTGTGAACATTAATGGATCTGAACAAAATTATGTAGTGTCATTTAATGTATTTTGTACATTTTTGTTCAGTGTTTTCCTCACTTTTCTGCATTTCTTTCATGATTTCGTTGGTGTTTTGTCAAGACAACACAGTCAATGGTACTATTAAGCTGGTTGCAGATACCAAACCATTTATCTTTGTTCCTCATCCTTTCATCTTCTTTTGCTCTGCCCCTCAAATGGAGAGTCTAAAAATCCTTTTGTACAAGGAATTACTTTCTTTTGCCATTCATTCACATCTGCAGCTGATGTCAGAACAGCAGGAACCGTTGCTACTTCACCAACGTCACTTTAGAGCTAGTATTTGAATGATTCTCTAGCGTAATGTCTGAAGTGATGACAAAACGGGTGATTTTGCTGACATTTTAAGATTATAAGGAAAGCAAACACTATCAGAAACACTACCAAAAATGTGGTAGTTGTACAGCACTACAACATACAAAAGAGAGAGATCGACTTAGAAAGTCGCTTACCTGTTTTATAAGGATTTGATCAGCTGTAGTTTGAAATTTGTTAAGTTTTTGTCCTCTAAGTCCTTATTATGTGGTCTTTGTCGCCATATTGTGGTGGAACGTCAACCGTCTTTTCTCTGCTCAGTAATTCAGGCATGTCTGAAATTCTAAACATTTACAATAGGCACTATCTCTATAAATAAACTGCATAGTTGCAATCTAAACAACTACATTCTCGTTTAAAAAAGCCTCAAAAGTACATTATCTTGTCCAACAGCTGCAATATTTGTCAAACTGTAGTGAGTTTATTGATCTGCTGTCTCTCTATGTGGGCAGAGTAATATAGAAACGTGAATTAATTTTTGAAAATAATCAAAGTAACAGTTATGGTCAAAATTATTGTTGCCTTTTGGTAAACATGTGAAGAAGGCTGTGAAAATACATAAATTACATAATTGCATTCACTGCAAAAAATGAAAGTCAAGATAACAAATATTTTATGTTGCTTCAATTTATTTTAATAGCTAAATCAGCTTTCAATATTTATTTTTAAGTTATTTGAAGTTAAACGTAATATATTTAGTCAGTTTGCTTGATGTAAGTTGAGATGAACCGCCAACTATACTAGCAAATGCTTTAAGCAGCAGAAGCCCTTCCAGCCACAACCCAGTACAGAAACACTCATACACTCTCACTTTCACTCACACTCATACACTACGACGAATTTAGATTTATTCATTTCAACCATATACCGCTTGTCTTTAAACTTTGGGGTAAACCGGAGCACTTGGAGGAAACCCACGCGAACACGGGGAGAACATGCAAGCTCCACACAGAAATAAATGCCAACTGGACCAGCCTGGACTTGAACCAGCGGCATACTTTCTGTGAGGTGACAGTGCTAAACACTAATCATATATATAAAAAACTAAAACCGCTCACTCACATACATATTTCTCAGTGTATACATAAACTAAAACTTATACATAAAATATACATATACGTAAAAAGACTCTAATATACATACCACTACACCCACATATTACATAACTTTCATTCTTTTGGCCTGCAGTGCGAAAAAAGAAGCAGAAAACAGGACAATGTGAGCATTTCACCTCCATAGGTCAGACTTGAGAAAATGGTACCAAAATAGTGAAAGAAAATTCTTGCAAGCTCAGTCATTCATTCTCTTTTTGGCTTAGTCCCTTCAATTATCTGGGGTCGCCACAGCAGAATGAACCACCAACTTATCCAGCATATGTTTTACGCAGCTGATGCCCTTTCAGCTGCAACCCATCACTGGGAAATATCCATACACCTTTATTTTCACACATACACTACAGACAATTTAGCTTACCCAATACATCTATAGTGCATGTCTTTCACCCGGAGGAAACCCACATGATCACAGAAAGAACATGCAAACTCCACACGGAAATGCCAACTTTGAAATATACTTATGGTGGTATAGCTGGATTGAAACACATTCTTTACCTGTGGCACATAAATCGTTATCTACATGTGACACAAAAAAGTAACGTGAATTTTAACAATACTTTTATTTATTATGACACTGTTGTAGACTGTTTCTTTTCAAGGGGTAATTTTTTTTTTTAAAGGCTGTCGAAATAAAAAAGAAATAAACTATTTTAAGACTTTTAGTACAGTATTGCCAAAGCAGTTTAGATATGTATAAAATATGTCATATATCAATAACATCAATGAATTAATGACATATACAGAAAATGGTAATTAAACTGCAGGAAAATGAATAAAAACTGACAATATCTCTAAAATTGATATTTATTAAAAATTAATTAATATTTAGAATAAAAATTGTATATTAAATAAATAAGGCAACTGAGTTAACCATTTCTACATATTTTGCAGCCAGTTAAGATGTCATTTCGACCTCTCCGAGTATATAGTAAAATTGTTTTGAATTGTTTAGATTAAAGAATCTATTATTTACTTTTTCTCTTGGTCTCACAGCTGTGCGCAAAGTCAGCTGTGAAGTCAAGCAGAAAGTATGCAACAACTTTAGAAAGCGAAAGCAAAAGTCGACTCCCAGACATTTGAAGATTTAGAAATACTGGCCGTAAACATTTGTAAGCCTCAAAAATGCATCTCTTTAGGTCTCTGCAAAGCACATGAGACTGTCTGAGGAGGTTTTGTTGACAGTTATCGTGCACACACAATGAGCAGTACGAAATGGGGCAAGGGGCAAGAGAAGGTTTTCTACTGGTTGATCGAATACGGATGTTTGGGCGGATACAAAAAAAGTGTAAAAAGATGATAATATTGGTAGAAAAATTGTAAAAAAAAAAAAAAAAAAAAAAAACTGTCATTAAATATACTATATGTGCGGGAAGCACTGCATTGTAGTCCTAAAGTTCCCGAATGCAACAGTTGATGCCTAGTATATAGTAGATTTCTCAATGTAAATAAGGCTGTATGGTATTTGCACTAACACTGCCATTTATATTTATTAATATTTTGTTGCATATCCATATAAAACATTTAATATTCGCTTGTATCCTTGAAGGGTTTCAGCGATGAACAACAAAAAAGACATCAGAACAAAAAAATGCTAATCAGTGCAAAAATCTGTGCTTGAATATTTTTCAGATGTCTGAGAGCAGTATTATATAAAAATCGATGTATAAAAAACTGTACAAGAGTAATCAAATGTACAATAAAACGACCTAAATAATTGCTAAATAGACTCCACTGCATGATTATTGCATATAATACAGTCTGATTTGATGCTCAGTTCAGTTTATAATTAAAATTAGCTGTACACATTCTCGTTTTGTTTTTTTTTTTGTTTTTTTTTTTACTTGAGCCCTGACTTTGTTCATGTTCAGTCTGATTTACATCTCTACAACGTTTATCCAACCAAAAGCAGTTTGCTGGCCTTGTCAATATTGTTTCATTTAATAACTGTTATAAAATGAATAGTGACTGTTCTGTTTAGATTTACATAAAAGGATAGCTCACCCCAAAATGTAAAGTGGATCATTATTTACTCATTGTTTATTTGCGCCATTTGCTTCATATGATGAAATAAAAAGAAGACACAGTATTCTGAAAAATCTTGGAAACAATTAACCATCGATTTCCATCATATTTTTTCTATAATGGATAGCACAGGGTATCCGAGGGGTCTTAAAAGGTTTTAAAATCACTGAAATATTGTCTTGCAGGTCTTAAATTATTTTAAATGGGTCTTAATTTTCCCTTGTTTATGTGAAGCTACCCAATTGATCCAGCACACATCCAATCACCAACAGTACATCTCAAAACTGTTCAAAACTAATATAATAACAGTCTGTTGTGCATACATTTAGAGTTTTTTTGAGTTATGCTAAAAAAAATAGTATACAAGGTATGTTTGTTTTGACGCAATATTTTAAATATGTGGATAAGAAATAACCATTTAGATTTTTTTTTTCTGCTGGGCCATTAAAAAAGTGTTTTATAAGTCTGAAATTTCATTCTTCATGGCCATAAAAAGGTCTTAAAAAGTCTTAAATTTGACTAGGTGAAACCTCCAGAAACCCTGATAGCAGTGCCTATTTGTTTAACATAAAGGTTTGACTGCTGTTAAATCAAGGAGTTTGTATACATTCAAGTAAAATAGCAACTGCAAGTTAAGCTAAAGTGCTTTAAATAGCTCTGTGTGAAACTGTCATTTAAATTTAATTTTAAATGTGAACATGTCTTTCTAGAGCCAAACAAGCAGTTCCTCACAATACAGACAGCAATAATCAGAATACAACCTTCCGTTAGACCACTTGACATTTTGTCTGTCTGTGGGTAAATTGAGGCTGAAATGTGTAAATGTGCATAGAATGAGTTTGGTCAACCTTTTTGAGTCCAGCCAGCCACAGATGTATTTCCTTTTCCTCTTTTGCAAAGTAGCACGAGTTAGGAGATGATGTTAGAAAGCATTTTACTAGCATTAAGGCTGATTTTTAACTACCGTGTTGAGTGATAGGTGTGACCCGTGTGACATCGTGCATTTACTGTATATTTGTGAGTCGTTTGTGTTACATTTCTTTGCTAGAGTTTTGGTTTTCTAATTGCTACCTTATTTACCCATTAGCTCAAACTCACTCATTCAGAGGCGGGAACCGGCAGATGTGCAGCAACTTTAATCATAAGGTTAAAAAGCTAATATTTCCATCTGGAGCTTCTGCATGAGACTCTCAGCTCTCAGCACCGCCTACACTCGTCACAGCTACCAAGCCGACCAATCACAGAGCTTGCGCTACATGTCGATGAGACGTGTAGTTACATTTTCTAAGAGGTGCTCGCCAGTGTTGGCTTCAGCCACACCGAGGGCTATGCGAACCATAGACGTGAGCTTGGCACAGAAGTGTACAGTAAATCAGCATTTAGTCCTCATGATAACTACTACTAATAATACATAAAAAAATACTTTTCTAATCATTTAAAGAGATCTTTTTGGACTAGCTTTTAATTAACAGTATGGTGAGCTAATTTTATATTTGGTGTCTTTTGTACTTGGATTTTAACCTGTTTTGATAAATGTTTTCTTTTACTGTAAAGCTCATTGGGACTTCTTGACTGTGAAAGGTGCTATAAAAATACATTTTACATACATACATTTTGGGGATTTAACATTGCATTTGTTTACACAATGCCACCGTTGTCTCTATGGGAAATAAAAATCTATTTTCTAAAGGCTCTAAGTAGTCAATATGTAGAATAAGTGCTATAGTCAATTATTATTTAAGGATTTTTTATCAAAGTGTTTTTTTGTGCAGTCAAATAACAAACTACAATGTATGAATTCGAAACATTCACCTATAATTCACCCAAATAAATGTGTCTGCATAATAGTTGTCTCTGTTACCATCGATAAAGCCTGTGCAGATCGCTAACAGACTACAACTCTGCTAGTATATGGACTACAAATCCTGTCATGCAACACACACATCTGCTCCAAGTCTAAATTGATTACACTCCCACAGCTGATGCGACTCATGGACTGATTGCACTTCACAAATATATGGCTCACGATGAGACACTCATTGCTAAGTCTTATTGTGCACATTACGTCTTGATTTCCTTGCCTTGTCTTTGAGTCTCTCTTTGTTTGTTTTTTTGCTTATTTCTGTCTGCTGCCTGTCTTTTGACCATCTGCCTGTGTATTCAACTACGACAACTACAGATTTGCTTACATACATCTGTTTGCTCCTGATTGTGACCGTTGCTTGCCCGACCATCTCTGTATAATAAATTATGCGCGTGGATCCTCAATCCCTGTTTTCAGCGACACTTCACATTACAGAGGTAATTCAATTGGCCTGGAAGAAAAAAAATTACAGCAAAAAACAACTACAAAAAAAAAAAAAAATCTATAGCTCAAACTTAAGAAAATTGTCTTAAAATAATCAAAGTATAATATAAATAACAATTAACCAAAATAAACACACACACACACACACACAGATTTATTATAGATATCACTAGACTCCGGTCAATTTGTTCGCTGATTTCTTTTTTGCTGCTTTTAATTTCCTTCCACAAAGTCTGCAATGATATTTCATCTTCCACTTCCTCCATCATGTTGTCTAGTGTGTCGAAATCGCTCATTCTGGCTATGCTAGAAACTGGTCATGACTTGTGTCCTTTTTGATTCAGAATGTGTTCCGCCATAAACAATATTGATTTTCAATGTTTTGATGAAGTGGATATTCTATCAGGAAGGGAAATCAATGCAGGGTTTTTGGGGAATATTATAGGTAGTCAGTGGAGTTCGCTACAGCACGTCTATCTATCCCCACCGCTTGCATCACTTGACTCCTACACACACAGATTTAAATATAATTATTATTTAGGTTTAAAATATTAAATGGATGGGCTAGAAGGTTGCTGCTTTGAGCCGTGGCTGGGTCAGTTGGCATTTCTGTGTGGAGTTTGCATGTTCTCACCGTGTTCATGTGTGTTTCCTCCAGGTACTCCTCCATAAGTTCAAAGACATGCGCTATAGGTGAATTCTGTAGGCTAAATTGTCTGTAGTGTATGTGTGTAAATGAGAGTGTATGGATGTTTCCCAGTTTTGGGTTGCAGCTGGAAGGGCATCCTCTGCGTAAAACATGTGCTGGATAAGTTGGCGGTTCATTTGGCTGTGGTTTTAAGCTTAATAAAGGGACTAAGCTGAAAAGAAATGAATGAATGAATATTAAATACTCCAGCTTTGATGGGTTTCAATGGAGACAGCATTAATTAGATTACATCCTTTTTCCAGACCACTTGACATTTTCTCACTCTGTGCAGAAATTGAGGCTAAATGTCATTCATTCATTCATTTTGGAAAACTGCATCCAGCATTCAGTCCTGTTTCTATTTTCTTTTTCTATAAAATACTCTGAATTATGAAGTAACACTAGAAAGCGGTTACCTGCAGATTAATGCATGGTTATTTCCAGAGTATTTGATTTGAGTTTGTCTCAGAAGCCTGTGAGCGAGAATAAATGACTCTTCAATAATCACGTCTTGCTTTGATGTCACTCGCTTCTTTTTAATATTCTGTGTCTGTCACCAAAATTGCCTCTTTAATCTGATTTATGGTCAGATTAGATTTGAGAACGTGAGTCTGCGAGCTCGACGGAATGCATTTTCTCCTCATTCCCTGTTCAGATCGTTACATCTCTCCAACACTTTTAATTTCCTAAATAACTGGGTCATTGACCTAAATCTACTGCCAGCCAGCAAACGATTTGTCAAAGCCACTCACTGCTTTCTGAAACCCTTATTTCAGGAGCGGAGGATTGTGGGACAGATGAAGCGATGTGTGTGTGATCTGGTCTGCGGCTCATTCAGATCCTCAGAGATTCTCTTTCTGTGTTTGGTTGAGTCAAGACAGACATCTGAAAGGCTGGCGTTATATAAAGATTGTGAGATGTTCAGATTGTGTGTAATTGGGCAGCAAGTGAGAGTGTGACACGCTGTACTTCCTCTTAAATTATTTTAAGCTGTTTTTCAGGTCCTTGTGGAATGATTGGACATGCAGTTACTGGTGAATAATTACAAGGTTACAAGACATTCTGTGTTCTAGTGACTATCTAACTTCTTAAAATGTTTGATATTTCAGTTTGTGAAGAGGTTTGATTGTAGATAAAATGTTATCATGTATTTTTTTTAAATGTTCATACAGTGCATGTTTAAATGTAATGGTTATATATGGTGATTCTGTACTCGATATGCTAAACCAAAACAATATAATTATAAACAGATGACCAAATACTGTAGTTTTCTACTATTATACTACAATTATTCATAGTTTTGGGTTAAAACTAAGAAATAATACAGCATTTATTACAGTTTACTAGTTCACTATAGTTAATACAATATGCTGTAGCATTCATTAATGAAAGGTTGTAAGTAGTATAATATATACAGAATGAAACACATGGTTCAAAAACACTGGAGTATAATATTATTTATAAAATAAATGTGTGTGTGTGTGTGTGTGTGTGTGTATATATATATATATCCCTTTATTAATCTGGGGTCACCACAGTGGAATGAACCGCCAACTTATCCAGCATATTTTTTATGCAACGGATGCCTTTCCAGCCGCAACCCATCTCTGGGAGACATCCATACACTCTTATTTACACACATACACTAAAGACAATTTAGCTTACCCAATTCACCTGTACCGCATGTCTTTGGACTTGTGTGGGAAACCGGAGCACCCTGAGGAAACCCACAAGAACGTAGGAAGAACATGCAAACTACACAGAGAAATGCCAACTGACTCAGCCGAGGCTCGAACCAGTGACCTTTTCTCTGTGAGGCGACAGCATTACCTACTGCACCATTGTGTCGCCCACATACATGAGCAATATCACACTCAAAACAGTGCGATATGGCTGTAAATCGGCTCTACTGGGAGGCGTTGCCTTAGTGTCCGACCAGTAAAGATATACAGCCATATTACATTGCTATGCGTGTGATATTGCGTTTATACAAAAAAGTTTTATGGCATAATTGTGTATACAAAAAAGAAAATCAAACATGAAGAGTCTTAAAATCCTTTTGTATGAGGAACTACTTTCTTCCGCCATTTATTCACACCTGCAGCTGACGTCAGAACAGCAGAAACTGTTGCTAATTTTGTTGCTAACTTCACTGTAGAGCTAGTATTTGAATGATTCTCTAGTGTAATATCTAAAGTGATGACAAAGCTGGTGATTTTGCTGACATTTTAAGATTATATTAGGGACATTTCCCAGTATTTCAAGATATCACAATAAATAACCCCAAAAGAGCCAAAGCAAAGCAAATACTACCAGATTTCTATGGTATAAATGCTGCACTACAACATACAAAAGAAAGAGATTGACTTAGAAAGTCACTTTCCTGTTTTATAATAATTTGATTAACTCTAGTTTGCAGGCACGTGCACACATAGGGCTCAACCTGTGCAGTGCACATGCCCTTTTCAGTCATGGATAGAAAGTGCCCTCCCGCCCTTCAGTAGGCGCGCGACAACACCGCTCTTGAGTACGCGCGCGACAACACAGCAGATCAGTACGCGCGCGACAACACCGCTATTCAGTACGCGCGCATACACTCTGCAGATCTGCAGCGCACCAAACCCCCCAACCCCCACCTCCTCCGCTCTTCAAAAAATTTATCCTGCACATGCCCTTTGAATGGTCTCTGCACGGGCCTGCTAGTTTGAAATTACTACAGCTAATAAGTTTTTCTCCTCTAAGGCCTTATTTTGGTCTCTGTCGCCATCTTGTGGCGGAATGTCAACCTCGGGATGACAGGCTGATGGCCGCCGACGTGCCGTATGTCCAAATTATAAACATTTAAAATAGGCACTACCCCTATAAATAAACTGCTTAGTTACAATCTAAACAACTACATTTTCACCTAAAAAAAAGCCTTAAAAGTACATTATGTTGTTCAACAGCTGCAATATTTGTCAAACTGTAGGAGTAATAAAGAAGTGTAAGGAGGCTGTAGGTTACTGCAGAATATTACATGGCTATCAGCCAATCAGATTTGAGAACCAGACAGAACTGTTGTATAAATAATATATATAATAAAATATTATAAAAATAATATGTTTAAATATATATAAACATATATACATTCTGTTCATACATTAGTATATTTATTTACTGTAGTTTTTTTGTACATTCTCTTAGTTATGATAGTACATCAAGTTAAACCATAAAAATGTTTCTTTATAAATATGTTTATTAATTTTCCTATAATATTTATTTGCAGTTTACGTTTTAAATTTACAGTCAAAATTGTCTAAAGAATTGGAAAGAATTAAGATTATTTAAAATTAGGCCATGCTATTTGCCAAAGGCCCATGTTCTATATTTATTAATAATTGAAATATTTGAATTTGACCTCCATAACATATAAAGTCTGATCTGACTACAATGTTTCCCAATGCTCTGTATTTTCTCAGATCTGGACCTAAAAGGATTTATTATTGAGTTATTCAGAAAGTTGTTGAGTTGTGTTGTGTGAAAGGTGGAGTCTGTCACTGGCTCGTTGTTCAGAGCGCTGCTGAAGTGTGTCACACGAGTCGTGCGGAGACTTCAGATCCACTGACACCACGTGCTGCCGTTTTGATTCATTATACAGCCATATGCTAATCCTTGCTAGGCTAATTCAAACACAACCTTCCACCTCCAGGGGCCGGACATGTTAAACAGGTCATGTGCGTAGTGTCTCTGACGCAAACCCCATCCGACAGGAAAAGCACATCCGTGGATCACACGCCGTTCAGGAGGAAAAAATCTGCACAGAGGCCTGGAAAAGAGGCCGGGCTCTGTAGATTAATTAGGAAAATCAAAGTGGCTGGGGAGCGACAGAGAGCTGTGTGGCTCTGCCAAAAAAATCCCTCCGATCGCTCCATCCTCCCGGGGCTCGCAATGAAAAAAGCCAGAATCTCTTAGCGCTTTTCCTTGGCGGCTGCAGAAAAAGGCAGAGTGTCATAAATCAACAATGGCTCGCTGCTCGTCAGATTGTGGCCCATGAAGTATTCAGTCTGCGCACTTGAAACAACGTCTGTCATCTTTCCACATGCAAGAAGCCATGAAGTAGTCATGTGCTTAAGTAGGCAGCTAATTGTCAAGTGTCTCTGCTTGAGTTTTGTCTGCTTTTAGACCTCAGTTGTCAATGGAACGAAAGGCACAGGACAGGTGTCGTTTATTTCATTGAAGATGTTTCGCATTTGTCATACACAATGCCCTCTACAGTTATTAGCAGTCTTGGCAAACAAGCGCTTAGAAAGCTGTGAAAAATGTGTTTATTCTATAACCTTTTGATAAAAACAGCAACAACTGTGCTCTTACAGCAGACAACATCTGCAAATACATCAGGTTTATTTATGTGGGTTGGCACCAATAAGGAAACACACACGATAAGCTTACTCAGTTATTCATCAGATCAGAGCATAAGAACAAAGAACAAACATTTAATCAGCATATTTAGAAAAATATAGTGTGGTTATTGGCATTTATTTACATTGTTTTTTGATATATACTTAGAGTTGGGTGTAATGCGTTCCACAGTAACGCGCCACTATAATCTAATTACATTTTTGAGGAACACTGCAATGTAACAAATTATATTTTACACGTATGTAATTTGATTACAGTTACTAAAGTCAATGTAATTGGGTTACTTACATTACAAATATAATATTTAGAATAAAACAAATGCTTCTTTTAAATCACATTTTCTGCTGTAGCGTTAGTTGATAAGTATGTGGTTTTCAATAGCTGGAGAAGGCCTGCTGAAATGGCTGCTGTCAAGAGCAGTCGCTTCAGACATTACTTTGATTTCATTGAGCATAAACACTTAAATATTGTTGTGAAAGTCAGAACATGTCCAGTCTAAAGAACTTTCGACTGCTTTTAACTCGACAAGCAACTTGTTCAAGCATTTGAGCAGAAAGCGTTCTAAGACAATTTTCGTCACCAGAAACACAGTGGCGCAACTTAGTCTAAACAGGGTAAATTGGATATATGTGCTGGATCTGGAGTGAAATATCTTCTGCATGTGAAGAGAAGCGTAACTGCTTGTGGGGCCGTTCACATATCACGTCTTTTGCGCTCGCACACAGGACACTACAGTGGTTTTTCATATCCTGTTTTTTTCATGTCCTTCATAAAAATAAAAATAAAAAGACAAACGGGTTTGGAACAAGTAAATAATGAGAGAATTTTAAGTTTTGGGTGAACTATCACTTTAGCTCTTTTGAATATGTCAAGCTGCTGTTATCAACCCATTGAAATGTTTTTCAGTATATATTAAATTATTTTATATGTTTTGAAAGTAACTTTAAAGTGAAGTTATTAGTAATCCGATTACTTTTTACATTAAGTAGTAATGTAATCAGATTGCAATTTTCCGGTAATAATCAGTAATTTGTAGTCGATTACTATTTAAAAGTTACCCAAAACTTACCCAACACTGAATATACTGATAAACATTCATTCCCAGCAAAAAAATATTTATTGTTTGTATATTAACTTCCCGAATTCGAAAATAACAATCAATGATATCAAAGCAAACCCAAATGTTTGGTATCAACATTAATTTAGTCCCACAGGTCTGTGCAATATATAGTTTCAAGATGGTATCTTTTCAAAAGATACACGTTTGTAACTAAAGGGTCCTTATTAGTACCGCAAGGGTACATATTATGTACAAAAGTGTACCTCTCTAAAATTTTTGTGGTACTAATAATTGGACCCTTTAAGTACAAATATTTACCTGTTGCAATGGAACCACCCCAGTGACAACTCTCGTACCTTTATTTCCGAAAGTGTGTGAATATGTCAAACTTAAAGCGAATTTATACCATTTGAGCACAAGAAAGGATCATTATGATCTTGTTTATTTATGCAATGAAGATACAATAATCCACATTTAAAGTGGATCAAAAAAAAAGTTTATCAAAAAAAAAAAAGAATAGGTGTTGTTCAATAGTTTTATGACAATATTGATCTGAAGGTTTTAAAATCCAAAAGCAAACAAAAAGTGCTTCAGGGGGTGATTAATGTGTCAGGGCTCTTTAGGTAAGAATACATAAAAATAAACAGCAAAATTATAAGCGAAAAGGCACTCAGCAAAAGTACAAACATTATTTTAAAAACCGTTATTAATATGTTATTTTGATATAAAGTTTTGATCCACATTTGTACCTCAATACTGTTAGACACTCCAGAAAACCAGAAAACACTGTCTATTTCATTTGTTTCTTTGTTCTATTGTTTTAATTTAAGCTTGTAATTTATTACATTTATGCAAATGTACTCCTGATCAATGTAAAATTGGGGTTATTATTTTTTTTTAAAGAAACACTACGGGATCATATGACGCCACCTATGGCTTCTTTTTGTGCTACCAGCTGGCTGCTTACCTCTGTGTGGACAGCTTTTCCGCTGTTACCAGTTTGTCCAGTAGCTCGACACGTACATTGGCAGACTTGAGACGCAGAGATGAGTTGAACACAACGACAGGGTTCGAGTCTGTAGAAGAATGGTTCCCGAAAGCAGTTGGTTGGTTGGTCAGTCAGTCAGTCAGTCGACAGCGGTCTCTGGTGAATTTACACAAGAGCAGCAGGAGAGAATGGCACTCGTGAAAGAAATTTTGAGATCTGAAAAGTGAAAGTGAAAAGTGTAAGTGGCCTCTGGTGGATTTGCAAAAACAAAAACTGCAAGAAATGAACCTCCTGGAATGTATTTTACGCTCTCCAGAAATGTATACAGGGGTACATATCAATAATGAGCCTGAGTTGCAATAATCTGCCAGTACATTTCCTGTTCTTTTACAGACCTAATTTTCTATATAGTGTTTCTTATACATTACTCAAACTACTGAAATCAGTAAAAGTCAGTGGAATTTTCAACATAAAAAGTCGACAGAGCAGAGATCAAGGTCCCACAACTGTAAATAAACAGAAAACACAAAATACAGAAACTGTTAATTAACAGATATTTTGTGCAGTGTACAATGTCAGTGTCTCTGTAATTATTCCTCCTTTATTCTAAGAGATGGTTCATATTTCTGTCATGACCCGAATCATTGCTTCAGTTCTGCCTTGCTTTTGACCTGAAGTGCATTTAAAATCACTTCTATCCAGTAGATGACTGTAAAATGTGCTATTAGGAAGTCTGAAGGGGCGTTTTCTTGAACGCACAGAATACACAGCATTATTTTTCTGAAGAGTTGTTTTGTGACTCATTTAAGACTCAAAGTGTACAGCCTGAGCTTTTACACCTACAAAGCGCCATGCAATTTACCAAACACTTAGAGGACAGTTTGTCCAGCAACAGCGTAAACACACACGTTTTTCCCCTCTCAACGTCAGGTCTATATTTGCTGTCTTAAACTGTTAAATAAGCTTTTTGGAAAAAAAAACATGCTTTCGCCAGCGCCCTGAAATCTTGTTTGGTTTCTAAAAATACATTTTATTTTCTTTCATCAAACATGCCATTGTCCCTCGGTACCAGTGTGAATATGGTTGATGTTGAATTATTAACGACTGAGGTAAAATGGCTGGCCTCAGATTACAGGCTGATCTCTATAGGTTTGCGCCGTTCAAAATGCCCAGCCCGAAGAAAAACTCTCCACCAGAAAGGCTTTTAATCACGAGATACACTTCGGCAGGGTTTGCCTACTTATTACGTGGCTCCCGTTCCTCTGATTTGGGCAAGATTTTCATCAGCACATAGTTTCGTCCGCTGACTCGTATTATATTGATACAAAACACGGCAATCTGTCTGTGATACGGATCTGCGTGTTTTAGCCAAGCACGATCAATAGCCTTTCAGACTCTAACAAACCTTCAAGGAGTGAGACTATGCAGTGTGGATTCTGCTCTTGTAGTATTCATGAGATGGTGTGCTTTTTATTTCTGTCATATGGATTTTTTTCCCGCTGGCTTTAGGGAAATGCAAATTCACCTTGAGTTTGGCTTTGCACCCAGGATGTTCTTCTGGATTTCCTAGACCGGCTTTGCGAGTTCTTATCTCCTAAACAGCATAAATGTGTAATTACACAGTACAATGAGGCAGTATGCTATTGTATTTGTCAATGAATGTGTTGAAGGAGAACTTTTAGCTGTATTCTAGTTTGTAGACAAGTCTGCATTCTGTCAGGTTTGTGAAAATGTGCATTGTACAGCCAGTGAGAGTTTTGACAAGGTTGAAACCTTGAGTTGATATAAAATGTGGCTGTTTTTGATGCTAGAGTCAATGACAGAGCGAGTAAGGTTGGCTAGAAAAAGAGCGCAGGGAAATCACAAAATCTAAATTCATTTTTATTCATTTTAAAACTACACCTCAATTTACAAGTCTTCTGGAGTTAACCATTAACTTGAACCATTTTTTTTTAATCCATTTAGCCTATTTCTTCTTCAGGCAGGGTCACTTTTTAGATAAGTTTAGCATCATGAATTGAATCGGATTAGCATTTTGTTAATAAATATCACAAAAATAAGTGTTCTGTTAATATATTGTGTAATAAAACTGATGGAAAATGGTTTATTAGTCTAATAATCTACAAAACTCAAAAACTCAAAACTGATCCTTTGCATGTCGACACAATGACAAGGTCCATGTCAAAATGTTTATGTATATATATATACATATTTTTATTATTATTTTAAATTATTTATTATTATTTATAAAGTATATTCTTATTTTACATACTGTACCCAACCCTACCCAATTCCAACTACTATTTTACTATTAATAAGCTGCTAATTAGTAGTTTATTGAGCTAAAAGTCTTAGTTTATGATTTGTTAAAAGTGTGAATTGTACATTTAAATAAAGTGTGACTATTAATACTGCTTATTCAGTGGATTTGAACATTTTTCGAAACATTTGGGCTAATTTAATTAGATAAGTGAGCAAAATATATTACTCTTCTAGTGGGTATTGGACATTTTGATCCTAAAAATGTTGCTAATAGATATCTATTATAGTAGAATGATTATATATCTTTTGCCAGGAGACCTCGCGTTTGTATTTTAGATGTCCTTATGCCCCAAAATGCCACAGGCTTTACTGATTAAAATAATTACATACAGTAGGCTTACCTTACAGTGTAAAAACTAGGGATGTAACGGTATTGTAAATACCGTCATACCGCAATATAAATTTTTTTTCGATATTACCGAAGTCGCATGACTCGGTAAAACTATAGGTCTTCTGAGAAAATTTGCTCAGGCGAATGAAGCGAACGGGAGGTAGCTTAAACTACATTTCCCATCAGCCCAGTCGTGGCCATAATCCTTTGCGGTCTGCTGTCGCTACAGATCCAGTAATGCGGAAATGGAGTGTGCTGCTAGTAGCGGAGATGAAAAAAAGATGGAAATGATCGAACCTAAAGCGGGTTTTTCGCCGCGCGCGTCCTGAATAGCAGTGTTGTCGCGCGCGTTCTGATCAGCTGTGTTCTCGCGAGCGTATTGTAAAGCGCCGAGGGGGGGTTGAGCGCGCATTCTCAAGAGCGGTGTTGTCTACTGAAGGGCTGGACGGAGGTTGTGTCGCGTCGCGGGGGCACTTTTGATCGATTTGGAAGGGCATTTTCTATCCAAGACTAAAAAGGGCATGTGCACTGCACAGGTTGAGCCCTATGTGTGCACTTGCCTGCAAGTTGGTGAATACGACTAATAGCAGTCATGGGGACTGCAGAAACACAGCACACTGTTCAGATTGATGCAGACATTGACTTGTACCGCAAAGAGACCTCTATCTCACTCATGGTTTGTCTTCTCATGTGGGGGAAAGACAATGCACAACGTTACCCACTGCTGTCAACATGGGCCAAGTCATATCTCTGTCCCAGAATCCTCAGTCCCAAATGAGAGGGTTTATTTCTGTTGCAGGGGACATTGTAAATACCCAGAGATACCAGCTTTTACCAGATTATAGTTATATGATAATTTTCCTTTAAACCCATCTCTATCTAAGTAAGTGAGTGAGTGATTAAATGTTGAATGTGATGAGTTTTCAACAATACTAAATTGAAACT
This sequence comes from Danio rerio, assembly GCF_052040795.2. Lineage (NCBI taxonomy): Eukaryota > Metazoa > Chordata > Actinopteri > Cypriniformes > Danionidae > Danio > Danio rerio. Next base: position 33,030,271 of record NC_141035.1, read on the forward strand.
TTATTTTTTTACATGGTTTAATAATTTTTTGTTATTAAAATTGAAGTTCCTGTTTCAAAGCTTACAGATAGATGACTAATTTGTATGTCATTGACACTTTTGGCATTTTTTTGGAGTATTTTCATAAGTTTTGTTTTTTCCTGTAAATGATTCAATAAATACCGTACCGTGACATTCATACCGAGGTATTACCGTACCGTGAAATTCTGATACCGTTACATCCCTAGTAAAAACATATTATGTGAACACTAACTGCATGTCTTCTTAATTAAGACTGATATCTAGACAGAGAACACAGAACTTCTAACATCTTTGGTAGCTTTTCAGGGAAGCATTTTTAAGTCTTTGGTAATTTACAAAATAAAAATAAATACATACTATATATATATATATATATATATATATATATATATATATATATATATATATATATATATATATATATATATATATATATATATATATATTAATTATTTTTGTTTTTTTTTCAAGAAGAAAATATTTTTTCTTCTTGAAAAAGTTTTATATGTTTTATTTTGGCTAGAATAAAAGCAGTTTTAATTTTTTTAAACACCATTTTAGTAACAAAATTAATAGCCTCTTTAAGCTATATTTTTTCTCGATTAGTCTACAGAACAAACCATCGTTATACAATAACTTGCCAGATTACCCAAACCTGCCTAGTTAACCTAATTAACCTAGTTAAACCTTTAAATGTCACTTTAAGCTGTATAGAAGTGTCTTGAAAATATATAGTAAAATATTATTTACTGTCATCATAAAATAAAATAAAGTCATTATTAGAAATGAGTTATTAAAACTATTATGTTTACAAATGTGTTGAAAAAAATCTGCTCTCCATTTAACAGAACAAGCGGTCTAATAATTTAGGGGGGCTAATAATTCAGACTTCAACTGTATGTATATATATATATATATATATATATATATATATATATATATATATATGTATATATGTATATATATATATATAAATATATATATATATATATATATATATATATATATATATATATATATATATATATATATATATATATATATATATATATATATATATATATATATCAAGATGAATGATCGTGAAGGAACGGGTTGTCTGACACATTTGCTACCCACGACAAGTCACGATTTTGTCAAGAAAAAATCGCATAATCTGACATAGTGATTTTCATAACTGACAAAAAAATCGTGTAATCTGACCGGGGCTTAACCTGCCTAGTTTACCTTATTAACGTAGTTAAGCCTTTTAATGTCGCTTTAAGCTGTATAGAAGTGTCTTGAAAAATATCTAGTAAAATATTATTTACTGTCATATTGGAAACGATAAAATAAATCAGTTATTAGAAATAAGTTTTTAAAACTATTATTCTTAAAAATGTGCCGAAACAATCTTCCCAGAACAGAACAGAAATTAGGGAAAAAAATAAACAGGGGGGCTAATAATTCAGGGGGGCTAATAATTCTGACTTCAACTGTATATTCAAAATAACCATATTTAATTAATTATTTTAATTTATTTGTTTATTTATTGTCCATGAATTTTTTTGTGAAAACCTGGTACATGTTCCTTTATTAAATATTTATATTTTAATTATATTTATTTATTTATTTTTATATCAACTTAGTACCAAAGTATCCAACATAGGCTCAACGCTACGGGGTAGTATGACGCTATTCCTTTTTGCCCTTACCAGCTGTCCTGGATTGCATTTTAAAAATGTTGGATGGGTTTAGGGAAGTGGAAAAGCAGGTCAATCTGTGCTTTTGAAAACTCTATTGATTGGGTTTAGGGAAGGAAGAGGGTGGGCCAGTCAATCAGTCGATAGTTCTGTCAGTCAGTCAAACAGTCAGTCGACAGCAGCCTCTGGTGGATTTACGCAAGAACAGCAGACACGAATAACACTCGCGAGAAGAATTTGATGGACCTCCTGGGACATATTTTGTGCTCTCCAGAAATGTATATAGAGGTACATTTTCAGAATGAGCCTGGATAGAAAGAACTGGTTGTTTTGACAACACCAGTTAGCACAAATGAAAATTCAAACACATTTATAGTGGTTCCTCAATGCATGAAAAATACATAGAACATAGTTACCCAATTTGTGAGAGAATGCAAAAGTACTGGATTAGGCTATATTTTTCCTCCCATTAAGATATTCCAACAGGCTGGGTAAATTTATTTTTGGTTTATTTTTGGTAGCCCGACAAGAAAAATATAATAGCAGTTATTTGAGCCCTGGAATAAGAACATTATCCACAACACAATGACACAGAAAAAATACTAAAATATAAGTTTTACACAGAAAAAAAGACTTAATTGTGTGTGAGTAAAAACATTTTGTATTAACAGATGAATTAAACTGCTCGTTAGTCCCAAAGGTTTTACCCACTTGTAGTCACATCTAAACCTCAAATCAACCTCTAACTTGCTTTCTGCAATGTCAAAAAAGATGGTTAAAAGAGCTATTTTTGGTTTGTGAGGACATGTTCATGTGCACTTGGAGAGAGAAAAGCCATGTCTGAAGTACTCGGCTAATCTTTTTTTCCCTTTCAGAAAGGCTTTTCATCTCTGAATAGCCAATGATTAAAAGCGGAGGGGGGAAAGAGAGTGAGAAAGAGATGCAGCGATAGACGTGAGGCGTATCTTTCTATTTTAGACATTTCTCTCCTCTGTCTCCAGGAAGTAGGTCCTGAAGAGCTGGAGTCCAGGCGTCAGTCAGGCTCACGTGGCCTCATGTTGTGGTTTTCTTTGGCACCTGGAGACGCTGGAGGCAGGGATTTTGCTACAAGGCTGCTGACACGGCTTTAATGACTTAAATTAGATGACTCCCCCTCACGAATGTCTGTGAAAACTAAGCTTAGAAAGAAACAACAGGACTAATTATGTTTTTTTTTTTCAGTCTAGTCAGGGCAGTAATTTATATCAGACATTTGATTAATGTTTATTTTTGGCAGCATTATTTTTATTTTATTAATGTTGAATCTGAAGTAGTGTCACCCAGCTGAATTCAAAACAGCTTTGAAACTCTACTCTGATCTTCACTCTTTGGTCAAATGCGTTGACAGTCTCGCCCCTCGACCTACGCTACAGGGTCCAAGAGTGGTGTTCTAGGAGTCTTATTATGTTGGAAAATGTATACCTTAAAGGTCCGGTGAAGTGCTTTGAAATTTGCTTTTTTTATTCCATGTTTGACGTAATCTCAATTGAAACATGAAGAGAGAGTGGGACATTTGGTAGCTCCTCCTCATTTAAAAAACAGCCAATAGCATTTCGTTTTTATCACAGCTCTGCCAGTGAGGTTGGTTGAGAAAAAGTGCATCGAATGAAAAGTGTCTTGAACGGGGCGGGCCATGTCAGATACTTGAGCGCATTTAATTTATCAAGATTTGATGGGAAACTGAAATTGTGAAAAAATTTTGATCCTTTTAGGTGGAAGTGACAAGCTTTGGATGTTTATATCGGTTTTATATTTCACGGCACCTTTAAGTTTACAGGTTCTGAAACAACAGAGTGGGCTTTTTTATTCCCTTATTTTTACATTGTGCATAATATTTGAATCAATAATTACCAATAATGCTTAAAACAATCCACCTATGCGAGTCTAAAGGTCTTTGCACACTTAAGTCGGAAACTTTCGTATGCGTTTTATTTGTATCCATATCTGAAAAATTTGTCACTTATACTGTACAAACCTTGCACACTGTGTCTGATGCATATTAATTAATCCATTCCTAAGATAACGCAAAACATTTCGGAGTCAGTTCAAGCAGAGTTCTTTTGTTCTCCTGCGTCTTCTACAAAATAGAAAAGGAAAGAAAAGATTAGATCAAATATTTTGATACAATGCTTGTGATACCTCACACATTTATGTATGTAAACAAATCCTATACAGAGACTAGCAGTACCTATCGATCAATTTCACGTGGCCGCCATTTTAAAAGCGAAATCGAGGCTGTGGTACGAAAAAACACAGTATTGCCTAGAGTCACACAGGAACGTTGTGTACCTGGCTGTATAACTTATCAGCGCAGAGACAGTGACACAAATGTATAATTTCACTGCTTTCCGAGTGACCCAAAGGTCCGTTCTGGATGGAATAGTGAAAATAAAAAGGGTTATCTGACCTCATTTTCAGCTTTCAAAATAAGGGAAATGGCACTAGTTAGCTAACTTTTTCTTTATCAAACTCAATTTATCGAACTGATTCTTTCACTATATTAGACCTGTCACGATACTGAATTTATGTACTGAAGTGGAAAAAAAACGACAGTTATATTGCTAACATTTAAGCGATGTTGAGTGCATTCTTAAACAGCACTGATTTGCCATAGTGTTTACTGATGCTCAACAGAAACTACTGTGATTGGGCGTGAAGGTCAACAGATCACTGCACTTTACCGATGTTTACCGAGTGCAAACACAAACGAGCAATCGACTGATCTTTGCGACTTTCAAACGCTTTAGTGTCCCTGTATTTGTGTTTGTGCTCGGTGAAGAGCGATTCGAAACTTGATTCAAATTTTTTTATGACGTCAAATTTACTTTCTTACGTGCGAAAAATTACAGAAGAAGATTTTGGATTCAGTGTGCAATGACCCTTACAGTAAGCAAAATGCAGCCAAAATATATATATATATATATATATATATATATATATATATATATATATTAGGGATGTAACGGTATCAGAATTTCACGGTACGGTAATACCTCGGTATGAATGTCACGGTACGGTATTTATTGAATCATTTACAGGAAAAAAAAACTTTTGAAAATACTCCCAAAAAAGTGCCAAAAGTGTCAATGACATACAAATTAGCCATCTATCTGTTAGCTTTGAAACAGGAACTTCAATTTTAATAACAAAAAATTATTAAACCATGTAAAAAAATAAAGTTTCAATTTAGTATTGTTAAAAACTCATCACATTTAACATTTAATCACTCACTTAGATAGAGATGGGTTTAAAGGAAAATTATCATATAACTATAATCTGGTAAAAGCTGGTATCTCTGAGTATTTACAATGTCTCCTGCAACAGAAAAAACCCCTCTCATTTGGGACTGAGGATTCTGGGACAAGAGAGATATGACTTGGCCCATGTTGACAGCAGTGGGGTAACGTTGTGCATTGTCTTTCCCCCACTTGAGAGGACAAACCATGAGTGAGATAGAGATCTCTTTGCGGTACAAGTCAATGTCTGCATCAATCTGAACAGTGTGCTGTGTTTCTGCAGTCCCCATGACTGTTATTAGTCGTATTCCCCAACTTGCAGGCACGTGCACACATAGGGCTCAACCTGTGCAGTGCACATGCCCTTTTTAGTCTTGGATAGAAAATGCCCTTCCAAAATGATCAAAAGTGCCCCCGCGACGCGACACAACCTCCGTCCATTCCAGCCCTTCAGTAGGCGCGCGATAACACCTCTCTTGAGTATGCGCGCTCAACCCCCCCTCGGCGCTTTACAATACGCGCGCCACAACACAGCTGATCAGAACGCGCGCGACAGCACCGCTATTCAGCACGCGCGCGGCAACAACACCCGCTTTAGGTTCGATCATTTCCATCTTTTTTTCATCTCCGCTACTAGCAACACACTCCATTTCCGCATTACTGGATCTGTAGCGACAACAGACCGCAAAGGATTATGGCCACGCCGGGGCTGATGGGAAATGAAGTTCCAGCTACCTCCCGTTCGCTTCATTCGCCTGAGCAAATTTTCTCAGAAGACCTATAGTTTTACCGAGTCATGCGACTTCGGTAATATCGAAAAAATTTAATATTGCGGTATGACGGTATTTACAATACCGTTACATCCCTAATATATATATATATATATATATATATATATATATATATATATATAATTTTTTTTTTACTTTGCCCACTCTCATGAGGCACTGCAAATGAGCAAGTCTTCATTTTGTGGCTGCATTGTTAAAATATTTGTAAATTAGCATTTATGAATGTATGCTTTAAAATTACATTATGGGACTTTGACCTTTCCTCCAAACAACTTTTGATTTTGAAAAAGTTACTTTTATTGAAATATCTGATAGTTTGAAGTGATATAATGTCTGGAATGTTATGGCTAATAAACAATAATTAACTGGCAATAAATGTGTAATAAATTGCCAGTACTTTTTCTGTTATGTTACAGATTTATTTCCCCATATATAATTTCCTACACATTATATTATTTCAAACTACTAAAATATCAATAAAAGTCACATTGTTCAAATGCAGAGTTAACATTTTCACATCAAAAGTAGACAGAGCAGAGATCAAGCTCCTATAATGCAATTTACATCCATACAATAAACAGAAAACACCTGTGAATCACAAAATACAGTTAATTGATGAATGTTTTACGGTGTGGTTAGTTTTGTTCATGGCTTATATTGCTTAAAACAAAGACATTTAAAAAATCCCTATCAGAACAATACATATAGAAAATACTGAGTCAGTGTTGCTTGACGGCCTAGTTGAGATGTGCAAACAAACTGCATCATTGTTAGCTCTGAAATTCTTCCTGTACAAATCCACAGCGTTGTCTGTCACATTTTCATTCAGCATGTATATCTCTACGAGTCTGTCTGTCTTTATTGCTCTATTTTCCAAGAAAACTTGTCTTCATTTCCTGCTGTAGCGTTTGTTTTGATACTGAGGAGAGATGGCAGTGCTGTAGCGATGGCCTTTTATCAAAGAAACATCTCTCTCTCTCACTCTCTCTCACTCTCTCTCTCTCTCTCTCACTCTCTCTCTCTCTCTCTCTCTCTCTCTCTCTCTTTCTCTCTCTCTCTCCTCTCCTTCTCCCTCGTGCTGTTGTCTAATCCAGCTTGTGAATCACATGCCATGAGCAGGCGAATGTGTGCTGTGTGAGTGTGTGTGTGTGTGTGTGTGTGTGTGTGTGTGTGTGTTTGGTGCTGACCCAAGAGACCTTTTTTTTTCTCTGTTAATCATTCATCTTGGCGATCAATGTTTTCTCATGGCCTGATAAACACCTCATTTGTTTTTAATCCCCATTATATGTTTGTCACCACTGTGTTGCACTTTGTCTTTGTTTTCCCCCACATACGTTGCTGCAATAAACATATCACACATTGTGTGTTATAGATACGCTGTAGTGTGATAGATACTTACCAAGAACACAAGTAAAAGTCAGGATTGGCATGTGTATAAAACAGTGCTAATAATCATAATTTTATGTTTATTATCATTAGGCCTGTCACGATAATCAATACATCGACTTATTGTTCAATACTTGGAGATGACCTCAATCATTTGTGCCTTTGCATTATATATTTACAAATTCACAAATAACATTAAAGCCATATTACGATGATTTATACTCTACCTCACCGATGTCAAAGTTTATAAGTGGACATTTAATAGTATATACTGTTTAAAATTACATTTACCTTTTTAACATCAAATTATATAGAATCTAAATAACAACATCACAAGTGTTTTATAATAATAATAATAATAATAATAATAATAATAATAATAAAATAGCATTATTGTTGTTTTATGCATTAAAGTTATAAAATTCATCACAGTTAAGTAATGTTGTTTTAATATTTTTTTAAAATATTTATTTAGTAAAAAAATCCTAATAATTGTAGTAAAAATATTCAATTAAAAATACATTATTTGATATTTGAATGCACAATGTTTTAATTTGCTGTGAGATGTTTTTCCCTAATTTATTGATATTTATTAGTTTTAAAAATGCCCATTCATTTTAATGGCTAGTGTCAAAATAATATATGTTTGCTATATTTTAGTTTATCCAAAGACTTTTTTTTTTAATAATAATAATAACAATAATAATAAAGTAGTATTACTATTGTTATAATCATTAAATGTATTAAATTCATTACATTTCAGTAGAATTTCAATTACATTGTTTTAAATATTTTTTTATATTTCTTTAGTTTAAAAAGATACTACTAATGATAGTAATAATAGTAAATTAATATAAATAATATGAATTAATATAAAATAATAATAAGATAGTATTAGTTATTATGTGTATTCAAATTATGAAATTCATTACAGTTCAGTAAAAATTTTAATGATATTGTTTTTAGATTTTTAATCATTTATTTAGTTTAAAAAACTTATCATAATTGATAAAAAAATAATTATTTGATATTTTTAAATTGCTTTTAGATGTTTTTCCCTAGTTTATTGACATTTTTTAATTTTAAAAAAGCCTTTACATTTTCATGTGTTTGCTTATGCTATATTTTTTGTTTATCGAAAGGTTTTTTTAATCAAACAAATGCAGTCTTAGAGGACATAAGAGACTTTCAAATACATAAAATGTTTTAATAAGATTATATAATTACACTTAAATACTACTAATCCTGTTATAATACAATATTAATTGTATACTATTGTAATCACTTGTGTGTCAATTGGCTTGTTTTATTGCTCTAGAATATGTTATGCATAACACAACTGTTAAAATGTTGAAAATTTCATCTCACATTTTTCCCTCACTAAAACGAAAATCCGCAGCTTTTGCTTTCCTCATGTGAACATAAAAACTCTTTTGTGTTCTTCAAAATAAACAATAGTTTTGTTATTTTTGGCGTTCAGAACTGTCCTGTGTATTGTTGCGTGAGCATGAATTGTTTTTCAGTCTGAATGTTCCATTCTGTTTCAGTCTCTGTGTTCAGGGACACACAGTGATCGCACCTCTGAGGTTTACCAGCTACATTTGAGACGACCATTATAACACCAAAAACAGCCAAAGCAATTCACACACTTAGAGTACATACACTTGATGAAACATTTGTGTATTGATTCAAGACATATTGTGCACTTTGTAGTTTGCATAAACATACACAAGCTCCGTTTCGTAATAACGAATGCTATCAATTCGAGAGAGAAAGTCTTTCATGTATAGTCAATGCATTAAAATGAACATCGAAAGCGGTGAATGGAAATGACTCTGCGTGCTGGAGAAATGATAGCTGCTGCATTTGTGTAATGTGTTTAACATTGCTCTGGGAAATGTGTTAGTGTTCAGGAAGAAGGAGAGGCTCTTATACCAATTGACGTCTCTCAGTAAGGTCACATCAAGCTGTTCGTAGCGCAGTGACGATAAAAGATGTGCACAAACCGGCAACATTCAAGGCCATTACTGAGAGCCCTTCAGCCTTTATCAACAAATCATCTCGTGCTTGCTCTTCTCAGACAAACTCTTTGATTATATTACAGATTTATTCAGGGAAATGAATTTGCTAAGATATTCATGATTAATGTACTAAGACATAAATAAAGGAGGCAAAAGATCAAAATACATCACAATACGGGAATTGTAGTAATATGAAAACAATTGAATGATTGAACATAAAACAGTTAAGCTGACACAAAAAACACCTCATGGGTTTTGTTGTTTCAGCTAATTTAAATAAGTAGTTTGAGCAAACAGCAAACGTCATGTCAACCACCATATTTGTATTTTTTTAACTCATTGTGTAATTAAAAAGGGAAAAAATAAGCAATCATACTAAAATTGTGTTATGTTAAATCATTAGAAAGGTAGTTTTTAGGGAATGTGCCAAATGTGGATATATTTAAAATATCCAACCCAAGCTCATTCTGGAAACGTAGCCCCGCGGACGTTTCTGGAGACCGCGATTTACGTGGCCGGAGGTACGTAAAGGCCGCGTTTGGTTTTTTTCGAGCGAACGCTGCGGGGCGGTGTGGTGCCGCTCCGCCCCTCCTCTTCGTGCTTGCCGGCCGACGGCTCGCCTCCGAGTGGAGGGCTTTCCCAACGCAATCAGTTTGTCCGCCTAGCTCACAGCGTTGCGTCGGCGGAGCGGAGGCCCCGGACGAGGAGAAGGAGGAGCCGGAGCCGGCCGCGGTGAACGACGACCGGGATCGAGTCCGGGGAACAGCGGGTTCCGGAAATCAGGTGAGACGAAAAACGGAATCCGAAAAATGAGGGCAAGAATGCGGCGGGATCCGAAAACGCGGTCGAAATCGAAGACGAGGGCTTTTGCTTTTTTTTTTTTTTTTTTTCAATCCGGCGGCTTTTCGCGCGAGAACAAAAAAACGCTCGAATACGTACCTCCCGGGACGTAAATCGCGGTCCGCAGAAATGTCCGCGGGGCTACGTTTCCACAATGAGCTTGGGTTGAAAATATCTGATATTTTGGGGCTGCAAAAAAGACTTGCATGAAGTCATTAAATTTGTCATAAAATAATACTTGATCTAAATATGCCTATATGTACTTACGTTGACAGTGTTGGAAAAAAGTCTTCGCCTAGTGGACCATGCATGCGCACTGGTAACTGTGCTACAAATAACTCGAGTTCAAAGCTCGACTTTTACAAATTCTATTAAATTGTGACTTGATGTATTTTAATAATGTTACTTTTTTGAACAAAACGAATTATATTTATTCACAAAGTTTTCATTTTAATGTTAAAACAAAACAAGTTAGGAGAACAATTAAAAATTAACATCTATAGCTGCACCAGTCTGGATTCGAACCAATTTATTTCTATGTGCTAGTTAGGAACTCTCATCGCTTCACTAAATCATTTGCTAACTCAACTCTACAACATGTGGTATAACACCTCAGTTTGCTTAACTGTTTCTTTGCCAAAGCTGTTCCAGAGCAATATAAATGACCAATAGGTGTCACTTTAGAGACGGGTTTCAAAACATTTTGAAGCTTTAAATCATTTGATTTGACTGTTTCAGTGTTTTTTGAAGCCATGCTTTGCCCACCATTATCAAAAACACGATCAAGCAAGACAAGAATAATGTTTCGTAGTGCTTACAGGAAACAAGACTCAGCAAAGTGTGTGTGTGAGTAAGGCGCATTTATAGTCCTGGTTATTGGTCTTCATAAGCTTCAGCTGTGTTTGCAATCAAGGGGGATTTAGGCCAGGTGTGTGAGTAAAGTGTATGATGGGATCTGTAGTGCAGTTGAATGTAAGTGTTCTCCAGCAGCCTGCAAGAGCAGCACTGCTGATAATCATAACAGAAGGAATCAAATTAATGGATTAGTTTTTACAAATGTAAGCGGATGGAGCATAAAACAGTCAAGTTGTCTCCCCACAAATCCAAGAATTGTGTGGTTTCAGCTCATTTTAAATAAGTAGTTTTTTCACTGTATGTTTGTACTGTATATATATATATACTTTTTTTCCACAGAATATTTAGTTTTGCCGAGCTAATCACTCATTTTTCTCTTTTCCTCTTCTTCTCAGGTCGGTGACAGACCCCAGAGACGGCAAACGCGTGGCACTCAAAAAGATGCCCAATGTCTTCCAAAACCTGGTCTCGTGCAAGAGGGTTTTCCGTGAGCTGAAGATGCTTTGTTTCTTCAAGCACGACAACGTGAGCTTCCTCTTTTGTATTAATCAGTCAGTGTTCCCTTACTCTCTGTCCCCATGGTGCCATTAGCTCTGGCTGTCCCTGTGCTGCTGGTGCCTGGAAACCAGTGTGATGTGAATGCTGGTGTCAGTGCCCACGTTCACTAACGTCAAAGCTGACCTCTGGCGCTCTGTCTTTGTTTCTCCACAGGTGCTGTCAGCTCTGGATATTCTGCAGCCTCCACACATCGACTACTTTGAGGAAATGTATCCTAAACAAAAAAAAATGCTGCTCTACCAGCTGCTGTCAAGCGAAGGGGTTTTGACGCACGAAAAAGTTAGGAATTGATCAGAGTTTTTGACTTGTGCTGGAATTATTGCTGGCTTATATATACATTATGATTATTGGTTATTTAAATGTGATGATTATGTGAAAATGAACCAGACAGCATCACAGTTTACTTATTTGATTAAGACCTAGAAAGAGTGCATTAATAGTGACGAATATTCATTATTTTTTGTAGTGGGGTAGTCTAATAACATTTTCTTATTGTATAGATACAAAATAGTAATAATAAAATATAATACTTGAAACATTTGAATTCAAATAATATAATATTATTACGTTTTCTTATTTTGATTATAATTAGTAAATGTAATACTAAAATAGTATTAATAAAATAGTAGCAATAATAATTAATATATTTAAAAAAAATAAAGAGAACAATTGAGGCACTTTAAATGTTCCCTTCATTTTTTTGAGCAGTATATTATATTTATGGCTTTAAGAATTAGTTTAAATAATTTATTAAGTAATATAAAAGACAGATAACATAAAGAGATAAATAAGATAAAAGAGATAACATAAAGTCATCATCTATAATTGTCTTTATATTATTATTATTATTATTATTAATACTATTATTGTTTTATTATTTGTAAATGTTTATTTTATTATATAGTTTAGTAAACACCTATACAAATATAAAAAAATGGAAATCATTATATAATATTTATGACTTTATTATTATTTATTATATTTTTATTGAGTAATATAATAGACATAATATAGACATATTTATTAATGTCTTTATATTATTATTATTATTATTATTATTATTATTTTATTATTATTATTTGTATTGGTTTATTTTATAATGTAGTTTAGCAAACATTATCATTATTATTACTAATATTAATAATAATGTAAATACTTTATTTATTTATATTATTATAATGATTTATATGAATAATAATAAGAATAATATTAATATTAAATTTGATTTATTGTTTGTATTAGTTTATTTTATTATATAGTTTAGTAAATAATATGAACAATAATATTATTATTAATATTATTTTATTATTTGTATTAGTTTTATTTTAATATATACATTATTTATTTATCATTTTATTATCATTAATATTATTACTTTATTATTTGTATGTGTTTATTTTATTATATACATTATTTATTTATATATATATATATATATATATATATATATATATATATATATTATTTTATTATTATTCATATTATTATTTGTATTAGTTTATCTTATTATTTATTTTAGTAAATAATTGTAATAATAATATTATTATTATTATTTTTATTATTATTATTATTATTATTATTATTATTATTATTAATAATAATAATAATAGAAAGAATCCTAAAGTTTATTATATATTTACAGGTATAAACCACATTCTAAATGCCTGTTTTTTAGACCTTGAAAGCTTCAAGCTTCAACACAATTTAAAAATCAAAAGGAGCCGAATGAAACAATAGATGGTAGATTACAGTACTCCCGCATGGAGAGGGCATCTGAGGTCTTGTTTTAAGGTCTTAAATTGCAGCACATATGCTTTTTTGTGCCTATTGTGGTTGCTAAAGTGGGATCAAGCTGAACATAATGTTTGGAGAGAGGTTATGGCTCGCTTCATGCTGTGCTTGAGTGTTTTTTATACGTCATCTGTTTTAAAACTGGTCTGGCCTGTTCACTGATTATCACACATTTAGGCCTCTTCTTTCTCCTTTCTCGTTTTTCTTTACATCCCTTAATGGTTTTGTTTTAGCAGAAGGCACTTCATATGGATTTCAGAAAAAAAAAAAAAAGCTGACACAGCCTTTTCTTTATGAAACCACACTCTGATATTTCCTAGATGTGGTCTGCCCACTGCTAAAGGCATCCCCCGGCTTCTTAATTCGCTTTATAATTGAATCAGGGGAATTACATGCTTTCCCTGTTTGCCACTCTTGCCCGGTCACCCGATACGCTCACTCTCTATAAGCCTTTCTTTCCAATACCAAGAGGCTTTCTGTGATTAGAGCTGGACCATTTTCCTCTTAAATTAGCTGAAAATTTTGCTCTTCAAAATCAGGAACAAAACAGCCTCTTGTGTTAATTAGCCGGGAGATTTATCCTGTGCTTTTGTATTTTTAGACGTTCCTCATGTAGCGTGACTGCTGGCAGGGGTTTGGGCTTCGTTTTGCAGTGTTTGGAATCGCCTGAAAGATGTATAACGTTAGTAAATAATGCCGTGTGCGAGTAAATCCACTGCAGAATGGTGAACATGCCAAACAACATGCACTTTACATTTTAAGCTCTCTGCAATGATTGATTGTGATGGTTTGAGAGTGCTTGGAGATGTATTGCACATTCAGGGCTTCTGTGTGCTTGCATTTATGCTTTTTTGGCAGCAGGATTGAGGGAGACATATTGTGGGAAATATGGGAAATATGTCAATCCAGGCTCATTCTGAAAACGTACCGCTATATACATTTCTAGAGAGTGCCAAATACATTACAGGAGGTACGGTTTTTTGCTGTTTTTGTTGTCGCCTATCCGCCAGAGGCCGCTGTGTATGCTTTTTGAGGCCTCGAATTTCTCTCGCGAGTGTCATTCAAGCCTGTTGTTCTCGCGTAAATCAACTAGAGGCCGCTGTTGACTGACTGAATGACTGACTGACTGAGCGATCAACTGACCCACCCTTTTCCTTCTCTAAACCCAACCAATAGTGTTTTCAAAAGCACCGATTGACCCTACCACTCACTTCCCTTAAACTCAACCGACAGTTTTAAAAAGCAATCAAGAAAAAGGATCACCTGATTTCTACCATGTTTTCAGATTTTACCACATTCTCACCCTGTTATTTACTTTGTTTATTTTATTTTTTGGCTTCTGTTTTTTTCTTACCCACTTTCTGGAACCGTTCTTTGCCAAACTTGAACCCTGTCATTGTGGTCAAGTCCTCTCTGTGTCCGCAAAGGTACATAGCGTGCTAATGGAGAAGCTGGTAAAAGTGAGAAAGCCATCCTCACAGGGGTGGAAACAGGGACAGCATCATACCGCCCTGTAACGTTCCTTTTAAAGATGAGATGCAGCCATACATTATTCTGGCTACATAAATCACGATCTTCAGAAATGTTTATAGGGCTACACTTTCAGTATGAGCCTGTGTTGGATGTATGTTGTGTGCATACTAAATATATAAAAATTAATTTTTTTTTCAGTTGCAGAAGGCACCCACTAAAATGTAAATCTGTGTAAAAATAGTTTATAGTTCACTAAAATAGTTTACTGAAAAATCATTTCAGGCATACAAACAATAACAACTTGATAATAGTGATAATATAAATGACATATAATAATGACATATAAAAAAAACATCTAAAACATTTTTAATACATATAGATTACATATTGAAAACTATAAAAGTCTCACATTACTAATTTATTGTCATTTTAAATTATTACCTATTTATTATAACCTATACACTTTGCCCATTCGTTGTAAATGCATTTTTAATAATTTGACAATGATAATTTGAATAATGAAAAAAATTTAATAAATAAATAATAATATTAATAAATAATAAATACATAAATTTAATAATTTAATAATGAAATTTTTAATTAATTTGAAGTCAAAACTATGAACCCTCCTGTGAAATTGCAGTTCTTTTAACAGTTTAATATGTCCTATGTGCTGTTTAACTGTTTAGATTTTTTAAAACATTCCAAAACATAATTGTTTTAATAAATGATTTCTAATAACTAATTGGTTTTGGTTTGCCATGATGATAGTACACAATACTTAATAATTATTCTGTTGTCGACGGCAATAGCCTAGTGGTTAACAGTGCTGACAAATAGCACCAAAGTGCTCCCGGCGACCCAAGTTCGATTCCCGGCTCGAGGTCCTATGCCAATTCTCCCCTCTCTCTGCTCCCAATGCTTTCCTGTCTGTTCTACACTGTACTATTGCATTAAAGGTGAAAAAAACCCTAAAAATAATTGCTTTACAAGATACTAGTATTCAGCTTATAATGCAATTTAAAGGCTTAACTAGGTTAATTAGGCAAGTCATTGGACAACAGTGGTTTGTTCTGTAGCCAATTTCTTAAGGGGACTAATAATATTAATCGTAAAAATAATACAAATGCAGTTGTAATCATTTAAACTATAGAGTCAATCTAACTGATATGCATTGAATGAATTTGGACACATAGTTGTTTTTGTTAAGTGCCATACTCCAGATCATAGACTATAAACATTGCACACTCCTAATTGCGACTCTGATTTCAACTGTTTTCCAGAAAATAAAATGAAAAAAATGCATTATAAGTTTATTTTGAAATCTAAAAATAATCACAATCTTTCACAGTATGGTGAAGACAGGAACTAGGAATTTTATGGCCCACGGGCCACATGTGGACTTCTTGCATCAACCCGCTAAAGTATTTAATTAATTTTAATTCAACCACAGGGCCTTGCAACGTGCAATGATATTCCGAGAAAACAAAAGGGTACTTTTAGATATAGCGTCTTTTGCGCGCTTAGTTTAATTATTTTAAATGGAGACACGTAGGTTCAAATAGGATGTTGTGCACATGCAATATGTCACGCTCACGTTTTTCAGGCACCGCAAGTTGAAAAAAAAAAAAAAACATTTCAGAGGGCCGCTGGTGAACCACAAATCATGTGACAGGAACCAACAAGGCAGCTTCACACTTTGTATGTAATTACACAGTAATAAAGGTAGACTAATTACCTCAGATTAACGATTTAACAAATGCAGATACAGATCCTCTCGCAGTGATGATCACATAGCACATAACCTATCCATCTCACATTCAACCTGACTTCAGTGCACTTCTTCAGTTCAACACAGGCTAGAATTCTCTCTCTCCACTTAAAAAAATAATGAATGAATGAATGAATGAATGAATAAATACAATTAACTAAAGTGAAGCAATCAAACAACCCCATGGCATTTATATGAAGTTGATATTGTGATGCTTGGCTTTTATAATACTGCTGGTGTAAAATTGATTATTTTTTAAACTTTAGAGTTTTTATGAATGTTTATTGAATAGTTTCACAGAATGTTTTCTTTTATATAACACATTTACTGCATTGGTCTAGCCTTCTAAAACCTCGCCACAGTCTAATGTGGCCCCTTGGAAAAATGAATTGCCCACCCCTGGTGAAGACTGTAGCGCTCATGTTTGCCATTGTTCTCCAAGAATCAGACTTGTACAGAGGCAGCATAATATAAAACTGTAAACACTTATAAACACACACACACACACATAGGTTCAGAGGAACATTCATATTCTGTGTGATAATGTTCCCCCTCAGTGCCACTATCTTTGTTCCGCTTAAAGTATTTATTTGCTCAACGGATTAAACAAAGACTCATATCCTTCTGCTTTCGCACAGCACACTGGAACCTTTGTGCTATCATTTGAATGGATTAAAAAACAAAAACATCAATGCATTCTTTGCAGTCGGATTCTTGCAATCTCCAGCCATATATTCTGAAGTAGCCTTATTAGACATTAAAAATATGGACATTTACTGTTCTTGCATAGAGTTAAAGTGGACATATCACTCAAATCTGATCTTTTTTAATGTTTAAGTCTTATAATTGGGTTTTTTTGTGCATCTACCAACACTATAAACTTCAAGGACAGCCCAGTATTATTTATTTTTTATTTTCCTATCTTTGAATGTACTGTGTGTGGAAAAAAAAACATGGATTGGATTTTAAAATAATTATGAAAACAATCCTAATTCTAGTTTTAAGTTCTGGAATCAATGGACTTAATTCCGAGATTTGTATTCGAATAATCTAAATCTAACTTCAAATAAGGTTTTAAATGCTATATATTAGGGAAGTATATGCCATTTTGGATGCATTGATGTCACTACAATTCATTTTCCCTGCTGTATCTTTTAGTTAGTCACATGTTGTATGGATAATGTGGTAGAAGTTGCCATTGTCTCTGATTGTATTTACAGAGACCATGACTGTCAACATGAAATGCTTACAGCCAGTGTGGTTCATAAAATCAATCAAGAATTTGATCCTTTGATGTCAGCTCTTCCTATCATTAGAATTAACAAAGAGAGCGAAGAGCAACCCATGATCGAAACCCACATGCCGTGCATCACGGGAGGCAGGGGTGGTGCTCCTTATTGGCCCTCTTCCCGAGATGCACCACATGTTTGTGGGCAACCCGGTGCATAAATGACTCTAGACGTCCCTATTTATGCTCTGTATAGTCAGGTGAAAGAGTCAGACGTTTTATGTTTTCCGTGCAAATAATTTGACTAATACTGCATGCTACTCCAAAAGAGCTACATAAATGTATCCACTAACCATTTAGAATCATTCTAGAAGTTCCTCAACCCTCTTTCTCTCATGATTCATACTAGTGCTCATCCTGCTCTCACAAGGAAATGTCACTATTTTACATTTTGTTAGTTTAGTGGCTAATTTGTGCAAATTCATAAATTCAATTAGTTCAGTCGTATGAAAATAAACAATTTTGAAAAGCAGACATGGTACCAAACCCCACCACTGAACCCAACCCTCATTGAGGGATGAGCAAATCTTACAAAATACAAATTCATACACATTAGCCACTAAATCAAAAAGTTATGAATTGCTGCGGGATAGCGCTGAGGTGCTAAAAACCCTTGAAAATGCTTGAATTATACTCCAGTGCTTTCAAAGTTTGAAAAGAGCTTACAGGCCCATAATTATTCATTACTAAATAGGTAATAATTGGGAGAATTTAATGCTGGGCTTGGGACTAAAATCATGCCATTAACGTTTTTCCTTAGGTAGCTAGCTGGCAGCGAAATAAACTATCCGGCAGCTAGCTTTTTGCTACTCTCACATAGGTTGCTGCTGGAAGTGGTGTTAGTTACAGTAGGGTGTGTCGTAATGCTCCAGTATATTGATGGGGACTCTATACTGCACAGTGAGCGCCGTCTTTCAGATAAGATGTTAAACTAAGGTCTTGACTCTTAAGAATCCCAGGACACAGAAACTTTTTCGTATAAAGGGCCAAAAGCCAAATATCATTCAGAGTCATAGGCTGAAGGTAAATATACCAAGCTATATTACAATAAAGTTGCCATGGGTAATTTCCTCATTTATTTCATATTAAATCATATGAACTAATGCAGTGTAACTTTTAAAATGAGAACTTTTTGCAATAATTACATAAATCACATTTATAACACTATGGATTTCAATGATGAATACACTAATCAAGCAGAATCTGCCTTTGTCTTGATTTGTCCTCTATCTGGTGACTATGTACATTTTAACTAAATCTGATTCATTCACAGCATTTATATAAATGTAAGGAATTGTTGTTATTATTAACTATATAAACTACAGAATATTCTAACAAATAGCATCTGATGTATGTAAATATGTAAAATGCCACAATTGTAGAGTGCTGGAAAATACATGAGGAAACTGCTTGAAAATTAATTCAATTTGACTTTGAAAAATGTGAAAAATGAAAGATGTAACACTTTAATCCACAACTGGTCGTTTCTAACGTTTTGGTTGTAGCAGATTTGCTTGTTTTATTGTTTCTGCCATGTCAGAATAGCATGTAAAGGCTCCGCCCTTTTCTGGAAAGTAACCGCTGATTTGCATTTAAAGGGACACATCCGAATAGCGGCAAATTTGACTAGCTGTAATAAATGATTTGTGAGGTGTTTTAAGTATGAAGCTTCACAGACACACCAGAAATTTGTTTCAAATCTTATGAAAAGGGGTGTGATATGTCTTCTTTAATAAAAGCCCATGTTCCTGAGGTTGAGGACCTCGCTGGTCTTCAGCAGACCTGTTTGGAAAGGTTATTTCCTACAACACTGCCGCTGTGTATTTCAGGCTAATTATATCTTTTGCTGAATGGAGTCTTTCTGAGTGACTGATGTGTGAATTGTGCTCAATGCTTTTCTCCTCATAATGGCTGTTATTTCTTCATCTGACTGCTCGACTGCCGGTTCATATATGCTGCATTTTAGCAGACGCCTACGGTGAAAGTGCTTCAGTTAATCAGTCACGGTTTGTGTTATAAACACATTGCCTTCCGATGCTGGAATGTACTTTTTATCACTGCTTTGTTTTAAATATAGTGTGTTTTCTGTATAGAGAGCTGGAGGTTTGAGATGTTGATAAGAAATGATTTTGCAGTATTTTTATTCTAATGATTTGTTCAGTAAGAAGGGTTCTTTTGATAGTTAGTGACTGCCTTATAAATTAATTTAATCACACAAAAATACATTCATTTAGGACAGAAACACCACAAATGTTCTTATCTAAAAGTATTATTATTATTTTAAAATATTAGGTTAAAATGTATTGTATTGTATTGTTATATTAAATAATAAAATGATTCGATTAAATAATTTTTTGTTATAATTGAACATTTGTAATTGAAAATATAATTAAATATATATTGTAAATATTATAAAATACAACAAAATGTTGTTTATTATTATCACAAAAAATAAAAATATTTGTACCTTTATTGTTATATTAAATAATAATACTATTAATTTAATTTAATAAACTCTTAATTTATATTTCTCTATATAAGAGGAGACTTCTCTATATCTGACTGTATATATCCAGTGTGGTGTGCGTGTAAGTGGGCGCTGTGCATATGTAAGAACAAACATGTGTTCTGTCTTGTGTCATAAGTGAATCCCCCAGGACAAGATGGGATGGACGTTCTGTCTCTTCTCCACTTTTCTGGAGCCCAGTTAAACACTCACTAATGCATTCGAGATGCTGATCCACAGCTGAAAGGAGAAATTAGCAGAGACCCGCACTAGGACAGACAGACTTCTATCTGCATTTGTTGCAGTTGTCTATCTGAGCAGTTGAGTACTGGTGCCTATTCTTAAAATATCAGGTTTTGTTTTGTTTTGTTTTTTGTTTGTTTGATTTTTTGTTTATTTATTTTTTTGTTTGTTTGTTTGTTGTTTTGTTCTGTTTCATTTCATTTAGTTTTTTATTTTAGTTTTTTGTTTGTTTTTTGTTTTGTTTTCTTTCATTTCGTTTATTTTTTGTTTAGTTTTTTGTTTTGCTTTGTTTTGTTTCACTTCACTTCATTTTGTTTTATTTTATTTTGTTTATTTTGTTTTGTCAAAAGCATTTTAAAATGTAACTTATAAAATAAATGTGTAAAGCACAAAATGAAAATATAGCAGTCATAAAATAATTAGTAAAATAAAATTTTTATAAAATACAAAATAACAAAAAATTAAAAATAAAATAAGATAATTTACTGTAAAATAAATTACACTTAAAACTAAATCCGAAAAAAAATTTCTACATCTAAAATAAAGTAAAATAAATGTCAAATTAATGTGAAGCAATAATAAATAATGACTAAACATAATGAAGCTAGTTAATTTAATCAGTAAAAAAATAAAATAAAATATATAAATGTTATAATATAAATAATAATAAATATAATAAAAATGTATTAATAAATAATTAAATATAAAAAATATTAGCAGCGCTAACATGCAGTGATAATTTAATACAAAATTATAATGTGAAAATACAAATATAATAAAAAATAGTAACAATAAAATATAATAAAATGAAATTTAAACCACACAATAAATATAATTACGGTAAATTTAATTAAATAAATAACGAAGCAATTTTTTTCTTAACCTAATAAATGACTTGTATTAAATTACATCATTAATACAATCTTTATTAATATACCTAACATTTCAATTATTTTTTCCCTTAAATATGTTGCTAAGCATACTGTATTAGGTCGTGGTCAAGTGTGTGTTAGAAGGATCAATTTAAAGCTCACATCAGTGAAATATCCAGATTTGAAGCAGATGTTCATCCTCATGATGAAGGCTCTTTCTGTATATATAACCTGCTGTCTATTTATAGAGTGAGCAGAGTAACGCTGGGCTGCTCTATCATGCATCTATTATTGAATAAAGTCAGAATGTCAAGAGAAGCTGAACAGCAGTCAGGCTTGTTTTAAAGCATCTTTTCTTCAGTGTTCACGAGGCTGAGGATGTGCATTAGTCTGTGAAAGTCTGCTGTTTAACCAGTCTATCAATCACACTAGGCACTTTCTGATCGTTTGTCATCGCGTTGTCTTTATGTTATTTAGTAAGTCTGGTTGTTTGTCAGTTTTGAGTTTTGTTGTTCCAGTACAAGTAAAACTGGTTGGTCGTTAATAAAGTAGTTTGCAGGAAATACGTTTTTTTTTATTTTTTATAAATTTAATTTAATTTAATTTAATTTAATTTTATTTTATTTATTTATTTATTTATTTATTTATTTATTTTTGATAATGATTTTTAATTTAACTTTATCCTTTTTTCATAATTGTTGATTAATTATAAATCATTATCTTCATTATTTTAATTGAATATATTAATGCATTTGGTATTAATGTAGTTTTATGCTAGATCTAGATTTTGTTTCATTTAAGTTGGTAGTTTATTTGACCTTATCTTTCTTATTTATTTTAATTGTTTTATTTGTGTAATTGTTGTAATTCCTAATTATGATTTTTCATTGGTTTTATTTTATTTTATTTTATTATTTATCTTATTTTTCATAATTGCACCTTGGTGACTTATTACAGTATATGCAGTTAATCATGTTTTCTTGTTTTGCATTTGATTTAACTTTATCATATATTTTCCTATGTTAGTTTTTTGTATGTAACTTTTAAATACATTCATATTTATTTTTTCCCTATTTTAATTTACTATCTTAACACATTATTGTTATTTATGCTTTTTGTTATTTCTATATTTAATTTCATTTTATTGTGCAGTTTATTTAGTCATATCTTATTTTTCATTTATTTTATTTTTCTTGTAATTCATTTTATTTTTTTTATTTTATTATTTTATTCTATTGAGCATTATCTGTAGCACATTAGGCTGAGCATTATTGTGGTAAGATGTGAAAGTGTGTGTGGCTGTGGGTGTTTTCCCTCCAGCATGTGCTGAAGGTGTAAGAAGAGTCCCTTGTCAAACACAGATTGTCTTCGGGATCACAGACTGACTCATCTGTGCTTTTTGCACAAGCTCACGCTCAACTTGCAAGGCAGCTTTTAAAATCATTTCTCCTGCTTTGTCTAAAAGTCTTTATATTTTTCTTCTAGTGTTTTCTAATGATTCATAAAATGTGACTTCACCTGCAGAACCAGTCGCTCTATTGTATTCTTATTTTATTTTATGTTGTTTTTAATGCTTTATTATTTTGTTTATGCTATTTAATGTTTAATGTTTCAAATGTTAATTTGTTTACATTATAGTTTTTAGCTTTTACATTTAAATTATTATTATTTTATTTTATTGGATCTTATATTGCTTTTTTTATCATTTGCAGATTAAATGCCTTTGAACGCTTCCGATTACCTTTCCCATTCATTGCACGTATAAAAACCTGTCCAATCACCCCTTAGAATGTAAACCTGTTGTTGACATCACGTTTCCTCAGGTGTCAGTGTGTGCGTGTGCAGTTTCTTTGTGTTTCAGGATGGCAAGTGAAGGAGATATAGCGCAAATACGCAGGTGAAGCCAAATCACAGCGCATTGCTGTCAGTGTTCAACAGACACTCGATATAAGTTCAGAGAGACACAAAGACATAACGAATGCCATTTTTTGTTGTTGTTGCAAAGATAGCCTAGTTCAGTGGTCAATAACAGGTGGATCAAGGTCTGTTCAGACCCAGAAGCGTCCCATACGGACACAGACATACAACAGGTCTGCTCCCCCACCTGATCACTCTTGCTATTCACTCTGTTTACCCGCTGTCTGCTCAACAGTTTTCTTCTCGACTGACTGTTCCCGCTGAATTAAGAGGGAAGAGCCGAGCGCTCTCTCTTTGCTTAAGTTTCATTCACTATATGGTGTTAAGTGAAATGGAGCTCTCTGGAATCATAATAAAGTCATACAGAAATCATAAATAAAAATGTGTTGTTGCCTTGGTAATGCAAGCATAATGTAAACAGAAGTAATCAATACTTTAAAAGTGCTCAGTTATTAAGATGTTGACATAATTATTCTGTTAATTGGTTGAGAGAGACTGTTGAGTTGAGATGTAAAATAGTAAAAGGGGAAATTTAAGCTTTTTTTCTTTATTTTCTTAAGCAATTTATTTGAACAAACAATTTTCAAAATGCCCAACTTTTAATTAATTAATGTGAGAACATGCAAATCTACAGTCATGTGTGTGTAGTTAGTGCATTGTCAGGTGTTTGTTCCCCAATAAATATGTTTATTGTTCTTAGTGTTCTTTGAATTGTAGAGATTTTTTCTAAGCATAGCACAAACCGTACCATACTGAAACCGTGACCCTAAAACCGTGATACATACTTAACTGTGAGTAGATTGAAACGCTGCACCCCTAATATATATATACCATTTTGAGGGATGTAAATAAAAACAATAGTCCCAACATATTTCTTAGATTTCATTTTTAATTTCTGTAGCTTCTAAGAAACCAAAAAGAGCCACATATTGATAAATTATGTGATGGTAGCTCTTTTAACATTAAATTATGACTACCTTTTCTCTTGTTACAGTTATAAAATTGCTTCATAACAAGCAAGAAAAGTTTATGGGCCAATGACATGACTACATTGAAATGATTTAATTACTTTCTTATTTTATTTTGTTTTATTTTAATTTATTTTATTTCATTTCATTTTTTATTTTATTTTATTTTGAGACGCCTTTGTCCTGTTTGCTGTCTCTTTCCTCTGATCAGCTGAACTCTTTCTTCTTCTCGTCTGCTTTCCTGTAATGGCTCTTTAAATGTGATTTGACCTGCAGAAGCAGTGCTGTTGCTGAGGCAGGAAGATAAAAGGCTACAGTGGCCAATAGGCTGACAGAAGCAAAGGTGCTCTGGGTTTAATTACCGAAAACACTGGATGAGCAGAATTAGCCGTTTTCTCCCCTCCCCTCCGGGTCTCCAAGCAGGTCAATTAACACCCGGCAAAAGCTGCGAAATACTGTACGCCTCCCTCCATCTGCATCTGCAGCCATTACACCTTGCTATTATGTGAAAGCCATGTTCAGTCTCACACATTGCGCTGTTTGTGTGTGTGTTTGTGGGAGTGTGTAGGCTAAGTGTGAGCTGTGTTCGGTCTTACCTTGTATACCATACATTGTGGGAACAAAGTAATTCTAGTAATATAGCATGTCTTAAAGCAGTAAAAATGAGAGGTTTGTTTTTCTGTCACTGTTTACACCTGTTGTTCACCCAAAAATGAAAATTCTCTTGTTATTTGCTCAACCTGAATCTTTGAGTTATTTTTTTTCTGTTGAGCATGAAAGAAGAGATTTTTCAGAATGTTGGAAATAAGAAGCCATTGATATCCATTGTAGTGACAAAATATCATGTAAGTCATTGGTGAACGCAAAAGAAGATATTCTGAAGTATGCTAGAAAACATTTGCAAGTGTCATTCATTGTAGGTAAAACAATACTATAGAAATCAATGATGAACAGCAAAGAAAATAGTTTGAAGAATGTTGGAAACCATTTGCAAATGACATTCATTGTAGGATAAACAATACTTACTATAGAAGTTAATGATGAACACCAAAGAAGATATTTTGAAGAATGTTAGAAACCATTTACAAATAAAATCCATTGCATAGGGAAAAAGCAATACTATAGAGATGAATGGTAAACATATTAAAGAAGATGTTTTGAAGAAACTTTAAAACCATTTGCAAACGACATCCAGTGTTGGAAAAAAATACTATAGAAATGAATGGTGATGAACATTACATGATATTGATGAATATTGTGAACACCAACAAAGATTTTTTTAAATAGTTTTTTATTGAACATTTTGATTTTGAACAAAGCCCGAGATCCACCTAACAAAAAGTGTAAAATAAAATAAAAACAGTAATATTGTAATATTAAGTACAAAATCAGGATTGAAACATAAATGATACAGTCTCTCTGATATTTAACCAAAATTGTACAGTATTTTTTTTTTTTTACTGGCATCATTTATTTTGGCTGTGGGTGTTCCAAACTAATAATGTCTACTAGATAGGGCCTCCAGGATAGATCAGTTGGAGCAGATGGATCCAACCATAGTTTCGGGATTGTTTTTTTGCAGCAGCAGCTGTCAGAACAACTGACAGAATCTTTCTTTGGTTGATGGATAAGGAGAGTGATGAATCGTCCAGCATGAGAAAATGCAATGAGTCGCATTGAATCTGAGTTTCCATTAGTTCTGATAGAAACTCTCGTACTTTGGTCCAGAATAATGCAATTTAGGGACATTCGCGGAACATGTGTATATAAGTACATAAAAGGGGTCTGATTTTCTTTTCATTTTAAATAACAGGTAGGGTGTGGCATACGCCTTAAAAATGAATAAATAATGAATCATTTGGTGAGCTGGGTTTTTTGAAGTGACAAAACCCTTAATTGATATATTTGAATATTGTCGTACTATAAGTGATTTATAAATTATATTTACTATAGAGTCCAAACTAGAATCTATCCAGTCTATCATAGGATGAGGGGATATTTTGAACGACCAAGGTACTCCATATGCTTTCAGCGCAGACCTCAATCTTAAATATAAGAAAAAAAGAGAATCCTGGGAGAGAGAAATCCTCTTTCAAAATCTGAAAAGATTTAAGTCTGTCATCATTGTATAGGTCCTTTAACACAAAGATACTATTTTCTGCCCAGCATTTGTATGGTTTGTTACCAGTACATATATTATTGTTATACCAGATAGGGGGTGGAATAACAATAACAATCAGATGCTCCCATAATCTTTTCTGCTGCTTTCCAGGTTTTAATAGAGTGACCTAACCAACGAAGAAATTTTGAGGAATGTTGGAAACCAAATGGCAATTGGCATTCACTATAGCAAAACAATACTATAGAAATAATGGTGAACACCAAAGAAGATATTTTAAAGAATGTTGGAAACTACTTATAAATGACGTTGACTGAAGGAAATATAATACTGTAGAAATTAATGTTGAACACCAAAAAAGATAATTTGAAATATGTTCTTTGTTATAAACCATTTGCAAATGACAACAATCGCAAAAACAATACCATAAAAATTAATGGTGAACCCAAAAAAAAGATATTTTGAATAATGTTGGCAACCCTTTTACTCTTAGAAGTCCATTTTATAAAATAAAAAAAACTAAACTGCTTAGTGGTGAACACATAATAGTTCGAGGAGTGATGGAAACCAGAAGCTTTTGAATTGTACAGGAGGAAAAAACAATACTGTGGAAGTCAATAGCTACCGGTTTTACAAGATTCTTCAGAATATCTACCTTTATGTTCAACAGACGAAAGAAACTCAAACAGGTCTGAGGGTGACTAAATGATGACAGAACTTTTATTTTTGATTGAACTGATAAAAAAATAATTTCTGTTTGTTTGGTGTTTAAATTTATAGCATTTATTATAACTAGTATAACAACCTTTACTAATGCTAAATATCATGTAAATCAATGGTGAATGCAAAAGACGATATCTTGAAGAATGTTGGAAACCATTTGCAAATGACATTCACTGTAGGAAAAACAATACTATAGAACAGTGGTTCTCAAACTTTTTTCATCAAGTACCACTTCAGAAAAAAATTGTCTCTCCAAGTACCACCAAAATGAGCAGTATTGAAATACAGCAGCGTAGTAGGCCCAGTAAAGCAGCTACAACTCTGCACAGTTAAAAAAACATGGCAGATAAACTCAGAAATATAGGCTAAATGTCATGTATGGCATATTATATACATCATTTTTGATAAATTTTGAAATATATGTGGCATGTACATGACATATTTCATTTCTCCGCGTACCACTAGAAGGAAGCCCGCGTACCACTAGTGGTACACGTACCACAGTTTGAGAACCACTGCTATAGAAGGTTATGGCGAACACCAAAGAAGATAATTTGAAGAATGTTGGAAACATGTAAAATTAACATTCATTGTAGGAAATACAATACTATAGAAATGAATGTTTAACACCTAAGTAGATAATTTGAAGAATGTTGGAAACCATTTGCAAATGTCATTCACTGTAGGAAAAACAATACTATAGAAATCAATGTTGAACAGTTAAGAACATGGTTTGAAGAATGTTGGAAACCATTTGCAAATTACATTCATTGTAGGAAAAACAATACTTCAGAAATTAACATATAATACATATAATTTACATATAATACAATATATATAATTATACAAATAAATGCAGTAAATAAAAATCAATTGAGAAAAAGCAAGTGGCAAAATATAAATGTCGATTCTCTGAAAGCCTGTAGAATAGTGGATGTATTTGTGCGTTCACTCTTCATGATGTCAGGGAAGACAAGGTGTGTTCTTGTCTTTTCTGCTGTTCGTCACAATAGAAAGCTTTTAGAGGAATCACTGCGTTTCCCTCAGCTGTCAGTCAGTCATTCAGTAGGGGAGTCTCTCCTCATCTACCCACAGTCAAGCTGTGTTTTCTGGCACAGCGATCTGCCAGCGCTGGTTCAACACTCATTTACTGGCGGAAATAAAAAAGAGAAAGTCACAAGGGAGAGAAAGTAAGTCACGGGCCACCAAGAACCAGCAGAATTATCTCCCTGTAGTCTCCTTTCAGCTCTTTAGTGTGTGTGTGTGTGTGTGTGTGTGTATGTGTGTGTGTGTGTGTGTGTGTGTGTGTGTGTGTGTGTGTGTGTGTGTGTGTGTGTGTGTGTATGCAGAGTCAGTATGTGTGATTTGCATTTCAGTGAAGCAATCGAGCATAGCCACCGTTTGCATGAGGCTAATTAGGCACGTGACAAAAGCCTCTGTTGGAAGATTGCA
Source organism: Danio rerio (assembly GCF_052040795.2). Lineage (NCBI taxonomy): Eukaryota > Metazoa > Chordata > Actinopteri > Cypriniformes > Danionidae > Danio > Danio rerio. The sequence continues at coordinate 33,058,823 of NC_141035.1, forward strand.
CAGGTTTGCTTTTCAGGTTAAAAGGGTGCTTTATTAAGCTGCTATTCACCCAGATGCCAACATTTGAGTGTTTACTTACTCAAAGTAGTGTTCAGGGCTTGAGATTAACACTCGGCAAGCACCAATTGTAAGGAAAAATCACTGCAAATTTATGAAATGTAACTTGTTTTTTTATTTATTTAACAAAAAAAAATGAGTCATGACTGGTAAATAGATATTTAAGCAACCCAGGCGCATTCTGAAAATGTACCACTATAAACATTTCTGATGAGCGACAAATACGTCCCAGGAGCTACGTTTTTTGCAGTTTTTGTATTTGTGAATCCGCCAGAGGCTGCTGTGTTCACTTTTTTAAGATCTCAAATTTCTCTTGCAAGTGCCATTAGCACCTGGTGTTCTCACGTAAATCCACTTGAGGCCGCTGTCGACTGACTGACTGACTGACTGAATAACTGACCCACCCTCCTCCTATCCTAAACCTAACCAATAGTGTTTTCAAAAGCACCAATTGACTCGCCAGCCACTTCCCTAAATCCAACTGACAGTATTTTCAAAAGAAATCCAAAAAATATTTTAATATAAAAATCTAAAAATATATTTTGATATAAGTTTTTAATGCGTCCAGATTTAAAAGAGTACCCCAACAATGATTGAAGCCACCAAAATTAGAGGGTCCATTAAACAGCCGATAACATTTTCGACCGATAAATTTACGGTGGCCAAAAATTCAGTACATCTCTAATATTAACACACTTTTAGATTCGCATTGTTGCACATTTCTGCTGTGTGATTGGCTCTTAGATCAATATAGAGTAAAAAGTCCAGAGCTTATCATTGTTATTGACATAAACTGCATTTTGATTTGACATAATACCGTTTATTGGCCCAGCCTTCGCTTGAGTTTAGATTTTTAGGTGAATTTGTCTGTTAAACCTTGGATATTATTTAATCTTTCATGCTGATGTAAAAAATTAACAATTTTCCAACATGGCATTACCGACTTGTTAACTTGCAGTAAATGTTGTGGTTGTTGATAAGTCACAGGTTTGTGTTCATAAGTTACTAAGTAAATGACCAGATACTTCGAAAAATTGGTTTGTGTGACAAATGAACAGCAAAGCCCTGTTGCCCTGTTTCCAGTGTAGTAATCTTTTATTACACCAAAAGGCCTGTGAAACAATTATTGCTTGATTTTAATAATGAATGTGAACATTTCTGAGGTAAAGTGGGTAGAGAATTGGCTCTTTATAGTCCATACGCTTTTGAATTGTAAGGACACAGAAGAAAATCCCCAGTGCTTGAGTGTTGTTGTCCTGCTATGGTTGCTAATGCTTTTTGCATTTTCTTTGCGACAGTATGTGTGTGTTTTGCAAGGTTGCTACTTTTTATCTTGCGTGTTCTGGATAAACATCCCAATTAGGCAGACAGCAAAAAATAAATTGATACTAAATACAGCTTTTGGCCTCTATACAAAAGCATAAAAACTATATATTTTTTTAGATAAAAGATCTTTACTCTGTTTTTGCATGTGGACACCTGACATCTGAAACAAGTTTTGGATGCAGAAACAATGTTGCTAAATCCCTTTAGTAAAAAAAGTAGCTAGAAAAGTCAAATTCCTGAAAAGTCATTAAGGCCCAATCCCAATTTAATTTTTGTACCCTTGAAACAGAGTGTGAAGGGGAAGGGCTTCAAAATTTATCCCTATATAATCGGACCCCACTACAACACGTCATCATATTTCATAGCAATCTCTTACTTTATATGAAACTATTTCATATGAATACTATTATATTTGAGGATCAGACGTGAAAGTATGTTGTGGGCCTGCTATACAGGAGTTATTAGGGATTATAGATTATAGAGACAAATTTAGCGTTTTTTATTTTAGTGTTTTTTTTTTTTTTAAAGCATGACAGTAAAACACGAACACCGTTAGGAATGTATTGAAACATATGCTTGTTTGTTGTAAATATTCGTAACAATGACAAAAAAATTGTGCATCTCCTTACTTTTGTGTGCAGCCATGCTGTTGTTGTAGATGGTGGTTCTGAAAAATCTCAGTTTCAAGGGCTAGCCCTTCTTCTTTGCCCTACGTCTTCAAGCTAAAGAGAATTGGGACATCCCTACCCCTTCACATGAATGCGCAAAACAAGGGAGAAGGGGGAGAGCTAAGGGGATTGGGCCTAAATGTTGTCAGATTATGTCATACATATTTATAGCATATTTGTGACATCATCTTTGCATTACATTGATTTCCTTTTTATAGATTCCATACATTATTTGTACAAATTCTCAAATTAAGACAATAACTGTGGGGTGTTTACAGAGAGAGAGATGAGAGAATGAGAGAAAATGTTTCAATTTAAAGAATGTCTGCCTTATGTTTTTATTTTGTCTATGACAAAAAAAAAACTAACTGGCAAAATAATCACCCAATGTGTATTTGAATTAGGCAAAATAGGCATTTTTTTATAAAACATTAATAAAAGTTACAATACAGTGGTCCCTTGCCATAACGCAGTTCACATTTCGTGGTCTCGCAGTTTTGCAGATTTTTTTAATGTAATTGACATGATTTTTTTTTTTTTTTTACAGCACATTGTGTTCTGCGTCTTAATGAATGCATTGTGTTCTTTGCCCTGATTAGCGCATTGTGTTCTGCGTCCTGATTGGCTGTAGACCATTGTCAATCAATCTCCTTCTTGGCGTATCTCCTGTACAGTACAGAATGCATTCTGCTTGCCAGATTTACACAAATCTTTATCGTTAGCAGCGGGACTCTAAAGGGCTGTACTGTATGTTTGCAAATTTTCTCCCCAACAAACACCACAATGTCGACAAAACGTTATGCACCATCATAGGCACCTGCGGTAGCATCCAAAAGGCAGCGGAAGATGCTAATCATCTCACAAAAAGTTGACTTCTTGACATGCTAAATGAAGGTAGAAACCAGTGTTTAGTGGTTAAACATGAAAAAAAGTGTGAAAATGTTAATGATAGTCTTAGAACAATGTATAAAGTGTGTAGTGAGGGGTTTCACAGCCCTAAAACATCTGTAATAATTGTAAAAAATAAAGAGGTCTACTTCGCGAATTTCATCTATTGCGGGCTGTTTTTCGACCGTAACACCCATGATTTATGAAGGACCACTGTACCTGTAAAAAATACTCACTAAATTAGATGACAAAATCCCCAAATTAGCAATTCTACCCATAAAAGATTATTTTATCAAAGAAAAGGTGGAGCCAAAGAGTCACACATATAACTTAATGGATACAACCCAATGCTTATGCAAAGCGAATAGTAGTTAACAGCCATAGCAATCTATTCATTTTGGCAAACTCTTGAAACAGCATAATTTTGTCTTGATTTTGTTCGAAAGGACGTCAAACCACTTCATCCTACATTGTCCCTTCAAGTAAATCAGGGCGTTTAGAGTTATAAGTTTAAAAAGACTAACAGCAGCTCAAAAAAAAACCTGTGTAAAAAACACTAAAAGAGGAAGAGAGACGAGGGAGAGAGGCTGCGAAGAGAAGCCGTGTCAATTTGCAGTGACACTGTGAAAGATGGCATGAAAATACTTGTGACACTCTTGTAGCTGAGAAACTTGAGGGAAAACCGAAGGCTGGAAGGAAGATGAGCTTGTCCCAGCAGACAGTCAATCAAGCAGGCCTGCATGCTCAGCTCTAGTTATCACACACACACACACACACCCACACCTCTGCTGACTCGGCCGCAGTGTAGATGACTGGATGGGCTTTTTTTTTTACTGCAGATCTGCATTTGTCAAGCCTTGTGCATGACCAGAGCCAATCCAGCCTATATGTGTACAGTATGAAAGCAGAGCCTCCAAACCACCCCGACTTTCAAAGATGATAAAATTCAACACATGCTTATTGGGAAAATGTAGACATGAGAATTGATAAGCACATTCTCACGAGTACGTTTTGCTGCATTTTGTGTGTAAAACTTAATGATACCAGGCAGCACCTCTGACTGATTACCTAAGTGTAGCAAGATGTGTGTGGAGGTGGAGTGGAGCAGATCGGGGTTCAAGTCCAAGGAATGATGGTTCCACAAGCCCAATAAAACAAAATGAAACCCAAAAAGATCATGAGGTTGAGGTAGAAGCCAAGGTTATTATCGTTAACGTAAACAAAAAAATGCAAAATAATTTATATTAACTGAAATAAAAAAAAACAAGACTTAAAAAAATACAACTAACTGAAACTGTATTGTGTTCATACAAAACTGACTGAAACTAACTAAAATTATAGCAAAAACATCCTTAGTTTTCGTCTCTGTAAATGTATTTAATGCATTAGCCTTTGAGAAGTAAATTTATTTACTTTGCGTTGCCAGTTTTATGCCTGGTATTTGAGGCGTACGGCACATTGGTGTCTGTAATCCTGCTACCGTTGGCCAGGTCAAGCCGGTCCTCCTCCAGCCAGACCTTGTTGCTCCCACGACAAAAAAAACGAGTGGACATGAAAGCAGCACGGTGACAGCATTAAATACGACCCGAGCAGACACTTAAAAGTATTAATTTAACACATTTGTGTCCAATAATGGGTTTTATTTCTATATTAGTGATCCTGATCGTGAACGAATCATTCATTTTAACCAGATCTTCTAAGCGAACCAGTTGAACTAGTTTATCAAATCGAACTGAATCATTTAAAACAATTCGGACTCAAAATAAACCAATTCCCTGAGCTATTTTGTTATCAGAACAGGTCACAGACATTGAATTTGCGAACGGGTAATAATAAGGCACATGTGTGATTTAGGGAACCGGACACAAACAGTACATGATAGCCTGCTGTAACTGAACTAAACTTGAACAACTGCAGAATGGGTAAACCGAGGTTTAATGAGAGGATCTGGCGAAACGTAAGTTTATTTCACAACAGAAAATCTTAATGGAATTTTTATACGTGAATCATGCTTCAGTTGGGTTGCAAAATGTAATAATTTTAAGAAACTTTTCAGATCATGGTGATGTTTTAACTGACTGAAATTATGATTGCTAACTACATATTTTGGATATGTTGAGCCCTAACATGGGAGGGTTGTCAGTTTTCCATTACTGATGTGTATCTAACCCCAGAAGCAGCCCTGCACACATATTGAACGGTACTTAGGCCTGCTATCTTGTGGGCTGTTGTATTTGAACTTGAGGATGGTAGTGTTCATGTGTCCTCTGAATACAGGTTTTAAATATATATCTTTGGTTGAGTTATTATATACAATATTCTGATGATCTTGTATCTTGCACCTAACAAATAATCAAATTTATATAAAAACATAAATAATACTAAAACTAATAAAAACTAGCAAATCTGCCTCTAAAAACTAATTAAAACTTACTGACTTTGAAAACACAAAGTCTAAACAAAATAAAAACTAAAACTAATGAAAAAACCTAAACTGTTATAACCTTGGTAGAAGCATCCGCTATGGCTTTTCTCTTTTAGAAGAGGGTGACCAGTTTTTCTCATGTATGCGCACAATAAAAAAGACGTTAATATTTACAGTAATGTCTACTACATTGGTCTCTGGTGGATATATTCGAGAAGTGATACATATGAGAAAACGTGCACCCAGTTTTTGAGATTGTCAAAAATGCACACATCGCCCTCTAGTGGATTTGTGAAACAAAAACTGCAAGACAGTGTAGTCCAGGGTACATATTTGTCAGTTCTTAAAAATAAAGTCATGGGCACGTATTTCCAATGATCCTGGGTTGTAAAAACTTTAGGGTTCTGCACAAGATTTTAATTTTGTTTGTATTATTTTGGCTTTAAAAGGTTGAGAAAACAATATATTCTGTTCTTTTCGTGCTGTCGCTTGTTCTGTGCAACTTCCAAACCAATCAAATTTTGTAATAATATGTGACTGTTGGACGTGCTCCGTAATAGTAAATGTTCCTAAAGTTCCTTTACTGCATTCAGTCTGAACTAAACACAGACACTTTAGTCTTCAAGTATGTGTCTAAATGGACAAATACACACACAAAAATATGTTAAATTGTCTGCTTTAAGATCTTTTAACCTGAACTCAATTAATTATTTATAGCTAAAATGAATGGAAACAGTTTAAAAAAAAATGTCACAAGTTTTCCGGTGTAGATCTGTGCAGTTGTTTCATTTTAAATTTTTGATGGCTCAGTGGTTAACACTTTCACTTACCAGCCAGAGAGTTGCTGGTTAGAGTGGGTTTCCCCCACAGTCCAAAGACATGTGCTAAAGGTGAATTGAATAAACTAAACTGTCTGTGGTGTATGTGTGTAAATGAGAGTGTATAGGCATTTTGCAGTACTGTGTTGCAGCTTGAAGGGCATCCACTGTGTAAAACATATGTTTGATAAGTTGGCGGTTCATTTCACTGTGGCGACCCCTGATGAATAAAAAGACTGAGGCAAGGGAAAATAAACTTAGTCATTTAGCAGATGCTTTTGTCCAAAGCTTACACTTACAACTGAAACAAATTAGAGAATCAGAAGGAAAAGAGGGATTCATGCAGTGAGTAACTAGTAATTTTAATAATATTAATAATAAATGTATAGTTAATTTATGTTAATATTTTTAGGGGCTTTTCACCTTTATCTGGACAGGATAGCGGAGATTACGGACAGGAAAGAATTGGGAGCAGAGAGTGGTGGAAGGATCAGCAAAGACCTCAAACTGGGAAATAAACTCGGGTCACTATGAGCACCTGAGTTCTAAGTGTCAGCGCACTTAATCACTAGGTTATCAGCACCGGCTGTATTTTATGTGATTATTTTTACTGGGCTGAAATTGTTTATTTGGTTTATTTCAGTTGCATTTATCCTATTATTTGTAATTTTCTTTTGTATTGTATTGCTGATTGTTTTAGCTCACTGACAGTTAACTGACAGACAGGGGCCCTTCTCACAAAGTTTTTGCGAGTCTAGGACGGGTTCTCTGTCATTGAGTGCAAGCGCTTGACTGGACTGGATGACAGAGCTGCTCATCTTTGTGTGTATATAATAGGAAGATCACAGGCAGGTTGTCTCTGCCAGGAAGTCCTCCTTCGCTTTCTCCATTGCTCGTATTTACTGACAGGCGACGTGTTGCATCTGCGCTCATATGTGTTGATTGCTGAAGTTGCTGTTTGTTTTGAGAGACTCGTAGCTCTGAAGCAGATAATTGCCTGTTGTTCATTCTTTAGCACGTGTAATAATGTGTGTCCTAATGTGTCTCCAGGTGAAGACTTTTTTGTAATGTTCTTCTAGACATGAAGGTCAGACATACAGTTAAAGTCAGAATTATTAGCCCACCTTTGATCTATTAAAAATTATATAAAAATTATGTTCAACAGAGCAAGGGAATTTCCACAGTATGTCTGATAGTATTTTTTCTTCTGGAGAAAGTCTTATTTGTTTTGTTTAGGCTAGAATAAAAGCAGTTTTTTTAATTTTTTGAAAACCATTTTAAGGTCAAAATTATTAGCTCCTTTAAGCTATATTTTTTTCGATAGTCTACAGAACAAACTATCGTTATACAATAACTTCCCTAATTACCCTAACCTGCCTAGTTAACCTAATTAACCTAGTTCAGCCTTTTTAATGTCACTGTTTAAGCTGTAAAGAAGTGTGTTAAAAATATCTTGTAAAATATTATTTACTGTCATCATAGCAAAGATAAAATAAATCCGTTATTAGAAATGAGCTATTAAAACTATTATGGTTAGAAATGTGTTGAAAAAATCTTCTCTCCGTTAAACTGAAATTGGGAAAAAAATAAACTGATACTAAACTAATAATTCTGACTTCAAAATATCTGACTTCAACATATAAATTTAAACATGGCTTATAGATCACTAACAGAGAGTTCTCACATATTGTTTCATGATTTGGTAAAACAACACTTAAACAGAAAAATGAATTATCGCAAATTATCAATCAGGCAAACAAGATACCTGGCCACAAACAACATTTGCTGCAGATTCTATTTGACTCTATGGAAAATAACAGCACTTGCGATTTTTAAAGATAATACAGATCTCCTTAACTCAGCATTTGAAGTGTTACCATCAGGACGCAGGTTTAGAATACCTAAAGTCTGAAGAAATGCTTATAAAAGTCATTTATTCCAATTGCAGTTGTTGTCTTAAATCGGATCACTGTTGAAGTGAAAGAGGTGGTTGTCAAGAATGATCTGCAGTGATATATGTGGGGCTAATTTGGTTTTTAAGTTTTTAATTTATGTTGTTGTCTTGATAAGTGTTGCTATTGTGTGATTGTTGTATGGTTGTATGTATGCAATCGTTGTCTTAAATCCAGTGTAAAAGACACATTTCCTTTCTGTGCCAAAACGAACGGACAATAAAGTCTAAACTAAACTAAAAATATATTCATATTTAAATTACAATACAATATTAAAATAATATTTCTATTGAATGCTTTACAGTATTCTATTTGTGCGTCAGTACCAAAAACTGGAACTTCTCAAACAAAAAATATAAGATCACAGTCCAAAATTACACCAAAATTAAAATGTTGGGGCGAAACTCTTAAATTTCAAGAAACATGAAAAAACAAGAAACAGTTAAATGTAATATTTAGTTGAAAATTTGTAGTTTTTTTTTTTATTACAATATTTGATTTGAATTTAAATGTATTTTCTTTCTATAACTGAAGATGTTCATTGTTCAAACTCTTTTTTAGTGGATATAACTGTTTAATAAATGGTTTTGTTTTAATTCTAATATATTTAATTTAATATATTTATTAAGTGTTATTTGCAAAAAAAATTTAGATATTATAATTTTATGTTGTGAATTGAAATGTACAATTGCAAAAAAAAGTCTAAAACTAAAGCTTTCTGATAGTTTTCAGAAATACTTTGAATATAAAAAAAAATGTGTTATCTGATTTTGCAAATTAAATTCTTTTTATAAATGACAATAAAGTTAATATGAACATTTCTGAGCCTGATTACAAAAACAACAATCAGTGGACTGGTTTTACTTGACATCAGAAAACAAGGAAGCTGCACGGAAACATCTAGATTTAAAATTGTGTATGTGCCAAGTCTGCGCAGACACACAAGGAATTTTTGAGGTTTACTGGAACTGATTACATACATCCAGACAGAAAGACATTTAAATAAGTGAAAAATAAAGTAAACAGTAAAAATATATACATTTACTTGGTTTATATGCAATTGTACGTGCGTCATCATTGACTGTTTAACTGTGCAAATAATATATTTAGAGATTTCTATAAAAGTATTTAGAAATAAGTTACAGAAAATCATCAACAGTAAGGATCCTGAACTGTTTATGACCATGAGAAAACAAGTAGCAACTCTTGTGTTGACTGTTTAAGTTGGATGTGGCCCTATCTTTTTTACAGTCTATGATGTGGCCTGAGGAAAAACAAATGGTTTTATGCCTTAAGATTATAGATTTTAGAAGGGAGAAGTGTAAACAGTTAGTGTCCTGGCTGAGAGGTCTCCGTTTCCTCATTCCGGAGATGTACAAGTACTTTTTGTCCTGATTTTATTTGAAAGGACATCGTACCTCTTCATCCTTTGGTTCTCTGTTTTTCTAGCTTGACCGCATGGCAGTAGCAGATCATATTTGTGTGTTTTAAATTCTGCAAATTGTAATAATGGCCAAATGTGTGCTTCTGCATTGGTTTAGATGTGTAATCGGTGTGATAAAGTAAATTATAGTAATAGTAGTTGGTGATTGGATTTTGTTCCCTCTTGGATTGAGCTCAGTGTGTGTTCAGTACCTTCATTCATGGCTGTGTAAAGCCCACATCATCATCACACGTTGATGTTTCAGTCAAACCTGCTCAGTCGTGTTGAACAGGTAAACTGAATGTGATGATGCTTTCTTTACTTTGCCAAAGGAATGAATAACACTTTTGGTAATCCTGCCTTTGTTTGTGTGCTAAAAACTACAGCAGTGTTGGAAGGTGTTTTCTGTTTAATTTAAAAAGATTTTTATTTAACTTTTATCTTCTTTGCTTGGTTTATTATGATAAAATTGTACAATTATACTATAATAAACAATAAATATAATAATCAATACTTGAGTATATAGGATACATACAGTTGAAGTCAGAATTATTAGCCCCCCTGCTTCCCAAAATTCTATTTAACAGAGAGCAGATTTTTTTTTCAACACATTTCTTAACATAATAGTTTTCATAACTCATTTCTAATAACTGATTTATTTTATCTTTGCCATGATGACGGTAAATACTATTTTACTAGATATTTTTCAAGACGCTTCTACACAGCTTAAAGTGATATTTAAAGGCTTAACTAGGTTAATTAGGTTAACTAGGTTAAGGTAATTAGGCAACTTATTGTAGAATGATGGTTTGTTCTGTAGACTAACAAATATATATATATATATATATATATATATATATATATATATATATATATATATATATATATATATTTATATATATTTATATATATATATATATATATATATATATATATATATATATATATATATATATATATATATATATATATATATATTATTTATTTATATATATATATATATATATATATATATATATATATATATATATATATATATATATATATATATATATATATATATATATATATATATATTCTTAAAGGGGCTAATAATTTTGACCTTAAAATGGTTTGTAAAAAAATAAAAACTGCTTTTATTCTAGCTGAAATAATATAAAATAATATAAAAATATAATCAGACATACTGTGAAAATTTTCTTGCTCTGTTAAACGTCATTTGGGAAATATTCAAAAAAGAAAAGAAAAAAATAAACAAAGGGGCTAATAAATTTGACTTTAACTGTACATATAGCTATGAAACCAAATAAAAAGCCTCTCTGAAATTCTGTTTTGAAGGTTATTTGTTTTATTAAAACATAATTTTTTATTGTGCTAAAGTATGAAATGACAATTGGTCCAAATAATTAAAAACACTTGAATGTCTACAAAATGTTTGTATTTTTTATTTCTTTGCTATTATAATCAGAAAACCATAAAACATAATATTATAATGAAAATTCATATATTTATAATTTTATAGAAATGTATGTAAAATTATATAACAATATTCATGAAATGACCATTTAACTTTATAACATTAATATTATAACAACTTTAATATAGTTTTATATGATACAGGGTTTTCATGCTTCTTAAAAGTATTTAAAAGTGCTTGAATTTCCAACACATGAATTTAAGGCCTGGAAAAACTTAAAAACAAACATAGGTCCTTAAAAACTGCTTGAATTAAATTTAAAATTTTATTTGTTTATGGTTGTATTTCAACAATTGTACTCAATTATCAAAACCAGAAATAAAAAAACATAGAAATTTTCAAATGAATAATCCTAAATTTAAATCTTATTCAGGCGTCGGTTTCCTCCGAGTGCTCTGGTATCCCCCATAGTCCAAAGATGTTCTAAAGCAGCTGTTTGTTCATTGCTAGTTGCTCCACAAACCTACAACTAAAATCTTTGCACTCTATCATCACAGATACATCTGTTAAATCTGTAAATAATAGCAGTAAAAATGTGATACTCATGACATACTGTAGTTCAGGAGGGGTGCTTTAGACAAACACTGGTGCTCTACACATTCACCCTCTCCACAGTGTGACCTGCTTATCCACTGGCTCTGTTTTTAGACGAGTGTTAATACTGGCTCTCATTCACAGTGTTGCAGCACAATTCAACTTCCTCTGGTGTTTTTGCCATTGTTTTTTCCCCCTTAACTCGACTCTACTGCAGTTATGTGGTGACGGAGCTGATGCAGAGCGACCTCCATAAGATCATTGTATCTCCACAACCTCTGAGCTCGGACCACGTCAAAGTCTTTCTCTACCAGATCCTTCGTGGTGAGACACACACACACACACATACACTTAGACTTGTTCTATATTCATTGAGGACATAGAAGTAAGGATGTTTCTATTATACAAACCATGTATTCTATCCCCATACTGTACTTCAAACCTACTCCTAAACCCAACCCTCACATGAAGCATATTTACACACTTCACACATACAAAAAATATACTTTTACATACAAAATACTTCATCCTGTAAGATTTATGAGCATGTGTACCCTTGGGCACCTCGATTTTTGTCCCCACAGTGACACAAAGTTCCCATGAGTCTGAATGCATTCAGGTTTAAGTCCCCACCTGGATATATAAACAAGTACACACACACACTTGTATATATGTTTTAAGGGGACTTTCTATAGGTTTAATGTATGGAATCCCCATGAGTCTGTATGCATTCAGGTTTAAGCCCCCACAGAGATATATACAGCACAAATACACACACACACACACACACACACACTTGTCACTTGTATATATGGTATAAGGGGACTTTCCAAAGCTGTAATGTATTTTATACTGTAAAAACTGCTTATATGGCTCTACTCGAACCCTAGCCCTAAACCCACATCACAGGAAGCCTGTGTCAAATTTTGAATGACAAAATACTGCGTTAAATATCATTTTGTTTTAAATTACAAGGACACAAGACATTTCATATAATTTATATAATATTATATAATATAATTATATATATATATATAAAGTGTATAATTTATATTATATAATTAATATAAGTTAGCTTAATCGATTTGTGTTGACGACATGAAGAAATTATGTGGAACCCAGCATTTTTTAACAGGGCTAGTCCTAAAAACAAACAAACAAAAAATGCTCTTCATTTTTTTTTTCTGGGAAAAAACATTATGTATAAGTTACAAACTTAAAAAGGCCATCATCGTCTTGTAATACCCATGTCATTCCATATCGTCAACAAATTTGTATCCTGATATGTCACAAAAATAGGTACTCACGCATTTACACCAAGGTCTTTATTTCACAATCTGTAAACTTCACCAAAATCTCCTCGGTAGAAACACAGAAACAATCACCCTCTCTATAATTCATTATTTTTTAACACACATGTGTTGCCTTTAACCCTTTAACTGCCTGATCCATCAAATAGTTGACATATTTTAACTGTTTTAAATAATGACTGTTAAAGTCATTTAAAGAATAACTGTTTTAAATAATGGTTTACACAGCATTATCAAACATAATCCAGTTGGACTACTTCACTTGATTTTGGCTTTATTGTAAAAAAAGAAAAAGAAAACATGTTAAATGACAATCTGGAATATTTTATGATATACTTAAAAATAAAAGTGATTCAGTATTCAAAAATGTTTTATTTTGATTATGTTTTTAAATAAATTGGTCTCACAATTCATATTTTTTCATAGTGTATGTATTAATTGTATTGTATTAATTACGGTACTTTTATCATAAATCGACATATCAATCATTTGGTAGAGGTTTATATTTTAGAACTTCTGGGATGTGTTGAAAAAAATGCATTGAGTGTGTTAACTAGCGACACTAAGAGTTAAAAAATGCAATCCATTTTTTTTTCTTGGTGGGGCAGTTAAAGGGTTAATGGATAGGACAGTAGAGAGGACAGCATGGGGAGAAAACCTTGAGGCAGGAATTAAACTTGGGTCACCGTGAGCACCGGAGTGCAAAATTTTGATCTCTTTTTGCTCAATATATTAATAAACAAATCTGCTCTCATTTTATCAACAAAGAAAATTGTTAAATATGTTTTTCACAACTATTGACACGACTGTTTTGTAGCGTATTTATCTTTTGCTTGGGAAAAGTTGGGAAAGCATGGTTTTATCCCCCAAAAAACATCTTTGTTAAATATGTGTGCCACAATTATTGGCACCGCTCTGAATTCATATAAGCTCAATATTTTTTTTGGATTTTTCCATTGATGTTTGATTTTTTTAGTAAACCTGAGTAACTAGAATCACAATGTTATTTGACCATTACTTCCTGTTTCTCAGGGCTATAAATAAAGCAAAACAAACATCAAACTCACTCCGTCATACTCCATAATGGGTCAGATCAAAGAACAGCTGTGATTTGCAGCAAAATGTTGCTGAGCTTTACAAAATGGGAAGTGGCTTTAAGACAATAAGCAAAAACACTGAAAATGCCCTTTTCACCCATACTGGCAATCATTCAGAAAATCCAGTCAACTGAAAGTGTTATGAATCAGCCTGGAAGAGCATATCACTGTGAGAAATATCTTCAAGAATCACAGCTGGAAAAATGCAGAAGATTGGTTTTGGGGTCAGAAAGTGTCCAAAACTAGAACCCAACATGGCCTTGATCACCACAAATAGTTTGAAAGGGTTTCAAGAAAAAAAAGACTATTTTCATCCAACACCAAACTCAATCAGCAGGTTTTTTGTTGTTAATAGTTTGAGCCAAAGAATTTTTTTCACAGTCTTCTTAGCACTGTAATATTCTCACCAGAGACAAAGAGGAGAGATGAATGTAGTCTAGACATATGCTGATATTTAATAATACAATACAGTATTTGGAGCTGCTCTTCAGTTCATCAGCCTTCAACAGTCAGTGTGATAACATGGACACCAACACTCTGATTAAGATTTTACCATGTAAACGAAGAGTTGTGATGAACCTAATCGAGCTAAAGTCATAATCGTAGTCAGCAAAAATCAAATAAAGACATGTGGAGTATTCCTATTAGATGCACAGACAAATTGTAAACACCTTAATCAAACTATTACCATCATGTAGGCCTTTTCACAGCATTTTGTGACAGGATAGCCCATACACACACGACTGTATTTTCTGCACAGAGTCAGTACAAATAGTGGAAAGTGGAGCTGCTGTACTGCAGCTGAAGTCGGAAAGTTATAGCATGTAAAACAGAAACATGAAAGGAAAATTCTAAAAACAATTCACATTAACACAATCATATTATTGGCTTTTTTAGATTAAGGTAAATTATCAATTACTGATGTCCATGTAAACATAGTCATTGTTATTTACATTAAACTCAACTGAATCAGTTCAATGGGCTCTATGCACAGCTATTGTTTTTCAGCCAATGTTAAACTTCCGGTGAAAGGTTTATGTGACTATATAAAATTGTATAAGGTTCTTTTACAGCATCGACATGGTAGTGTAATTAAAATACAATTAGTTAAATAAATTTGAGCATTCATTAAGTTGTTTAGGCATAATACGATATGATAGACTGTGTGAAATCTAGCGCCGTCAGGATCAGCAGGCTAGCGCAGAAACTCCATTGAAAATACTGGGATAAAAAATATATATTTTAAAGAGATAGCAGGGAAAAATGGAATTTAACGCAGTGATTCTTGTCCCTCTGAGATCCACTTTATATTGTACTATATATCTATCAGGCAGTGAAGATCACTACTTTTTAAAGAAAACATCTTCAACGTGGCGATTTTGTAATGGAAGGACAGTTCACCAGAAGCCGTTGAGCTGGCTGTCTGAAAATTAAAGTCCATTTGCGTATACCGCTTTGAACTAGAACTACACCAGCATACTCATCTGCCTTCCTGAAATGCTGGAATGTTCCACGATCTAAAATTGTTGGGGTTTTTTATTCTCTTTTCCTCTTCTAAGTTGAGCTTGCTCGACACAATCTGTCAAGGTGGCTTGGCTCGACAAAATATTGTGATAATAAACATACAATGATGTTGTGATTGAGGGCTCTTCAAAATAATACAGTGAATAGTTACTTATTATTTAATCTTTTTGACCGCCTTTTAACAAATATTCTGATTGTTATTGGTCGTGGTGTTCATGATAGCACCGAAGACTTCATAGGCTATTAATCTTTTTCTCATGCTAATCTGGGTTATGACGTCAAAAAGATTGATTGAGAAAATTCAGAATCTTTGTAGGATTCAGAATCTTTATAATTAACATAATTTCATTCAATTTAACTGACGGTTAAAGAAAAGGCTTGTAAATGGTATGTTAATCTTGAAGGTCCTGTGAAAATTTTAATATTTTTTTATGTTAGTTTTAGTCTTTGAGTTTTAAAGATATCTATAAGCTAGTCTGCTCCAAATTATTACATTAAGAAATGTCTACTAATGAAATCTTAATATTTGGGGTTACTTTATAAGCCTTTCACAATTTAATTTAAAACATTTGTTTAAAATGTACATCAAAAAAGTAAGAGTTAAACTTTAGCGATTATTCCAAGAAAATATGTGTTTAATGTAGTGTCAAAACACAAGTGTTAAAACCAGTAACTTTTTTGTTTGCTAGTAGGACACCTGACATGTTTTAAACTGAACATTTAACGTCATTCATAATAAGAAACATACTGTATAGCTTCAGTGTTTTGAAGCGACACAAAGCTCTATTGCATCTTAGAGTGAAATGGCAGCACAGTTCAAAAGTCTGTTTATGTGTCAACTGGATTAGATTTCAGAGCAAACCAGAAACCTGTAGCGCATGACAGATCTGTCGGTTTCATGTCAATAGAGTTTGTGTCCGTTAAATGGCTGATGAATGTGTTTTGTCCACAGGATTGAAGTATCTACACTCAGCCGGCATTTTGCACAGAGACATTAAACCTGGGAACCTGCTGGTCAACAGCAATTGTGTGCTAAAGGTTAGTGAAATACTGTTTACAATTTATGAAAAAATCATTTTTAAGTAATTATTTCAAATAAAAAATATATTAATTCATACTAGTTAGACTTTTTATTTATTTATTTATTTATTTGTTTGTTTGTTTGTTTATTTTTTCTGTTTTGAGTGTTGGTTTGATGCCTTTGTATGGTGATTTCAGATCTTTCTTTTACTAAATACATTTTAATTGAATTAACTTATATGAACAGTATCACACGAGTAGCAGTGCGATGTGGCTGTACTGTATATCGGCACTGGTGGGAGGCGTGTGTGCGTTACTGTCCCACCAGATGATATACAGCCACATTACACAGCTAATCGTGTGATATTGTGTTTATGGAACAGCTTGATGGCATAATCATGTATATAAAAAAGAAAATCAAATACAGAGAGTCTAAAAAACGTTTTGTTTAATGAATTGGGATGTTACAATAATTAACCCAGAAAAAAACTGCGCAATCACTACTAGTGCTGTTGTGTTTGTGATAAGGAAAAACGCTAAACAAATCCAGGCATTTCCTCTTTCTTTTTGCCAACACAGCACACATTCCTGAAATGCTAGTCCCATCTTACACTCAATATACTACAGTCTTATGGTATAAATACAACACTGTGACATACAAAAGAGAGAGATCGACTTAGAATATCACTTACCTGTTTTATAATGATTTGATCAGCTGTAGTTAGATGCCCCAAAAGTACATTATGTTGCCTAACAGCTGCAATATGTCAAACTGTAGATTGTACTCTGCTTGTTGCTGTATGTGGGCAGAGTAATACACAAGGTTGAAGGGTGAAGAGGCTGGTCGACTTCTGTTACTGGCAGAATATCGCAAAAAAATAAAAATAAAATAATTATATATATATATATATATATATATATATATATATATATATATATATATATATATATATATAAATTAGTTGGCGTTAATGCGAGACTCTTATCGTGCGATATAAAATATCGCCATTAATCTATTCTCAAAGTTGGGTCTATTTTGCGCTAGATATGATGACTTTCACCTTGATATATTAGCGCGTATGTAAGAAAAAACACTTCCGCATTTCGCGATGTGTGTGTGTTTATGTGTGAGTGTGTGCTGTCCTTTAATAACAGACGCGTGTGGATCTTGTCGGAAAATATGACGAAAGGTCCTAAAAACTACTGTGTTTACTTCAATAATGCCACTAATATGTGCATACTCCACATGTCTTAATTTAATTTCTGTTTAGTTCAGTTATGACTAGTCAGATTAAGGTGATCAAAAATCGCTGTTTGTAGCTTATATAGGCCTACAGTTCAAAATTCCTGTTTAACTAAATAAAGAGTTAGTAAACACAAGTACATCTTATTGAACATCATTTCTTTTCATCACCAATTATCATAGTAGAACAGTTTCTCAAGCAGTTTGTGATGCATTTTGGAAACAGGAGATGAGCCCCTGGTATAATGCGCCACCTGGCTTGAGAAACCCGTTCTCAAAGACTTATTATTTTGGTAGCACACATATTCTGAATGCCTTCAGCAGAATTCAAATGAGCCATTTTAATCTAGATTAATCTAGATTAATACCAAGATTAATCTAGATTAATCTTGATTAAAAAAATGAATCTATGCCCACCTATAATATAAATATATACAAAATATAAATATACTTTCAAAAACTTCTTCTTAAATGCAATACATTTACAAGTCTATACAATATTATACTGGAGATGTGAATGTGTCACTTTTATATCTGGTTATTTTATTGCATAACACTGATTGCTTTAAACTGTAATATACAGTATATTTACAAAATCAGTTCAGTTTTAATCTTTAGATATTTTGTCATTTAACATGTAAATCATTTTTAATGCTTAGTGTAATATTTAATTAATTATAATTATAAATATCAAATGTGTATATTTTTTATTTCTTTTTTTTTTTCTTCATTTTTTAAATTCCTATTCATTAAATAATCCTGATTCAAAATTGATGATGAAAATCTTGATCATCATTATTGGAATATTAAAATAATTCAGGATCATGTGACATTGACAACACAGGCTCTTTCTAAAAACGTAGTCCCATGCATTTTTTTAAATACATACCTTCCTGGATCTCCAGAAATGTCCACGGGACTAAGTTTTCAGAATGAGCCTGGGTTGGACATTAAAGGCTAGAGAAATTATGCACTTTTCTATTAAGGAGAAAAGTGTATTTTGAAAATAACTAATTTAATATATCAACTATTATTACTGTTATTATTATTATCATTATTAGTAGTAGTAGTAGAAGTAGAAGTAGAAGTAGTAGTATTGATGCCGAATACATTCATTTTGTGTGAGACATTTGGGAGTCTATATTATTCTCTCTTCCTTTGTCTTTGTGCTCTTCTGTTTTCCATCATTAAATTCTCCAGCCTACGGCCCTTTATTGTGTCTTTCTAAAAGCCAGGACTCTTCTTAAGTCTGTGTCCAGTCTTGATCTCCACACACACACACGATCTGGCTCAGGGGCCCCTCTGGGATTGATTCATCTAGCCAGTTCCTCACATAAATCTTCATTTTGGATCCCATAGAGAAAAGCTCAGCTGTAAGAAAGAGACACAGGGCTGATATGGGAGATCTAGAGAGGTGTACAGTATGTGCTTGAGGGGAACATGTGAATACATTTTGCAGTTGGACCACAGAGAGGGAATCATTTAGCTTGTGCTGCTTCATTTAGTCCTTAATCCCCGTTTCCCAAAAGGAAGAGCATTTTTCCTCATTCAGCTCAGATGTGCCAGACTTTATCTTTGACTCAGATGTGCTGGAGTCTGCTTTGATGAGTCGATCAGATTTGTTTCATTTTATCTACATAACATGTTTTTTATGTTAGCATGTGTTGTGTGAAGGTGACGCAGTAATGCAGTAGGTAGTGCTGTCGCCTCACTGCAAGAAGGTCGCTGGTTCGAGCCTTGGCTGGGTCAGTTGGTGTTTCTGTGCGGAGTTTGCATGTTCTCCCTGCGTTCACGTGGGTTTCCTATTAGTGCTCTAGCTCCACCCCCGGTCCAAAGACTTGCGGTACAGGTGAATTGGATAGGCTTAATTGTCTGTAGTGTATGTGTGTGAATGAATGTCTATGGATGTTTCCCAGAGATGGGTTGCCGCTGGAGGGGCATTCGCTGGATAAAAAAAGTATTCTGGATAAGTTGAAAAAAGAAAGAAAAAGAAAAAGAAAATTAATGAATGTGTTGTGTGAGGCTCCTAAATATGCAGGTGATTCAACACAAAATCAATTTAACACAAAATAGCAGTTTTTTTAATCTGATGGGAAATCAGACTCATCGGGCCAGGCAACGTTTTTCCAATCTTCTATTGGTGAGTCTGTGAGAATTGTAGCCTCAGTTTCCTGTTCTTAGCTGCCAGGAGTGGCACCTGTTGTGGTCCTCTGCTGCTGTAGCCCATCTGCCTCAAGGTTCGACATATTGTGTGTTCAGAGATGCTCTTCTGCATACCTCGGTTGTAACGAGTGGTTATTTGAGTTACTGTTGCCTTTCTATCAGCTCAAACCAGTCTGGCCGTTCCCCTCTGACCTGTAGCATCAACAAGGCATTTGTGCCCTATTTTTCTCTTTTTTTGAACCATTTTCTGTAAACCCTAGAGATGGTTGTGCATGATAATCCCAGTAGATCAGCAGTTTTTGAAATACTCAGACCAGCCCGTCTGGCACCAACAACGATGCTACATTCAAGGTCACTTAAATCATCATTCTTCCTCATTCTGATGCTCGGATTGAACTGCAGCTGATCATCTTGACTATGTCTACATAACTAAATGCATTAGGTTGCTGCAATATGATTGGCTGATTACAATTTTGTGCTAACAAGCAGTTAGACAGGTGTACCTTATAAATTGGCCGGTGGGTGTAGTGTATATATATATATATATATATATATATATATATATATATATATATATATATATATATATATATATATATATATAAATATATATATATATATATATATATATATATATATATATATATATATATATATATATATATATATAAATGTATATATATTCGACTGCATATAAATGAATAATGTGCATTTTAATATCATTTAGGAATATAAAAATATTATACTGTATTATTTAATTTAGAATTTATTGTATATAAGTAATACTCTGGTTATACTCGAGTTAATATTTATTATTATCACAAATATTACTTACAGCAAATGTGTTTTCATAATAATTTAATTTATTTCATTTTTCTTTAGGCTTAGTTCCTTTGTTCATCTGGGGTCACCACAGCGGAATGAACCGCCAACTTATCCATCATATGTTTTTACACAGCGGATGCCTTTCCAGCTGCAACCCATAACTGGGAAACACCCACACACTCTTACATTCACACACATACACTACGGTCAATTTAGCTTACCCAGTTCACCTGTATCGTATGTCTTTGAAATGTGGAGGAAACTGGAGCACCCGGAGAAAACCCAGGTGAACATGGAGAACTCCACACAGAAATGTCATCTGACCCAGGCGGGGCTTGAACCAGCAACCTTTTTGCTGTGAGGCGATCTTGCTACCCACTGCGCCACCGTGACACTTCATAATTTCACTTCATAGATTTTAAAGGATATTTTGATATTTCCAATTATCATTCTTTATTCGATTTTAATATTAATAAATGCACAGAGAGCTGACTTTATAAACATAAACCTAAGTGTTTTCATTTGTTAGTAGCCACCTAGCAACACCCTAGCAAGCAAACACATTGCAACATCTTACCAGACTATCATGTTTTCTATAAATGGTGTTATTTCTATTTGCATGGAAGAAATGGACACCGGAAATCAGTCCAATAAAGTGCATGTTCAAGCTTTATTGCAGGATGTGAATTTGTCTTGTGGGAGCTCCTGAAATCAGGCCACTGGGATGAACAGGGTGGAGCTCTTGAGTAAATTGTTAGTAATTCATACTAAGCCCTTCTTTCCTTCAAGAGGGTGGAGAAAGCAGGCACAGATATTTTTCTCATTTATTTATTTCCTAGGAGCGCTCAAGCAGCTCAAGATGATTGGAAATTGGGTTTTGTTTTTATAGAGCTTTTATTGTTTATCTCTGTGGTTAAAATGTGAATGAGCCTCTCCAGCTAATTTCGGTCTTATTGTGGGATTTATTAAAAAGGGGATCTTCTCATTTCTGTCAATATATTTACAGCCAATGCAATTGCACTGGATTTCTGAAAGCACACCTTCATAAATAGATAATAGTTCAATGACAGAAAAATAGGTAAATGTGCCTCCATCATAAATAATGTGGATGCTTAGTGACTCACTGAATTAATATTTAAATGTTTATTTTTATACATACATTATAATAAAAAAGTATTCATTTTTTGTAATTATTCATTAATAATACATACAGTTGAAGTCAAAATGATTAGCCCTCCTAAATTATTAGTTGAATTTTGCTTATTTTTTTCTCAATTTTTTGTTTAACGGTGAAGATTTTTTCAACACATTTCTAAGCATAATAGACTGTCGCTCCACAGCAAGAAGATCGCTGGTTTGAGTCCCACCTGTGTCAGTTGGCATTGTTGTGTGGAGTTAGCATTTTCTCTTTGTGTTGGCATGGGTTTTCTCTGGGTGCTCCGGTTTTCCGGTCATAAGATAATTGAATTGAATAAAATTAATTTGCCCTAGTGTATGAGTGTAAATTAGTGTGTATGGATGTTTTCCAGTACTAGATTGCAGCTGGAAGGGCATCCGCTGTGTAAAACATATGCTGGATTAGTTGGCAGTTGATTCCGCTGTGGCGACCCCTGATGAATAAAGGGACTAAGCCGAAGGAAAATCAATGAATGAATGAACATTAATGAAAATTTAAATATAAATATAGTACACATTAACTGAAAGGATTTATCTTTTATAAATAAAGTATATTTTGTAAATTATTAATTGATATTAATATTAAAAATAAAATGTATATTTCATTTGTATTTTATATTATTATGTTTTAATATTATTGTAATATTTTATGGAGTTTGCATGTTCGCCTCGTGTTCACATGGGTTTCCTCCGGGTGCTCCAGGTTTCCCCCACAGTCCAAAGACATGCGGTACAGGTGATTTGAATAAGCTAAATTGGCCGTAGTGTATGTGTGTGAATGCAGTAATGTATGGGTGTTTGCTAGTGTTTTGCTAGTATATCTGCTGCGTAAAACATGCTGGATAATTTGGTGGTTCATTCCGCTGTGGCGACCCCAGACTAACAAAGAAACTTAGCCAAAAAAAAAAAAAAAGAAAATTAGTGGATTATAATGTTAATATTTACATTTAAATAGATTATGTAATTATTATCCTTTGTATTTTAATAATATAACTAATGAAAATATAAAAATCTGTAAAGTACACATTAATTAAAATATTTTATAATTTACAATTGAAAGTAAAACTATACTAGAATAAATTTTTATTAGTATTTTAAACATATATAAAAATAGGACACCCTTTGAGCTAATAGTAAGTGTAAATAGTAAGAAATAAGCACTTTATTGTCATTCACATGTACGTATAAACAAAACAAAATTTCATAGCATTGGCTCTACAGTTCCAATTAACCCAGAAGAGGAGTGGTGTCACACCGCCCCGTAGCGTTCGCTTATAAAAATGAAATGCAGCCATACGTACCTCCGGCTACGTAAATCACGGTCTCCAGAAACACCCGCGGGGCTACGTTTTCAGAATGATCCTGGGTTGGTTCAGTGGCGTAGCGGACGGGCCCGCAGGGCACGCACCGCGGGGGGGCCCCGCGTGATTAGGGGGCCCCGCGTCGTCGTGATTTTCAATAAACTCTTGGGAACAACTGTGGTCGGAACCAAAGTTCACACGTCTGTGTTCTCTGAACACCTCTCAAGCGGTGGACTACTTCATTCTGATTGCTTGCAGCCAATGTTGCCAACTTAGCGACTTTGTCACTATATTTAGCGACTTTTCAGACCCCCCTAGCGACAAATCTAGCGACTTTTTTGTGTGTTATTGGAGATTTTTTAGACTGTCATTTGTCCATACTGTACCGTCCCTACTCTTCTCAATGAGCTGCGTGTGATGCCGCCGGCCCCTCCCCCGCCTCACAGCACTGACAGGCGGCCCAGTCAGTCCTCGTACAGCAGCCTCTCCCACCTGCAGCTCGAGAGCAGATCACCCCTCTGCGTACCGACGACAAATGATTTAGCACAGGCAGTGTGAAGGTTTTTCCCTTGTACAGTCAAACCGATCTACTTCTACTTTATTTTAACAATTTATTTGGACCGTTTATTCTTTTCTTGTTCACAAACACAGATATTTTAGTGACAGTTTCTGAACTTTATGAGTTTTGAACTTTCTGAGTTTATTTCATATGAGAGATTACTGCACATTCACTAACGTTACACATCTATAATGATATACTGTATTCAAACAGCAATAAATTTAGTTAAATAAACATGCTTATATAAAGTGTAGTGCAATTATAAATACCCCTTTATTAACCATAGGCTGTTAAACAGAAACGGTAGAACGTGAAGACGTCAGTGATATGCAAATTGACGTATGACGTATCCCCCCCCCCCTTCATCAGGGGCCCCCGTCAGCGATCCCTGCAGGGGGGCCTCCGCATTTTGCGCTACGCCACTGGGTTGGTTCCAACAGAAATAACCCTAGACAATAAATAGTATAACATAGCAAAAAATAATAATTTTGTAAATGTTTAATAATGTTGTAAACTTGTTTTTCAGATCTGTGACTTTGGCCTGGCGCGGGTGGAGGAGCTGGACGAGTCACGTCACATGACCCAGGAGGTGGTGACGCAGTACTACAGAGCGCCGGAGATCCTCATGGGGAGCAGACATTACTCCAACGCCATCGACATCTGGTCTGTGGGCTGCATTTTTGCTGAGCTGCTCGGCCGACGCATCCTTTTCCAGGCCCAGAGTCCCATCCAACAGGTATTCACCTACGCTCATCTTCTGCTCCATCTGGATCTCAATGCAGAATGTAGTCCTGTATTGAAATTTTTTATTGTCCCTGAAGTCACATGATTGATCTAGGAAAACGTTTTGCTCACAATGAGTGCATTTGCTAACAAAGTCTTACACAATAAGCCCACAATGCATATAGGCATGTAAAAATGTATTAACAACTTGAAAGTCGGTGTAAACTGGAGGTTGCTAGAGATTTTTATTTCAGTATGATTATGTATTTGCAACTGAAATGGAATATTGAGTTGGGGGTGGAGGTTTATTTTTGAACTCCTACTTACATTTACATTTAGTCATTTAGCAGACGCTTTTGTCCAAAGTGACTTGCATCTAGGGGAGGTCATTCCGTGATTCAACTAGAAGAGACAATACACGCAAGAAGTGCTAATTATAGAAGGTACTGTTAGTGCTCAAAGAATTAAGTGCTAGATTAAGGAATGTGGAGTGATTTTTAAAGAGAGAAGAGTGTTTCTACGGGTAGTTTGTCAACCCCACTCACTTGTTTTGATTATAATAAAGTGTTTGGTGCAAGTGGGCAAAAACTTGTGTCGGTTAAAGTGTCGGTTAAGAGTCGTGCGGTGTGGTTGGGTGGAAAGAAGACAGGGTCCTGGTTTTGTTTACAGGAGTTCAGGTGATCACAGAAGAGATGGGTTTTTAGTTGTTTCTTTCTCTCGCAACAAAGTAAAGCTGTGGTCACATTTAAAGTTTGAACATAGGGCTGGGCGATATGGCAAAAATGCAATCTCGATAATTATTTTCCAAATTGAACGATAACAATATACAGTTGAAGTCAGAATTATTTGTCCCCCTGTTTATTTTTACCCACATTTCTAAACATAATAGTTTTAGTTACTCACTTCTAATAACTGATTTATTTTATTTTTCCCATGATGAAAGTAAATAAAATTTTACCAGATATTTTCAAGATACTTCTATACAGCTTAAAGTGACATATAAAGGCTTAACTACTTAAAGTGACATACAAAGGCTTAACTAGGCTATCTAGGCAGATTAGGGTAATAAGGCAAGTTATTGTATAATGATGGTTTGTTCTGTAGTCAATCTAAAGACAAATAAAGCTTAATGGGGCTAATTATTTTGACCTTAAAATGTGTAATAAAAGCTAAATTCAAAGGGGGGCTAATAATTCTGACTTCAACTTTTAATGTGAGTCGTTAATGCTTCCAGATTTAAGAGTACCCCAACAATGACTGAAGCCACAAAAATAGAAGGTCCGTTAATTGGCGAAACATATTTTCGGCTGATAAGTTTTTGGTGGCTAAAAGTTAATTGCATCTCTAATATCAACACACTTTAAGATTTCCATTGTTGCACATTTCTGCAGTGTGATTGGCTCTCAGATCAATATAGAGTAAAAAGTCCAGAGCTTATCATTAGCTGCTTTTCCACTATCGTGCCAAACCGTTCTAAGAACACTTCGGTACGGTTACGGTTGTTTCTCCACTGAGCCTGGAACGGCGCGACACGATTACAAACCGTTCTCGGCCCGGAATTCTCGGCACGGTTAGACAACCGTGCTGAACTGTGCTGACAGATTCTGTGTGTTGACGTCGCGACTCGGTTGCTAAGCTACCACAGCTGGCTCAGCAGAAGCGCGCTAGTCATCAGACATCCTCAATAAACTACAGTACATTTAATATAAAATAATGATCCAGGTCTAAACGATACAGTTTGAAAAGGGTTTTAAAACCATAGCGTAGTCTTTGGCAGAGAAGTGAATAACTCATCACATTTTTACGAAGATATTTTATTCATTAAAGTTATTATTTTATTGACTTTAATACAGACCCTTCTTCGCCTGCCTGAAAGTGAGTTTATTGCACGCAGCGCTGTATTTCACAGCACAAAACTCGCTCTGATCCGGGAGAGGAGAGACATGCCAGCGACTTGCGCTGCTGACTTTTTTTTCCTGCTGCGCATCGAATAAAGCGAATAAAGTCACGCTTTGCATCGTCGATGTCCAAATTCCACAACAACATCACTATATCCATGGAACACGAACTTGCAGACTCTTTTAACAACGAGGAAATAATTGCACTTTTTAATTCAAAGCCAGGACAGCTTGTTAATACCGGCGAGACCACCTGAAGGACGGCGTGTTCGTGTTGTAATGTCGGCCGTCCAAAAGACTTTGCTTGAAAGCTTTACGGAGCGGCACTGTAACTGTCCAAGGTACTGTTGTATGATTTATATTATAGCATATGCACTAATAAACAAGTCAAAAGAATGAATGAATTAAATAAATATGGATTCTTAAATGTCAGTATTGCTTTTACTCAAAAATATCAATAGCTACGTTTTGACAAATGTTTTATAAAAATAAAATGAGCAATTTTTATCATTTCAGCTATAGGCAATTATATGATTCAGTTTTACATAAGTTATATGACATTTATGAGGCATGTAACATGTTTCTGTGTTTTTGTTTTTTTGTGGTGATCTTTAATATAGCTATGCAAATATTTTCTAAAACGTCTAGCAATAATTCGCCTACAGCTTGTTAGTTAATTATGAACACAAAATTATTATAATAATAAAAATAAAATGATTAAAATAAAAAGATAATAGAGCAGCATTTTGCTAAATATAATAGTGCTTTGTATGCTTTAAATCCTGCAATATATGTGTTGATTCATATTCGTTTTTTTTTTCACTTGCTGCATTCGTTATTTAATGTTTGAATAGTAAAACAAATAACAACCAGCGCTTAATTGGTTTCATTTTACCATCAAAATGTAGTATATTTTATATCATTATCAACTTTTGATATAAAAACGCAGTGTAATTTAATTAATTGTTAAAAATGAAATAATTTATGTGCTGTGTTTTTGTGAAAGTGCCCGCTCACCTTTGACAAGGCCTGTCCAAAATTATATTTCTGCCACTATAATGCAAATGCACTATTATTGTTGTCTTATCATTGTTTATTTTTCTGTTATGTTCAGAGATTTTAAATATTATTTATTTCCCCTTCAATTATTTTCAATCATCACGTTACATTTTGGTCATTTTCCCTCCAAATAAAATTTAGCCAGAGCTGCGCAACATATAAATAAATAGGGGTGCACATTTAGAATAACAGTGTTTAGTCACATATGGTTGCTTTTGCTTTTATGAAAAAAAAAAAAGTTTCGGCTCTTATTTAACTTTAATTGAACAAAAGGAGCCGTTTACATTGCGTTACCAAGGCAACTACTGATGCGTTTTGTGTAATGTTTTAAAGAGCTTTGTCGCAGTACGACAGTGGAAAATGAAACCGTATCCGTGCTGTCTGGCCCGGTTTGGCACGGAATGGAACAGTTCTGTTTAAAGAACGATTCAGCACGATAGTGGAAAAGCGGCTATTGTTATCGACATAAATTTGATCATGATTCGATATAATATAGTTTATCAGTATATTCTGTCGGTTAGTGCTGCAAAAAAGGGCAGAATAAAACAAAATGATATGGCACAAACAAAACAAGTGATTGCTACATACTTTCAAATACTGTACTGAACAAATTTCAGTACAGAGAGGTCACTTGATCTTCTATTGGCCAATATGCAATATGCCCATATGCAAATTTGTAGGTCAGAGTTCACCAAGCTTGAACTTTGGAATGTAAAACTTGTCGCATAAGCTTGTGTTTCCAGACTAGTGTATTTGCATGCATATGAATAGTCTGTAAAGTGTATGGGGAGTTGAAGAGGAGTGGCTTAGCGTATTTCATCCAGGCCCATCAAACTGACATCATCTAAATAGAACTTTTAGAGTGGAAGCAAATCGTCAGTTTACCAAAACTTTTTTTTTAATTAACCTGCAGTGAATAATTGTAAATGTTGATTTCATGCAGAATTTAAGCATAAACAGATCATCACAGTTAGATTTTTGCCCCTTGCCCAAATTTTTCTAAGCATGTAAAAGCTTGGCGAAGCAGTGGCGCAGTAGGTACTGCTGTTGCCTCACAGCAAGAAGGTCGCTGGTTTGAGCCTCGGCTCAGTTGGCGTTTCTGTGTGGAGTTTGAATGTTCTCCCTGCGTTCGCGTGGGTTTTCTCTGGGTGCTCCGGTTTCCCCCACAGTCCAAAGACATGTGGTACAGGTGAATTGGGTAGGCTAAATTGTCCATAGTGTGTGAGTGTGTGTGAATGTGTGTGTGGATGTTTCCCAGAGATGGGTTGCGGCTGGAAGGGCATCCGCTGCATAAAAACTTGCTGGTTAAATTGGCGGTTCATTCCGCTGAAATTAATAAAAGGGCTTAGCTGACAAGAAAATAAATGAATGTAAAAGCTTTGATCAGGTTTTCATTGTTTTAATTTAATGCATTTGAGTAGAAGTGGTACAATCAAAATGATTCATCATTTACAGTATGAGAAATGCTGATAATTGGCTTTTATTGGTTGTAAGATTCACACAGACATGTTGCAGTTATCTTCTTTAGTTTTTAATGATTAACCATGGCAACACACATTACAAATGAAATAATTAGGATGTGATTATGGAAAGATTTGATTTTTTAATGAAGTTCAATTCAATTCAGCTTTATTTGTATAGCGCTTTTACAATGTAGATTGTGTCAAAGCAGCTTTACATAGTGTAGTTCAGTTTTTAGTGTTTAAGTTCAGTTCAGTTCAGTTTAGCTCAGTTCAGTGTGATTTACAATCATTACTGAGAGTTCAAACACTGAAGAGCAAATTCATTGATTGGTAGCTCTACCAATCCTGAACGATGCGAGCCAGTGGTGACAGCGGAGAGGGAAAAAAACTTCACCTGATAGGAGTGAAGAAAAAAAACCTTGAGAGAAGCAGACTCTCTTGTAGAGAACCAGAAGTCTTCTATAGATGTTGTTAACTTGCTTTGTGAGCTTCTTGGTTTACATGTAAACTGGGATAATGGGTTATTTCAGTATGCTGCTTTTTGAGTTATCAGTATATTGGCGTGTATATAAACCTGCTGATATTGATGATCTCCCTAAACTCTCAGTCTGCAGTGCTACACGTTGTAAGGGAATCTTTAAACTGCTCTCACAGCAGTGCGATTGTGAATCATTAGGCCTGTCGGATGTGTTAAGCTAAGAGGGGAGTCAGCTGCTTTAGAAGGGGCAAAATTAACACTCGACAAGTGCCACATGCGAGTCAGAATTATCTTTGGTGAGCAAACAAAATAGTTACTAACCATTTGGCTGGTAACTTCTGTAGGAACAGCAACATTGAATAAATAATCTATCAATTTTATCCCACTATATATCAAGTGACCTTAACTGTACTTTGCATCCAAAAATAAATACAATGTATTTAATGTGTTTATGATGCATTTCAGAACACTTATGGTGCTCTTGGGTTGGGATAGGGGTAGTGTCAGGGACATGCATGGTGGTATGGGTAGGTTTAGGGATGGGATAAGGTGAAAACGATGGGTCAACAGTGTAATTATAAATGTAATTGCAGAAATTAATTCATTCATTATTTTTATTTTTGGCTTAATATCTTTATTAATCTGGGGTCGCCACAGCAAAATGAACCGCCAACTTATCCAGCATATGTTTTATGCAGCGGATGCCCTTCCATCTGCAACCCATCTCTGGGAAACATCCATACACACTCATTCACACTCATACACTACAGACAATTTAGCCTACCCAGTTCACCTGTATCACATGTCTTTGGACTGTGGGGGAAACCGGAGGAAACCCACGCAACCGCAGGAAGAACATGCAAACTCCACACAGAAATGCCAACTGACCCAGCCGAGGCTCGAACCAGTGACCTTCTTGCTGTGAGGCGACAGCACTAGCTGCTGCACCACCGCGTCACCTACAGAAATTAATTACAGATGTAATTACATGTAGGTATTTAACAAGCGGCAACCTCCCACTGTCCCTTGTGAAGCAAACATAGAAGTAACTGAAGAACTTGTAGCTTCTTTTGCATGCTTCAGAAACCTATAGGTGACGTCACAGATTCTACATCCATATTTTTTACAGTCTATTGTATTTAATCAATCAAAAATTACATTGTAAAAACACAGTAAATGCATTGTAACAAATGATTAATTTCTTTTTAAGTATATATTAGTTAAGGCCAATTAATATAAAGTGGGACCTGTATTGTTTTAATTAGAATTTATTAATTATAATTAATTAATAGTTTATTATTTAAAATGTATTAGTTTGTGTAATTATTATATTATACATTAAATTCTAATGTTAATCATATTATAATAGAAATAATAGTTTATATTTAATATAATATATTATTTATGTATAAATAAATTGATGTTTTTTATAATAGTTAATAGGTGTAGTATTATATTTACAGTTTTTATATTAGTATCAGGAGTATAAAAACCTCCATTTGTTTATTAATAACAATGACTTTATTAATAAATAATTAACTATATTCCTTAATAAATTAATATTTAAATAATGATTAACTTATACCAGACCTTTGACAGCACATATAGAATTTATTTGAACATCATATGCAGTTTAATTGACATGTTTTAAAATGTTTGCTTGTAGCTCATTTAATTACATTTTTTTCACAAATATAAAAAATTTTATTTAAAAAAAAAAAAGAATCAGACTGATTAATTTAAAAAAAACTCAAGAAATGTTAGTAGTGCTCCTATAGACATCCATCTTTACGCCATTACTCATAAAAACAGAAGATCATGAACACTAATGTGACTGTAAGGTATTTTTGGCAGTAAATGTGGTATTGGCCTGTTAATGAGAGCGAGGCCAGCTCAAGGCTGCAGTGTGGCCGTGACCCAGAAGCCCTCTGTCCTCCACTACTGAGTGTATGAAGGGAGCAGAAACAGCACTATCACCACTTGTTGTTCCATTTAGAAACAAGACCACGTGATGGAATAAAAAATCATTACATCTATATGGGAAGTCATCATAAAACATGAAAACCCAAAGTATCTGTGCATGAGTGTTTGCTTATGTCCGTGCATGCATGTGCGCACGTGTGTATGTGTCCTAAATATGCACCCACAGCACATCGACATTCCCTTTAAGGCTCATTAAATTCTCTTCAGTAAAGAATTGGATTTACTTGAGCACGGTTCTGCTCTAGTTTATGTACAGACTGAAATATCTAGTATAGTTTTCTCTTTGTCCTCCTTTTTCTCAATGTACAGTAGCATATTGTGTCAATTTGTGTATTTTAAATTAGGTCTTTCAATTTTTTTTGTTGCATATATAGTTGAAGTCAGAATTATTAACCCTCCTGAAATATTAGCCCCCATGTACGGTTTTCCCAACTTTCTGTTTAATGGAAACATTTTTTTAAGCACATTTTTAAACAGCTCTATTTTGACGATCCAGGCGCAAAGTCCAAAGCACAGGGCGCAAGCATTAAGGGCGTGTCAGAATTCACTTCTGCTATTTTAAAGACAGAAAAATCCGCTTTGCGTCATCTCGCATGATCTAACAGGGTTGAGCTTATTCTCTTAATGAGTTATAGGTGTGTTATGAGAATAAACCAATCAGAGTCTCATCTCCCATTCCCTTTAGAGTCAGTTGCGTCGCACCATAGCGCATTTGCTATTTATATGGCTGACTTTATAAGTGGAAAAACTGAACGCTTCACTAGAGAGAAAACAGTTAATCAGAGCATCTACAGCGCGAGAATGAGAGAATGACTTTTCACTTTCACTCTCGTGCATAGTACGTTGTACGCAAATACATCCATTAGCTCATACATAATTAATTTCGTTTATTTAACGCAAAGATTTGTTTCAAAACTATTTCTTAATTTAGCTCTAATTTACAGCAAATACTGCTTGTAATAATAACATTATACAAAAGCAAATTGTCATGAATAAAATGAAAAAGCCCCCAGAGATAAAGAAGACATGGAGGCGTTGGTTTTTATATTTATGAAGGCTAGAAAATAATATTTTTTGTAATATTTTAATCTTTTAATAATTTTTCATTTGTAAAGATATGCGTATTGCTGTACATCCTGTGTGTGTATTAAGCAATGTTTAAGCGAGGTTCACAACTAACGTACTCTGCGCTGGACTTTAGACCACCCCTCCGCTGGTCTATTGAACAGAAAATTTTAGTTCCTCAAAATAGCAACGCGCCAGCAATGCGTCTTAACACATTTTCTTTTTTAGACCAGAACGCCTATGGGCGCACATATGAGCGCAATTGCATTTACTATTTAAACAGCGTGCTGCAAAATGTCAAAACGACTCTTGCGCCAAGCTGAAACTAGCAAACAACAATTGCGTCGCGCCTTGCGCCGGGTGAATGAGAGGGCTCTAACTAATTAAAATAACTAATTTCTAATAACTGATTTTTATCTTTGCCATGATGACAGTACATCATATTTTACTAGATATTTTTCAAGATACTAGTATTCAGCTTAAAGTGACATTCAAATGCTTAACTGGGTTAATTAGGCAAGTTATAACGATGGTTTGTTTGGTTGACAAACCAAAAAAATTGTGCTTAAGCAGGCTAATAATATTGACCTTTTTTTTCATTAAACACTGCTTTTATTCTAGCTGAAACAAGACAAATAAGAAAAAAATATTATCAGACATACTGTGAAAAATTCCTTGATCTGTTAAACATAATTTGCTAAAAATTTTAAAAAGAATAAAGAAATCACAGGAAGTCCAATAATTTAGATTTTAACTATATACGTATGCACTGTACATGTGGTACAGTATACAGGAAAAGCCTTATGATTTTCTTAGACCAAAGATATTAAGAAATATATGTATTAAAAATAATTAAATAATCCAAAATGTGGATATCACAAATTGCTACATGGCTACCATTAGAACTTACCCATGACAAACATTAAGGTCAATTTGGTCTCCCCTTTTGGAATACATAAAAGAGCTTGCTTAAATTAACACAGGATCCTTGTCATTCATTTACAATTTTTGTTACAACCTCCACTTAAAGACTGCTCTAAAATTGTGTGATTGTACTTTATTTTTTGCCTATTTATTTATTTTTTATATATATATTAATTTCTTTGTTACATTCCATTTTGAAGACTGTACACTCTGTAACACATTTATACATTTTGATGTTAATATTTTGTGAATGTGGGCATACAATAAAAAATATATAAAATACATAAATAATTAAATAAATTTGATAGTGTCTAAAAATGATTTTCTGGTGGACGAGCTTGTTTTATGTTTGCATTAGTACTGAATATTGATTTAGTATCCATCGCTCATGTGCTGTCCTCTTCTTGCACTATTCTAGCTGGACCTGATCACAGATCTGCTAGGGACGCCATCTCTGGAGGCCATGAGGACGGCCTGTGAGGGGGCCAGAGCTCACATTCTCAGAGGACCACACAAACAGGTCAGTCCTTCAAAACCCAGCAAAGCAGCATCCTGAAACTCAATGGCTCATTAGTGCATTATATGCTTTAAACAATACCAGGGATGAAGGATAAATCTGTTCCGTATTAATTATCAGATAACATTAGGTATTAAAAATGTATTTTTATTTTTTTTATTTTTTAAAATGATAAATAAAAAGTCATGTAATGTATAAAGTATGTAAACGTAACATTTTTACATTTTAACTTTTTAATTTATCTTTTATAATTTTTTTATTTAATTAATTTATCCTTAACTTTATTTTCATTACTTACTATTTATTTTTATTTTTTAAATGTCTTTCTTAGACTCTTAAATGTTCTGTCAGTAACTCAGATATTAACTCTGTTATTAACATAAATATTTTTACATATCGCCTATAAAACAATTGATTTTAGCTTAGCAAAGTCTTCAGCGAACAAATTTGGGGACTACAGAAAATTACATCCGGGATAGTGAGATCACAAGGGCTTCCGGGTACGTGCATTCACCTCACGCACATACTGTACCCTGCGCAGCAAAGGAGCGTGGCCAGAGGTGCTGTAATGTCACAGCAGAGAAAGCTAAAATGCCGTCAAAACGCTGCTATTTTCACAGAGCTTCTTCTGTTTCTGTATTTGGGTATCCAAAGGACACGACACAAAGAGAGAAGTGCGTACAGTTTCATTTTAATTATGTTCCTGAGAATTATTAAGTATATAGCTAGCATTTGACAAAGGTCAGCTTCCAGAATCTCTCCCAGTTTAGTGCTGGATTTGGCTAAAAACTCTTCCAGCCGACGAAGATGTGGATTGTGAGCCACAATCTGTAAGCGTTTTAATTTGTTAAAATTGATCCATTACATGCACCGTTTCTAGCGTTAACGGTATGTTGTAGCAAGGACGTAAACAAGAATGTAAAATACAATTACATGTTTTGGGGCAAACAATTTAGCTACAGATTTATATTTATCCATCAAACCGATGTAAACATCTGCAAAAGATATGAGAACATTTTATATTACCTACACATGCTTATTCTGAATATATGTGAAAGACACTTGTCAGATTTTATTTTAGAGAGCAGGCGTGAGGTTCAACTGTGCGCTACATTTTTCTGTCTGATTCAGGCAGCTAACCCTGCTAACAGCTACTCTGACTGAATGTGGTTGCACAGTGCTAAAGTATGTGCCTGTGGGGCGTGTTGTGGAGCTAATCTGCGAATCACAGCACATTATGATAGCTGACTAATCAGAGCCTCTTGAGGGTGGGCCTTTCAGAGGAACTATAAAATATGACAGTCGTTTTCATGTTAGCAGAGTAGCTGTGTATAATCAAAATAAGATATATGAAAAATAACCTGATTTTTTACATATGAAGCATGAGCACACATTGCTTTGCATCTTATAAACACAACCAAGCCTTAAAAATACACTGTGGAGCACCCCTTTAATGATTATATTTAATAACAGTCAATGTAATGTAACAGATTTTTTAAATTATTATATTTTTTCATTATTATTTTTAATAAATTCTTATTATTTAAATGTCTTTCTTAGACTCTCAGATGTTCTGTCAGTGACTCAGATATTAGTGTTTTGGTATTAACATAAATATATATATATATATATATATATATATATATATATATATATATATATATATATATATATATATATATATATATATATATATATAAACAATAATAATAATAATAACTATTATTATTATATAATAGTAAATAATTACTATTTTTATATTATAAATGTATATATATTATTATATATTATTATTATTATTATTAATATTATTTAAAAAATATACACTTTTAATATCAGCCATTTATCAGTTACTGGATAAAACATATTATGATTTTTTTTATCTTACTATTAATAATAAAAATATATATTATATTTTCTATGTAACATGTTTTGATTGCAGTCCTTTTGTTCTTTGCTTTTTAACT
This sequence comes from Danio rerio, assembly GCF_052040795.2. NCBI lineage: Eukaryota > Metazoa > Chordata > Actinopteri > Cypriniformes > Danionidae > Danio > Danio rerio. The sequence goes on from NC_141035.1 coordinate 33,094,686, forward strand.
TAATATCAATCAATTTTTGGTTATTGGCCATAACTAAATTATGGAAAAAATTATCCGCTCATCTGTGGCATGTTTTAAGTGTTAAAATGCTTTCTCTTCCTCCAATTTATAGTGCAGAAACAGTGTGGTGTAACTGTCTGTAACTGTTTAACCTGCAATGATCAGAAAGTGTGTTCTTCTAGTGTACTTCTATTGTTTTTAGACTGATCAAACATGATTTTCCTTGCACGAACCAACCTGAACTGTACCTTGTGTTTACATTTACTATCATTTAGTATTTTTCTATTTGTTTAGTTTTTTTTTTATTTGTACATTGTGAACAACCTCAGTTTTTGCTATCATTGTGGAAACATGTGTTCCAACAATGTAGTATAAACAAATACACAAACACACACTTACAGACGTGCACCTGCTAGAGCAGAGAAAGTCTTTAGCATTGAGGCGTATATGTGAAGAGCACTTGTTTCTCTGTTCAGCATTCAGCAGCTCCACACACACGCACATACACTCATGCTGACATTTGGCTGACCTTGTCACTGGACGCCTCCTCCTGTGTGCTCGACAGGCCCTTGAGCGGGATGTTTTCATCATGTTGATCTGCTGAGCTTCTCTTACATCCAACAGACACTGGACACGGGGGTCTCGGGTGGTTCTGGGGGTATTTTGATGACACCATGCATGTGTCTTAATGAGTTGCTTTCTTCTTTATTCACCACTTGAGGATGCGTAAATGGTGGAATTATGTAAACCGTCCCTTTTACTTACAAGAAAGGAACAAATACTGTTTGTTAAAAAGCTAACAATATTGTAATAAACAATAAACTTTTACAATATGCTTAAAGTTTATTAGGTATACTTAAAATGATAATATGTGCAATAACAGTATTAACAACTGATTAGGTAGACTGACTGAAAGTGAAAACATCTTTTTTTGCTACCCAGGCTCATGAAAATCTGCCTACAGTTTTTGCTAAATGTAAAATACATTGATCTGGGTGCATTTTGTTAAACGTTTCAGATGACAAATCCACTAGAGAGCATTGTCTACAATTTAACAAATGTGTAATACGTTACTTAAAGAACCCCTATTATGGGTTTCTGATAATGACCTTCCATGCAGTGTGTAACACAGCTCTAAGTGATGTGAAATATCCAGCTAAGGCTTAAATCTGAAAGTGCGCCTTGTTTAAAACTATTGATTCATCTATAAAAGAGTCGACTCACAGTGGTTGGAATGAATCGCCGCTGTAATGAGTCTTTAGCCGTGTCAGCGTAACGTCAATACAGAACTAAAGCCCCACCTATTTCTTGTGTGTGCAGACCAGGGAAAATTAAAACCCCTGGCTCCTCACACAAACACTGTAGAAAGAAAAAGAGAAAGACAAACACTGTAGCAGATCCCGGTTGAATCATGTCGCGTAGATGCTGTGCTCTGAAGTGTAAGGGATATTTTGTGTTATTTTCCCTACTCAAAGACGAGGCTGTGAAGAGTCTGTGGTTGAAGTTTATTTTTGCAAACATACCTCAGAGTTATAGCCCCAGCCTTGTGCTGTGTTCCCGTCATTTTCTGTCAAGTGCTTCAGCAATCTGCACGCTTACAATGGGGGATTCATCAGCTGTTTGTTAAAGGATGGTTTAAAAAAACAGTACACAGTTCATGGATCAGTTTCTTCCTTCATTTCAGAATTGTAAGTAAGTGCAAAATGGGTGCCTCATTGTCTCTGGCTTGTAAATTATGTATTTAATTGTGTTTTGTTAGTTGTAAACGCTTACTGTAACTGGTTAACTCTTTATATTCTCATATTGTATCTAAAGCCACATTGAAACGTGACACATGCTGATTTGTATGCTTTTGTGATCTACTGCCGTTTGTCATTGCTATGGTCACAGTCAGCTGTTTCTACACACGTCCGGTGGTCAAGTTTCAAAAAAGTTCAGCTTTTGCTACTCTGTGGATTAATACTAAATGTGTGTCATGGGTAAGAATAGTGCAATTTGCTGGTGTTAAACTGCATTGTTTTAATGCACTCCTGCATTGGGCTCACACATACACTCTGCACTCTGACTACTTCAAAATTGTTGATAAGCTGTGGTGGGCATTACTCTGTCTCACTCTAAACGCAGTCAACCAATTGCAATAGACTGGGTCATCAGACCAATTAGCTCAGATTAGCATTGCGCTAAGGATGGGTTTGCGAACAAATAGATCGCTGAACGAATCACATAAGAGTCTTTGGGATAATAAGGGGAAAATAAATGCATATTATAAGACAATGAAAGTGTTTTTTGACTTTGCATGCATATCAACCTGTTGTTGGAGACCCCCAAAACCAAACTTTTTAATGCATAATAGGGGTTCTTTAAGGCATGCTTTATTACATTTAAAAAACACATCCTTCTTGTGCATGTTCATGAGATCGCAGAGCTTGTGGTACAGCTTCATTAATCGAACCACTAACCTAAACCCAAGCAATAGTTTTTTTTAAAGCAATTGACACAGAAAAGTGCTACACGACCACATAGTTTTACCTTGATTTTACATTGCTTTTATCTATCTTATATACACTTGAAGCAACACTGTACAAAGTGAGCTACTGAGCAAACTGACCACATGCACGGAAAGTGTCTATATGGAGGCAAATGTATTCGATTACAAATTTTGGACATCGTTAAGATGTTTTGTGATATTTATTTGGTATCAATAAATAATCATGTTTTAATCATTAATAAAATGTGCCTGTGGTGGCACAGTGACTTAGTGGTTAGCACTGCCAGATCACAGCAAGAAAGTCGCTGGTTTGAGTCCCGGCTGGGCCAGTTAGCATTGCTATGTGGAGTTTACATGTTCTCCCTGTGACCAAACACATGCGCTGAGTGTTTCAAAGTGCTGGGTTGCAGCTTGACAGGCATAAGCTGTATAAAACATATGCTGGAATAGTTGGCGGTTCATTCCGCTGTGGTGACCCCTGATAAATAAGGGACTAAGCCAAAGGAAAATTAATAAATGAATATGCCCTTGCAAATATCATCAGTGTGAAAAGGAACAAAAGTTGTCATATTGGCCCAAAGCCTTTCTTTTTAACTAGAAGCTGCAATTTAACATATGTTAACGTACATATTTGCAGTTTCTCAAAAATGTAGGCCATCACGTTCTTCCAATGTGCCTGTGTTGTTGTTGTTTTTTTTTTGTGAACTGCTCATAAGAGTTATGTGTCTGAATCAGACTGTAGTCATACTGTATATTTATGAATAGAAATGCATGTTTGTTCAGCCTCTAAATACAGTACGACTCCTTTTCCAAGCTCTCTCTCTCTCATTCTAAATGCAGGTTTGAGTCCTAAAAACATGTTTTTTAGTGTATGAACATAACCTGGGGAACCAGTTTTGTTTTCTTCATCGATAACTGTGCTTTTAGCCAGCACTCGATGGAGTAAGATTGAAGAAGCCTAGGCCCTGAAGAGCATTTATCTGTCAGTTTTAGTATTTTTTTAACGTTCAGAGTCTTATTAGCTGGTGAATGTGGCGCACCAGACCTGCACCTCTACTTTTATGAAGGTGAAGTGCTGATCGAGAAGGCTTTTGAGTAAAAAAAAGACTGCAGCGAGAGGAACAGGTCTCCAGAGAGTCTGCCAGAGGAACTTCAAGAGGCATTTCAGGCTAGTTCTCAACAGCAGTGTTTGTAGATGTGGTTTGCTTTAATGGCCCAGGATTTGGCTGAGTGGAAGAAAGAGACGAGGGCTAAAAAGAGGTCTGACTCTTAAGACCAGCTCCACGCTTCCACAGGGGACCTCATTACTTCTATTAATTTTGCAAGGCTCTTACCGTTTCTAGAAGGAGAGGAAGCTTTTAGCCTCGGTTGGAGTTGGAGGATGTAAAGAGTCTTTACCTTGGATGTTGTTTATAGAGGGAGTGGATTGAAAGCAAGTGGTTGTGATGTAAAAGCATCACATGTGCTTTGTTTTGGATGCTGGTGTGTGTGTTTGTGGATTCTTAACTTGTTTATTTAGCAAGAGCTCTTCAGGCAACCAACTTTAACAGGCCAGATTGGTTGATCTCGGAAATATTAATAGGGAAAGCATTTTGTAATGCATAAATAAGCTAAACAAGTTCTCATTCATTCATTCATTCATTTGCTTGTCGGCTTAGTCCCTTTATTAATCATGGGGTCGCCACAGCGGAATGAACCACCAACTTATCCAGCAAGTTTTTACACAGCGGATGCCCTTCCAGCCGCAACCCATCTCAGGGAAACATCCACACACACATTCACACACACTCACACACAATGGACAATTTAGCCTACCCAATTCACCTGTACCGCATGTATTTGGACTGTGGGGAAAACCGGAGCACCCGGAGGAAACCCACGCAAAAGCAGGGAGAACATGCAAACTCCACAGAGAAACGCCAACTGAGCCGAGGTTTGAACCAGCGACCCGGCGACCTTCTTGCTGTGAGGCGACGGCACTACCTACTGCGCCACTGCTTCGCCTAAACAAGATCTCTTTAATGTGTAATTATGTGATAGGCCTACACGGAATCTGAATACGCAGAAATTCACACAATTTCTACATTAATTTTACAATTTTGTAGCTCTTCATTGCGTCTTTAATTTACTAATGTAAGCATATGTTATTTATATTCTGCTTCTATATACAGTACAGTATATTTATTCATTCGTTCATTCATTCATTTTGCGTCGGCTTAGTCTTATCAGGGGTCACCACAGCTGAATAAAGCGCCAACTATTACAGCATATGTTTTACGCAGCGGATGCCCTTCCAGCTGCAATCCAGTACTGGGAAACAGTCATGCACATTTACATTGACACATACACTCATACACTACGGCCAATTTAGACCACCTAGTTTAGTTCACCCTGCAGCCTTCTTGCTGTGAGGTGCTAATCACTGAGTCACCTTATATCGCCCCTATATATATATATTAAATAAATATATATTTATTATTTATTCCTTCAGTATTTATATTAAAGTAATATTATTGAATATGCAACAGTTTATAGAAATTTCCAAGCAAAATACAGGTAAAGAAATAGTATCTGTATATTAGTTGATATATTATAAGAGAAACTTACCAAACAAATTTGTGGTTCTAAATGGAATTGCATTGTAAACATTAAAAAACTGTTTAAAAGTTGTTGTTTTTTTTATTTAAGTTTTTTAGTTAGTATATGCTCATCATTCTAAATAAATCATAAATCATCAGATATTTTTTTTCATAATTCTTCACAGAAATAGCAGAAAATAAGCACAGATTTGTTCTGGCTTTGTTTATATTTAATTAATCGTAATTGTAAACTGTAATTCCTTTTTTAAATTAAATTAGTTCAATAATTTATATAATAATTGTAGATTTTTGCCTTAAACCAACAGGTATTTACAAAATTCTTAAATCATATATATATATATATATAAAAATGTATTAAATTGATTAAATAATTAATAATAATAATAATAACAATAATAATTTTGTTATTATATTAATGATAAAATATTAATTAACTAATTAACCAATTATAATAATTACAATTTGGAAATATAATAATAAATTAACTGCAGATATTAGTTTCTAAAATTTATAATAATAATAATAAAATAATAAATTTATGATTATGTAGTATGTATTATTATTGTTGTTGTTGTTGTTGTTATTATTATTATTATTATTATTATTGTAATAATTAAATAACTATATTTTTGATTCTATAAGTATTAAGTGTTATTGTTCTATTAACATTACTATTAACATAGCTGTATATTTTTATACTGTACAATTTAAAAATATACTTATTTAATTTTAAAACAGAATTAAAAACAAAAATATTCTTTATAATTTATAATGATAATAGACAGACAGACTAGACAGACAAATAATGTCAGTGAATGGTACAGCTTTGGCTGTGCTGTATGCTTGTTTTGTGTGCCACACAATAGAATCGCATGTTATCAGTTCAGACTTGCAAACGCCTAGCTAGAACAAACATCTAGGCCAAAAAAATGTCAATTAAAGCTGTACTCTGGTCAGTTGGTTCCCCTGAAAGAGCTGCTGTGTGTGTTAAAAGGCAGCAGGAGCTCTTGGAAACAGATGTATACTCAAATCCATGCTGATTTTTTCCACCATGGCAAAGAGGCAACATGATCAGATCAGATTTCTCACCCAGCAACACACATGCATACTGTACACACACACACACCCATACACTCAGGTCAGAAAGTGATGATCCCATTGCTTACAGCAAAGAAGCGTGTGTGTTTTCCACTGGCTTCAGGGGGTCTTTCATGCTGACTGTGAGCAGATGTGGTTCCTCTCACGTCACCAGGGGCCCCAGAGCCTGACACCGGGCCCCGGACTCAACTCCATGCCACCTGCGAACAGATGGCGCACATTTTATTTTACCCTCGACAACGCCACGTAATAACCAGTGTTGGGTTATAAAGGCGGGCACAAGTTTAAGCAAATTCATGCTATTCAGCTGATGAATCATTGATATTTCCTGCGCAATAAATAAACACAGCAGGACATCAGATGGAAAAAGTACACTGGACAAAAAGCATTTATTTATGTCTCAGGTCTTGTTTAGCCATTCAAAAGTGAGAAATAAGTAGCTTCACAAGACAAAATATGTAGTTAAAAGACTATTTTGCTCAGTACAATGTTGTATAAAGGATTGCTCATTAGTTGAATTTGTTTGTGTAGTAAAGAATCTTAAAAATATGAAGGTAAGATGAGATGTTTGTATGTTTATATGCACAGTATAATAATATTATTATTAATACTCTCATACATATCAATACATGAAAACCAGTGCTTAATTTGAGCCGGATCTTGCCAGATCCTGTTTCGTGTTTTGCATTCCGGTATTTATTTTAATGGATCCAGAATTAACTTGTGTGATGAATAACTACTGTACATGTGTATGAGTGTGTGAGAGAGAGAGAGAGAGAGAGAGAATGCGAATGTGTGGATTGTGTGCTGTGCAGTAGTCACCATGCGCAAGTTAAAGCAAAACTATTGGCCCTCAACTCTATTTTCAGCCAATCATCTTTCTTATTTTTACAATCACTAGCATTGGTTGGCAATTGTTGTTTTGCTCACAGTGGGCAGTGAAAATAAATAATGGCAAAGTGGCCTACCTAAATAATATTTGTATTTTAAAAATGGCAAAGATTTCATTTTTTTTTAAAACCATGAGTAAATCTGATAATAAGCATTATTAATTGAGATCAGGACAGCTGGAAACAGAAGCAAAGTGATCTTAAGTCAGTTACAGAACATGACAGAAGAGGTAACTTTTTGAAGATTAGACTGAGTGAGTCATTTAATTATTTGTTTTTCACTTGGCACATATATACAGTAGTGAAGTACATGTTTTTATTATCCATGACTGGCCTATAACGTTATGCAGCACATAATAATTAAAGACCGTTTAGAAACGTGATGCTTTTTTTTTTTTTTGCGCTATCACCGGTTAATGACATCATGTTCCAGGAAAACTGAAATTGTGTGGAAACTATTAGTTCCAGGTTTTGTTGCGGGATTTATTCATTTCCAAATGAAGGACTGATGAAAACAATATTTTGAATGTAAAGAAATTTACATTTATATATACAATTTTTATTTTTTTTTATTTTTTTGAGGATAGCACAGTCGCCTCACAGCTACTGACCCTGCTGGGACTTGAACCAGTGACCTTCTTGCTATGAGGCGAAGGTCACTGGTTCAAATCCCAGCAGAGTCAGTTGGCATTTCTGTGTGGAGTTTGCATGTTCTCCTCGTGTTCGTGTAAATTTCGTCCGGGTGCTCTGGTTTCCCCACAGTCCAAAGACATGCGCTATTGGTAAATTGAATAAGCTAAATTGGCTGTAGTGTATGAGTGTGAATGTAAGAGTGTATGGGTGTTTCCCATTTTTTGGGTTGCAGCTGGAAGGGCATCCGCTGCGTAAAACATGCTGGATAAGTTGGCAGCTCATCAATAAATGGACTAAGCCAAAAAGACAATGAATGAATGAATGAATATTTTTATATATTATTTTATTTTTATAAATTATATTTATTTATTATATATAAATTTACAGATAATTTAACTTTTTTGCATAGCAAGTTTATAATATACTGAGTTAAATGTATATTGTATTACCGTTTTCATTATTAAAACAGGTATTATTATTATTTTATTATTAATATCAATTAATTATTCATTAAATTCAAATTATTCATGTGAAATTTATTTTAAAACCTAATAGTACCTTTATGAATTGAAATAAACAATTTTATTTATACATTGTTTAAAAATATTCAGTGTATTACACACATAAATACGTAAATAAAATTATGTACATTACAACATAGGATGGAGCTTTACGTTTTTTCTTTAAATATTAAACTCACTGAATATTATTGAAGATATTAATATATAATTCTAAAAAATGTTATTTTAATATTGCACTCATAAATAAAAGGGAACATTTATATGTTGTAGTCCTCATTAGAAAGTCTACAGTTTTCTTTTTCCTGTCGAATAATCTGAAGCTGGACTTGCTTAACAGACACATTGTTTTGACAACATGCTGACACTTTTACAGCTCCTAATTTAGATTTTAAAAGACCAGTCATTAATGTGTTCAACTTGATGTTGGCATTAACGTGTGAAGCCTCAGACACTTTTTACGCCTCGTCCTGCTCCTACGCTATAAATAGAGCAGATCTGATTTGGGCTGTTTTGAAAGGAGATCCTTCAGGGGCTTTAGGGATCTTCATCCTCACCGTATCAGCCTGAACACTTAGCCAGATTAGTTTGGGTTCTGAGAGTATCCGAGAGATACAGTGTTTAGCCACGTCTCCATTCCCGCTTGCAAACCAGCCCTAAGTGCTACTATTTCTACTGAAACCGGAAACAACTGTGCTTTTACACAGGAAGACTGTGTTTAAAGAGGTGCATGAGTTTCACCCCTGCCCTGCGTCAGTGTTACCCAATCTAAGAGCCAGTCTACATGCTTTAAAAACAACACACTTCTTTTCAGGGTTTTTTTACTCAGTATTTTCTCACAATAAGTCTCATTCAGTCACATTTTAGTGCAAGTATTACCTTAATGTGCACAGAATATAAACAAGCACAACTACAATAGTCTCCTGGCATAGTACTGTAATATTGACACAAGCCACAATATAAGATAATTCAAAATGATTAGCCCTTCTATAATTTTTTATTTATTTTTTTTTATTTCCCAAGAACAGACAATATGCAGAGTTGCACTTGCATGTTCAGGCTTGCACACTTGGACTTGCATGCTCAGGCAACGGCTCTTCCTCTGCAAGTGACGTCATTTACAATCACCCCCTGTGGCCGCTTGCATGAAAGCCCTTCAGTAATTTAACTTAAGGGTGTCCCTGAGGGAGAAAAATCTCTAGGTAAGGGATTTCATTAAGATCGTTGCAACAAACTTCTTATCTGTCACCCTTACCTAAGTGCCTTTTTTTCTAAGCATAGTTTCTGGCAACATATGGCGACAGGCACTGCAGTTGGTTATGTACTGCAGAGGCTATGGTTATGTAAACAGATCGTAACGAACCACGAATGCTTGCCTTACAACAGCTCGGCAGTAGTTACACATCATCTGTGCCGCTTTCTTTCAGTTAAGCGATTCGAGACGATCCCTTATCCAGTCGATCTCTACATTATGACCTACAGTATAACACTGGGCTGGGATCAGAGACTTTTGAAGCTGTACTGAAACTACAATTTCATATGGATGCGCTCCTGCACAGACGAGCTAACTTATCAACATGTATATACTAGTCTATTTATTAAACGTTTTATATATATATATATATATATATATATATATATATATATATATATATATATATATATATATATATATATATATATTCATTAATTCATTTTCTTGTCGGCTTAGTCCCTTTATTAATTCGGGGTCGCCACAGCGGAATTAACCGCCAACTTATCCAGCAAGTTTTTACGCAGCGTATGCCCTTCCAGCCGCAACCCATCTCTGGGAATATATATATATCAGCAGTATATATATATATATACAGTATATATATATATATATAATTTATTTTTTTTATATTTATTTTTTTTGTCATTTGTTCAAGGAAGCTGATTTGGTCCCTTAAAGTTTTAAGAGGAAATGGTTACTAAGGACTAAGGAGAAATACTTAATGGCAGCCTAAAATTCCTTTAATTGCAACTCTGCAGCCAGACCCTTCTCATATTTTAATACTAATTCAGTTTAGAGTGCAATTTAAAGGCTTAACTAGGTTAATTAGATTTAATAGGCAAGTTAGAGTTCATAATAATAATAATAATAATAATAATAACAATAATAAGGGCGAGGCAGTGGCGCAGTAGTTAGTGCTGTTGCCTCACAGCAAGAAGGTCGCTGGGTCGATGGTTCGATCCTTGGCTCAGATGACGTTTCTGTGTGGAGTTTGAATGTTCTCCCTGCGTTCGTGTGGGTTTCCTCTGAGTGCTCCGGTTTCCCCCACAGTCCAAAGACATGTGGTACAGGTGAATTAGGTAGGCTAAATTGTCCGTAGTGTGTGCGTGAATGTGTGTGTGGATGTTTACCAGAGATGGGTTGCGGCTGGAAGGGTATCCGCTGTGTAAAACTTGCTGGATAAGTTGGCGTTTCATTCTGCTGTGGCGACCCTGGATTAATTAAGGGACTAAGTCGACAAGAAAATGAAATGAAATGAAATGAACAATAATAAGGGGGCTAATAATATTGACCACAGCTATTTTAGAGGAACTTCACACTAAACATTTTGTTAATTCCACGCAATCTAAATCAAAAACTGTCCCCATAAGAAAACTATACTGTAGTAATAAATTCTGTAAAAAAAGTTACTGTTAAACATCACTTCAAAATATTTGAAAAATTATTATTAATTTTGCCTTCAATTATAAATGCACAGAACAGCATATAGTACATATGTTTAGCCTACAACACCTGTAAGCCTCGTTTTAAAGCTTCCCTTGAATCAAATTGAATGTTTTCTGAGCTTTTATTTTTTCAGGATCAGCTTGTTACTTATCTATCAGCTAAGTATTCTTTATCTGAACTACTGGCTAAATTCTACTCTGGAGAGCCTTTTGATTTTTTTTCCCACTAATTAGAAATTTGGTGACTGCATACTGTGGGCTTTCAGTCCAAATTCGCTTAAATGGGCTTAACGTGACACTGTAACATTGAAGTATTACAGAAATCACAGATTAGAGACAACCAGTGTCTCTTACAGTAACTGAAAGGCTTACAGTAGCTTTGGCTTTATCTGCACAACCTGCTGTCATAAGGTTACATTCATTTTTCTCATTTGAATCTCCACTGTATGTGATTAAAATACATAGCAAAACAAGATACAAGTGATAAAATACAACTATGAGATTCCAGTGAAAAGCCTCAGTCTTGTGGTGATTGAGAGCAAATCTCTGGTACAGAAGGCCGTCTGTTAGCTTCTCTCTGGAATCACTGTTGTCTCTGTCAGCGTTCACTCGGTTAATGGCCTTCTCCTATATCAGCTCTCCCTCCCCCTCTCGTGCCCATAGGAAACGTGCCCTGCTTTTTTTCTCTCTTTTTTTTTAGCGTGTTAACTGCAAAAATAAACAAACAGACAAGTCCTATCCACCTGTCTGTCCTCGCTTGGCCCTGTCCCAGTTGCGGGTCTGCTCTCCTGAAGGCCTTTGTGTTGTTGCGCTGCCAGGATGATCAATGGCTTGTTTGTGGTGGTGTGGAGCGATGAGATGTGGCCTGGACCACACAGCCGCAGAAAGAGAGAGAGAAAGAGAGAGAGAGAGAGAGAGAGAGAGAGAGAGAGAGATGAAGCTTGCACCTGTTGATGGGGCTGCTGGGGTTTCTGCTGGGCCAGAGGGGCGGACTGGCGTCACGTGGACTTTGCTTCACAGGAAGCTGGAGCTCGTTTCTCAGGCTTCTCATGACATGCACCTCCTCCTTCTTGTTCTTCAAGCCAGCTTGTGTCACTGATAAAGAAAATGAAGAGGAAAAACAGAGCTCTTGTGTGGTTTTTAGCTTGAAATGACACTCTGATGATTTTTCTAGGGGAATTAGTGTTCATACTCAAGTAAAAGCACCATTACTTACCCTAAATGTAGTGCAAGTAGAGTAAAAGTATATGTTGTAAATATTACTCAGAGTATGAGTAAAATGTTGCCCTTTTAAAAGTATTCAGGAGTAGTGAAAATTGCTGTATAAGGTTGATGTGTTTACATGCATATTGTGTGCGCGTGTGTGAAAACGTTTAGTTATTGTTTAAGACCATTTGGGTTATTTCAGTCATCAACATCCTTCATTTTATTCATTAGTGACATGCAGTCTAAACAACTTCTGGGTCGTGCGTGTAAAGACTTTGAACATCTTCTTGAACACTTTACAGACAATTGTTCATTATGATGTGAATTTACTTTTTTTTTTTTTTTTTACTTGTCAGTACTTCACTTCATTAATGCAACTAAAATCGGTATACTCCACATGTCTTAATCTGATTTCTGTTTAGTTTGATTATGTCTTTAGTCCGATTAAGGTAATCAAATATCGCTGGTAGAATTTACATGGTAGACTCTTAATCAGAGTATTGTCCTAATGGTATTAAAGTCAGATTATTAGTGTCCATGTAAACATTCTCATTCAAAAAAAAATCCTTAGAGTTTAAGCCGTACCTGCCAACACTCCCTTTTTCACGGGAGTCTTCTGTATTTCAGACCCTCTTCCACCACCCTCCTTTTCTGTTATTTTCTCTCCTCACCCAACCCCAGGTCCAGGTCCACAGCTTTTTGGTAGAGTCTAAACCAACTCGCCAACTTTGTTATAGAAACCCGCTCCAAAGTACAGTTATTAACACCACAGTACAGTTACCGGTTCTCAACAATGTTATTCAGACACCTCACTCCCGAACACATCACCCTCTCTCACCCCCAACCCCCCCTACCCCCGGTCTTTCAAGTTTTTCAAAGAGACATGTTGGCAGGTATGGTTTAGCTCTGTATAAGTCTAATATTTCATTTATAATGGTCTTAAATTTGACTTGAGTAAACCTGCAGAAACACTGCTTTCAGTTTGAGCAAGTATGTTGATGGTCACCCCAAATTTTAACTTCAAAAACTGTATTTTTGTCTAGTTAAAAACTAAGGCTCAAATCGCTGCTCAAAAAGTGTGCGCAGTCTGATTCACAGGCCTGTCCGGGACTCACATTACTGAATTTGCTTGGTCCGCTTCTCCCACTGTCAGAAATGTGCAGGCGGATCATGAGCTCCTGCATGCCAGAGATGACTGAAAGCCTGGCTTGATGATGTCATGTGTCAAGCTCCTGACTCAACATTTGTCTAATTGAGCTTTGAATCATGGGGCAGGGAGAGGCCCAGTCCGAAGCCACATTCCCCCATAATCCTCAGCTAATACTGCCTAATACTGCAGCACACGATCACACCACCGCATAGAGGCCTCCATCATACACACTCACTGTCAGATACTGCCAACTACTCACCCTAAACTTGCCCACTGTGGGTCCTTAATCACATACGCTCACGCAACCTCACAGCTTTGGTACATCGCTGCACCCTGTGTGTTTTCTTGAGTCATAACACACAGGCATAGTTTCGGTTGGGCCCACACAGATTGTGACCTGCTGAATTCAGACGCCCAGCATTTGATCATGTTTCAGTTGTGTTAGAGGAGGCTGGCGTTTGGCACATGTGCGCCAACACAAATATAGAGCAAGATTTTTTTAGTGTGTCAGAAACAAATAACACAGTTGATGTAATCCAATTCTAGAATGAATGTTTTTTATAAGATGCTTATTTTTTGTGAATTGGTAGTGTGGAGAGCAGCTAATGTGCACCAATTAACAAAATTACACGCGTGCTTTAGGATTTGAATAAAAGAAAGCACTGCTTTTTTAATCCAGTTAATACTGTTGTACATCAAGAGTGAATTCATTAAAAGTGGTGGTAAAGATTTATACTTAAAGGGCACCTATATTGAAAATCATCTTTTGTTAGCTGTTTGGACAGAACTGTGTGTAGGTATAGTGTGCCCACAGTCATATTGGGGTGATATAAACATAATAAGTCTTATTTTTAATTTAGGATACGATTCCTTCCCATTTTATGGCCCACCGCAATGTGACGTAGGACTGTGGTTTCCCCTGCCCACCGAATTGACTAACAGCTCCGTATTAACATGTCTCAGTAGTAATGCGTATAATCATATCAACAAGACAGGATGTTTGCAAAGCAACTGGGATTAAAAGATCGGTTCTGTTCTCTGTGATCATCTGTCATCATCAAATGTGATCAAGAATCAGTTTTACAAGTTTGAGACGTTTTTAAAACAGTGCATGTTTGTAATGAATTGCAGCAATTTACTTCAGCTTTACTTCAGCTTTACTAATCACTGCATGTCAGTACAATTATAAAAGAAGACGCTTCAATCAGGATTTGTGGATGTTAAATCAGGTTTATTTTGTACATTAGCATAACAGATATCCATACAGTAGTGGAAATTAGCATGTATCTTGTCATATTTGCTGTGCAAAAACAGTGCAGTTAAACGTGCACCGTGTGTGTGTTTGTGTCCACTGTGTGTGTGCATGAAATTTGTAACAACATTGTGTGTGACTCATCATTGCATAAAGGCTTGAATTAACTCCACAACAAATACATCAAATAATCATTGGGAAAGTTCTTACTGTAGTATTTCTCACAAACGTTATGTGAGATCTGCTTCCTTCATGTCTGTCACTGTGCTGTTTATCTGACACAGAGATTGAGGCACACTCTGATAGGCACGTTGGAACGGTGTGGGGAGAACTAGCATTAAAGGCATGGGCAACAAAAATAGCTACATTGTGTTCAGAGCAGAGAACTCTAATATTTTGAAAGCTATAATAAATAATCTGATGGGTGTTTGGAGCTGAAACTATACAGACACAATCTGGAGACACAAAAGACTTCTCTTAAATCTTGAAAATGGATGCGGTTTAAAGGGTTAGTTCAACCTTATATGAAAATTCTGTTAGTAATTACTCACCCGTATGTTGTTTCAAACCCTTAAGAACTTTGTTCATCTTCAAAACACAAATTAAAATATTTTAGTTAAAATCCCAGAGTTCTCTCTTCCCCTATAGACAGTAAGGATCCCAAGATGTTCAAAGTCTAGAACAGGAACCAAAAATATTGTCAAAACATTCCACTTGACTTCAGTGGTCCAGCTATAATAATGCTCAGCTCCATAAATACTTGTGTGCCAAAGAAAATTAAAAATGATTTTTTTTTTTTTTTTTTGCCTATGTCTTCCACATCAGATCAAGGTGGGCTTTTACTACATTATACATTACATTATTATATATTATATCATTATATATAACGCTTGCATGTTGTGCTGCTGACTCTAATGGTAATACATCATACTGCCTGTAGTAAATGGAATCCATGATGACCTGACCAGACAGAAGAAACTAAATTGAACAAGTTTTTATTTTTTATTTTTTTATTATTATTATTATTATTATTTTATTTAATTTTTTTTGCTGCACAAAATGTTCTTGGAGCTTCATATTATTACAGCGAAACCACTGAAGTCACATGGAAGATTTTGACAATATTTTTGGTTCCTTTCTTTACTTTGAATGTCTTTGTGGTCCCTTTTATAAACATTTGCAGAGAAACCATCCTAAAAGTGAACGCACAGCAGAAAAAAAATGTATTTACTTATTAATGATTATAAATCATATGATGTTTAAAGTGGTTCAATGAAGTCAATATTTAAGTTAAACATCATTACTTAGTATTTACTTGCAGCTGCGCACATTGCTCGGTCAAGGTTGTTTGTTATAGTGGCAAATTGTGTTTCCCCCTTATTTTGTGCATACACTAAACTGTAGCTGTTATGGAGGATGAGAGAGCTCTTGGATTTCATCTACAATGTCTTAATTTACGTTCTAAAGATAAATGAAGGTCTCAAGGGTTTGGAACGACATTGGAACGAGTAATAATTAACATAAAAAAATTTTCTGATAAAAATTGATATATACAGTTGAAGTCAGAATTATTAGCCCCCCTGATTTATTAGCCCCCCTCTTTATTTTTTCCACAATTTCTGTTTAACAAAGATTTTTTGAATACATTTCTAAACATAATAGTTTTAATAACTCATCTCTAATAACTGGTTATTTTATCTTTGCCATGATGACAGTAAATAATATTTGACTAGATATTTGTCAAGACACTTCTATACAGCTTAAAGTGACATTTTAAGGCTTAATTAGGTTAATTAGGCAGGGTAGGGTAATTAGGCAAGTTATTGTAGAACGATGGTTTGTTCTGTAGACTATCAAAAAATAAAAAAAATAAATAGCTTAAAATAAAAATAAATAGCTTAAAGGGGCTAATACTTTTGACCTTAAAATGGTGTTTAAAAAAAGTATAACTGCTTTTATTCTAGCCAAAATAAAACAAATACTTTCTCCGGAAGAAAAAGTATTATCAGACGTACTGTGAAAATGTCCTTGCTCTGTTAAACATCATTTGGGAAATATTTATAAAAGAAAAAAAAATCTGGGCGGTGGGGGTGGGGGGGATGTTGGAGGGGCTAATAATTTAGACTTTAACTGTACATTTTCAGTTAACTTAAGAAATTTGAATGAAACAATACAGATTTAGTTTAAAATATAATTAAGTAAGTTTTGCATCAAATACATTATGATCTACCAGCAAGCTTTTCACATGCCAATAAGAACACATTACTACCATAAAGAGTTACAGCAATAATGCTGTGGATCCCTCCATAACTGGCAGAGACTTGAAAATTACCCTTGTTTGACAAATAAATAAGAGCACATGGTATGAGCAGGGCACAGTGGTTAGCACTGTCCCCTCACTGCAAGAAGGTTGCTGGTTTGAGTTGGAACCCTGTGTACACATGGGTTTCCTCAGGGTGCTCTGGTTTCCCCCACAGTCCTAAAACATGCGCTATAGGTGAATTGAATTGACTAAATTAACTGTAGCATATGATTGCATAAATTTGAGACTGTATAGGTGTTTCCCAGCAATGGGTTTCAGCTGATAGGGCATCCGCTGTGCTGGAATAGTTGACAGTTCATTCCACTGTGGCAGCCCCTAAAAAATAAGAGACTAAGCCGAAGGAAAATGAACGAATAAATGACAAATAAGTGATTAAAGTACACATTTCCAACATTTTCAAATGCTACACCTGAAACGACATGTTACTTTCAGGATATTTATCAAATCTCCAATCTCAATCTTTCCAATATCATGGATTTGCAGAGCATTCACAGCACTTACGAACCACACACCCCTGCTGAGATGTTGCCCACTTTCAAATCCGGATGATATTCTGGTCCCTACTGTAGATATGACTCAGAAGCTTTCTTCAATGAACGTCTGATTGCTTCTAGATAATCGCACACCTCGCTTCCGCCAGGCACCGAAAGCATTCATTCCTCCTTTCCCATCCTCTCCCTCCATCTCTCACCTTCACCTCCATCAGCTGTAGTCAGAACCCACAACACGTCATCCCGTTTTACAGGGTGAATCACCAGCCATAGTTCACATCTGCTCTCAGCTCAAAGAACCTAACCAGGGAAAACAAGCAATTACCGGTGGGCTTTTTCAATCAACTCTTTGGCGAGCCGGCCGGGGGCCTGGGATGGGGGAAGGTGGGCGGAAGAGATAATTAGACACGGTTAAAAATATCCCAGCTCATTGTCTCCGCTGTCCCACATCCTCAGATAATGTGCAGCTATTGGCGCAAAGATCATGTGCTCCTGGGAGGAATGTTTTGCATGTTTTTAGCGGCTGAACGGCCAGCGAGGATCACATGACAGCTCGATGTGCTCTTGTTTGTATGTTTTGCCTGCTTTTTACAAAACAATTAAATGATAAGGATTGTCCATGATTCTAATTCGTGTTCATTCTATGCACTGCGTTTCTGAAAGTGAATGTACTGTGGAAGTCAAACATATTCGCCCTGCTGTGAATTTGTTTTTCAAATATTTCCCAAATGATATTTAACAATTTTTCATAGTATTACCTATTATATTTATTCTTCTGCAGAAAGTCTTATTTGTATTATTTTATGGAGGAAAAAAATCTTTAGGGGGGCTAATAATTCGGACTTCAACTGTATGTTGTTGGTGAAAAGGAGAAGTTACTCTGAGACTGACTTGTCTTCCTGTTTCCTGTTTCTGCAGCCCTCACTTCCAGTCCTATATACCCTGTCCAGTCAAGCAACCCATGAGGCCGTTCACCTCCTCTGCAGGATGTTGGTCTTCGACCCAGTAAGTGTTCTTGATACTCTATTATCATATTTTCTTTTGGATTAAAGCATGTTAAATATACGTTCTGTTAAAAAATATATGACTCTGGTCTTATGTTGCATGGATATATATTTTAGGCAGTAGAAAAAATATATGGTCACACTTTATTGTGATGGTCCGGCATTAAGTTACATTGCATCTGCATGCCTACTAATTTTCATTTGATTAAAAGTCGACTGTTAGGTTGGGGTTTGGGTTAATGTAAGTTGACATGTACTTGCAAAGTTTCTTATACAGTAGTCAGTTAAAAGTCTGTTGAAGGAGCTGTATCAACAGATATTAAGCTGACAGTCTACTAATACTCAAATAGACAATCAAAAAAAGTGTAACCAAATATATTGTATGGGTCAAAATTATAAAAAAAATTTTTTAAATAATTTGCATATTAAGAAAAGTGTTGCATGAAGACATTTTTACACATTTCCTACTGCAAATGTGTCAAAACTTAATTTTGTAGAAGTATTATGCATTGCTAAGAGCTTATCTTGAACAAGTTTAAAGGTAATTTTCTCAATATTTAGATTTTTTAAACCCTCGGGTTTCAGATATTCAGATATCTCAGTCACGGTCATATCTCGACCAAATATTGCCTTATTCTAACAAAGCAAACAGTAATGAAATGATTTGTTCATCTTTCAGTTAATGTAATATTAATTTATAATTATTACTTTTTTAGTTCAGTTTGACATATTTGATTATTATTTAAACCAGATTTACCACAGACATGATGTAATATTTATGTCATTTATATCCATTTAAATTAGCATTTATATAACATAGATGTAATGCATTTTTTGTATTCTATTACATATGAACATCATTATTTCTGATATAACTAAATAATACAATATTGTAATATTTTTCTCATATATTAAATTTACTACAATATATATATATATATATATATATATATATATATATATATATATATATATATATATATATATATATATATATATATTTCCATATAAAGTGTTATATTTTAGGGGGGAGGCTATAACATGCTGTCTGTATAAACACACAGACACACAGCAACACACTGTCTCTCATTCAAACACATTCACAAACATAGACAGCATCAAACAAACAAACACACACACGCACACACACACACACAAACAAACACACTTAAGCCCTTGCAACAGGGAGAGCTTACGCTGAGCGGAGCAGAAAAACAGAAAAAAACGAAAAAAATAAGCACTTTTCCGATGGTCCCTTACAGAGAGCTCCTCTCAGCGCGAGCTCTGCCGGCTAAAGTAAACGCAGACTGCAAGGGCTTAAACGGAGCTGTGCTCGTAATGTCGAGCGAAAAAAAGAAAGACAGCTGTGAAACATAACCAGCTTTGTCTTTCTGTAGGAAACACACTTTAGATATTTTTAGGGTAAGCGTTTTTTGAGTTATTGGCGTCTATAACTGAATGTGTGTCAGGAAAATCGAAAACAAAACCAACTGAACTGCGCTCATTTCTGGCGCCCCACTGGATATACAGCGCCCTAAGCATTTGCCTGTGGTGCCTATGCCACGGGCCAGCCCTGAGTTTGCTGAGTGTTGTAAATAACGGCGCTCACCTTCCTCGCGACAGAGCGCATAGGAGATAAATGACGTCAGTACATAATAACCGGTTATGG
This sequence comes from Danio rerio, assembly GCF_052040795.2. Lineage (NCBI taxonomy): Eukaryota > Metazoa > Chordata > Actinopteri > Cypriniformes > Danionidae > Danio > Danio rerio. The sequence continues at coordinate 33,114,708 of NC_141035.1, forward strand.
TTATTACTAAATCGATACCGAATTGTCCGTGTCTGCATCGCGGTGCACCGAAGAAACAATTAATTTTGACACCCCTAATATATATATATATATATATATATATATATAGTATTTATAATATATATTTGTTTTATTTGTTTTATTGTGTTTATATGTTTTACTGTAATATTTAAACTGAACTAATGTGTTCCCCGAAACAGTCGAAGCGAATCTCTGCGAAGGATGCCCTGGCACACCCGTATCTGGATGAGGGGCGTCTGCGATACCACACCTGCATGTGCAAATGCTGCTACACCACGTCCTCCGGCCGCGTTTACACCAGTGACTTCGAACCCGTCACAAACCCCAAGTTTGACGATGGATTTGAGAAGAACCTGACGTCAGTTCGGCAGGTCAAAGGTGAGCCACCAAAAACTCATTCACTTTTACACATTTATGAGGATTACAGTACACAACAGAGATGCACCAATAGACCGGCCAGAAATCCGCATTGGGTTTTTTTTGTTGCTCTAAACTAAAAATAAAACATTAAATTAAACAAATCTAGCAAACATAAACTATTCATTCACTATAAATCCTTCATTTTAATTTCTTTATTAATTATGTGATGTTTTCAACATTAAATTGATGGTACGAATAAGACGAATTAAACCTCTCTAGTACTATCATACCTTGTAATATACTGTACAGTTGAGGTCAAAATTATTAGCCAAATATTATTTATTTTTTATATTTTCCAAATATTTCACAAATTATTTATAACAAAGCAACAATTTCTTTACAATATTTCTTATGTTTTTTCTTTTGGAGAAAGTCTTAGTTTTATTTCGGCTAGGATAAAATATTTTTTTAATTTTTAAAAACCATTTTAAGTTCAATATTAATAGCTCCCTTTAGCATTATATTTTTACTAATTAACTAATTTTAACTAATTACCCTAACTCACCTAATTAACCTAATTAACCTCTGAAGAAACAAATATTTATATATTTTGTTTTGTTTATTTTTATTATTATTTTTATTTATTTATTTTCTTTTTTTTTTTTTGGCTTAGTCCCTTTATTAATCAAAGTTGCCACAGCAGAATGAACTTTCTAATTTATTTTATTTTATTTCAAAACAAAATCAGAACTGGCCACTGCATCACTACTACACAATCTACAACACGTGAGCCAAACAAAGTCAGTCTATTAATTTAACCTTTTGTCCCGATTCACCTCGCTTTGAAGACAACGTGTTCAAGAGCTAAAGGTCTTAATTGAATTGGAGCTATTTGAGAGCATGTGGCCGTCATGCCGTTGCGTGTTAATCAGAAGCCTCCTGCTGCTCCTGGTGTTTTTTGTGCCTTGTTTTCACCCTTCACTCGGGGCCCCTGGATCGGCGCTTGCCTTCCACTGTCAGCGGGTATTAGCGAGAGTCTGTCACTAAAAGCAGGCTTACTGTGCTGTCGGCTCAAAATAACTGTGCCCTTCACCCTCCCTCCTCTTCCTCCGTCCTGTGTGTTTCCACTGGAGGATTAGTCAGTGCGGATGGAGCCCAGCGCCTGGAGACTTTAAGCGCTTTAGGGAAGGCAGGCGTGTTTGGACGGCAAGGGGAAGCCCTCTTGGATCCACACATGAGGAGTTTCCACGTTGCCCAAGCTAGTTTTACGCTTTAGAAGATCTTACAGATATCATAATGCTGCAGAATCGACTCTTTGACCTGCTTCACTGCTAAAATAGACCTTGTCTTCTTTTATGATTAAGGATTTGCTCTGGAAATGTGTTGTAGAGTGTAACCAGTTTGTTTATATTAGTGTGGACACACAGTACACTATCATATACAGTATCAGTAGCATATATTATAGGGTCATTATTTATTTCATTCATTCAGTAGTCTCTATTTCAGTGGTCACCACAATGGAATGAACTGCCAACTATTCCAGCATATGTATTACGCATGTGGATGCCCTTTCAGCTGCAACCCAGTACTGGGAAACACCCATATACACACATACACTACTGCCGATTTAGTTTAATTCATGTCTTTGGACTGTGGGGGAAACCGGAGCACCCGGAGGAAACCCACACAAACACTGGGAGAACATGCAAACTCTACACAGAAATACCAATTGGCCCAGCCAGGCCTCGAACCAGCGGCCTACTTGCTGTGAGGCAACAGTGCTAACTGAGCCACCGTGCCATCCTGATGGTTTCTTTGAAGTCACATATAAACAAAATAGTTTTGTTTTTGTGAACTAAAATATGAGCCAAGTCATGATTAGCCACGATTGAATGTAACTTCTGCTGTTATTATTGTTTGTTTCTCATCGAGCCTCTGCTATTTCTCCATCACACAGAGATCATTCATCAGTTCATCCTGGAGCAGCAGAAAGGGAATCGAGTACCGCTCTGTATCAACCCTCAATCCGCTGCCTTCAAAAGCTTTATCAGGTGAGGCTGCCCTCTTCTGAACGTCTCTTCTGCTTTAATGGTTAAAGCTCTTTTCTCCAGGTCAGGTTTCATGCTGGAAAGCAATATGAGCATAATGAAAGTTAGATCTATATGTTCATAGCAATTTTTGCATTGTGACATTATTTTCATCACAAAAATTCATTTTAAGACCAGAAAAATGTGTCATTTAACAAAAATAATTGCAATAATTACAAATTATAAAGATTTTAAAAAACTGAGTGTTTTATACAGGTGTACGTTGTATTAAATAATACATATTACTTTTATTTAAATGCATTATTATTTATTTTTAGATTTCTATTTGTTAAAATGATTACTAAGTATACAATTACTATATAAATACAATGGTCATAAAATAAGCAAAACGCTTACATTTGTTTATGCAAAATGTGTTTTTTGCTAGAATAAACATATATACTTTATTTTAAACTTGAAATTAAAAAATCCCCAGGCAATTCTTTACTGAATTTATGATATTCACTCTCATGCCATACCTTTTCCTTTTACAAACATGCTAAATCAAAGCCAGTGAGTTTAAGAATCATGTTTGGACATGCTTTAGGTTAAAAGAAACATGTCATTGTTCAAAATTAACCCTAATTTTTTTATATAAAAGACCAGAGCTTGACATTAACACCAGGAAATGTGTTTAGATTTCAGCTGTGGTGGGTTAGACAGTCACTCCCACTAGCTACTTAGGCTGGTTGATAATTAATTAATATAATTTTTAAATTGTAGTTGTTATAAAAAAAAGCAGAGTTCAACAATAAGGATTTTCCAATGAGGGGCCAGCGTGAGAGATCACAATAATAACTGTGTTCGTGTAAGCAAAAGAAAGCAGGTGAATACGTGAATACCGAATGAGGCGATGTTGACGCACTGACGAGGGCTTCAGTGTCAAGGCTGATTTCAGGTGATATGACACACGCAAGTGTTTAAAGGTTTCAAAAAAAAAAACTCTTCCTTGCATGAAGCATCCGTGCCTGTAAACATAACTGGTGCGATTGGTTCTCTTTTAAATAGACTGGACAAAAAGTGATGCTTGTGCCCCACAGTCCTGCTGCTTTCAAGAGCTCCATTTTTTTTAAAGATGTTTTTGTAAGCAGCAGGTTCCTTTTTCACATGGTATGTTTTCATCTGCTTTCTTTTGCTTACAGTTATTTTAAGCTAATAATTGATTTTATTTTTATTTATTTATTTATTTATTTATTTATTTATTTATTTATTTTTGGTGTGGCTAGAGAAAAAAACAGTAAATCCTTAGTGTTGAGTCCTGAAAAATAAAAGCTAATTGCAATGCGACACTATGAATAACTCATAACTCATTTGCTCATGATCATTGAGCAAGGTCATACATAATACACAAAATAAGTGTAATCAATGAGGAGGCATGTGGAAAAAACACATCTAAATCAAGTCATTTTAGCATGCCAAAATCAAATTTTATGCATATAAAATAAATATTTTCCAACAACAAAATTGTGGCTAGTGAAAATGGCAAGTGGCTAGTAATGTTGGTAAAATACTAGCCAAGTGGCTGGTGATCAAAGAAGTTAATGTGAAGCCCTGTAAAAGACAGTATGTCTTAAATGGGAGCAATTGTTGCAAATGTTTTTGTTAAATCTAAACATTTTGATCTCATCTTCTAGCTTCCAGTCTCTCAACACTAGATGGAGACATCTCCTTATCCTTTACACAGGACCTAACAATCCCCTCTTTCTTTCATTGTGTCCACAGCTCAACAGTAGCTCAGCCCTCTGAGATGCCTCCATCTCCTTTAGTTTGGGAGTAGCTGAGGACAACAGAGAAGATGGCGTTGATCACAGTGGCAGTGGACGTCCCTCCGGCGGCCTGTCCCGTCCCGCGCCCACCCTCGCCCCTCCGGACTACTGACCCCCAGGCATCCCCAAACCTGCGTAGCATTTCACTGGAGTCTAGGACTAGCCAATGTTGCTGATATTTGTGTGTGTGTACTGTAATACTTACTAAATGGAGTTTTATAGAGGCAACCACTGCTGATGAGTTCAAGCGGGACAAGGGAAGGGTGGGCGTGGTCCTGGGGGGTCCGTTCGTTCATACCCACTGCTCTGTAGTAGTAAACTGAAGGTTCGGAAAGCTCTCGAACCTGTACTTTCGGCAGATAAAGTCGATCCCTGTGGACTTGAATGTATTGAAGAGCAGGGCGGCAGAATCTGTGCAGTATCCCTGAAGGAAAACTCATCACGACTATGTGTGCGAGTAATCATGCTTTATTTATTCACGGAAACAAGAAGTGCAGTGCATCATGTAGTATCGAAAAGAAGGCAAGTTTTTCTTAAGTCTGAAGTTTTTTCGCTCGCGATAGCACCTTAGAAAGAAACAGGGCCGTGGTATAGGGTGGGACAGGAAATATCCCTGACACACCAAGCCAAATCTTGGTTTCCGGTCAACGTCTTGCCATCCATTGGTCAGTTATGTTTTTCTAGAGTGGAGTTAGTCCGACCTGTTAGGGGACTTTCTGGCCAATTGAGAATGCTGAAGCGCAATCTGTGCCATCAGTGAGAGAGAAGACTCTGATTGGCTGTTCAGTTTTGAAGAGGAGTCATAGCTAATTCAGGAGTCATTAATAAAAGCCAAAGTGATGAAAATGAACAAAGAATTTAAAAAGGCACAGAGAGAAGGCTCTTATAAGGTATTTAGGTCATCTTACCTAATCACAGATATATTTGTAATGACAGAAAGAGTCTGGAATGAGCAAAGTGATCATTACATTGTTTATATTGAAAATATGGCACACATTATGTGCACTATTTGACTACTAATGGCACTTTATAATGCAGACTATTGTCAGTGAAAGTCCACAAGACCGCAACGTGACCCAATCTGTGGCATTGCTAGGAGATTATATGCACAGGTTTGGGCTCTGGGACCCTTTGCTAAAGATTTCAGTCATGGGACTTTACTGTTGTGGGCCTCTAGACCCTATGCCCTCCATTTCCCCCTACATTCAGTACACTGCTGTTGGCATCTAGCATATTTTTAGCTTTCAAATAGCGACAATTGTGGACAGCAAGAGTTTAGGATGCCAACTGTTATTGAGCCATAGACTATTGAATCCTGCTGATGTATAGACAGTTATTTCCTCTCACTCAGGCACAGATCAAACCTGCTATTAGGCCATTGGTTGCAGTCTTTGTAGTGTTTTCACACACACTAACTCAAGGTGAAGCTATTGCTGGCTTTTGCCATCCTTAGTTTTCTGGTGTCACTTGGTGTGTCAGGTCCGTATCAAGTTGTACTGGGCCTTGTAAATTTTAGCAATGGCGCTTACAAGAAGTTTAACCACTCATTTTACTAGTTCGAGCTACTCATTGTGTTTATTTGCTTTATTTTTTATGTAATAGAAGAGATTCCTCCATTTTCTCTTTTGTCCGTAGCCTTTTGTTAGAAATCTGTATTGATTTTGTTTTCATCTCATGTTTAGTTTTTGCGAGTAAAAGAAAAATCAGTATACCATAGCGCAGCACTTGGCAGAGGAACTGATTCAAAGGCTTCTTTTAGTACTCCTGAATGTGAATGTGTTGTGTCAATATTTAGTGCTGCAGATGGGTGACTGTATGGCACAGTGTCTCTGAACATTGGCCCAATCCCAAACGGCACACTTCATGTGAGCTTGTGGGCTTGCAGACATTTAGTGACCGCCATGTGCACTTGTCTGTGAAGTCCGCAAGACCGGAGGGTGTCCTAACCATCGGTTTAGCTTACAGAAGGGGGCTCTGAGCACATGCTATGCGCATTTCTGTCACACTTGCACTGAGGTGAGCTTCAAGCAGACCCGTGTGGTCTACCACAAGATTTTAGAGTGCCATTTGGGATACTATTGATGCCTGCTGATATAGACATGTATTTCCTCTCACACTGATTGGCCATTGGCTGTAGTCTTTTGCATTGTGTCAAAATTAACCCCAAACTTGAGGGTGGCCACAGTCAGCTTTCAATACTGCTAGTTATCTGGCCACAGCTTGGTGTGTCAGGACCCTTAGGTCCACCCTTATATAAATTTGTCCTGGGCCTTGTGAATTTTAACAATGTAAGAACTGTGACTACTCGTTCAGCCAGAGTAAGTTCTCATTGTGTTTATTAGCTTTGATTTTGAATGACTTTCTTCCGTTTTTGCTGTCATCTGCGCTCTTCCTTTCTCTATCTATATATATTTGTTCATATCTCACTTTCTGTCTCATATTCAACTTTTGTCAGTGAAAAAGATCAGTATTCCTTAGCGCAGCGTTCGGCAGTGATACTGATTGGTAGGCTTGTCTTAGTACTCCTGAATGTGGTTGTGTTGTGTCAGTATTTAGTACTTGGGATGGGTAACTGAACAGCACAGCAACTCAGAAGCAATGGCCCTATCCCAAATGGCACACTGCATGTGCACTTGTGGTCTTGAGAACTGCCTGGTCTACAAGCTGGTGTCCAAGTCATCATTTTAGCTTTCAATAGAGTGCTCATAAACTGCTATGCACCTTTTGTGAACTTCTGGTTACTACAGAACTTCTACCCAACAGTCAAGGCAGCATTACATCAATAAAATGTGGTCTCGGAGGAACGCCGTGTGCTAACAACACGTGACATGACAAGATTAAAGCGACAAGCAATTGGTCTGTCCTCATAGGACGCACCATGACTGAAAAACTTAAATACCAGAGCAATTCAGAAACATATAGTAGTGCACTGCATCCCAATTAAATGTTAAGGTTTATAATCTAATTAATACATATTACATATCTTTAACATTAATAAAAGTATAAGCCGAGTGACTGATGTTTGTTTATAGTCACAGTTCTAACGTAATTAGTTAACTTATTTTAAATATTTGAGGTTAATTATCTGCTTATGCTTTCAGTATGGCTATAAATGGGATGTAAAATGGGATTCAAATTCACATTGGTTGCATTTAACACTGAACAAAGCACCTGAGGTGTTCAATCTCAGTAGATTATGCTGTTGTTCAGCAGTGACATCACTGAAATAAAAACTTAAATAGGAACTTTGCAGGTCGGTTAGGACAAAAACTCTTTTTAACATGGAAAAGATAGCTGTTATTGTGTCACAATGTTGCTTGTAGTTCGGACACAGATGAAGACCTAAAGAGTTTAGGGTGTCATTTGGGAATGGGCCATTGCGGATCCAAAGCATGCAAGGAGAAATTGCTGTATCTAAATGGCAAAGGGCGAAGGAAGCTTTGTGTCCAGAAATCTTACAGGTGCTTGTCTGTAACTGAGACTGAAAACACCCAACTAGCATGTAGCGACATTAGAAGGGAAGGTTTCTCAAATGAGCTCTGCTTTCCTTGATGAAGTATATAGAATAGCATGCAAACCAAATTACAACAAACCTGCAATTTGATGAAAAATAGGTTGAACTGTAGGTCAGCCAAAGCATTCCATAATTGCATTGGTATATTACCAAAGCTTGTCTATGAAGACAAGCGGTGACCGCCATTGTGAATGCATGTATGGACCCCGTGCATGTTTCTGACTGTGGCATCACACTAGTAGTGTATGTCTTTTTAAACTCCCCTTAAAAGTCTTGAAGGACAGGTGGCGATGATTTGAAAAGAGTGTGTGCCTGGGAATGGCAAATGTCTGGGAAAGCAACCGGGAGTAGTTTTCGCTCACTGTATCATGCTTAAATTTCCCATAATGCTTTCCGCACTCTCTCAGACTAAAAGAAAACAAATATTTAATATATTTTTAGATAATTATTTTTATTTCATCCTCAATGTGCTATGGCATGCTTTCCCATGATCCACTGAGTATGGTATGTAAATAAGTGAGTAGCAGGTAGATTTCAATACAAACGAAAAATCTACAAAAAAAAAGTGACGTATAAAAACTCGCCAAACAACAACAAAAAAAATGTAATACTGCTGTATAGAAGTTGAATTAGCCTGCACATTTTTTAGGGCTGTGAAATTTGATTTTATTTTTGAGACTTGCATATAAATGTACATATATTTTTGTTTCCTCTTTTCTTCTTTTTATTTCCCCCCTGCACAAGAGAGTGTAGACAAAGGAATAATCCAAAACAGTATAAGTACAAAAACCAACAAAAAACACATAACCAATTATGTTAATTGTGTCTTGTGTGCTGCAGAGCTGTGGATATAAGTATTGAAGTAGAGCCCTTTTTTCATTATTATTATGATTAATATTATGATTAATTTCCTTTAAAGAAACACTGAACTGTTTGTGTATATGTATATAATGGATTCACATTGTTGGTCTCTACCTCTTGAGCTCAATGACTTGGTTGTTTACCTCCACGCTTTTATTTTTATGTGGAGATTTAAAACTTGAATGTCCCTTCCGACTTTTATATTCCTCTCAAACCCTGTATAAAGAAATCAGTCATTCAATTGCGATTGGTTGGAGGTGGTTCCCATCATCATATCCTTGTACAAAGTACCATGTTTTCACCCCAGTGTTCTCTGACTGTTAGATCCCATACAGACAACCCACGATGATTAACATGGTATCCTTCACCAAGAGACGTCAGATGAGATAGGCTTATAAAATAAGTGGCAAAGGAGGTAAAAAGCAGTCGTACCTAAGATAATTCAAACCGATTGGAGCCTGTGAAAAGAGACAAACAATTGGGCCAAATGAAGAAGGTACTGCACTTGCTCTTGAGTTTTTATAAGGAAGTTTATACTCAGAGTTAATGGTATTTCAATACATTTTATGACATATATGGCTATAATATAATTCGCATTCGATGCCCTGAAAGCAGAGGTGATTGTTAGGGACCGGAAGAACTCTGTGGATTTGTTCTGTGTTTTGAATCACCGGTCTCTTTTCAGAGTGTAGATTTGAAGTACAGTGGTGAAGCTCATTAAATGTTGACATTTAAAAACTGTGTGTTGTTTCTGTCCCTTTTTTACTTACAGATATGGGGATTTATAAGCACTGAATTTAAAAATGTCTTTCACAGCATTTTTGTCATGGAGTGAAACCAGGATGACAATTGAACGCCAATTTATATGCCAGTTTTTGGTTTTTAGTTATGATAAATGTGTCCTAGTATTCCCTGTTTGCATAATGTAAGTCTGAGGTGTCCCCAGAATGTGTTTGTGAAGCTTCGGCTCAAAATATGGATCATTTATTATGCTGCAAATGCCTTTTATTTGGTGGAAGCAAAAACACATTGGGCGTCCCAATTCGCAATTCACTATCGGTCCGAAATAGTATTTGAAAATAGAATTAGTATATCCCAAATCGTAGTATGTTAAAGAGTATGCCAAAGGTTCCTGGATGGTTTACTATTTCCGGTAAACATTTTAAGTGTAAACCATCCATACTCTAGCCACTGATACTGCCCACAGTACATTGCGCTTTGGATGTGAATTCGATTAGAACTACAAACGTGGGTGAAAAGTGTAAATAAACTACAAACATGATGGACGCATGAGACCAACAGTGAAGTAGAGAGGCTTTGATAAAAATGTTTGTATGATTGTTAATTAATATGTAGTCAACTGGGACATATTTAAATAGCATTTTCTGTATTATATTTCATCTGCAACAACAATACTGAACTGGATTGATTGGACATTAATGTCTGAATGCAGAATTATCCACACACCTGAGGAGATTTCTCTGCATTAAAAACTCAAGAATAGGCGATTACCCTGCTGCTGCTTATCCAATTTGGTAGGAAATTACATATGCAGAAATGTGGATGATGTGTTGATGATTGACAGGGCTCATAACTAAGCAACACAACGATCTGTTAATGAGGAAGTAGTATGTCCCAACACTGTTTTTGTGTTACTTTAAATGCAAATGAGCGGCACCATTTTCAAAAGAGGGCCAAGCCTTAAAAGGGGCCTATTATGTCTCTTTTGACAAGATAAAATAAGTTTCCTAATGTCCCTAGAGCAGGGGTGTCCAAACTTGGTCCTGGAGTGCCATTGTCCTACAGATTTTAGCTCCATTTTGGCTCAACACACCTCCAAGGATGTTTCTAGAAAGCCTAGTAGGAGCTTGATTAGCTAGTTTAGATGTACCTGATTGGGGTTGGAACTAATCTTTGCAGGACACCAGCCCTCCAGAACCAAGTTTGAATACCCCTGCCCAAGAGTGTGTAGGTGCAGTTTCATCTCAAAATACCTCACAAATTAATCAAATAACTCTTTTTAACTGCCTCCTTTTGGCTTTATTAATACAAATTGTGAAATTTTGGTGGCTGTAAATATAAATTCCAATGAGATTGTGCTCTTTACAAAAGTATGAGGGGCTACAAACAGCTTCAAAATAGGACTAACTGAATATTTTAAAAGAAGTGAATCAGAAGTAGGCTGTTTATGGAGACTACATTGTACGCTGAAACATTCTAAAACTCCACATTTATAATGCCTCCAAGTCGCTGACGTTATTTTTAGCAGGGACAGTAAAAAAACTGTAATGGCGGATGGCTGCTTCTCACTCAAGGCTGTTTATGCTTATGTGCTAATGACATGTACGAAGGGTGAATTATATATAAGCAATTATAAAAAAAACAGAATTAATTTGACTATTAGAAGATGGTTATATTCACACACTGTTGGCACATAACAGTGTTAAAATCTCTTAGAAAAGTGATTTTTGCATAATAGGTACCCTTTAACTCCTTGACTTCGTTTAATTTGGCAATAACAAATGCATTCATTTAAAAGCCTTGTTGATTTACACTACTGAAATTGTTTATTATTTTGTATTAATTTTAGTAATAATTATAAACACCAATTAAAATAGTGAATGAACATAAAAATCAATATATTTATATATATTTATATATATATTTATATATCAATATATTTATAATATAAAATCATTTTTATTAAATCCCTAAAAACTCAGGGCTTTCACACTTTAGAAAAGCCTGAATATTAAAAATAAGGATTTAAAAATATATTATTGCTAATTTATAAACTGTTTAAACCCATTTCATCCAGTTTAATTAATCTAAATATAAAGCTAATATGATTTTTGTAAAATAAATAAAACAGACATAAAAAATATACAGTATAGCAACAGCTTTGTTCATTGCAAACACAAACAAAACGAAATATTTCAGAGGTGTTAATGGGGGGAAAGCGTGTTTTTCTATATTTGAATGCCAAGATCTAAGTCGTATAAATATAACCATGTTAGAGCACAAACAGATTTAGAAAGTTGGCAAATCCTGCCAGCAGGGGGAAACTTCCAGAAAGCTCATCTCATTAAAGACATGCTCACCTTTTTCAAATCTAACTTTAGTTATATTCAATGATCTTTTATTTAAAACTATGAATTACATATATTCATTTTAATCTTTTTCTACAGTATTAAACCATGCAATATGTGTCAGAGAAACCATAAAATGTGTGTATTTTCGGACACAATAATATCAGATTAGTAAGACAAAAAAGATTGTAATAAAAGTTGGTTTGCACCTAAAATAGTAGCTATGATATGATAAAGTTAAACAATGTGTGGGATTCATAACAACGACTACATTTAATTGTTGTTTACTGCATTTTTTGAAAAGTTTTCCGGTATTTTGCATTCTCAAAACAACATTGTCACCTATCAGCCCACACAGCATGCCAAAAGCTGTCTAACAGAGCTGTCTTTTGTTATAAGGTCACGCGAATAGACTATAACGTGTCTTATTAAGAGATGTGTATGGGATTGACTTTTTGATTTAATATCTTGAAAGCTCAACAAAATGTTATCACTGAAGCATGGGGAATTCTCCATTTGTTCACAAACACACACACCCCATAAGAATGACTTTGATGCTGCTGGGGCTTTTCCTTCTTAAACAAAGAGTGCTTTCACTGGCGTCTCCAGGTGAAATGAGGGGATTGTGGGCTGCCATCTGGGCGCTGTAGTGACTCAACGTGCAGACAACAGGACAACTGCTTCTCAGCACCTTTTATTTGATTCAAAGTTCAAATATAAGGGACAAACACAAGATAACTATAACAAAAAGTCATTTTCGGTGGTGAAAAATACTTGATGTTGGCAGGTCATGAGTTATAGTAAGACTGAAACCAAAAGCAAGTAAAGTGTGATGGTTGACAGTGAATTTCCAAGATTACATTATAAAAAAAGTAATGTAAGTTCTGTCATGTGTTTAAATTAATTATGTAAGATGTTTTTTCTATTACATGTGGAAATATATCATCATGACACAAGCCGGTAGCCAGCCTAGTGGTTCTATTTTTCTCAAAAAGTGGACCTTTTTGCAGTTATAGGCCTTCATTGGTCAACTATTAAATTATGCGATTTAAAAACAGCATTTTCATGACATTTTAAGCACTATTTTAGCTTAAATAGATTGTTGGATAGTCATCATAACCAAAAAGTACATTGGGAAATTCATGGTTAACAACAGCCAAACTAGTTTTCAAATTAATTTTAATATCAGTCGTTTTTTGTGATTCACACCCTTTTCGTTGGTCAATTTGTTGTTTGCAAGACTTAGAATAAAAGTAACTTGTAAAATATTTACTCTATTTAAAAACAATAGAGTAGCGAAAGACGACTTCACTTCCTCAGATTGTATGTTTTCTTACACAGCTGGATGTTGGATTCATGAAAAATAATTGTGTTCACTGGCCAAAACTGATTGGCTGAAGTCAGACCTAAGTGACACCCAACAGAAGATTCCACTTGGTCTTTAAAACCTTTTTCGATGGTTTATTTTCACTATGATGGCATAGCAGTCAAAATAGGACAAATGAGCTCATGTATGGGAAAACTCTGGACCTTTGTCAGTGAGAGGTGGGTCTTTCGAACCACTCAAACCACCCTGGCTATAGGCCTGTTACAACATGTTGCTGTTCTTTTCCTCAATGGGTTTTTGAACATGACAATGTTTCTATCTAAAAATAAAAATACTTTTATTTAGTTTTTAAAAACTTTTAGGTATCCAATATTTTGGATGATCACTTTAAAAGATTTTAGTGTAATTTATGATAAAATTGTACTCTTATTATCTTGGTGGAAACCAGTGTTTCTCAACCACGTTCCTGGAGGACCACCATGGTTCAGATGTCTCCTCTGTCTGTCACACCCAGGTTTTTCAGTCTCTGCTAATAAACTGATGATCTGAATCAGGTGTCTTTGGTTAAGGAGACATGAAAAATGTGGAGAGCTGTTGGTTCTCCAGGAACATGGTTGGGAAACACTAGTGTAAACTATGTGTTCAGTCTATAGACATGCACAAGTAGGCCTATTTGACAACCAAAACAATACGTGCTAGCCCAAAATACTTTTTTATTTTGTATTATCATGTAAACCAAGCATTATTTTGTATTTCCTCTTTTTGATTTGATTCTATGGTTACTAAGTGGTGAACTGATTATGTTCAACTGTGTCTTGTTTTTTTCTTTGTTATCCTGTATGTATATATATATATATATATATATATATATATATATATATATATATATATATATATATATATATATATATATATATATATATATATATATTTATTTATATTTATATATATATATTTATATATATATATTTATATATACATCATGTTGTCAGGATGAAAAACCACAGGGTTCCAAAGCAGATGCTAGAGACAAGAACCCAAGGAAAACGCCCAATAGGCCTCAAATGAAATAGACTCACTTAACCAAGTATTCCAAAAGAGCGAAGTAGACCCAAACTTCACCAAACAGTGGCCACAGACAGGGAAAGGTGGCAGAAACTTTGTTCAGCCTCTACATCTCTAGGTAGAAGAGGCCAGGAATGAGTAAAGTGAAATGATAACACAGAATCCACATAGCCACAGTACAAATTGCATAGATTGTGCATGTTTTTTTTTTTGTTTTGTTTTTTTTGTTTTTTTGAAGGCCTGTATGCTTGTGGGTTAGACAAATTGTAGATGTTTTTTTCTTTTTAGGTTTGTACATTTGAGTTTTTTACATTTTCGGCGGTTTTATGTACATAAGAGCGATGACTTTTATTATGAAGCAACAACTTTTAATGAGACAGGAAGTAATTCCTCTGTTATACATCACCTTTACATCTCAAAATATGTGCATGCGACAGAGTGTAACACTTCTTACTTAGAATTTGCGACTCTAAGTATGCTTATTATTAGTTTAGTGTTTGGACTTTGCACTTAACTCTGAGTGAAAGTGTCCATAGACCGCCATGTCTCCTGTAGCGGGCGCTAAGTTTGTCCGCACGCCGCTTCAGCTCTACCGGTACCTGCTGCGCTGCTGCAGACTTCTGCCATCAGAAGCCATGCAGAAACACTACCAACACGCCATCAGACAGGTGCCTTCATACACGAGAGAATGATTTTAAAAATAAATCAGACTTTTGTCAGGTGTAAACGTGTTTTCTTCCAGAGCTATAACAGCCATGTGGATGAGGATGACCCACAGAGGATTCAGATGATCATTCAAAGAGCTATATCTGATGCAGACTGGATATTAAATAAAGTAAGCTTATTTTGTTCGAGAAAAAAAAAACTAATATATATACTCTTTAGATTACTTTTTAATTTTAAAATTTACTTTTTAAAAATACTTTAATAGAACTTAAAAGAAATGTAACTTTTGGATTACTTTTTTTGGTTGTTTTTAATAATTTTTATTCTTTGTTGCTTTTATTACTTGTATTTATATATTCTGTTTCTTTTATTCTAGTTTATGTACTCTGAATTACCATTGTGTACCTATACTTACCAGTTTTTTTTTTTTATCTTTTTAGTACACAAAAAAGAAGTGACCACCTTTGTGAAGTGTTCATCATGAAGCAAACTGAGGACTTGCACACAAGTGTGCTGCTAAACACCGTGACGAGAAAGTCAAATCATAAACAGAGGTTAAACAGTACATCACCAAATATCCATATCAACTTTTACAAGTGTAACAATGCCATAAAGTTTACTTGATGATTACATAATATTTTACACATACACAATGCCCTTTATTGACTTTGTCTGGTATATAAGCCATTCAATTATTGATGCACCTATTTGATCATATACTTGTTGCCATTACATTCAAGTTTGTATATTTTCATTAAATTTAATATTAATATTGTTTTGAGTTAATAAATGTTTTAATATTACATTTGTGTTTCCTAATTTTGACTCTCCCATTTAAACGTTTTGATAAAGGCACATTAACGTACACTCACCGGCCACTTTATTAGGTACACCTTACTAGTCCTGGGTTGGACCCCCTTTTACCTTCAGAACTGTCTTAATCCTTCATGGCATAGATTCAACAAGGTACTGGAAATATTCCTCAGAGATTTTGGTCCATATTGGCATGATACCATCACGCAGAGTTGCTGCAGATTTGTCAGCTACACATTCAGGATGCGAATTACTCTTTCCACCACATCCCACATTACATTGAACTCATTGTCATGTTTAAGAAACCGGTCTGAGTTGATTTGCGCTTTATGCCATTGCACGTTATACTGCTGGAATTAGCTATCAGAAGATGGGTGCACTGTGGTCATAAAGGAATTGTCAGCAACAATACCTAGGTGGGCTGGGGCATTGACATGATGCTCAATTTATACTTATAGGCCCAAAGTGTGCCAAGAAAACATCCACCACAACATTACACCTCCACCCCTAGCCTGATCTGTTTATACAAGCCAGGATGGATCCATGCTTTCATGTTGTTGACTCCAAATTCTGACCCTACCATGCAAATGTCACAGCAGAAATCGAGAATCATCAAACCAGGCAAAGTTTCTTTTTCTGTCAAGTTTTGGTGAGCCTGTGCGAATTGTAGCCTCAGTTTCCTGTTCTTAGCTGACAGGAGTGGCTGGTGTTGTCTTCTGTGGTCATCCCCCTTAAGGTTTCTGAAATACTCAGACCAGCACATCTGGCACCCACAACTATGCCAAGCTCAAAGTCATTTAAATCATCTTCCTTCCCCATTCTGATTCTCGGTTTGAACTGCAGCAGATCATTCTGACCATGTCCACATGCCTAAATGCATTGAGTTGCTGCCATGTTATTGACTTATTAAATAGTTGCGTTAACGAGCAGCTGTACCTAATAAAGTGGCCAGTGAGTGTTTGTGGTACTGATTTTTAGATAAAGCAATTGTCCAGGGCTACATTTAATCTATTCAATAACTAGACAAATAATCACTGCGGTAAATTTCAGAAATCCTCAACACTCAAGAAATAATGTTTGCTCTTTGTTCAAACTACTTATTTAAAATGAGCTAAAACAACACAACTCTTGTGTTTTTTAGGTGGACAACTTTAACTGTCAAATTACTTATATTTATAAAGACTATCACGTTAACTTAATTCCTTCATGTTGTCCCAACACAAATCGATTGTGTGGAACTCAGCATTTCTTTACAGTGAGCTTTACCAGGGGCGGACTGGGACTTAAAATCAGCCCTGGCACTGTAGCCACAC
Source organism: Danio rerio (assembly GCF_052040795.2). Classification (NCBI taxonomy): domain Eukaryota; kingdom Metazoa; phylum Chordata; class Actinopteri; order Cypriniformes; family Danionidae; genus Danio; species Danio rerio. The sequence continues at coordinate 33,131,590 of NC_141035.1, forward strand.
CAGTCCACTTTACCACACTGACACAGCCCTATCCACAGACAAGCACATTCACTACTTATATTGGTGTACAGATGGTGAAATAATATAAGCTGTACCATATGTAATAGATATTTAACCATTTAATGCATGTGACTGGAACAAAAACAACCCGTTTATAACAAATTTTTCCATACAGTCATTTTATTCATTCATTTTCTTTTTGGCTTGATCCCTTTATTAATCAGGGGTCGCCACAGCGGAATAACCGCCAACTTATCCAGCATATGTTTTATGCAGCGGATGGCCTCCAAAATGCAACCCATCACTGGGAAACCCCTACACACACACATTCACAAACATGCACTAATTAGGCCTGCAATTCACCTATAGCACATGTGTTTGGACATGTGAGGGAAACCGGGAGGAAACCCACGCGAACATGCAAACTCCACACAGAAACACCAACTTTCAAGACTATTTCAGTTAAATTTCTGCATTTAGCAGCGTCTGATTTTAGAGCAATTTTTTGTTTTCTCTGAATTTTTCGGCACCGGCTTTCATTTTTACCATCCATCTCTGACAATAAGCTTGTGTAGCACTTACTGTTTGTTTGACAGTCTTACCAGATTTTGATTACGTTCGCGTAACCTTTAATTGGGTCGGCTCATCTTGAAACCAGCCGGCCATTGCCGATTGGACCAATGCTTAACATTTAGTATTATTATTACTACTTTCATCATCATCATCATCATCATCATAATATTTACATCTTGCAAGAGATAAAAGCTGCCTGCATGTAAAAACGATACATACAAAAAATAATGATAATAATAAAAAAAATAGCATACCGGCCCACATTTAAAAAATGGTCCGGCCCTTCTGGCATTTGCCGGAATTGCCAGATGGCCAGTCCACCCCTGAGCTTTACTGATTTCAACTGGACGCTTGTCTGAATTAAAAATTTTAAGTTATATTGTTCTAATTATATAAAAATCACTTACTTGATATAAAACTGATGTAAAAAGACTGTAAACACTTACAGAACGCGCAACAGAATATATCTTAATTTGCATTTTCAAACATGCTGTTGAGATTTAGTCACTAAAAAACTCGCAAAATTATTCCAGTAAAAACTACTGTGAAATCCTGTAAACTAGTTGCTAAGTGTGACTTTTATAGTTGCCAAAAAACAAACAGATGGAAACATCATTGCGTAATGCTAAATCGAAAGTAGTTATATTGGTTGCACTATTAATAGCAATGACGTTCATTTGTGTGCAATGAATCATGCACATGTGTTCTGCAATAAACATAATCGTTCCGTTCAGCAGAACTTTGTGTAATGAAAGTGATTATACAATGAAGACGGATCATGGGAATCCTCTGATTGCTTTTCGATTAGTGTTTTTGCAGTTAACCTGCAAACTGGCAGCTTCATGTAATTTTCTCATTATATTCTCATCAGGTCTAAATCAACTATTAATTTTTATTGCTTTGTTTTGTATATCAGATAAAGATTTCCATCAGTCTTCATCACACTCAAAACAAGGCCGACTTTATTACACTCTGACGTACTTATGATTTCTGTAAGTGAGCTTGAGGATTTCAAAGTCATCAGAGACTTATTTAAAATGAAAGAAGATGAGTGATTGTGTATACAATACCTCATGAGGATTTAGGAAATCCTGGGAAATGTTCCGGGCAGTGTAGTAACACAAGAGTTTGCTGTTTTGCCCAATTGCTAAGACACATTTCCTGGATACAATAACATGATTCCTAAGAACTAAACACTATAGCACATTCACAGAGCTCACACTTATTAAAGCATCTTAAATATGATTAAACTGACATAATAACATACACTAAAGCTTCATAATCAACTTGAACACAACATACTGAGAGTTATTGAACGCAATATGAACATAGCCTTTTCCTGTAACCCTAATAATACACTCCTGTTTTAGAGAACAACCTTTATGCATGGTGAGTTTGAAATGTAATATAAAGTATACACTTTTAAAGGGACAGTTCACCCAAAAATAAAGAAATACACACAGTTTATTCACCCTCGAATATTTCTGCATTTCTTCATTCTGCTAACACAAAAGATCAAAGCTGATGTCAGAATCTAAAATTATTCCAAGATTAATTTTCCAAGATTTAATGTTTTTGCAGGAAGTAAATAATACAGAAGAATGGCCACAGAGAGGCTATAAATAGGGCCAGACAGAATCTGCGGGCATTTTTTTTTTTACTATTTCTGCGGAAAATTTTGGTAAAAATCTGCAGATTTCTGCAGAATTATTTTGGAAGTATCATAACTAAAACCTTAATATGTGAAATAAAAAGTAATATCTTTTTTTATATATTTAATGTTTAAAATGTAAATCCAATTAGATTCTATGGAAGTTTTTCAAATAATATATCTACTAAAAGACAGACAACATTACTGTAAGGCAAGGCAAGGCAAGGCAAGTTTATTTATATAGCACATTTCATACACAATGGCAATTCAAAGTGCTTTACATAAACAGGAATAAAAAAGACAAGTTTAGGAAAATAAAATGCAGACAATAAAAATTATTAAAAACAGATAAAAACAAATTAAAATGAGTTAAAATAGGTTATAAAAGAATGAAAAAGAAATCGAAAAACATAATAGTGCGATCTGTCGGACGCAGCACAGTGCTCATTCAGTAAAGGCACAGCTAAACAGATGTGTTTTCAGTCTTGATTTGAATGTGCCTAATGTTGGAGCACATCTGATCATTTCTGGAAGCTGATTCCAGCAGCAAGGGGCATAGTGGCTGAAGGCAGATTCACCCTGCTTAGACTGAACTCTTGGAACTTCTAGTTTATATGATCCTAAAGATCTGAGTGATCTGTTAGGTTTGTATTCAGTGAGCATATCTGTAATGTATTGAGGTCCTTGACCATTTAGTGATTTATAGACCAGTAATAATACTTTAAAATCTATTCTGAATGTAACTGCCAGCCAGTGTAGAGACCTGAGGACAGGTGTGATGTGCTCTGATTTCCTGCTTCTGGTCAGAATTCTGGCTGCAGCATTCTGGATGAGCTGCAAGTGTCTGACTGTCTTTTTGGGAAGGCCAGTGAGGAGTCCATTACAGTAATCCACCCTGCTACTGATAAAAGCATGAACAAGTTTCTCTAAATCTTTACTAGAAACAAAGCATCTGATTCTTGCTATGTTTTTGAGATGATAGTATGCTGATTTACTGACTGCTTTGACATGACTGTTGAAACTCAGATCTGACTCCAGCGTCACACCAAGATTCTTGACCTTAATGTACAAACTGCATTGTACATAAATCAGATGAACATTTTCATATTAGTCAAAAATATTACTGTAATAAATTAAAAAACTGAAAAAATATATATTTACACACATATGATGGGCAAAAAATCTGCGGAAAATCTGCGGAATTCCATGTTGGCATAGCCATAAGTCCTTTTCCAACATGTTTGTATTCAATGTTCCATGCTGGTGGAATGATCTTCCCATTCCAACTGGGCCGCGGATTCACTTGTATCTTTCAATTACTATTACAACAATTAAAAAATCCATCTCTTCTGAGAGCACTTTAAACCAGTGAATAAAACCAAGACCTCTTGTTGAAGCACTAGCTTTTTTTCACTCCTACTCCACTCCTCTCTAGCACTAAATTCTCTGAGTACAAACAAGTTACTTGTGTATTAGCATCTAGCACTGTTACCAGTTTGTGTATCTAGCACTTGTTGTGTGTATTGCCTATTCTTCTTGGATTGCTGAATGCCTCCTTAATCGTTAGTCGCTTTGGACAAAAGCTTCTGCTAAATGACTAAATGTAAAGAAACTCAAAAGAGTTGTTTTTTTTTCTGGTTGCTCGAAGGGCAGTCCTTCAGGGCCGGTTTTTATACAGGCATACAAACAGATGATAAAGAACTGTCTTTTTAAGTTGTCTAAACTGTTTGTTTGGTAGAATCCTATAGAATTGTTCGCATACTCAGCTCTTTGTCAGCTCTTTTCAGCTGATGGAAAACTTTAGTTGAGTATGTCAGAGGCGCATACATTCATAACACTAACTTTGGGTTCCTATAAAAAAGTATACATTGTAGCGAGGCAGAGGGAAAACACAAACACCGTAGATGAAGTTACAAACAATGCCCCGGAGGGTGCTTTTATTTACAAGTGATAAAGGGGTGAATGAGTGCTCTTCTTAGAGGTGCGTGCTCAGGTGCTCCGGGGAGAAGGTGAAGACTGGTGAGAGGGATGGTGTTGGATCGGTCACGAGCTGGATTCGGCTGTGGGAGAGACAGAGAGAGACAAGCGTTAGCGCAGGGAGTCATCTGTAATGAAGCTCACTTCCTTCTGTGTGGGGCTGGCTTATATCTCTCCCTGGCTGATGAGGTCCAGCTGTGAGCGATCCGAGGTTGATGAGAGATCCAGCTGGTGTGGATTTGTGCCCAGGGCGACGTGGTATTACATGGCTCGCTACATTCCCCCCCCCTTAGCGTCGTCCTGGTCCTGGGTGTCCTGCGAAGGAAGAGCAGTGTATTGAGAGGGGGGGTAGAATGTTTCGACAGACCTGCCCATCCTGACCAGAGCCGTGAGAGTCCGTCTGCGTTTCCGTGGGAGGCCCCGGCTCGATGTTGTACGTCGAAGTTGAAATCCTGGAGCGACAGGAACCACCTGGTGACCCGAGCGTTGTTGTTCTTCGCTGTCGCCATCCATTGTAGCGGGGCGTGGTCGGTCACCAGAGTGAATTTCCTGCCAAGGAGATAGTACCTTAGCTCCAGGATTGCCCACTTGATCGCCAAGGCCTCCTTCTCCACCGTTGCGTAGCGGGTCTCTGCGGGGGTCAGCTTCCGACTCACGTACATTATGGGATGTTCTTCATCGCCATGGACCTGGGAGAGGACCGCGCCCAGGCCCGAGTCGGAAGCATCCGTCTGTAGAATGAAGGGGCAGCCGAAGTCAGGTGCGTGCAGTACCGGTGAGGACGTGAGGGACTTCTTTAGGGCTCGGAACGCATCGTCGGCTTCCTTGGTCCATCTTATCCTCTCCGGCTGCCCCTTTCTGGTCAGGTCTGTCAAAGGGCTGGCTATGGATGAGAAGTTAGGTATGAAACATCTATAGTAGCCCGCTAACCCCAGAAATGCACGTACCTGGGTCTTTGTGGTGGGTTGTGGAGTTTCCTGTAGTGCCTTGACCTTGTTTTGCTGTGGCTGTATGAGACCTCGTCCAATGTGGAACCCGAGGTATCTGGCTTCGGCTAGGCCCAGGTGGCATTTCTTGGGATTAGCTGTGAGCCCAGCCCGTCGAAGATCTAAGAGCACCCTCCGTAACCGGGATAGGTGTTCTTCCCATGACTCTGAGTGGACGATGAGGTCGTCCAGGTAGGCTGCTGCATATGGCTGGTGGGGCCTCAGCAGGATGTCCATCATTCTTTGGAATGTGGCTGGGGCCCCGTGGAGCCCGAAGGGAAGAACCCGGTATTGCCAGTGCCCACCGGGTGTGGAGAAGGCGGTTTTCTCCTTGGCGTCTTCACTGAGTGGTAACTGCCAGTAGCCTTTGGTGAGGTCGATGGTGGAGATAAATCGGGCTCCACCCAGCCTATCCAGCAGCTCGTCCACCCGAGGCATGGGGTATCCGTCGAACTTGGAGATCTCATTGAGTTTCCTGAAGTCGTTGCAGAAACGGAGGGTGCCATCGGGTTTGGGGACCATCACTATTGGGCTGGACCACGGGCTACGGGATGGTTCGATGATGCCTAACCTTCTCATCTTCTGGATCTCTTCGTCGATAGCCAGCCTGCGAGCCTCTGGAACTCGATAAGGCCTTTGCCGGACGATGGTGCCAGGAGGAGTGATAATGTTGTGTTGGATGATGGAGGTTCGGCCCGGTTTCTCCGAGAACACATCCTTGAACTGACCAACCAAGGCTTGCAGCTCCGCCTTCTGGTTTGGTGAGAGTTGCTCACCAATGTGGACAACGGGAAGAGTTTCTTCAGCGAAGGCAACGAGATGACCTGGAGCTGCAACCCACTTCTTCATAAGATTTATGTGGTAGAGTTGTTCTTCCCGTCTTCGTCCCGGCTGACGGACTCGATAATTTACCGGCCCTACCCTTTCTACCACGGTGTATGGTCCCTTCCAGGATGCGAGGAACTTCGACGTTGTGGTAGGTATGAGTATCATCACCTTGTCCCCTGGGTGGAACTCTCTGGGTTGGGCGGGCCGGTTATACAATCTCTGCTGGGCGCGCTGGGCTTCGGTCAGGTGTTGTTTGACGATGGGCATGATTTTGTCGATGCGTTCTCTCATGTCCCGTACGTGTTCAATCACCGACCGCTGGGGGGCTGGTTCCTGTTCCCAGGCTTGACGAGCCACATCCAATAGGCCTCGGGGTTGGCGGCCAAACAGCAGTTCGAAAGGGGTAAATCCTGTGGAGGCCTGGGGGACTTCCCTGATACCGAATAACACGTACGGGATCATGAGGTCCCAGTCGCGCCCGTCCTCTGCCACCACCCGTCGGAGCATCTGCTTCAGAGTCTTGTTAAAGCGCTCGACAAGGCCGTCCGTCTGTGGATGATATACAGAGGTTTTTAGCTGTTTTACCTTGAGTAGGTGACAGAGGTCTGCCATCAACCGGGACATGAAGGGGGTGCCCTGGTCGGTCAGTATCTCCGTTGGGATTCCCACTCGACTGCATAGCAGAAACAGCTCCTTCGCGATGGCCGATGACGTGGCTTTCCTCAGGGGAATCGCTTCAGGGTATCTGGTGGCATAATCGAGGATAACAAGGATGTGCTCATGTCCCCGGGCCGACTTCGGCAAAGGCCCTACCAAGTCCATACCAATTCGGGTGAAGGGCACATCGATGATGGGTAGTGGTATTAGAGGGCTGGGGGGTGGTCGTTGGGGAGACGTTCTCTGGCAGATGTCACATGCCTGGCAATACCTCTTTACTTCCCCGTCTAGCCCCGGCCAATGGAAACGATCGCGGATCCTTTTCACCGTGTTGGCCGCTCCCAGATGTCCAGCCATCGGGTGGGTATGTGCCAGTTCCAGGACCGTCTCCCTCTTGGTCCTCGGAACGACCAGTAGTGTCTTCTTTTCCCCCCGCCTCTCTGCGACACAGTACAGCAGACCATTTTCCACAATGAAATGTGGGAGGGGGTGAGGGCTGGGAAGTCGCTCATTACCGTCGATGATCCGTACTTGTGGCCAACAGTGTTTGAGCGTTTCATCTTCCCTCTGTGCTCTGCCAAAATCACCTCCTGCGGTTATCTGCTGAAATAGATCAAAGTATAAATTAGCAGATATTGATGACTCACCCCCTCTGTCGCTCTCGGTGGTCATCAGCGCTGGTTTGCGGTCCCGATGAGCCCGTGACTTGTTCTTCTTCTTGGAACGAGCCGATAGAGCGTGGTGGTGAGTGAGGAGTTCGTCGAACCCCGGCCAGTCTCTGCCCAGTAGGAGGGGCACAGGAAGATCTGGAACGACCCCGACTTCAATGCGCCAGCTGCCTGGTTTCGCCGCGATGGTCACTCTTCGGGCGGGTACGTGGCGGGTATCACCGTGTACACACGTGATTGGAATAAGGCTTTTACTTTCCTGGCGGTACTTCAAAGTCTTCGGGTGAACCAGAGTGATGGCGCTTCCTGTGTCTAAGGTGGCCGTTTGTGTTTTTCCCTCTAGTTGGACTTTATGGGTGGGAGCTTCGGGAGGGATATTGCGGTGAACCGCGCACCCTGCTGTCCAGGCCGGGGTCGAGTGCGTCGTCGGCTCGGTGGGCATCGGCTCGTCCATCGGGCTGGGGACCGCTGGTCTGCCGCCTGGTCGCGCTGTGCCCTCCACCGGTCGCCAAGGCGCACTTACCCTCCGGGGTGGCAGAGCCGCTCTCTCCCCATTATCTCTGGCGATGTGAGCTTCAGCCAGCTCGATCGCTTCCACCAAGGTGGCCAGTGACTCAGGATTTCGCATGCTGGTGAGTGTTCGCAAACGTCGGGGTAACGCACGCATCATCTTCTCGATGATCACCTTCTCAGCGACCTGGACCGCCGAGGGATCTCCTCCCAATAACCATAGCCTTCCCAGGCGAGAAAGTTGAGCTGCTTGCGCTCTCACTGGTTGTTTCTCGTCGTAAGACCACTGGGAAAACTGTTGGGCTGCGCTGATTGTGGATAGCCCCATTCTGGCTAATATTTCCTTTTTTAACGCTTTGTAATCTTCATTTTTAGGTGTCTCTAGTGAAAAATATGCTCGTTGCGCTTCTCCTGTGAGAAACGGCGCCAACATTCTCGCCCAGTTTTCTTTTGGCCAGCCTTCTCTCTCGGCAATAACCTCAAAGGTATGTAAATAAGCGTCAATATCATCCAGGTCGCTGAGTCTAGTGAGATGATGATGCGCACTCACTTCGGGAGTCGGATGGTGTCTGGCCGCCTGGCGGAGCTGCTGTTCCAGTCGATCCTGTCTGGCTGTAAGCTGCTCAGAGATGGAATTCTGTTTCCTGGAAATCTCCGCTAGGTGGAGCAGTACCTCTTCCACCGACATGGCGACGGGATGTTGACAGCCGAGTAAGAGGAAGCGTGGGAGAGAGAGAGAGCGGATGCCTGTCTGTAACAAACACAGAGAAAAATTCAGCGGTTATTTTCTACTTAATGGTGAGTGTTTCTTCTGAATTTTTTCCCTCTGCAATGCCCGCATTCTCCACCAGTTGTAGCGAGGCAGAGGGAAAACACAAACACCGTAGATGAAGTTACAAACAATGCCCCGGAGGGTGCTTTTATTTACAAGTGATAAAGGGGTGAATGAGTGCTCTTCTTAGAGGTGCGTGCTCAGGTGCTCCGGGGAGAAGGTGAAGACTGGTGAGAGGGATGGTGTTGGATCGGTCACGAGCTGGATTCGGCTGTGGGAGAGACAGAGAGAGACAAGCGTTAGCGCAGGGAGTCATCTGTAATGAAGCTCACTTCCTTCTGTGTGGGGCTGGCTTATATCTCTCCCTGGCTGATGAGGTCCAGCTGTGAGCGATCCGAGGTTGATGAGAGATCCAGCTGGTGTGGATTTGTGCCCAGGGCGACGTGGTATTACATGGCTCGCTACAACATGTATAAATAGAATATATGGAAATTAATAAATTAATTTATCAAACAGCTGAAAACCTGTGACCATTAATTTTCATAGTGTTTATTTTTCCTACTATGAAACTCAATGGTTACCAGTTTATACTTTTCTTAAGAGTCCAAATTAGGATAAACCGACCATTTCGCTACCATTTCTGTATGCACATGTTGACCACATCAAATAAATTTTATACTAAATTTGCAGTTTAATTTTGCAATATTTACAGCATTAAAATAGTACTAGTAAAATAGTAACTGTGGTTGCACAGTAATTTTATTTGTCACCTATAACTTTCCACATATATGGAAAATGCTCATTTAAATACAGAAATACACTGCCATTTCACATATTGCATTTTGGATATTAGATTTCAAAATGAAGTCTGCTACTCCATTAATTGGATATGCAGTGTCCGAAAATAGGAAAAATATATTATTTGCTCCTGTTGTGAATTGAAAAAGAGACCAGAAGAATTTTTTGGGTATCTTCAGAGCAGAATTCTTTAATGAGAACTTTCTGTTGCTGTGTCGTTCATCAAAAAAATCTGAACAAGTGCAGCCTGCAACTTACAATTTAGGGGGCTGTGCTAAATGGTAGACACAAAAACTGCCATGACAAGTTTAGGTAAAGGGTCTTTACAATCTTGTTTCCAGGTCTTGCCTGAAAATATTTCCCGGCCATTTGTTAGACAAAAGACACAGTCTTTAAATTTACATTACTTTGGAGACATGATACTGTATTTCAGACATCGGCTGTCAAACCTGATCCCTCAGAATGCATTTTACAATGTAACAACATAATTTATATATTTTTAAAAACACTTTACAGTCCAAACGTGAAACAAAATGGGCCAAAATGTAACAAATGTTACATTTTAATTCTTTCCCAAAATTAAAGGTAATTAAGAGGATATAAAAAATGCTTTTATTTTTATTGCCTTTAATGGTTTAATATGAATATCCCCTAAACACAATCAAGTTCTTCCTATTTTGTTAATTGATCCACCCATTCATTGTCAGTTGTATGTCCAGATAACCTGTGTAATTAGTTTCGCTTTCAATTAATCACACTGTCAGAGTTTGAAGACTCAGTGTGGGTGTGAGATCATGTTCCTGTGGTCAGACAGTAATTGGGCTGCTGTCCCACCCTCCTTGAGGCAAAATTCCACCACCAGCACAGCTCTTGACCTGCCCTCACCAACAGCCTCTCCAGGTCCACTATATAAGCTTCATCAAGTGGGAAAGTCTCTGTTGCAGACTGAGAAAGAACCTGGCACCAAGGTAAGAAACTCAGTCAATTCATAATGTCATGTAATAACCCATGTTAGATGCATGTAAAAAATACAAGCTAATATTAAACATTCATTTTTGTTAGTCTTTTTTTTTCTTGTTTATTTTTTTGGGTTAAAGTAATATACTACAGTCTAAAGTCACTTAAAAGTACACTAAAAGATAGCTATTTTTTGCTTGTTCAAACTAGTTATTTAAAAAAAAAAAAGCTGAATCAACACAATTCTTGAGATTTCATTGGGACAACTTAATTTTTTATGTTTAATCCACATACATTTTTTTAAATCGTTAAGTTAACTTAATCAATTTGTGTTGGGACAACATGAATGAATTGTGTGGACCCTGGATTTTTTAAAGTGTAGCAATGTTTTACTTTTAAGGAAAGTAATGCGAAAGTATATGTTATGTTGTTTTTGAGTTTTTTACTTTTTGTTAACAGTAACTTTTTATATACACTTAAGAATGACACTAACTGTTCAAACTATTTCTTTAAAATAGCTAAAACAACACAATTCTTGAGTTTTTAGGGGAAAACTTAATTGTTTTATTTTCAATTCACTTATAATAGTAAAAACTAACTTAACCTAATTCCTTTATGTTGTCCCTACACAATCAATTGTGTGGAACCCAACATTTTTACAGTGTACAATATATAAGAATGTCATTGATAGAAAAGTTTTATTCTTTTTAATATTTGCTTTTTATATTCCTTTTATTACAGTTAAAGCAACCTAAAGTTCAAATTTTAATTGTATGTCTCTACACATAATCACACTCTTGACTGCAGTTCTAATTGGTCAAATGATTGGAATTGTCAAGAATATTGTGCTGACAAAAAATGTATTATAATAATCAATACCTGTGTAAAAAATGTCCTCAAAGGACTGCCCTTTGAGCAACCAGAATGAATTCTTTTGCATTTAGTCTGTATTGTACGGTGGCCGAGAGAGCTTAACGCAAAGAAAACACATGCAATTACAAAAGACGCCAGCAAATTAAGAAAAGATCATCATCTATTTGACAGCATGTGAGCTGCAAATCCTCACAACGCGAACATAGTTGTTAAAAAACGCACTGTATTTTCCCATAATGCAAATAAATAAATAAAAAACGCGCTGCATTTTCTCACAACACAAACAATTTACAAAAGTGCACTGCATTTTCTCACAACACTTTCAAATAGCATGGGACACAACAGAAATGTTTCAAAAAGACACTAAAATGTGACCGACCTGGCAATTTCTGTTATGGTTATTTAGGCTAATAAATTACAAAAGACAAGGAAATCAGGATGTGAAAATAAACAAACAAAAAACTCACTTTTTAAAGACCACCTACAACTTCATTGTGCATAGTCTTTTCATAGTTTTTAATATGTATGTGTTGTGAGGATATCTTCAAATGGATTAAGATCTTTTTTTAATTTGCAGGCTTTTTGGTAATTGTATGTATTTTCTTAAATTGCAGCACGTTATACTCTCTTAGCCAGCGTAGTATTGCTCCTTTGCTAAAACTTTAAATCCTCCTGTGTTATTTTTTATTTGACAAACATCAAAAACTATTGACTGCAATTTTTGATGAAACTGATCTGCAGTATTTCAGAAACACATGGGCAACCAGGTCACTCACAAGAGCGAACTACTGCAGCAGATGAAACCGGATATGGTGAGTCAAACTTTAACTAACATGAAATTAAATGTGATTAAGTAAATAGTAATGTTATGTTGGTTTTCTAGCAATGGGAAAATAAAGTCAAGCAGTGCCCATTTTCTAAGCAATTAAAGAACTATCAGGATAGTTCGTGCCATCAAGATGTGTTACATCACAGAGCGGTTAAGGTGAGGTATTATTGCATTAAACACTCACTAGGAATATATTTCTCTATAGAGGTAAAAGACCAAAAGAGTTTTATCAAGCATCAAAACGTAAAAGTGGAATACTGCTGTTATAAACCTTGAAAACACCTTGCTCCAGTCACAGCTTTTGTGCCTGTATTTCTGAGAGAGTAAGAAAAGTTTCTTGTTTTTATTTTAGAGCCATATTTGTTCGTCTAAGATTTGTGAAGGGTCAATCATGACTCCAAAATCTTTGACGCGCTGTCCCATGACCACTTTGCATTGTTCTGATGACATCCTCGTGCAAGCTGTTGACTTCATCAATCAATACTACAAGTCAGTTAAAAAGTAAGTTTAACCTTTCTATTCTGTTCATTTTTTGCTGACGTCCTGAAAGGACCAGTTCAAATCAGTTCAAATAGACTCGATGAAAAACAACAAAGAATTTAGATTCTAACAATATATTTTTATGTATAGAAACACTTTATTAAACATTACAAAAAACATTTCTGAACATATGAATTACAAAAAAAAAAAAAAACTTTTTTTGGTGACAAATTTTGGAGACCTTTTGCACATTTGTATTGACTTGTTGCTTTTTGTTATCATTAAATTATTACATTTTTTTCCAAAAATACCTCATCCTCTGTTCTTATTATACTTTTTTTGGTTCAGTGAATTTGACTTTGAAATGCCTACATGAAAGGGCACCCTTGATGTAGAGCATTACAATAGCTAACACAAGAAACGTAACAAATATATTTTTTGGACATTTCAAAACACACCAGTAAGTTGTGCCCCAAATGAGAAAAAGCATCAAGAATGTATAAAGGAAAAGTATCAATAATAATCAACATAGGTTTAGCAACATTTGTATAATGCATTTTTCACAATTTCTGGCTTGTGAAACATAATTCTTCATTGAAAAAAAGGAGGGGGGCTTCATAAGCTAGTGGAAAAAGTAGCTGTAAAGCATTATGAGATGCGGGTCAAATTGACAAAAATTTATTTTTGGACATTTCAAAACACACCAGCACGTTGAAGTTTTGCATGTATGTCCATGGCCCTAAATGAGAAAAAGTCAAGCAGTTTTAAGAAAAAAATATATAGGTTAGCTTGCATATTCAACAACTCATAAAATCTAAATCAAGTAAATCTGACCCTAGCAAAATATGACGATTAATCAACATAGATACGAAAAAAGAACTAAATATTCAGATTTTTTGTTGTTTAGTTTGGACTTTAATGGTCTGATTGCTGATATTTTATTTGGTTCACTTGAATCCTTAATAAGATGTTGCACTTTTGTGTTTCACTGTCCTGTAATGTCATAACAAAGCTTTTAATTAACTTATGTGACACTGAAGAGTGTACATTTTATGACTGGATGACATGTGGTTTTAGCTCAAAGATTGAGGAACACTTGTCTCGTGTGGAGGAAGTTGCAATGGAAATAGATGCTACTGGATCATATCAACTCACCACAAAAGAGCTGGAATTCGGGGCTAAACAAGCATGGAGGAATGCTCCAAGATGCATTGGCAGAATTCAATGGGCTAATTTGCAGGTAGTTTATCTAGTTTGAACCTAAAATTATATATAGTTCACCTCAAAATTAATATTTTATTTACCCTCACCCTCCACTTCTTGTTACGTCTCTTTCCTTTGTTGAACACGAAAGAAGATACTTTGAAGAATGGGGGAAACCAGTAGCCACTGACTCCCAAGCTATTTTCTTTTTTGTTTTTTTCTTCTATGGATGTCATTGGCTACCATTTCCTACATTCTTTAAAATATCTTTTGTGTTCAACAAAAGAACCACTTGAGAGTAAATGATGTTTTTTTTTTTTTTGGGGGGGGGGGGTGAACTATCCCTATAAAGATATATTAAACCTGTATTTACAAATGTGATTTATATTATGTGGTATTTTTCTGTGCAGTTGTTTGATGCGCGTAAATGCCAAACTGCTGAGGACATGTTTCAGATGTTATGTGATCATATTCAGTTTGCTACCAATGGAGGCAACCTGAGGTAAACTGAGAATGTTATTCCACGTTTTCATGAAATCTTGATTGCCTGTGCAAAATTGATGAGATGTTGATGCAATAAAGATCTTTATTTTGACAGGTCTGCCATCACTGTGTTTCCTCAAAGAGCTGATGGCCAGCATGATTTCCGTGTGTGGAATAGTCAGCTCATACGATACGCTGGCTATAAGATGATAGACGGCACATTATTAGGAGATCCTGCCAGTGTTGACTTCACTGAGGTAAATTTTGTATTGCTTGATACTTTTTTAGTTTCTACAGTAGATATTTTGGTATCACTTTATGGTAAGGTTCCATTGGTTAAAGAGATATTCACCTAAAACTGAAAAATCTGATTGTTTACATATCCTTCAATTTTCACAGATCTGTTTGAGTTTCTTTTATCTGTTGAACAATAATATATTTTGAAAAATGTTGGAAACCAGTAACCTTTGACTTCTGTAGCATTTGTTTTTCCTACTATGGAAGTCAATGGTTACTGGTTGTTAACTTTTTTCAAAATATCCTCTTTTGTGTTCAACAGAAGAAACTCATAAAGGTTTCGAACCACTTGAGGGTGTATTGATAGTAAATATATTTCCATTTTTTAAGAACTGTCCTTGTAATCCAATGATTGATATTAACAAACAATAAGGCTGCGTTCGAAACCAATTACAACTCAGTAGGTACTGCATTTGAATTGTACTTCTCGGCTGTTAGAAAAGTGCGTTCTACATAGTATGAATGTGAGCAGTATGAATTAAATTCGGATGTACTGCATCTGGCATTTTGCCATGGTCACATGACCTACCTGCGTCAGTTGTGTCGCTTTACTCCCATTCCTGAATTTGCTCGCGGGGCATCATGGGATGCGCACTTCAGAATCTCACCGGAAGTAGTAGTTATCTGGGTACTTCTTGCATACTGACTTTCGAATTCTATGAATTCGGACATACTACTCGGCTCGCATACTTATTTTAGCGTACTGTATAGTATGGAAGTATGCAGTCTAGTATGGAAGTATGCAGCCTAAGCAAAACGTCTCAGTTACAAACATAACACTCGTTCCCTGAATAGGGAACAAAGACATGTGTCTTGAGAAAGACACTATGGGAGATGACTAGACGGCCAGTCACTCTGAAGAGTAGACCAATGAATGCCAAATGAATTGGCAGAAGCTGCGTCCCAAATCGCATACTTATGCACTATTCTACGCCATTTTGTAGTATATATAGTGTAAGTAGTGTGTTCACACTGAAAACTCTAACAATAATAAGTGTACTTTAATTACCTGGATGATGTACTCATTCAGCTGGTAAAATGAAGTGTGTAATGATGGACACTTCACGCACTCAACGATCGCAGGTTTGCTCACGTAGCAGAAGGGGCGGAGCAATCGGACGCACATGTTGAATAACTTTATTTATTTTGGATGGTGAAAGCAAAATTCTCCTACGAGAGTGATTATAGCGCCTCCCGATGGTGAATTTGGCAATACTCACAGCAGGTATTATTTGATAACTCTGTCGTTTATTTAACTGATTTGGCAACCGTCAAACGTCATCAGAGAAACGGTTTGAATTTCCGCTTAGTAAAAAAACATTAGTGTGCCATTTGGGACAACACTACATACATGTACCATCCTGTTGAGTGTGTAAGTGCATAAGTACATAGTGCATGAGAGCATAGTGTATAGTGTGCCATTTGGGACGCAGCATTAGTTTGGCTTCGCAGGTGCCAGTGATTAATCATTAACAGAGTTTATCAGCTGGTGCTTGTGAGCATTTAGATTTTTGCCTGCTAAAGAGCCGATCACTCGGCTAACAGCTGGAGACTCAGATGCTGTGGCAACAGAGACACACGTCTCTGTTTCTTATTCAGGGAACAAGGGTTATGTTCATTATCTGAGGTGTTGCCCTTTATTGGAACAAGTTTGGTGACCCCTGGTATAGAAAATGCCACAGCAGCTAAGCCTGTCATGCCCCTGATATGAAGTTTGCCAAGCATAGCGTGAGCGCACAAGCTTCACCAAGGGTGCCACCTTCCAATGTTCCCTAAGCCCTTAATTACCATTACATGGGAATAATTTTAAAGAATTTAGATTGGGGGTCGTAAATGTGATTTTGCCTAGCTAATATAGTCTACGGATTTTAGATTTACGAAAGAACGTTAGTAAGCGTGCGGGTCCCTGAAGTAAGAGGACGCTGCAGAGGCCTCCTGCTACCCAAACGAGGGAAAACTTGATGCAATAAAAACATATGGACTAGCCCTATGGAGGGGGAGAGCTATATATGATAAGCTGGTTAGAGGGTAAGGAAGACGCATGTCCGCCTAAAAAGGGGGAACACTCCGTGGCTGAAATAAGCATATGGGGGGCTACACTGAACCCTAGCAAGTGGGTAAACCAAGTGGGCATACCAAACATCATTCTGGGCCAGGCACCCAGCTAGTCCGCTGACTCGGGTGCTGGGGCCCTTGGAGGAATTCTCTAGGGTTTGCAAAATGGTAAACTTACTTAGGAGAGCAGAACACACGTATCTCCTTGTTAGAGAGCATGGTGAAGCGTTTTTGATACCGAGCTTATGTGTTCATGTCGCCCAGCCCACAGCTGTACAGAATCTGTAAAGAGGCACCGCACACTCACGCAGAAAAGGAGGCACTGCTTTGAAGCGAAAATATAAATCTCGCTTAACAAGCGCCAGCTGATATATTCTGTTAATGATTAATCGCTGGCACCTGCGGAGCCAAACTCTGCTAATTCATTCAGCCTTCATTTGCTTGTTTTCATAAGCTGTGATCACACTGCACTTTTCTCCTCATAGACTTTAATTCATACACACGCGAATGCGTCAGACCAGGAACGCAAGGTTATGCAACAAGTTTCGCAGTTCGCTGCCTTGAAATGTTAAAGCTTGGTGAACTCTGACCTTTGAAATTTACATCAAGTGACTGCGTGAGACCAATCGAAGATCAACATGACCTCTCTGGATAGAAATTTTAAATATAGACAAATCGCTCACTTTTTAAATGTTTAATATCTTGTTTAATCTCGCCCGTTTTCACATGCTCAAACTTGACTGTGACCACGACATTACTCTTCCAAGTGTTTGGTCATCTAGCGATCTCCCAAAGTGTCTTTCTCAGGAGACACGTCAGAATTCCCATGAATGGGCAATGTTCATTAAAATGTTACTGAATAAAAATAAAACTGTTAATTTCATCCGAGATGCATGAAATAATATAAACAGTTAGAGTTTCAGATTTTAATATTGTTTTAGTAAATGTTAAAATTATATAAACTAAGATACATTTAAAGTATTTTTCATTGTTTGCGTAAAAATGGTTAACTATCATTAATATATGTCGTTTATTATGGTAGGTATTTTGGAAATACTTTACTATAGGCTCTCACTAATTAATGTTTTAACTAACATGAACTAACATTGAGCATTACTTATTTTTACAGCTTGTATAATCTGTGTTATTGTTAATGTTTATATGTATATTTAAATGGATATATTCTCTTTGCAGTACTTTCCAGTATGTTGGTAATTCAGTTGCAACACATATTTGTTTAAATTATATATGTATATAAATTAACATTAAAATTGGAATGCAAATTTAATTTTACTATAGATTTATGTTTAAAGTAACTATTGTTAAACAAATGACCTGTATTTATTAAAATGTTTAAAATAATAAGTTATCATACTAGATCTGAATATATTAAAATCACTAAAAACTACTCGCTAGCAAATGGATAAAAACCTAGTGGTTGGCAAAGTATAAAAAATGGCCAATAATTAGTTTTTCGGGGCTGCACTGCAATCCTGTAAAACATTCATCAAATCATGAAAAAAACCATGTAACTAATTTAATGTCTAAATAAAATGTCAACTACTGTATGCCCAGATTTGTATCCAGCTTGGTTGGACTCCAAAGTACGGTCTATTTGATGTACTTCCACTGGTGTTACAAGCTAATGGAGAGGACCCCCAGCTTTTTGAAATTCCCAAAGATTTGATTTTGGAAGTTCCCATGGAGCACCCACAGTAAGTGAGCCCGACTGGGTGGAAGAACATAGTAGATTAGACTCAGCAATTGAATGACTGCACTCTAAACTGTTCTGTTAAATATAAAAGTATCAATGGTCCTAGCTCAAAAAGACAAAAGTCAAGACATTCACTTGTGATTTTAAGTGCAATGTTAATGTTGTTCACCCACAGCTCTTGACTGAGGTGCTCAGATTTTTCAGATGACTTGCATTCCAATTGGTTCTGCAGTAAATTAGTTTGCTTAAAAATCAGGTTAGATTGCCAAAGCCATTCAGACTTGAAAGACCTGTCTCAATGTCACATTCTTTTATCCCTACTTGACAAATGAGTTTAATCAGTGAGGCCAAAAATCTAACCTGTCTCAGTCTCACACTTTACTTTAGAATACTGCTTATTTAGTACAGTGACGTGCTATGTGAATTTGACTGAAGTGCTGGGTAATGGAGCCATAGGGGTTGCAATTATGCAGACAGAGAAATGTGGATTTGTATCTATTTTTGAAAACTGAAATGCTGCATTTAGTTTCATGATCAACGATCTGTTGATAATAGTTGTGAATAACCAGCCACTTTATTAAGCATTGGTAGTATTAAGCTTATTAAGCTTTATTAAACATTGGTAGTATTGGGTTGAACCAAATTTTAAACTGCTTTAAAGGGTTAATTGAGCTAAGATTTCTTAATTCAACTCATGTTTATTTAAAGTATTTAGCGCTTTTACAATGTATATTGTGTTAAAGCAGCTTAAGATAGAAATCCTAGTATATTGAAACTGTGTCAGTCCAGATTTCAGAGTTGAAGTTCAGTTCAGATCATTGTGGGTAAATTTTTAACGCTTAAAGTTCAGACACTGAAGAGCAAATCCCTCGATGCACAGCTCCACAAGTCCCAAACCAAGCAAGCCAGTGGAGACATTGGCAAGGAACAAACTTCACCAATTGACAAAAGTGAAGGAAAAAAAGGAAAAAAAAAACCTAGAGAGAAACCATATTATTCTATGATTCTATTCTATTACTTCTATTATTAATTACTCAGCCTCATCTTGTTCATCTCCTGCAACCTTCGTTCATCTTCAGAGCACAAGTTAAGATATTTTCAGTGAAATCTGAAAACTCTCTAAACCTCCATAGACCGCAAGTGTCCCCATATAATCCAAGTCCACAAAAGGAAACAAAAACATTGTCAAAACACTCCATTTCACACTGAATTCAGTGGTTCAACTGGGATCAGACGAATCATTTGTGTGACGATAAACTGTAAAAACAATGTGTTTTCTCTTCCTTGTCAGGTCATCAGGATGTACATTTATTATGGGCAATATGTTATACTGCTATTACAATCAATAATGCAACATGTACCAAGACCTAACGTGTCTGTAGAGAAGATATACTGTCGAACAATATAATTTTTGTCAGCCCAACCAGCAAAGTCACCCATTCTGATGCTAAGTTTTCATTTTAGCAGATCATCTTTACCACGTCCACATACCCACAGTAAATGCACTGACTTGCTGCTGTCTGATTGGATATTTACATTAGTGAGCAGTTAAACAGGTGTAGCCAATTAAGTAGCTAGTGAGTACACTGTAAAAGTGCACTGTAACTTAACATTTACAATCTAAAACCACAGCACAGTTGTAATTGTTAATTTACAGTGTGCTTGTCAATTTTTCCTGTAATACTGTAAAAATTCCAGTAATACTTTCCAATAATACTGTAAAAATTGCCAGTAATACTGTAAAATTTACAGTGCGCTTGTTAATTTTTCCAGTAGTACTGTAAAAATTGCCTGTAATACTGTAAAATAAACAGTAATACTGTAAAATGTACAGTTCGCTTGTACATTTTACAGTATTACTGGTATATTTTACAGAATTGCTGACAAAACTTACAAGCACATTGTAGATTAACAAGTACAACCAGAATTGCCAGTAATACTGTACATTTTACTGTAATTGTTACATTGCATATTTGCTAGTCACACAGTTTTAACTCTTTTTCAGGTATGAGTGGTTTAAGGATTTGAACCTGCGTTGGTATGCATTGCCTGCGGTGTCCAACATGTTGCTGGAGATTGGTGGTCTTGAATTCCCAGCATGTCCTTTTAACGGTTGGTACATGGGCACTGAGATTGGAGTGAGGAACTTCTGTGATACCCAGCGCTACAATGTTCTTGAGGTGCTTCTTATTGCTTGTTTTTTTATACAATAGTGTTTATAAGTTCTTTAGTAGTCTTGCTTTCTGCTGTCTTATGGCCTGCAGCACGTTGGCCGTCAGATGAGCTTGGAGACTCAAAATCTGTCCTCGCTATGGAAGGACCAGGCTCTGGTGGCCATTAATGTAGCAGTCATGCATAGTTATCAGGTAAGGTGGATCTGAATAGCAGGCTTTGGCTTGGGACAGAGGATTCCTGATCTCATTAGTAAATATATATTTTCGGGGGCGTAAGCAGTATTTTCAAAAAGTATCAATTGAGAGTACATGATTTTTTTAATTTTTTTATTTCTATTTTATTTTGTTAAGCATGAAGGTCTACACTTAAGCCTAATAATCAACGGGAAGTATAATTTAGAAAACATACAAATATATGTTGATTTTTAAGTTCATGAAATAGATTTATTGACTGTTAGATTCAGATATTGTTATATTAAACTCATTATTTACTAAAAACTGTGTAATTCCAAGATATACATCGAGATAAATCTTATACAACATAACAATTTTACAGTCAAATTTTATTTATAGATTCATATGTAACATAATCATAGCTATATATCATTATGAAAGGTCAAAGCTAAAGGGATGGATGTAAAAATAAATCCCTATAAGTATGTACTAAAGAATCAGTACATGATTCTAGATAGATTGGACCCTTCCCCGTTTTTATGATTGTTTTGTCTTACTGACATCCAGAAAAATAAAGTCACCATTACTGACCACCATTCTGCATCAGAGTCCTTCATGCAGCACATGGAGATGGAGGTGCGTCTGCGTGGAGGATGTCCAGCCGACTGGGTTTGGCTGGTGCCGCCAATGTCTGGATCTCTGACTCCAGTCTTTCACCAGGAAATGCTGAACTACATCCTCTCACCTTTTTTCTACTACCAGGTACAATAAGCAGATATATCCATAAAAATAAAAGCCCCTTATTGGCATTGATGTTCCCATGAAGAACTTTTAAAGTAATGGTTCACCCAAAAATTTTAATTTAATGATTATTTACTCATCTTTCCCTTGTTCCAATCCAGTATTCTTTTCTGTTGAGCACAAAGGAAGATATACTGAAGAATGTTGGGAAAAACAGCCATTGACCTCTATAGTATTTATAGATGTCAAAGGCTTTGTTTTTTTCCAACGTTTTTCAGAATATCTTGTTTCATGTTCGACAGAAAAAAGAAAATCAAAAATATTTAGACCACTTGACTGTGAGTAAATGGTTAGAAATATTTTTTTGTGTGTGTGTGTTTTTTAGGAAAACATTTTTGGGTGAACAATCCTTTTAATATTAGTGGAACCAATTAATTACACCAGTGGTTCTTTATAGGGAAAAATGCTGCTTATGTTATTAAAATGTTTTTTACAGCTTGAAAACTGGTTCTTATAACACCCTTTCACTATAACATTCTTTGATGAACAAAAAAGGCATCATTATAAAACACCTCTTTTGGTTTTTCCTAAAACCTTTATTTAAAAAAGAGTCTAACTATTGACAATCAGAAATTGCTGAAATATTTTCAAGTCTCAAAGTATCATGCTATTGTATGTGTTGTATGACAGTCTAAACAAGTGTTTTAAGATGTTCTTACATGATCATGTGTTGTCTCTTGCTGTTTAAAGCCTGAAGCCTGGTTGACGCACAAGTGGAAGGACATGAAGAGAAAAGCGAGGCGCTGTACAATCAGCTTTAAAGGACTGATCAGGTACCGCAATATTATGCTCGCAGCAGAACAACACAGTGCTGTTCTGTCAGAAGAGATCTTTCTGCAAAAATCTAATGAATATTTGAATGGTTAGCTGTAAATATTTGGTGAGCAGACTGGTTACAGTAGCTAAAATTCTTGTTTTCATTTCTCTCTTCTAGAGTAGTTCTCTTCTCACAAGCACTTATTAAGTTGGCTATGGCCAAGAGAGTGTGTTGTACAGTTCTCTATGCCACAGAAACTGGAAAATCACAGACTTTCGCTAAGAAACTAAACGGCATCATGAACTGTTGCTTCAGCTCCAGGGTAAGACGAACCATCACCATTGATTCATGTGTAACGTTTCATGGCACCAAGGTGGTGTATTTTGTGTGACACACATTATTCATAATATCACACTGTATTAAATGTGTAACAAGAAAAATTGCTACCTTGAGCTAAATCTACCTGTTCTGGGCCTTAAAGGGGTAGTTCACAAAAAATACAATTTACAGTTCATTTACTCACCCTCAGGCCATTGAAGACATAGTTGACCATTTGTTTCTTCAGTGGAACTTTAAAGAAGATTTTTTAAAATTTTATCTATGGTCATTTGTTTAATGCAAGTCAATGATCCTCCGCTTTTAAGATTAAAAATAAACAAAAAAGTCTCAATCATTCTCTGTGGCTCCTGGTGATATACTGAGGTCTTACTGAGCGAAATGATTTGTCTTTTGCAAGAAATGAAGATTATTTCTAATAGTATTAGCTTTTTTTTAACAGAGTAAATATTGAATAACTAGTTCTCAGCATGTGCTAAAGTGTAGTGAGCTCAAAGCTTTGGGTTAATTTACATTTTTGGTAAACATCACACATGCAGTCTAGTCTGCTGCTAGTCTGAAGAGATTTATTTACATGTTAATAAGTATTTTACAAAAAAAGGACTAGTGGCATTAAATTATAAGAAATGGATGCTCATACAATATGGGTAATGCTACCATGAGACAGATGAAATCTAAGATTATGTACAAATATTTTGTATTATATTGTGATTTAGTTTTCACATGTTTATAATTATTTTAAACTTTTTTTAAACACTTCAGAAGACAACAAATAAAACCATTTTTATTCTGACCAATTGTCATTTTCAGGGTAAATGGCAATGTTTGTAAATCTTTTTAAATATATTTTCTCATTATTTAAACAGGTTGTTTGCATGGAGGACTACAATGTAAGTGAACTTGAGAAGGAAAGCCTCCTAATTGTTGTTACTAGCACCTTTGGCAATGGCGACTGTCCAGGAAACGGTGAGGTATGGGAGTTTGCAGAATTTACAGTATGTCAAATTGATAAGATGTTTAGATAAAATCATTTGCTTTTGCAATAACTATTTGTTGAATGTGCTTCTCATCTGTGATTATGTGCATGTATTTATTTGTATTTTTGGTCTCAGAGTTTCAAAAAGCAGCTTCT
This sequence comes from Danio rerio, assembly GCF_052040795.2. NCBI lineage: Eukaryota > Metazoa > Chordata > Actinopteri > Cypriniformes > Danionidae > Danio > Danio rerio. The sequence goes on from NC_141035.1 coordinate 33,155,275, forward strand.
CAGCCTAAAAACCCTCAGAACCAAAGTCAGGTCAGTGTTTAAAATCAGTTATCTCTCTCCAATCCTGTATAGACTGACTCCCAAAATAATATAATTCCCTCAAACAGGTACTGTGTGTTTGGTCTTGGCTCTCGGATGTATCCACACTTCTGTGCATTTGCCCATGCTCTGGATGCTATGTTTGCATCATTGGGAGCCATCCGTGTTTCCAGTACAGGAGAGGGAGATGAGCTGAAAGGACAGGAGGAATCGTTCTCATCCTGGGCTTGCACTGCCTTTAAGGTAATAAGTTAGAATACATCCAGGAGGTTATTATCACAGAATAAAGGCAGACAGGCTTATTATATCAGACTTTATTATGCAAAAACAATCATTCTGGATGTATTTTATTCCGCTTATTACATGGCTTCTTGCCGCAAAAGATAAAAATTAGACACAAAACATTGTTCTGAGACATAACAGTTTATTAGTTCTTTAATAACAAACAAAGCTGACAGAAACAAAAACAGCTGATGGAGCATACACTAACCTTTGCATTATTCAGTCAAAAGATGTTGAAACTGAAGATAGTTGAAACTGGTTTAATGAAGCAGACAAATGTACGTATTAGTCAGTCAAAAACAGCGGCATGATAAACAAGCAGATACATATTCCTTGATGGTCAAGTTGATTTGAAGTTTCCGGATGAGCCTGTGATATTCAGAGGTTGTGATTTCAGAATAACATACCTTGGATGGTTTTGACTAACCAATCAGAATTTAGTATTTCTACACATCCATGTGATAAACAGTAATGAACAATGAACAATCATTGTTTTCAGCACTTTAAGTTGGTGAATTTTAAAAGTAATTGTATGATGTTTGTTTTCTGTATGTGTAGGATGCATGCAAGGAGTTTAATGTTCAAGGGCAACTTCCAGGAACTGATTGTCTGGTGGATTCCTGGGATTCGCAGAGATACAGAGTTCAGAATGACAGCTGTACAGTTGACCGAATCACTGGTACATTTAGACCTGCACCAAAACCATATTATTTATTGAATATTATTATATTATTGGATAATTATAGTAAGAGCTTGATACCATTTTCAGAATTGATTAGGTCAAACAGCCAGGGGAAAAAGAGCTGTGCACTGTATGTATGTACAGTTGAAGTCAGAATTATTGGCCCCCTTTTGATTTTGATTTTCTTTTTTAAATATTTCCCAAATGATTTTTAACAGAGCAATGAAATTTTCACAGTATGTCTGATAATATTTTTTCTTCTTCTTATTTGTTTTATTTCAGCTAGAATAAAAGCAGTTTTTAATTTTTAAAAAAATCATTTTTGGGACAAAATTATTAGCCCCTTTAAGCACATTTTCTTTTTCGATAATCTACAGAACAAACCATCGTTATACAATAACTTGACTAATTACCCTAACCTGCCTAGTTCACCTTATTAACATAGTTAAGCCTTTAATGTCACTTTAAGCTGTATCGAAAAATGTCTTGAAAATGAAAAATATCTAGTAAAATATTATTTACTGTCGTCATGGAAAAGATAAAATAAATCAGTTATTAGAATTTTTTTTAAAAACTATTATGCTTAGAAATGTGATGAAACAATCTTCCCAGAACGAACAGAAATTGGGGAAAAAAATAAACAGGGGCGTTAAAAATTCAGGGGGGCTAATAATTCTGACTTCAACTGTATGTATGTATGTATGTATGTATGTATTGTTCTACTAAAGCATAATACTGTACTATACAATATTTAAGTATAGATAGTTAACCCCAAACTTAACATTTTTTGTTAATATACACTCTGGAAAAACAAGATATATATGAATTTTTTTTCTTCAGGAGCACACTAAGTGTTCTTTACTCTTCAAATTTCCACTGCTGTTGTCACTCATTTGATTAAAGGTAATAATGTAGTATATAAATGTTCAGTTTCTCATACAGACTGATTGTTTCACTGCATAAGAAGTATTTTTGTTTTACTTTTAAGGTGCTTGTAGGAGTTGCATTTTCTAATTCACCAAAGAATTTTCAAAGCAAAAAATTTTCTTTAAAGTTCTGCTTTGGAAAAAAGTCACCTACTACATTTTAGTAGAGCAAGTACATTAACAGCAATTAAACATTTTTTGCTTGGACTACAGTAGTCAGCATTTGAAGAAGATCATCCTGTTTCATCAAAGTTGTACTAAAATTATTGAACCTATTTTGATCAAAACATTTTTGAAAGTTGACTGTAGTATACTTTTTTATTAAATACGGACGTAGAAATGGTTTTAGTGTCATTTTGAATTCAGAGATGCATTCATTCATTCATTCATTCATTTTCTTTTCGGCTTAGTCCCTTTATTAATCTAGGGTCGCCACAGCGGAATGAACCGCCAACTTATCCAGCATGTTTTTACGCAGCAGATGCCCTTCTAGCCACAACCCATCTCTGGGAAACATCCACACACACTCATACACACACTCATACGCTACGAACAATTTAGCCTACCCAATTCACCTGTACCGCATGTCTTTGCAATTATTATTAAACATGCAAACTCCACACAGAAACGCCAGCTCGAACCAGCGACCCAGCGACCTTTTAGCTCTGAGGCGACAGCACTACCTACTGCGCCACTGCGTCACCCTTCAGAGATGCAGTTTAATTATAATAAGTATTTAACAGTATTTAAGAATCATGTCATCAATGTTAATAACAGATTTATTTGTGAGATTTATGCAGTGATTATTATTATTTGGTTTGGATTTACAGCTCTGTCGACTCTTCATTCTAAAGCTGTGGTTCCCATGAAACTGAAGAGAAGGCAGAACCTGCAGAGTGCAAAGTCAAGGTTTTTCTCAGATCTATTATTTTTGTTAATACTATTACAATTAATTGATTTTATTATTAAAAATTACAAATATATTAAGTAAGGGTCCACTCATTTAGTCCAATGAGGGTGGATAAAGGTGCACTGTGTGTTCGATTTTTCCAGTACACTATGTTGTTTTAGTTTAAATCAAACTTATATCTGACTATAATGTTAATGTGAGGTGTTTTAGAATATTCATTGATTAATGAATTTAGATGAATGTTTTAATTATTCTGTTTCATCTTGTTTTTGTATATTAAACTTGTTTATTTAGATCCCTATAACAGCTTGAGTCTTTACAAGCTGATTATCCAATCATTTATTTACATGCTTGTTAGTCCTGGTCATTCAAGAATGGTGAAACCCGACTTACTAATTCTAAAATATTTCATGCAATCCCCATAGATCAAAGTGAAAATAATGCTATAGCTATTTCATAATTATTTGCAATAGAGCCAAGCAGACCAACTTTCTTTACTGGTATTTTTTAAATAATTATATTGTGACTTAAAAAATTGAACTATTAGAATAGCATTAGAATAACCAGAAAGGTTGAGGCTCACCCATATTTAGATTGGTCTCACAAAACTGCTGTTCTGAATAGAAAGCACCATCAGTGTGTAATGTTTAGTCGCTACAATCTAAGTATACATGCACTAATGCCCCTTAGTCGGAGCTCTAAAACATTAGTTAGTGTGCCCTGAGCAAAGGCTTGAGGTGTTAGGTACTTTTTGGATGCAATTTACTAGAGTTAATTACACGAGATCAATTAGAACAATCTGAAACATAGAAATTTATCAGTCAGGTAAATGTGCATTAAAGTATGCCAATTTTTCAGTCAATTCATGAACAATCAATACAAGATATCTTGTTCTCAAATAGATCTAAGAGCAAAAGATGCATTCTTGACATGAATAAGATGCATATTATAGCACGTGAAAGGTCATACCATGACTGGCTGACCTGGCTACAGAATCGCCCTGAGCATTTTAACCCTTTTTCCTTACGTAAATACTCAAACCAAAAAGAGAGAATGTCCTCCAAGGAGGGGTGTGTGAAACAACAATCGGAATTTGCATATAGATCTGAAGAGTTTCTGCCTATGGGGAACAAATTGTAGACTTATTAAAATAGAAACCCTCAGATAGGGTGCACACCCTTAGTTTGCAGTGGGTCAAAGGTCTCCCGATGTGACAAATCTTTCATTTTGATTGTTTACATCTGTGGGAACGACACCATTGTACAAGTCGCACTGAGACATTCTAAATTATATCAAACTTGATGGTTAAAATTACCTGCATTGGTCATATTTTGATATGATCTTTCTGATTGGAGAGGTGAAGGGAAAGAAGAAAGGGGAGACTGATCAAATGTAAATGCTTTGCCAGTTTCACTCAGCTGGGTGTGTGGAGGCAAGTTTTGTGTTTATAAACTGTGTATTCTTGCATTGTCCATATGTGGACACATCGAAGTATCTGAGGCATCACAATGTATCTGAGATATCTCAAATCTTACAATATTATTAGTTTTTTTTCTGAAACATATAAAAACCTCAATATTTTTATTATTTTACTTGTACTCAGTTGTGCTACAATATTGGTGGAGCTGGAAATGGAAGGAAACACAGAGCCCTTAAACTTCACCCCAGGAGACCATGTGGGGATTTTCGCAGGGAACTCACCTGGATTAGTGGCTGGCATCTTAAAGCATCTGTCCAATGCCAATCCTATCAACCAGAGCCTTCAGCTGGAATTCCTCAGTGCCCATGCTGGTACTGAACCATCTAATTACATAATGGATGTCTAACTCATAATAACATAATGATATCTAATAACTCTGTTCTATAGATGGTGAAAGGTGGCAGAGAGATGAACGAATACCGCCATGCTCTCTTGCCCAGGCTCTCACCTACTATCTGGACGTCACCAGCCCACCCTCTCAAAGCCTCCTCCGCAAACTCTCAAAGATAGCCAGACAGGAGGATCACAGACAGCACTTGCTCGCTCTGGCATCAGTAAGTCACTTTTTGATGATTGCAGGGGCTGTAGAACTGGGGATGAGAACTGCAAGATATTTTGTTGTTAGCTTAGTAACTTTAAGGCCCTGGTTTATGTAAAAGGTTCTTTTTCATCATTTATTTGAGGGCCAAAATAAGTTCATTTTGTTTACAATCACGTCATTCCAGTAGTCTGATTTTGCTTCAAGTTTTCTAGGGCCTTAAGAGTTTTAGAAATGTAATTCCCTTAGGAAAATGATGAGGTGATTTTTGAAATCAGCAGATTAAAAACATCCATTAAAAGGACCACAGACTCATTGTGGATACATACCCCTGTCTACATTTTCAGAGAATGGGAATTATGCAGCCAGAGCTACGTATGCCTGCATTTAGTCTATGGGGTGGTATGATGCCGCCAACGGCTTCTATTCCTTTTAGCGCATCTGACCGCGTACCTCTGTACGTATGGCTTTTCCAATGTTACCAGTTTGACTAGTAGCTCACCAAATATAGGCCGATGAAGTTAGGACATGGGGCTGAGTTGACTGCTATGACGGGGTTTGAGTCCAGCGAAGAACGATTCCAGAAACCAAGCAAAAAAAGCAAAAAATAAATAAACTGAAATCTGTGAAAATGTGATGAAATCACGCGGCTGCATTGGCTTTTTCTAGATTGCTTTTGAAAACACTATTGGTTGGGTTAAGGGATGGGGGTGGGTCGGTCAGTCAGTCAGATGACAGCAAGCTGGCCTAGTCGGCTGAAGTGTATATTGTGCCTTCTGGTAGATTTATGCTAGAAGATGCCCTCTCTGGTGCATTTGTAAAAACAAAAACTGCGAGCAGACGTACCTCCAGTTATGTATTTCGCTGTCTCCAGAAGACCTGTATAACCTATCCGTAATGAGCCTGGCTTGATTAAAAGATCATTTTAACATCTTATTTTATTATTAATATAATTGTTTTTGTCATATATGTTCAGTGCTTTCTTGCTTATAAATTATTAGTGCAAATAATTTGCTGATAACTTGCTAAGGGTTGCCCCCAGAAAAAAATCCTATCTGCTCCCTTGTTTTATGTAGACACACCTTAGTTGATTATTTTAAATTTAAATATAAAAATGTATTGCTGACAAATGTGTAAAATAGTTGGAAGAGTAATGTAAAAGTTGATATAAATAAAAGTTAAATAAATAAGTATTTTCACACTGTTCATTTTAAATCTTTTAATATGTCATGACAGGATTCTTTTCATAAATATTCCCGACAAGATTTTTTTTTTGTTATAGAGTATAAACAATTTTAACACTCAATTACATTTTCATTTTTTTTTTTTTTTTGTAAAGCATATTAAAATTTATGATAATAATCTTTATTTTTTGCCTAGCAGCAAACTTTTGTCACGATTTATGGAATAAACAACCCTTAAAGATCCCATGAAACGCTTTGAAATGTGCATTTTGGTAGATGTATAACAAAATAAAAACTGAAACATGAACACAGGACAAGATATTGAGTAGCCCCTCCCCCTTAAAAACAGTCTGCCACTGCCAGTGAAAGTGGTTCAGCTCAAGCACAACCGAAACATGTCAGATAATAAAGAGCAGACGATTTGATCAGAAACTGAAGTATGAAGTGACATCAACATTGTTGATCCTTTTAGGTGGAAGTTATAACTGACAAACTGGATTTTTATATCTTCTCATTGCAATTTCTTGTAGCACATTAGCTTAATGATATTTATAGGACTAAAATACTGATACTAACATCTAAAAAAACTTTATTTTGATTTAATGGGGTCTTCAAAGCTATATTACACTTCTATTCTTTTGACATTTGATAAGCTCTATATCTTGTCTTTGACCCATATGAAGAAATTCACTACTTCCGTTTCGAGAAAAATGGTTTATATATAGATCATTAGCTAAACTTTATTGATATAGTAATTGATAAATACACAGCAAACTGTCTTTCTACCACAGGACTTTCAGGTCTACACAACATGGAAGGATTTCTTCAAGCCGACTTTCCTTGAGGTGCTGGAGGAGTTTCCCTCTCTGGAACTTTCGGCTGCTTTTCTTCTCAGTCAGCTGCCTCTGCTGAAGCCCCGACTCTACTCCATCAGCTCCTCTCCTGACCTCCACCCTCAGGAGCTCCACCTTACTGTTGCTGTAATTAGTTATTATACACAGGGTACATTAGACCAAACTTTCAATGTAAAACTACTCACTTCTAGATTCATTGAGAAAATTAATCAGTTGTCACTTGTTCTGCTCTCTATAGAGGGAAAAGGTCCACTTCATTTTGGTCTGTGCAGTAACTGGCTCAACACCATCAAAGAAGGAGACACGGTGCCATGCTTTCTCCATAGGTATCCTTCATTTCACATTGACTTTTCTCATAATTATACCAGTTCCTCCACTAATATTTGGACCCTTTGAAAATATTAGCAAAAAGGCTGTGAAAGTGTGTTTATTGTTTAAGCTTTTGATCTTTAACCTTGGGGGCTGTAAGTATGAGATAACCTATACTGCAGGACAAAACCACTCAGTCATTCTTCACATTTTTTCACACAACATTAAAAGTCACACAATTTTTTTGTCCAGGTTATGAAGTATCAGGGGGTTTTGTTAGTTGCTGCTTTAAATTTTACTCTTGATTTATCAAATCTTAATTGTTTATACCATATTTTTATATTGTATTATTTCAGGCTCGATGGTATGGTTAGGCTATTTGTAGCTCCATTTTATTAATTTTATTCTAATCAACTGGCAGTCAAATACAGTCACCGGATTGTATTGACTAAGACTAACGTGCTAACTTTGGCTAAAGCTGAACTTTTTAAAACGGCTATAGAATAATCAATTTTGGAAGAGGAAGCACTTCACAGCCATGCAAACAGTATGTACCTTAATTTATTCAAAATTATCAGGTAAATTGCCCATTGTTGTTCTCATAGTGGCCAATAAAAGTCATGAGAAATAAATTTTAAGCTAAAACCATTTTGATATGGTTTTAATTTCTAAACATTACTTTAATATTAAATTATTTCTTAACATACAGGCACAACAGCAGCCTAATGTGCCATTCATGGACATTCATTGAAACTTTTTAATTAGTGAACATCAGTGAAAATGCAGTTTAAAGTCTGTGTAATTTGGAAGATTTTGAGACTTTTATTTCATGTTGATCTACTTACAACTGAAACAGAATATTGAGTAGGGGGTGGGGCTTTCCTTTATGCACATCATTCACTCATTGCAATCTAATGGTAAAAGGAGTGCAGTTGGGAATATTGTGACTGAATCCGTCAAACTGATGTCAACAGAGAAAGACTGCCACTCCTGACAAAGGTCAGACTTTGATTTAAATATTACCTATTCAAACCATTTTTTTTAGTTTATTACCTTGAACAGATTATTCGTTCATCTAAAAACAGTGTTCTCTAGCAAAATTTTTACTTAAAAATTAAAAAAAAACTTTAAAGAGTTTAACCTTTAACCTTGTTTAGATAATTGCAAAAACACTCAAACTGGCCATTAACAGCATGGTGACAATAATTAAGACATTGCAGTCAACTAGAATTGAATAGAATCAGTATTTATCACTATTAGGTGGGGGGGGGGGAATTCTCCAAGAAAGTAAATTTTCTAGTTTCAAAATCTCCAAAACTACAATCCGACCTGAACTTGTGATCACCATAAATTATTTGAAAAGGGTTCTAGAAAAAAGTCTCTACTCTTATCCAAAACCAAACTACAGCTTTTTCAGATTTTTTAAAGCAAATCATAAATGAACAATGAATTAATGAATATGATTTTTTTCTTCTTTGCTTAATTTTCCAGGGGTGCTGATATTAGTGGAGGGGACTAAAACTCACTAACTTTTTTCATTTATGCATCTATTCCAGCTCTGACTGGTTCCATCTTCCGTCGGACCCTAACGCTCCATGTATTCTGGTGGGAGTTGGCAGCGGCATTGCTCCCTTCCGTAGCTTTTGGCAACAGCAATTCCATGACATGAATAAAACAGGTATTGAATTTCATCCTATATCACAGTCAAGTAATTTCAAAGAGTGCACCTGAAATTGGCTTGTCTGAAGTTGTGGTATTTCTTCAAGGTTTGAAAGGCAATCCGATGACACTTGTGTTTGGGTGTCGAAGTTCAGATACTGATCATCTGTACAAAGAAGAGATTCTGGACATGAGAGACAATGGTACTCTAAGCAGCATCACAACAGCGTACTCTAGGCAGACTGGACAAGCTAAGGTAGAGCAACACTGTAGTGATAACTATAAATATTTCAGTCAAATATGAAACAATTGTTGGTGTGTGGATCAAATTAAATATACAAAAGTGATTTTATATACAGTTATAATATGTTATATAATATATTAAAAGCAAGGGTCTTCTTAAATGTTTAAAGGGGTGGTCCAAAGTGTATTTTAAGGCTTGGTTGTGTTTATAAATTGCAAAGCAATGTGTGCTCATGCTTCTCTTGTAGAAACTCAGTTTTTTTCCTATATCTTTAATTATATACAGCTACTCAGCTAACATGAAAATGTCCGTCACATTTCCTAGTTCCTCTGTAAGGCCCACCGTCAAGAGGCTCTGATTGGTCAGCTAACATAATGTGCTGTGATTCGTGGATCGGCTCCACATTACCACGTCACACTCCTAAAGCAGGCGCTTTTGCGCTGTGTAAACAGTTCAGTCATGAAGAGCACATAGCTGAACATGCCTGCTCTCTAAAATATAATCTGACAAACAATTTATTTTAGATGTAGAACGCAGAGAAAGCAGCCACATAGAGAAACACTGCAGCGCAGCTAAAGATTGTGGATGTTTACAGCGATTTGACGAATAAATATGAATTTGCAGCTAAACTGTTAGGGGTGCCAAACAGCATTTACCGTTGTTTACATCCTTTTTTACACCCTCGCTACAATATACCGTTAATGCTAGATTACTGCTAAATTACTTACAGGTTGTGGCTCACAACGGTTTGAGGAGTTTTTAGCCGAATGCAGCAATGAACTGGGAGAGAGTCTGGAAGTTCCCCTTTGTCGAATGCTAGCTAGCCTCCATATTTTTTTATAATTCTCTGGAACATAATTTTAAAAAATTGTAAGCACTTCTCTCTTTTTGTCGTGTCCTTCGGAAGCCCAAATACAGAAACAAAAGAAGCTCTGTGGAAATAGCAGCGTTTGGGCGGCATTTTTGCACTCTCTCTGCAAATAGCATTACAGCACCTCTGGCCACGCCACTTCACTGCACAGGCTGTCTGTTGAAATAGGGGAGACGTGTCATTCATCTTTACAGATATATTTCCAAATAAATTAGACCGCATATATTCTGACCTGCGCATAAATTATATAAAAGAATACACTGCAAAAATACTTTTCTTACTTAGATTTTTTGTCTTGTTTTTAGTCCAAATATCTACAAATTCTTACATCAAGAAACATTTTCTAGACAAGCAAAACATATTGTTTTAAGTAATAATATGCCAAAATGAAATGAGTTTTTCATTAAATCAAGCAAAATAATCTGCCAATGGGGTAAGCAAAATAATTTTGTTTTTCGATTTGTGATAAGATTATTTTGCTATTTTTTGACTAGAAACAATACAAAAAAATCTAAGTAAGAACAGCATTTTTTGCAATGATAGAAGCATACTACATTTATAGTACATTCATTCATTCATTCATTCATTCATTTTTGGCTTAGTCCCTTTATTAATCCAATGTCGCCATAATGAAAGGAACTACCAACTTATCCAGCACGTTTTTATGCAGCGGATGCCCTTCCAGCCGCAATCCATCTCTGGAAAACTCTACACACACACTCATTCACACTCATACACTATGGACAATTTAGCTTACCCAATTCACCTGTACCACATGTCATTGGACTGTGGGGGAAACCAGAGCACCCAGAGGAAACCCATGCGAACGCAGGGAGAACATGCAAACTCCACATAGAAACACAACTGACCTAGCCGAGGCTCGAAACAGCAACCTTTATGCTGTGAGGTGACAGCACAACGTACTGCGCCACTGCGTCACCCTATTTATAGAACATACTACATTTTATTTTATTTTATTTCTTAATGATTAAAAGTGTCCTGGTTTATTGGTTTGAAGGATTAAGGCAAAGTTTAATGATTTAAACCATTAATTATGACTTTTAGTATTCAATATGTTGTCAAATTACTTTTATGATCTTTTATAAATGATTGAACAAAATAAATTATTACTTTTTTATTATTTATTATCTTATTATTATTATTATTATTATTATTATTATTATTATTTAATAAAACAGGAAACTTTCTAAATTAAAATTTAAAGCTTTCTTTTAATGATTTAATTTTTTTTAATTGGCTGCTGACACTCTCAGATAGTCACATGTCATTGCTAGTAGATACTGTTATCCTGCATTTATTTCTGCACTCTTGCTCCAGGTTTATGTCCAAGATATCTTGCGAGAGCAATTAAATGACAAGATTTTTGAGGTTCTGCACCACAACTCAGGACATGTGTACGTCTGTGGAGGGGTGAACATGGCCTGCGATGTAGCTGCTACTGTCAAGGAGATCCTAGTCAATCAGATGGGCATCACTGTTGCTCAGGCTGAGGAGTATCTGTCAAGGCTCAAGGTCAACCACCAACATGACAACACAATTTAGAGCAAATGTCTAACAGCATTTGTGTTTAGGAGTTTTCCTCAAATTAAGAAAATTAAAATCTTAATGTTTTTTTTATCTGTAAAGATATGTGTACACTAATTATTTTGTTATGCATTTTTTTTTATCACAGAATGAAAAACGGTACCATGAGGACATCTTCGGATACTAGTGCTCAAGATCACCTGGACCATTTAGATTTTTTTCAAAACCCAGATACACCAAAAAGAAGAATGTTTAATCCTGTAATTCTTTAATTTTATGCATCTTGTTTGTAAGAAATGGACTCTTTTATCAAGACTTCTGACATTCATCGGTCATCTGCATCTTAAATCCTTGAAAGTTTTTAATAATTAGATTTTTTTAATGTATAAAAATTTATATGTATTTATGTATGTATGTTATCTTTGCATCAAATTACAAAAAACAAATTACTACTAATGGCGACGCAGTGCTCCTGTTTCCCCCACAGTCTAACGACATGCGGTATAGGTGAATTGGATAAAGCTAAATTGGCCGTAGTGTATATGAGTAAATGAGTGTGTATGGATGTTTCCCAGAAATGCGTTGCAGCTGGTATGACATTTGCTGCGTAAAACATGTGCTGGATAAGTTGGCGGATCAATCCGCTGTGGCGACCCCAGATTAATAAAGGGACTAAGCCAAAAAAAAAAAGAATGATTTTTGAGATGTGCTTTTGTGAGATGTGTCTAATGCAGCGTCTATGGGGCAGGACAGTCATTCCTCTGGCTGTCGTCATCAGTTTCACACTATTTTTTTTCCTTTTTCTGAAAGTCTTGATAACACCATTGTTTTTCTTTTATTATTTCAGCAAACAAGATTTAAATATATATATATATATATATATATATATATATATATATATATATATATATATATATATATATATATATATATATATATATGTACTTTCCCATTCACTGCGCTCTAAGTTTACCCGACAAAGATGACTTGAGCTGCTGAGAAACCTGGAAATGTAAAAAGGGTCCATAAGTAAATCTGAAACACCACTCGCTTAATAATTTTTTTTGGCAAGTTCCTGATCTGTCAGGGCTCGCCACAGTGGAATGAACCGCCAATTACTTTTATGTTTCATGTGTTAGATACTGTTCCAGCCTCAACCCAGCACTGAGAGTACACTAACTCCTGAGCCCACAGTGCAAATAAACATCACGCAATAAAACACTTTACCCGAAGCAGAAATTTCATAAATTCCCATAAAACACATCAATCCATTATCGGTCGAATTTTATTTTGCCCTTGTTTGTTTAAAAACCAATGCATCTAGTTTGTGTTTGTCAATCAAAATCCTTTTTTCTTAGCTGCATTTTTAACTGTGATGATGGCTTACCTTAAGCTACATATAAATCCCCAGATATTTACTTCTGTAGCTCATACTTTCTTAGATATAAAGTGTTATGTAAATCTGTAATTGGAATTTTTATTTCATGGCAAATTCTGTATTTTGTAATAAAGTAATTATAACATAACTACAAGACAGGTTTTTTTTTTTTTACCTTCGCTTTCGTCTAGTTTGTCTTTGATGGGGATCCATAGTAACACCGGAAGCACTGTATCGCTGCAGCAAAGAGCGTTTCTGTTACTGTCACGTTTTTTTTGATTTTCCAATTATTTATTGTCGTCTAAATAAATTTTTATAATCAAATACATACATTATGGCTGGAAGTCGACTTGAAAAGTTCGGGACTGTATTTACAAGGTAAGCGCCAATGACAGCATGTGCTTCTTCAGATCACTTCAAGGTTAATGGAATGTAAAATACGTTTTAAAACAAGCTGAATTCTAAAGTGTAACAGTTAGTATATTAATCATTTCATAATGCCAATAACGCTTATTTAATCTAAATAAATAATAGCTTTATGTGTGTAACGTTATGTTTGTTTGTTAAAATGACCGTTCGGCTTTATAAAGAGATTTACATACTATTTTATTTGACATTTGTTAATTTGTCATACATTTTACCTAAATGAGTCCAATTTCTGGAGATTTATATAAGCATTTAAGTCTGATTTCTTGAATATTGCTGATGAGATGCAGTTTGTATTGTGAAGCTGAATGATTGGATGCTTGTTTGTAAAGGGTTCGTGATTTATTGCGAGCTGGAGTGCTCAAGCCTGAGGAAAAACCCATCTGGTATGATGTTTATGCAGCTTTTCCTCCGAAGAAAGAACCTCTCTATCAGAAACCCCGCAGACCAAGGGTTCCAGCAGCAGACCCTGTACCTCAGCTCTTCTACAAGGAGGATGAGATCCGAGCGTAGGTCCAAATAAACCGGTTTTTACCCTAATAGCTAATTTTAAGTTTAACAGCCATTTGAATACACTAACTTTGTCATAACTGTATTGCTTTCCCATTGGCCATTGTTTAGCTTTGCACTGCGTTCTTACTGAAGAGTTTTTGTCTTGTTTCCAAATGTCTAAAAATTCTGGCTATATCAAGTAGCATAAACTATTGTCTTATTTTCAAAAATAATATGCCACAATTCAGTGAGTTTTCCCTTAAAACAAGCAAAATAATCTTGTTTTTCATTATGGCATAAGATTATTTTGCTTGTTTTAAGGATAAACAAGACTCTAATTTTGTTTGTCTAAAATGCTTTTTGATTCTTAGAATTTTCAGATATTTAGACAAGAAACAAGACACAAAATCTTAGTAAGAAAAGCTTTTTTCTTTTTTTTTTCTTTCTTTTTTTCTTTTTTGCATTTTGACATTCACTCTTTGCCATTCTTTTGTATTTTTTAAGTTGATTTGGAGCTTGGGTCATAAAGGGGACTGGCATCAGCAAAAAATGAATGCTATAACCAAAGATTCATAGATAAATTGATTAAGTATTTAAAGCCATTTATGTTACACATGCAAACACTCAGGCATGCATACAAAACAATATATGTAACAGTCAGACATGTAAATTATTGCTGCCTGAGTAAATATAAGGACTTTATTTAAAACTTTTCACATAAACAGACACAAACCTTCTAACTGAATCAGTTTTAACTTTTTTTTTTTTTTTTTTGGTGAATAAAAGTGATTTATTGGTATTTTTGTAATTTTGTTAAGTGGTTTTGTATTGATAATACATTATAACAATGGTTTTATATATACAGCCCTTCTGTAAGTTTTTAATTCTTTTTCAAATGTAAATGCTA